>NC_059673.1:15037002-15666627 GCF_905147105.1 Pieris brassicae
GAAGCATTTCATAAATATTTATTTTTTGACGTTCATAAGTGTACATTGCGTTACCTAAATGAATAAATAATTTTGAATTTTAAATTAATTTTGAATTTATTACTTCTAAAAATTAAAATGTTATTCATAAAACTAATTACAGACGTTATTTGACAAGTTTTTAAAACCGTATCAGATGTTTTTTTTAATGACGGTAGAACTCATACAAATTGTTATTTTTGATTTGGCTTAGTATCTTGTAGGACTTAAAACTTCAAATTAAACATTAATAATTTCAAGAAATGCTTCTCTTGGCAATATGTCGCACCAGTCCCTGGGACGCACCATGCTTGTAAACACTTATTAATTATCATTTTGTGACATGTCATAAATCGTCGTAATATAAATATATGAAACTTATTATCGTCTACGTATCTTTGACGTAATCAAACTCCGACACGATATTGAGATTAGACAGGTGAACGTATTCACAAGCATGCTACATCATTGTCGATTCGACTAATCTGAGACCATTAAATGTCACGTAACTGAGGTAAAAAATATATCTCCAAAATTCACGATTATATATTACAAGTTGTTTTACTCTGTAACTACTTTTAATAACATTTGTTATAGAGAGTAGTTACAGAGTAAACGTTTTTTACGTTTTTAACTGCCTATTCGGAATATATACTAATACTTTATTAACCCTGTGCCATATTGCCAGATTAAAAAAACTTTATACTGTAGTTGAAATGATAATTCATTTGTAAGAAATATTTATTAAAAAATCGTTGTATTTTTTTCAGAAATAATATTCCTTTGTTACGGCATGAGGTCGTGACAGGATCTAAGGATGAAAGAGTGCAGTCGTCATGGTATATTGAAAATGCTGAATCATTGCGTTGAAGTGTATCTAGTTTCACATCACGAGTTACAAGCGTTGACGTGCAATAACGAGCTAAGGATGTAATGCAGTCGATAAGATTTTAAGGTAATACAGAAAGTTAGCCTAAAGTAGATAAAAATAGTTATATTCTAACAAATTATGCTAATAATGTCTTATGTATTGTTTTAAATCTACTTACAAATCTTACAACAATAATGTACACCTATACTAGTTGATGCTTGAGCTATAAAACAAATTACATTAAAATCTTAAACATTTTGAAAAAAAAAACACATTTAACACTGGCCACTATTTTATTTTATTGTTGCGTGAAAAATAATGTCGCGACTTTTTTTGAAACGTGTCGACATGTGGGTTTATTATTTTTAATTCTAAATCACAATGCAACGTTTAATCAAAGGTTTAATTCACAGTAAAATTTGGATATTTAAAATGTATTACACTTAGTTCTAGTATAAAATATAATTTAATATGAATTCGATGTGACACAGGGATGGGAAGTATTTGAACCAATCAAAACTAAATCACAATATATTTGGCACTTATACTAACTAGGTTCTACAGTATTAATTGTATTTACATAGCACCTATTTAACAATGTTTTGCAATTTAAATTTTATTTAAAATATGTATTGCTTGAATAATCTAAGAGAATTTGTTAGCTCTAACCAAAACGTCGATGTTTTATTGCCGCCCTAAGCCCGGAACAGGCCAAGAAGTAGTGCCTAATCTTAAACGGGATCTAAAAAGGGATAGTATGAAAAGCGCATTGGTCTCGTCTGATGGAAAACCTCGTCGAGTGTTGTCATCTTTTTAATATTCACACGTTCTTTTGTTTGTTGTGATTGACGAAAATCGTCGACGCCTTAGGTCCATTGGTTTACACACAGACGAAATGTTTAGATAGGAATGCGGGATAACGTGTTTCGAGTATAAAGTTATATTTTTTATTTAAAATTTGTCAATTCATCTCTTTGTGTATGCCTTAATAAATAAATATATTTATTAAGGCATACACAAATAGTTCAATACAGAAAGAAAATATGATATTAGAAATTTTAACTATGTGATACTAATAGTACAAGTATTTAATGATAAGATATAGCTTAATTGGTTAGTGGTATATAATTATATATCTAAAGAAGCATGCAACTGAATACTATACAATATAAATAAATAATAACCATTGGCTCTACAACCATTTAGGTCTGGACCTCAGATTTCTGTATCTGTTTCGTAATCATTTTGTTTTTTCTAATAGCAATCACACAATCTCGTCGAATCTTTGGGTTTAAGTCATGCCGGTATATATGACAATGTAGGACATTATAAAACCCTTTTGAAGTCTTGAAATGAAAATGCATCTATCAAGACTTGGTTTTTACTAAATATTTTAATTTTATTGACATTTTGAATATAATTTTCATATAAATATTTTCGACTTATGAATCTCTAATTGCGCAACTAAAAAAGTCTCTGTCTAACTAACGTATCTCTATCTATTTCATGGACTGTGAAAAGCTATTGAAAATATTCTTTACAATAAATATTTGGGCATTATCTTGACGAGTGTTTTATGAAAAATATTTTTAAGCTTAGAATATTCAGAGTCAAGCTGTGTACCTACCACTGATTTAACAAAGAGCGCAAGATAATCCCATCAGACGCAATTGCGGCGAGCCAGGGGCGATGCAAACATAATGCGGTCTACGACACTTATAATGCCTACTCCACACTTGTAGACACAGCGCCATACATTTAAACACTCTTACGGACTAGATACAAAAAGCTACTACTACATATTTCGTATTTAATATATCCAGTCGCTTTGACTAACACTATTTTATTGACCACATATAAAACATTGTAAAATATTATTATTATACATGGTTAAAACTATATCTGCCGCGCCTGTGGTGCACAATGTGATCCTTTTGGATAAATATGCTTTATGTCCAAAGCTTACAGGAAATTACAAAGCTTTGCCAATTAGGTATATCTTAGCTATACAAGTATGACGCCGACTCAAAGTTTAAATACTGCAGACTTGTCAATTATGTACCACCTCCTCCGTGCTACTTCAATAATGTACCTGAGGTCTTTGGAGTACATGACATATTATATGGGTCATATGAGTTAGTTACGATTTACGGCTAAGGAAACTTTTGGTAAGATATTTTAATAGTAATGATAAACATGATTAAATCCAATAGGATTGAGTTCTATTCTAAACGTCAGAAAAAATATACAAACCTATCTACGGAATGCTTGATTTGAATCTATCACGTTTTCTGGTATTGTTAATATCCAAAATGCTTAATTTTATAATAATTAAATGAAAGTTAATGATACTCACGTAAATCCCTTTCATTCCCGCAACTATCGAAATTATTACATTTCTGAATGCAAATAAGAAGTACTAGGCGCTTCTAAGTGTTTTTTTATGAGAGAAAATTAAAATCTACTTACAATTGTTAGGCTTGAAGGTTACACAATTTGGAAAGAGATGGCGCGTATCATGATATGTATTTTTGTAAATAACGCCGTCTATCACTTCATGCGATTGATAAATGTTTTCATTACGTAATTTAGGAATTTGAATACAGCGCCATCTATACCATAGAAGTATAATTGAAACAGCGGTAAATCTTTTTAGTACCGAATGACTTTCTCGCTCTACTTAGTACACTATACTAGCGATAGATGACCCTAGATTAAAATAAGTTTTGTGGCAATAACCGTGAATAATATTTCAACGTAATAATTATTATTGTGTTAATCTTTAGCGGTTTATCTTTAGTATTTATTTGATTTCTATCCCAAATTTCCCTAGTCTCGCGATGTGCCCGTGCCAGTCATTTCGGATAAAAGGACACAAAGAGAAGAAGAATATACCATATATCTATTTAAACAAGTGTTGAGGGAAGTGTGAAGTGTTATAAGAGTTAGGGACAGGTTAGAAGACGCTAATACAAATCTCCATCGGCAAGGGGCGGCCTTATCAAATCTTCATTAAAGATATAGTTTAAAACGATCGTTAAATTTATTTATTTTTCTAATATCCCTTAACAATTACATTTAAGTATTCTTATACGACCTTCAAGAATACCATATTTTCCAAAGAGTTCGCAGCATTGACAGTTGAAAATCATCTCTAAAGTAAAACAATTACTACGTAAACAAAACAAAAAGAAAATGAGAAACGTGTCTTGAAACGTTTTACGAAAGCTCTTATAACAAGGCCATGATAATTAGAAGGAAAAAATTTAAATGATTTTTTCTTTTCTCTTATAATCACATAGCGTCAGCACTTAATGAGGACCTAAAATTACCACCGCTATTATTTTACGGTTCGAATATTTTAATAGACGACCCCCACTTAGGAGGCAGAATAAGAAAAATAATAAAAACGAAGTCACAAAGGGCCCTTAATGTCTTTTTCTCTGAAGTAGGACGAACGGCTGTTAGACATTAAATATAATTTTCCCTTTGTAATACGATTTTTTTGTCTTTCGTTCATAATTTTTATTCTTCGGAGCTTTTGTGAGTGCTGTTTTAGCTTATAAGTTGTATGATCGCTCTTATTTAATTTTCATTGAATAAAGAATTGGCTTTGTGCGCAGAACTTCGGAAAAAACAAAGATTTACAGTCTTATATTTTTTGTTGAGCATTTAGTTCGAACTTACTAGATCAAAAATAATTATGTAAATATCAGCTAAAAAAATAATGTGTGGAATCGTTTCATCAATTAAGTAGCTGAAATGTTTGTAATATTAAAATTGATGCTATAAATGGCAATTATACGTTTGTCTTTGTTTAATAATAAATTATGCTTATTTTTTATAATTCCGTAAAATATCCGTTACTCCGCAGGGACGTTGTCTGTGGTCACATCGGACGTGCCTTTAATTATTTATAAACATCCAGAATCTGGCTGAAACACACTGAGCTCATTAATTTATTATACTTATACTGTAAGGAGAATCTTTAGAACATTAAGATTTTATTTAATCATTTAACTTTAAATGACTTTTGTTAACTTTCTATACAGATTATCTTTAATCATTTTTTTAAATAAGGGCTTTAGAGGTACTAAAGCCAAAATAATTATTTTTTCTCCACAAAAAAATCTGGTCTCATTATATATATGTATATATATCTACGAGTACTAAGCTAGCACTAGTTTGATTTATTTTTCGATATTTCGCACGAGCTTTACGCATCAATTGATTTTAATAGGTGTTTCCATAATACATTTCATGTTTTATTAGCATTAATAAATTCTAGAAGACATTGCTTATAAGCAATAAGGCCCTACTTAACTCTTTGTCCAACTTTACACGTGATAAAAATGAGCACATTAACAGATTTCTGTACTATTTAAAATGAATAAGAAATCCTTAAGGAATTAAATGCATAATAGTAGTAGTAGTAGTAACACTATATAATATGGTCAAAGGGAAGACACTTGGCTCAAACCAATCATGGAGTAAAGTGCGCGTCAACACAGTTAATTGGCAGGCGATCGGTTTGATTTGCAAGTTGGCAACTGCAGTTTGATTTCAATTAAATCGTTGATGAGAATATTTTGGTAGCAAGCAGATTGAATTCGTGTTCTATTCAATGTGGGATTGTATCTGATACATTGAATAACTATTATACTATCTATATATTGTGATTATAAAATATGTATATTTTGTTAATAAAAGTATTCGATATTGACGCCGGGAACGTAATGCCATCAAAAAAGATGCTCATCGTTTTCACATGTAATTATACAAGCTAACTAGTCTGGCCATAAGTACTATTAGAAACGAAAATGCATTTTTTCCACGTTTTAACTACATTTTTGAATTTGGAACACGTATATTATGTTATAAACTTCTTTTGATTTCGCGCCATTGCACATATTTTTTCGTGTTCATTATCAAATTACTATATATACTTACTAAATAATAGGGTGTTAAAGAAAATAGGATTGCAGTGATCGCCTTTCATAAAGTGGGTATGGAGCCGTCGGTCATATTCCAGACACTTCAAAAGGTATCAGGAGTATGTTCGTATATCGGCCGATCGCCACATTTATTAGTTGAGTCATTGTTGAGATTTACTCGGGTTACGTTAGACACATTTTTATTTTGATATATACTTTTTGTTAATTATAATTGATAATAGTTATGTCCACTATTTAGAATCTTATAGTGAGTGTTTAGTGCGTTTTGGAGAACTTTAGTGAGGCAAGGTATTAGCATCAGTCTAACCTCTTTTTGTTCCCAAACCAATAGAATATTGTGTGCCTATCTTCCTGGTAAAAAGCTATTGTAACGAGGTATTATTATTATTATTCTAGTATAAGATTGTGTATCGACGGCCACCGAACCGTTCTTTGTGGTATATAATTTTTTGATTAAATTAAAAAATGTTCACGCTTCAAGAACACTACAATAAGCAAAATGATAAAGTGTACGCTTACAATTCTAAAGAAGCTGCTCAAGTGGTCGGAAAGGTACAACGCGGTTATCATCCTGCATCAGCGATGGTTCGGTGGGGCGTATCTTATCAGGTAGTAAAAAGAGTAATACGACATTTTTGTGAAAAAGAAGTGAAAACTTCAGCCAAAGTGTATCAAGATCTTAGTCAAGTCTATAAACAGTCTTAGATCATGTTGTGACAACTCTCAACAATACACTTTTAATAAATATACCGCGGACTTTCCAGCAGGAATCTGCTCCTGGTCACAAGGCACGAACTATCCAGCCTGGCTTGAAACCGTTCGTTGAAAACGTTCCGGACCTTATAAGAGCTGAAGACGGGTCCGCATTTAGTCCAGACCTTAACCTTGTCTTCAAATTATGTTCAGTTTTAGAGGACATGGTCCGCTTTAAACGACACGGTGACATTGAGTCTCTTAAAAAATCTTTGCAGCAAGCAGTGGCACAATCTTCCTTGGAAACAGTGCGTTATTCCATAGATTCGTGGCCAAACAGATTGAAGGCCTGTATAAAAGCCAAAGGTGGCCATTTCGAATAGGATTTTTTAATGTTTTTCTGAGACTTTAATAAATATGTAGGTATAAATTTTAATAATATTACATTACTTCATTTTCATTTGTAACAGATCTTATGGCTGGACTAGGTAGGTATATGTCGGAGCAATGGTGCTGCTATCAGCTGCCATTGTAATTTTAATTTGATAACATCAAAATCAGATTAGTTCAAAACTGTTAATTTTTTATTTGATCAATAATAATAATATACTATTTGTCGTTTGACATATAGTTATGGATGCCTTCAGAAATTTGTGTTTTATAGCTGTAATATGAGGGTTGATCTCTTTGTTCAGCTTTAAAAATGTTGTGTATAGTTTTGCACAAATATATGTAAGTGCTACAAAGTTCTATTAAAAATAATTAATAAGATTAATATTAATTTACTTTCAATTTATTGAAGTGAAACTTCTTTATCGGCGTTGGAAAAAAATTACCGTCACATTCTATGGTTACGCGTTACATTTTTCGGTTAGTCATATTTTACCGTTACACTCCATCGTTTTGTTGTCCCTACCACGGTAGATTTGAAGTAATTCGAAGCCAATAATAACAAAAATATATAATAACAATGATAGTAATAATTCTATGACAATTAATGAAATTCTGAAATAATCTTAAGGTAAATTGACTACAATTATTTCATTTTACCATAATTTGTCATTTTCAAATAATAATTTGTACTCATGTCCATGATAATAAAAGCCTTTTGTTAAACTTTATCTAATTTAACTTTATTTAACCAATTTCTGTAAAGTTGCATATAGTAGATAATTTTTCGAAAAATAAGGTCATAAAGAAGTTCCATTTCACGTACGTATGTACACGAGTACAGTACACGCACACATTTTTTAGTATTAAAATATCCTCTAGACATTCCGTAATAAACAATAACAAAACATTGTTGAAGTGGAGTTTGATAAACATTTTGATTACATGAACATTGAACAAACTATAATAGGACAAACACAACATTGCTCGAACTCCAGGAAATACAACGGATATTGTAGAGGTCAACGAACCTTAACAGAATATGAAAGCCTGGGGGTTTCAATGAAATGGAATTAATACGTTATTTTACTTCTATACTTTACACACAGTATCAAAATAAGTTACATCAAGACTAATGTAACTCATTTTGTTGCAGTATATTAATAAGACTATTAATATTTAAACAAATGATAGATGTTTTTTTCATTGAACGACAAAAGTATTAAGTTAGAAGTTCAGAAGAAGTAGAAAGTTCTTAAGTTGGATTCTCGGTAAACCTAATTATTAAGGTTTGTTTTCTTATTGAATGCTATCTTGATGTTAGTGTTGGTGCGGCTGCCGCGCTGTTTTATTACCTCCACTTTGTTTGCCTTCCAATGCCATGTGGCGGCAAAAAACTGTAGGCTGGAGTGTACAGCAACATCAACAATATTGTGACAAACTCCAAATGAAATAATAACAAAATCCAACTTTTTCTATGCGACGATATAAATGGGTTAGCTATGAATTGAATGTTGGGTTACAGTAACTGACATACAACGCGTATCGTAATTATCAATTAAGCATATGTATATTACACCAAGCGTATATCACACTTACAAATTAGAAGAAAACTGGATCCGAAAGGGATTTTAAAATTAGTTACCCGTATTATGAGGCAAAGGGAACTGGAAAGACTTGGAGCGAGGCGAAACGGGAAGCTTAAGACAGAACGCGATGGAGGCTCACTGTGGACACACTCTCTGCCCATCCAGGGGTCATAGGAAGTCAAGTCAAGATCCCACAAGTGTTGGTTATATCCACATTATACGGTTTTACCGCATGTATCGCTTTTTTAATGTAATATTTAAGGGTAGGTGATCTCACCCTGCTGGGCCTGCTACGCCAAAAAAACACTTTATTCAACGAGATTCAAAATCCTTGGTGACGTCACGAACTTAACTTCAAAATTTCACATTGTTAGCGCAGATTCATTTTCAGATTTTAAACGTATGACGCTAATGACGTTGGTTGTAAGTTTATTAAAGGCTCTTGAACAATGGCGTGTTATCTTTTGTTTAACCACTACGCTTAGTTTAATAATAGGGAATGGCTGTTATCTTAAGCAGTACTTCTAAAAGGGATTATAATGAACTTAATATATATTGATCTCCAGTGCAGAATACCTTATTTTTTATTCTTTAACTATTTGTGGATATATGAGTTTATTGAAGAGATGAAGAGGGAACATGGTTTAATCTATTATTCATATTAAGAAGTGATAGTCTTCTTCTGATGATTTGTGATTGATGATTTATTTTTAATCGATATAACGAATAAATTGATAAATACAGCAAAAAAGAAACAGGGGAAAACGGGTTCGAGGTTTAGCTGATGTTAAGGGATACCGCCCTGTCCATGGGTACTTTAAATGCCAGAGGTCTTGCCGGCCAGTAGAATTGGTTTGATCTTTTCTTTTAGTTTGTAATTATAGTACGAGTTTTGAAATTATATGTCAATTCATTGTATCAGTATATGAACTAAGATAAAAAAATTTACTAAATCCCATTTTGCACAATGTACGTAATATTTTAAGTTTTAAATCAATAAAATTCGTCGAAAAAAAGATTTATGTAAAATCGCGCATCTAATCTGTTACCAAATAATGCTACCAAGATTTATTAGCATGTTTTGTTTTCATTCGGTTGGAGTTCTTTGTTAGAAAAGCCATCAAGCCGTCCAATCAAGTAAGAAATTGGTGATTTCGGCGCACCGTCTACGAAAAGCTGTTTACTAAAGATAAGCTACTTAGGGCGTGATGAGAATGTGCTCCTTCGACTAGAAAATTTACGGATAAACAATGTTAACGTATTCTATATTTAGGTAAGAGTTATTTACTGTATATTCGAAGCGACACACAATGTCTTAAAATATATTTTATGAAGTAACCTCTTGTCAATGTAGTAAGTACATATATAGTAAAAAATAATAAAGACACCT
This sequence comes from Pieris brassicae, assembly GCF_905147105.1. Lineage (NCBI taxonomy): Eukaryota > Metazoa > Arthropoda > Insecta > Lepidoptera > Pieridae > Pieris > Pieris brassicae. The sequence continues at coordinate 15,046,909 of NC_059673.1, forward strand.
ACAATACAATCATCGCTATAGATAATGCAACTTTTCGACCTGTGCCAGTGGGTTTTCGAGCCACAGGACAACACATACAGTACGTTATATTCGTATTTATACTTTGCACTAGGTTAAGGATTGAGCTCGACCTTTTTTATTTTCAATTATTTAGCCTATCCCAGTATTGCCCTAGTGGCTTGAGCGTGCAACTCACGTACTTAGGATCGTATGTTTAAACCCCAGCTGTGCACTATTGGATGTTCTTATGTGCACATTTAACACTCGCTCGTATAATCAAGGAATACACTGTGACTCATCGGCATGCCTTAGACTCAAAGAGTCGACGAGTGAGTTAGGAACAGGAGCCTGGTTACCAACTATTAGGATAAAAAAAATATCAAAAAATAAATCTCTCAGGTTTAGATCGTATTCCAGGTTTGATCGAATCGAGATAAAGGAGTTCGTGATTATAGGACACTGGATGGTGGTGAGAAAACTATTTATACACTTATTGCATTTTTTCTATTTACGATATCAATTGATTAGTCTAATTTTTTCTTCTTTTAAAATAAGAAGAAGAAGAAGATAAGACTTATCCATCGGATTCGCAGTTGTAATCGTATCCTATTAAGATTAATTAATCCATACAATAATTGTTTAGTAATCTTTGGAGATTTATTCTAAAAGGGCCGTACAAATCGAATCTTTGTTTTAAATTATAATTTTCGCATCAATAATTTATACTCCATTTATTAGATAATTAAAACAAAGCATTGTTTAACCGCTTCCAACATTGAAGAATATATAACGGCTCTTTTCGTCTAACCTATTGCTTGAAATGTTAATCTAGTCCAAGCCAAAACCTTTAAACCAGAAAATAAACTAGTGCCTGTTTCATATTCAAAATACGACTCGTATTTGCTACGACACACATATGACACACATATGTTCGTTAAGAAAAAAAATAATAATGCTCTAGAATTGCAACTATAAGCTAACGAATAACGTAACATTGTATGAGAATATTGAAAGTATTAAACATAAAGAAACCTACAGCCCAAAGCTCGGCCCATAAGCCTTAGATGAGGTTAAAGACTTGAAGGACAATTCATAGACATTGACATTCAAACAACGTATTGAAAGATAACCAAAAACTCATAATACATTCGTAAATCACGAGTAGTGACTGTTTAATTATAAAACATTGAAATTCCATATAATGAGGCCTAAATAGAAGAAATTCATTCCCATTAACGTAAATAGCCAATTATCAAATAAACAGCCAATCTATTTTCAATCACTGTATTACGAATTTCTATTTGGAAGGCCTTCATGTGTAAAATCGATAATGTTTTCAGCCTCGCGCCTAATTTGAACCTGTGACTAGTTTCCTATTTGGAAGCTTTTATAATTCAAATATATATTTTGTAGGTATTTGTCTGCCACACACTTTGAGGTGTTAGCTAAGAAGTATCATTGTCATTTAGTTGGTTAAGATATGATGGATGGTAATGGTCAATTATCCCATAGCAAAAATAAATGTTTAAAGAAAAATGTAATTGTAAACAAAGCCTTTGGGAATTAGTTGTCAACACATACGGTATTTAACAATGGTGTTCCGGTTCGATTTCAATTTTTTTACATAGAATCATAATTTAACATACATTTTGTTAGTTTATTACTGGTTTTGTCGGTTTTTAATAGTAAAGTATTATAATCTCGCTAATAGGAAAATTTATTTCTCTTTTTTATACAATCACCAGAATGAACTACTAAGACATGAAAGTGGATTGCCAATTACTATGAATTATCTATTCTAATAAACCTACCCTTAGCAATATTAGAGTTTCAAGTAACATTAATTTTTAATCAGCGACAAAATTTTAATTTACCTGAAATTCTCTGCGAAAGAAGCTTTTCAATCAAATAACTTTAAATCAAATTATTTTCCATCTAAAATATTCCAAGTTACGCTTCATTTATTCTAATCAATCAAAGAGGTGATACTTAAGAGCAAATTTCGGTATCTAATTAGTTCGGCATACTTCGGTAATTATGAATAATCTCCTTGATGTACGCTGATGAATTTCTACTCTACTGCTAAGTCATATGGAAAATTTAATAAGTACAATACTGATGTCATAAACTTGATTACATGAGATAGCAATACACTAATCCACTTACTTTGACTGAGTATTTGTGTTTGCCAGCAAATGCCCCAGCGTTAAAAAAATCAATGAATGTTATAGTATTGTCTTTTGTTAACATAGCTTTTACACATTAAGAAAACACTTTTTAAACGCATTGAAGCAATGTATTATTATTAAAAACTTATAATTACTGTGCGTAGCGTGCGTGGTCACAGTGACCACGTAGTAAAGCATGCGAAACGTCGGAAAAAAAATTAAAATTATGTAAATAATTATAAGTTTTTAATAATAATACATAGCTTCAATCCGTTTAAAAAGTGTTTTCTCAATGAATGTTATGTTAGATATTAGCTGAAGATAAGGCTACTTACTTCAAAAAGTAGCCTTGGACACCATGGTATACATTGCCAAAAGAGTGCAGGTCGTTTTTCTCACCACGCCACGCTCAAAGATATTATACGTCGCTCTCTTGCCTCCGTCAATGTTCCAGCAGTTCGCAGCCAACAGGCATAGTCAAGAGGCAAGAGATGATGTCGAGTGGCCGGATGGGATGTCGTTGATACCTTGGAAAATGGGACGGGCTTTAGTATGGGATGCTACTTCTGTGGAGTTTGCCCCGTCTCACCTACTTTGGACAAGCAAAAAAGCCAGGGCAGAGTAGGCAGAAACTAATAAACGGCACAAATAGTCAAAGTCAAAAATCATTTATTCATATAGGTAACACAATGTACACTTATGAAAGTCAATGAAAAATAAATATACATTAAATGCTTCTAATTTTTTCTAATTTACAGTTACTGCCAGTTGTCAAAATCAAGGGCGTAGAACGGAAGAGAAGAACTGGCAATAAACACTCCGCCACTCTTTTTGATCGCGAACTTTTTTTATTGGTATTACACAACGTAAGGAGCTGCAACCATCACACCATGTTCCAAATGACATCAGCAGGAGGCATGGTGAAATAGGAGCAGGCACTTACATTCTCGTGGGAACAACACGCAAATATATAGTCGTAATAACTAACATCACCGCAATAAAATAAAACAAAACAAAAGTCCTTCCTCGAAATTAGATTTTAAATATAACAAATCAAAAACCATCAAAATAAGGGGTTATAAGTGTTTGAAAAACCCGACTTTGTTTCATATATCAGTGTGTCACGAGTGTTGTAGTAAATCTTGGGTGTGAATTAGCAAGGTGAACTTTATATGAGAGGGTGAAAAGGAGATTTAGTGTAAAAGAAGGAGCGCTGAGGGTAGAATCATGAGTTCAAATTGGTTCGATTTCATACAAAGGGCCTGAAGAAGTTTTCTCCACTTGGTAAGGAAGCGAGAAATAAATAAGACAGATCATTGTTGAAGTCTGATTTATTCTTATTAAGCAATATCTTAAATACTACCTATTTTATTTTATTGATAAAAGCTTGCCAACGCTCGGCACACTGATACATTGATAAAATAACCACAAAGTACAATTTTTAATGTGACAAACACTTAAAGGAAAACATGACATACACGTAGAGATCATACAAATATTAAACAAAAAAAAAACTAATTTTTTTTTACAAAAAGCTAAAAAATAATCGATTTTAAAGTGTGAGGGGAGCAACTATGGATATCCAGACATAGCTCGATTATCAGAATGCTTAATCTGGATATCGTTGAGCTTTGACCAAAACGCGTTCTACGGAAAGGAGGAATGGGACGCATGGTACAATGGGACTTTAACAATAATTCAAGTGATCTGTCAGTGTATCGTGCTACCTTCAGCTATAGCTATATTGTAATATCAATTATTTATTACAATCTGATGTGGCTCTCTTACTGACCATGCTTGCTAAAAGTGCCTGAAACATCAATTTATGTGAATAATAAAGACGCGTTCTGTATGTTAAAAAATTTATATTTGGGTATCGTTTACTTGTTGAGTAGTGTTGGCGACTAGTTTCAGCGTGCGACTGTCATCTCTGAAGTTGTAGGTTCGATCCCCGGCTGTGCACTAATACATTTTTTTTCTATCTGCGCATTTAACATTCGCTCGAACGGTGAAGGAAAACATCGTGAGGAAACCGGCTCGCCTTAGACCCAAAAAGTCGTCGGCGTGCGTCAGGCACTTACTTGCCTTTTAGATTAACAAATGCTCATTAAACAGATACATAAATCTGAGGCCCAGACCATTGATTTATTTATTTTATCGTTTACTTGGGTCCCCAAATCTAAAAATTCCAATACATCCGTAGTTTTAACGCAGAAACATATTTTAATTATTTAAATGTATGTTACCTTTACCTACTACTTTTCTTTAAAGCCAGCCTTAAAAATGAGGTTAATGATTAATGAGCTCTGAAGCGTTAATATCACTATTCACCTTTTTAATAATGGATACATAGTTAGGTTATATTTAGATGATGTGAGGGTCTCAAGGAGGCAATCCCTGGCACCTCGCCAAGCCTCTTGACACCTCTAGGATACTCCACATAACTGCGACCGCGCGAACTGACGGTTTGTTGCTTACTTCATTTTATTTTATTGCCCTGACCTGCTTTTCTAGTTCATAAATTACAAAGGAATCTTACATACTTGGTACTTTGAAGGCAGCCACCTTATATTTTCTTCGTGTTCATTTACCGTCAATCACTTTTACAAAATACGTAGAATTAATAAAGAGAAAAAAACATATTAAAAAAAATTTCTAAAAGAACCGCAATTAATGAAGAAAAATCTATCCGAATATGTTAAAAACATTAATCGCCATTAAAAATTATGTATTTCTCATGTAACTGACACTGTAACTGTCACGTGTGACTGGTCGGACTTGAATTCGTGTATGCGGTGATGTTAGTTATTTCGACTAGGTATTTGCGTGTTGTTCCCACTAGAATGTAAGTGCTCCTATTTCACCATGCCTCCTGCTGATAGAGGACAAATCTTGGTTGATTTATTTTATTGTTATTAATTAACTATTAATTACTTAAGAAGTCATGTGGAATATTGAGTAATGGTTGCAGCTCCTTACAAACATTGCGGAGAGTTTATTCTTCTCTTCCGTTCTACGCCCTTGATATGAGAAATTAGAAATGTAAAATTAGAAGTATTATTTATTTTGTATTTCTTTTTTGGTGGTAATAAGTGTACAATGTGTTAACTAAATGAATAAATGATTTTGACTTTGACTTTATACACATAAGCGCACTTATCAAAATCAAGACCTCCTTGAGAACATATAATACCTTTCTCATGATGAATAAAATATTGGAATGAAAATAATATACGTAATATAAGAAGGAATGATTATAGGTACTGACAGCATCTGTGAGTGAGTGCAATTATGCATTGTTATGCAATATGCAGAATGTTATATAATGTTATATAAATGTGCTTCTATTTAAATATTATCTGAGTGTGAATGTTTCGTGTTCATCATGTGGTTTTAGTACTAGGATTCAAAGGTTTGTTTCAAAGCCTTCTTGCAAAGTGTCGTAAAGTGTTCGTCGCTGTAAGTGAGATAAGACTCAACGAGTATTGTGCAATCTACTGTGTAAATGTTTCGAGTAATTACACAACTAACACGAGTGATACAAAGTAATTATTGTCGATAATAATTTTAAAAAGCTTTGCAACCGCCATTGAAACAACAGAACAAGAAACAAAATAAATAAATAGTTTCACGCTTTTAACAGTTAAACACAGTAATCTTACAAACTATAAAAATGTGATTTTAAAAGCGAGAAATATAAATGATAATTTCATTGAAAAAAGTGCTAAGACAGATTCTTAGAGAGGCTTAGGGAAAAAATAATTAACTAACTTTGACATCCTAGGACATACAAGTACGCTGTAAAAAATTAATATATATTTATTAAATCAAGAACCTGTACGAGCTGTCATTAAAATTTTCCTCGAATTTTGGCGCTTTCACATTCCCAATTCTTGTGCACCAACTTTTTTAATATTTTTTTTTAAATACAGGTCAAAAGAATGAAATATAATAAGTTCTAATATAATTAATTAATTGGCTGGCTTACACTAAGAGAGCTCTAGTGTAAGTATTAAGTTGCTCTTTCCTTAATTATTATTATTAATACAAGTTAATTATCGTTATAAAAGTCTTTGGCACTCATGTCACGTCAATGACCTCATAGTTTATTAAAACAGGGAAACATTCTCTTGGCAAAATAAATCGTTCCTATCCAAATAAAGCTAACCATTACCGTTTTTTAACTTCGCAAAAGTATTGAAAAAACAGTCCAATGGAGTATCGAACCCTTCAGTGACTTATGGTCTCAAAATACGGAGGAAAGTTGTGTTAAGTGGCGTGCGGCTAGATGGAACAGTGGAACCTCTCTAAATCTAACAAGTTCAACGTTGACAGCACTTGTAACCTTCGCAAGTTATAGCATGGACAAGTACCTTTAGGGGACGATAAAAAATGAGTTGAGTTTCTCAGAAAAATGTTTTCAATTACGGTTCGTGTGCTGAGGAAATCTGAGGAATTCTTAATGCAAAAGAGTGCTCGGTCTACCGTATTCAGGAGATGAGCTTATATTTTTTAAAGGTCTCTGTCGCAGTTTTGTGTAGGAATTTATTATGTTATTTTTTATTTTAATGAATACTGATAGTCGCGATATTACTGTTTTCATAACGTTGACCAGTCCACTATCTAGGTATATAGGCATATTATTTATTTCCCTACAAGTTACGTATCCGTCTTACATAACATTTTCCCTATGTTAAAAGCCTAAGAAATAAATATATACACACGCAATTTCAATTAAATGTAATGTAGAACAAAAGTTTATATGCTGAATTTAATCAATCTCTTAACCATTTTATGAAGTGAAGAAAATAACTAAAGGTGAAGGACCGATACTTGCTTTTATCTTATTTTGAATGGCCGTTTATATTCTCAACAGGTAAAACCAAACTTCGCGAAAATTGTCGGATTCTCGCCCGTCATTGAACAATGTACTTTAACTTAGTGGAAATCTTATTACCAAAGGTAGAACGTCTTCCCAATTGGTTTTTTGAAGTGAAACTTCTTTATCGGCATTGAAAAAAATGTATCGTCACATTTTTCGGTTACGCGCCATCTTTTTCTCGTCCCTACCACGGTTGATTCGAAGAGATTCGAAGCCGTAAATAACAAAAATGTATAATAACGTTAACAATGATAGTAATAAATATCTTAAATTAATGAAATTCTGTAATAATCTTAGTAGTTATAAGGTAAAATGAAATAATTGTATTATTTGTATTCGTTTCAATGATAATTAAAGCCTTTTGTTAAATTTTATCTAATTTAACTTTATTTAACCAATTTCTGTAAAGTTGCTTGTAGTAGATGATTTTTCGAAAAATAAGGTCATAAAGAAGTTTCACTTCTTACGTGTGTACACTAGCACACGCACACATTTTTTTTATTTTATGACTGTGCAACGTTACTGATAACGTCATCTAAATTAAAACTCATCACAGTAATAAAAAATAGAAATATTATTCTAAATAAGGTTGTCATAGAAAAGGAATGCTTAATTAAAATTAATTAGAACAGAACAAAAATAAAATTCGTTAAGTAACTAATTACTAAATCACAAATATATAAATGTTAGCATTTTGTAGCAAGCCCAGACGTCAGGTAAACAGTGACTATTTAATTACTGTCTCTGTGAAGTGAAGCGAACGTAAAGTATTCTATTTTTAAAGCCAATTAGAGCGTTAGATAAAAAAAATATTCAAAACAAAATATTCCAAGAGATACCGAAGATAGGATTTAATTAAAAAAATAAGTTACCCCACTTATCTTAATTGCTCCCGTTCCGATTTTAATTAAAACTTCAGAAAAATTTAATGTTCAATTTACAATTAAAGAGATTACAACATTTCAATATCGTATTTGACATGAAATAATGTGTACGAACGTTGCGAAAGAATTTAATATCCCACACGATCGTGCGCTTGTAGCAATTTGTTTTCTTTACCAGAACATTCTTTTTAGGCTTAACCCTCGCATACCTCACAACGTTGCCTTCCAAAACGATGAGAGTATCTAACGAACCGTTTGCTTATGCCTTTCTGTCCCTTTAGACATTTATATAAACTTGAAGTAATTTATTTACATATGTAATATGTCCGTTAAGATTTTTTTATCCTACCCTAGTTCTGTTAGTTTTTAATTAGCTGTTAAATTTGGAACTTTTGTTGTCATTTAGTTTAACGTAATTTTTATCTAGCAATGAATGTAAAGTAGAAACTTATTTATTGAATTATATTTTAAAAAATGAGAATTTATCTAAAACATAGAAATAGGCTATTTAATAATGTAAGTTTATGTAAAAGTTACGTAATATCCCTATCTTCGATTATGGGAATTGTACCATAAGTGGACATGGGGCACTTTAAAGCGTTGATTATTTCTGTCACAGCAGTCAAAAAATCCGAAACAAGTATTTGACTTAATATGTAGCCCAAGACATTATAAATATACACAGTATAATGAAATCCTGTGTAAATTAAAACAATTCAGTTATGAAAAGATAAAAGAAGGTTTATTCCTCGCGGATAAAACGAAGCAATCCTGTGTAATGCCGCATCATTACATAATGTATTCTGACGTTCCTTCCCTGGAAATGTTTTATTTAGGCTGAATGTGAAGCTTTTTATGAGATAAGGAGAATGCAAAATTAATGAGAAAATCGTTTTCGTACAGATTGCGTAGCTACACGTTGCTTTATTAAGTTTCCGAGGCGTGGTGATGAGTTGTTAACTCGCTTTTGAAAAACGTATTTTAAGAAACTCGTGAAAGGAACAGTTATTATATACATATATATCTTCCTTACATAATATACACACATACGTAGTCACGTTTTAAACCTACGGCGACCTAACTGGGACGGGTATATTCCCAGTAAAAATATATTACACGGAAATTTAAACAGTTTGTAAAAACTTTACGAAGCATAAATTATTGTAGCTACTCTGTGTTCCACACTTGGAATGGAATTTATATTTTTTCAATTTCATTTAAGAAAACAGTAATTTTTTGGTCGCAATGATTCTTAACACAATATTATTAGAATTTTCCACTCACAGCCTATCTGGCAATGTACAGACAATGAGCATTAATATTAAAACTGTGTGTTTTTGCGATGGGGTTATCAGGGAAATGTTTGCTCATTGAATATTGTATTACCTTACCTCACAGGGTTATAGGTTAAATATTATATCAATGTAGCATTAAAATATTACTGGACTTGAATAAAATTGCTTTACAAGATTTAAGTTCGGTTGCATGCTCAAATAAATGAAACACTTTGGATAAAGCTAAGCGTCAACTGTCTTTAATGGAACAAGAGCGTACAACTAACATAAAATTTGTAGGGTTGCGACGCTGGAGTTACAAAATACTGTAACTAATGATATTTATCGGTTCTTAAAACAAGATAAGGCAGGTGTTACCTATAAGTAATATAATTGATGTTTACATTTCCAATATAGGAAAAACTAAAATGTATTACTACCTTTTAATTTATTGGTTACAGATGGAAGTTAAGATGGCGGTTAACAATTGAGATTAATCGCTTTACTAAACTGTATAATATGTAAATTAATTAAGCTTCCAGCCAGTAACATTTCATTTTAAAGATTCCATTTTGGAAACACTAATAAAAGTGGTAGAATATTAAAGAAAAGTATTTTTAAATGGATATTTATGTTGTACTTTGAAATTAACGAACAAGTTAACTCAAAATTTATATAAAATTATTACGTTTAAGGAGCATATGCGGATTTGTCTAAAAGGTTTTTATTTATTTACACTTCGTTACACTACAATATAAAAAATTTAACATAATTAAATCAAAAGGAGGAAACTAGCTGCCTTATCGCTTACGAGCAATATCTTCCAGGCAACCACTGTGAGACACATTTATTAAGACAAAACTAAACAAGAACAAAAAAAACTATTATAATCATATAAAATTAAGCAATAGGCATATGCGTCCTGAGAAAATAATACACTTACGTAAAAGTATTTTATAATTAGATCAGCAACTCCAACTTCAAAATGTTATCATTACTTAGGTGTCTATGGGCTGCGGGAGCCCCCTACAATTTTATTGCAAAATCATACTTTGGTAAAATGTAGTAAGGGCCTCATTTATTTGAACTATATATCCTCTATAAATCCACACGAATAAGTCAACAAAGTAATTGATTCCCATTTGGCTACTGAACAGTGAATACAATTGAAGATGTTATCTATATCATGGAACTAATCTGAATTAGATCCTTTATGATGGGATCTCTGTGGGATCAAAAGGCTAATGTGACTCTTAGCAAGCAGCGTAATGTGATTGAAACATATTGGATTGCAGGATCAAAGCTAAAGATAATATCGCTTTAGAGAAAATCAAACGAATGATAGTTTGTTTCTTTAAAGCTGAGTTTTTAACAATACATGTATGTACTTTTTACTTAGGGCGTCTTAATAATTTAAATTTATAAGCGCACAGATCACTAACGTCTTAACCGATAATTCCTTACTAAACTAACACAATTTTTATATAATCTTATTTAATAAAACATCTAAATAACTGATAATTCAATGGCTTAATGGTTTTGTATCTCAATGTCCGCTTACAAGTTTGGAGGCGGTATGGCGTAATGTTTAGGGCTGAAAGGTTAGGTTAGGTTTTTAAACTTATTTATAGATAGGTATTAAGTATATAAGAAGATAGGTATAAACTATGTGAATTTTCGGAAGTTTTCTTAAACGATATTTTCTTTATGATTTAGGCGTTCACAACATATAGGTAGGTAGGGTGGACTCAATTTCCGCACTTAGACGCGTAGTCGGTCCGTTGTGCGTAGAAGCCCTGGCTAATTTAGCCAGCCCAACTCCTTCCAGAAGCACAGAAGTGTCCCGGGCACTTCACAGGCTTCGCGGAGCGACCTCACTGTTCCGAGGATTTTTGTACGTTAATTAGCCACAGCCTCGCATTCCAGGACTACGTGGGTGACTGATTCCTCTGCGCTGAAACAGCCTCTGCACAAGGGGCTGTCTGTTGCGCCTAGGACGAAAAGATGTTTGTTAAGGAGACAATCGCCCGTGATTGTCCCTATCATTGTTTTGAGATTGGTTCTGTTCAGGTTTAGAAGTCGCTTAGTAAGTTGCGGGTTCACAGCCGGCAGAGCCATTTTGGACTGTTTGCAATCTACACTTCGCGACCATCGTTGATTCTGGAGTACAGTGGATCTCTGGCGAATCCATCCAGCAGGCATCATACCAGAGCCTCTTCTCGCAAGCTCGTCGGCTGCATCGTTGCCGAGAGAGCCACTGTGTCCCTTAATCCACTGTAAGGTAACTCTATTTGTTAGAGCTATTGCCTCCAGTGCTTCGTGACACTCCAGTATTCATTTGCTGTTTGTGTTTTCGTTACCGAGCGCCATCAGCACGGATGCACTGTCCGATATGAGCTTAATGTAAAAGTCATTGACTCCCATCCGCTGTACGGCTCTGGCTGCTTCGGTTAGAGCGACACATTCACATTGGAAGATTGTGCTTTGTGAGCTCAGAGGTATGTTATTTATTATTTGTATGTTGATGTTGAGATCAAAGGAGAAAATACCAGCGCCTGAGCCACACCCTGTTTTTGAACCATCAGTGTATATACGTAGCTCATTCAGGGGCGACTGATCCTGCTCCTCTTCTCTCAGTTGTATAAGATATTTCGCGTTGAATATTAATTGATTAGTGATTCTGTCACATGGCGCAGCTATAAGAGGTTGGTACCTGTTGAGAATCACTGTGTGTGAACTGTAGTGGTTTTTTCCCCATAGGTCCAATACCATAAGCCTGATGGCCACTAGTGCTGCCTCCTGCTGTAGGTCCAGCTGTAGGTAGGTGTGTGTAGGTCCAGAGGTAAGATTTGCAGGGCTATCTCCATTGCTGCGGTCGGAGTTGTTTTCATACAACCGCTAGCAGCGGACAAGGCAAGCCTTTGGAAGCGTCCCAGTTTCGTGATCGCCGTTTGAAGTTCAGATCTTGGCCACCAAACCAGGGCTCCATAGGTCAGCATTGGCCTGATTATGGCAGTGTATAGCCATAATGTTATTTTAGGCGATAAGCCCCATTTCACGCCTAGCATCTTTTTGCATTGATAGAAGGCGATCGTTGCTTTGCTCAGTTTGTGTTCTAGGTGTTTGTTCCAGAGCAGTTTACTGTCCAGAATCACACCCAAATACTTTATTTCATTTTTGAGTTTGAGTTGTGTGTTGAAGAGTTTTGGAAGCCTGTGTGGTCCCAGAACCCTCCGGTTACAAACCGGTATTAACTCTGTTTTTGATGGGTTGACAGATAGCTCGTGCTTGTTGCACCATCTCTCAATTACTTTGAAAGCCCTTCCCATGAGATCGCATAGGGTACTTTCAAAGCTCCCCGATATCAAGATAGCTATGTCGTCCGCATAACCCACTGTGTAGAGGTTGCCAGCGTTGAGTTCTGTGATGAGCTCGTTAACTACAAGGTTCCACAGTAGCGGTGATAGGACACCACCTTGTGGACAGCCTCTGCTGACAATGCCCCGTGTTGTGGAATTAACAGTGAACTGTATAGCTCGTTGTTTTAGCATGTTGTTTATCCACCCTATCAGGGTTGATGACACTCCACATGTAACGAGTGCTCTGGTTATGCTCGTGAAGTTTGTTTTGTCAAAAGCGCCTTCGATGTCAATAAATGCACCAAGGGTTGACTGTTTTAACTTCAGGGAGTCGCCAATGCGAGACACAACGTTGTGGAGTGATGAATCCGTTGATTTGCCTGGGCTGTAGGCATGTTGATTTGGGTGCAGGAATTTGGATAGCGATACCTGGCTACGTATTTCCAGATCTCCAAGCCTCTTCATTGTTTTTAACAGGAAAGATGTGAGGCTTATGGGTCTGAAGGATTTCGCCTGGGTATAGTCCTCTCTGCCTGGTTTTGGGATGAATATTATTTTCACTTCTCTCCACTTCAAAGACATGTAGCGGTGGGCTATACATGCTCGGAAGATTGAGACAAGGTAGTCCACCAAAAGGTTTCCACTCCATCTTAGTAGGCCTGGAAAGATGCCATCCAGGCCAGCCGCTTTGAATGGTAGGAAGGAGTTGATTGCCCATGTTACTTTTTCATTTGTGATTATTTTGTGAGCTACATTCCAGTCTGAGTCGGTGGTGGCTCTTTCTGAATAGGGTTGCCATGCCTGGTCGTTGGCAATTATGCAGCCTGGAAAGTGTGTTTCCATCAGTAGTTCACATGTTTCTGCATCGGTTTTTGTAAATGATTTATCAGGTTTCTTAAGACAACCGATCGAGTGATAAGGCTCTCTAGAGAGGCATGATTTCACTCTGGTTGCCTGGTTGTTGCTTTTAATGCTGGTGCAGAAGTGTCTTCAGCACTCTTGCTTCCTAGCACGTAAAAGTTTTTTGAATCGTTTTCTCGCGATTGTGTACTTGTCCCAGTCGGCAGGTAAACGAGTATTACCTGCTCTATTGAACAGCTTCCTGACCTTCTTTCGGTGTCTCTCGAGTTCGGGGCACCACCAGTTATGTCTACTCCCCCACCTAGGCATGGTAAGGGGACACGACCGTTCAAAGCTGGTCAGGAGTAGGGAAGTTAGGTTATTTACATGTTTGTCTATGTCTTGTACATCAATGGTGGTTGGTATTGTTAGTTTGCTTACCTCTGAGCCGATTATACTGTAAAATTTTACTGAATCAGTTCTCCGAGGTATGCGTCGTGGTTGTGGTTTAGGTAGCTCCCCTTTGATTGCAAAGCGGATCCACCTGTGATCTGAGCATGATAGCTCTCTGGAGACATGCCAGTCCTGTATGTGATCTGACAGACCAGAGGTCACCATTGTTAGATCGATTATGGTTTGCGAGCGTGCGTTGATAAAGGTTGGTTCAGAGCCGCTGTTTGCTAAGATAAGATTATTGCTAAGAATGAAGTTAAGCATATTCTCACCTCGAGCGTTGGTATTTGCATTACCCCATTGCGTGTGGTGCGCGCTGGAGTCTGCTGCGATTATAAGCTCCAGTTTCTCCCTCTCACAGTAGTCAGCCAGAAGGCCGAGTTCTGGAGTGGGCACGTCCTCGTCACCCGGTAAGTAGGCGGACGCCAGGACGATGTCTGGATGTGCGTCCCTAGGTAACCTAATGGTTGTAAGGTCCCTTGAACACAGTTCGTTAATTAGGTATGCTGGTACATGTGTAGGTATGATGATGCAGGTTCTTGGGTTACTTACGGAGGTATCCAGCAAAAGTTACCCACGTCTCCGTCGTTGACGAGGGTGGCTTTGGCCCTGAGGATCCCGTCCCCGATGTACTGGCAGTGGTTACTGTGGCAGCAGCTACCTCTGAGGGTTCATCCTTTTCCAGAATTCGGATATAGATGTTCCCCATCAGATAGTAGATGCGGCGTTCGTGTGCTTTGATCTTTGAGATCTCATACTCCGGACACGAAGGAACAGAGATACGCCTGTCGGGTCCTGTGTTCTACGTTCGTAAGTCAGGGTCCAAGATCTGATGTTTAGGTGGCGGTTTAGCCTGGTGATCAGTTTCCGTAAAGTTTCCGTGCTACCAGTGAACTCTGGAACATGCAGTAAGCACGGCACCTCCTTCGGAATGTCTGACTGAGGCCGTACCACCAGTTTTGTGTCCGGTATCGGATTGTTGATGACATCATATGCTCCGGTAAGCCATCCCAGTGTGTAGGTATCCTCGCACCAAGTTTTGAGGACACCATCTGAGAAGTGGGCTCTACCCCGGAATCTGATGTCAGGTTCAGTTGCCAGGGTAGCTTCAAGATCCGCCATGAGCTCATCTTGGATTTTACCCTCGATTTGTAGGAGGATGTTATATGCCTGTTCTTGTGTCATGTCTATAAAGGGCTCAGTCATCACGGCAACACAAAGCTCGTTGGCTTTGTAGGATGCTGCCGCTTCCGCGTAACTGGCCGAGGTCCCTGACTCCAGCTGGAGTTTGTTGGGTTTAACCCTTTTACTCTCCCCAGTCGGTGTCACGGTTTCCTCCGGCCGATCGCGTTTCTGGCCCTTTGTTTGTTGTTTGGTTGATTTTGGGTTTTTGGTTTGGTAACCCCCTCTAGGTTCCTTACCGCACTTGGAGCCAATAGGCTTGAGCGCGGCAGAGGACCTAGTCGGCTTCGGTGCCCTTTTCCCGCCTCCTGCAGTTGTGGTGACCGCGGGGGCAGTTCCAGGATTCTCAGGTAGCCTCTGAGAGCCGGTAATCAGCTGTTGCTGTTCCGTCGCTCTTTTGGCCTTCCTGAGCCGTCGCCTTTTTGAGGAGCTTAGGACCATTCTGGGAGTCGATTCCTGAATCGCTGATTTCAGGGCTGACATGTCCATGGTCGAGGTTTGTGCACTGGACGTGCTCACCGTCGCAGCCTCGGTCTTCCGCATCGATCTTGCTTCGGATGCCCCCCTATGGACACAGACATTGCTGTATCATCATTCGGAGTTGCTATCTTCTGCTCGACCGACGCAGTTAGCCTGGCCGCAACAGTGGATGCATCCTTGTGCGGTGGTGTATGAGATACCATTGGAGTGGGCACGGTTAAGGGTGCATCCCGGTTTGGCGCTTCCTCGGTTGCTACCCTCTCCTTTGGTGCCTCGGACGCTGCCCTATTGGGTGCATCCGTTTGCGAGATAGGGGCATCAGAGTATCGTGTCACTGGTGACTTGCACCTCGACACGTCCTGCGACGCAACCCTGTTTATGTTAGTTTTAGGCGCATCCGTGGATGCAGCCTTTTGTTGGTTTGTGTGTTTTGCCTCTTTATCCATGAGGTGGTATGAAATAGATTCACCGTCGGAGCTCTCCACCCGCCATGGAGCCCTCAAGTCGGGGACGTCCCTTGCTCAGCAAGCGACGTCAGAGCTACTCCTTCGGTATAGAGCCAGCGTGTAGAGGAGCAGGCGCGTCCGCACGCCGCAAGAGAGTACGGAGCTGTTCGCATCCCGAGACGATGACGCAAACTCACCCCGAGTCCTCCGCCACGCCGACGCCCCCCCCCACACCCCGACTCTCGCTTGGTAGCCCTCTTACGGGATACCACAGCCGGTTGACCGTGGTCAGCTAAACCACGGCCTCCCGTGTGAGGGGAAATCCAGACCAAAGAGGTGTGTTGTGTGCAGCGCACAACTGTACCGGCGCACTACTCCACTCAACCTCCAGGACTCCTTCACCCCCCCGTACGGGTCCCCGCGCACGGCACAAACACGCGGGAGGTCATTTACTGTCCACCGTCCTTTTATTTTGGATGATGAACTCGCAAGGACATGACCTCTACATCCCTGCAAAAGTTAGCTTGGTGGTTTTAGTTACGTCTAATACATAGGGTATTAGACCAAAAACAGGGTTGGCAACCTCGGGAAGGTTAGTCCAACAAACTTGCCTTGGGGATCACAGCGACCTGCGCTACCCCCAAGACCACGCCTCCCTACCCATCAGAAGGATGTGGTAGGGTGGGTTTGCACCTATGCTACCATGCTAATGCAAGCATGTCGTGCTGGGAACCGTAGAAGCATAGATCCAAACCCAACCCCTCACACAACATATATGAAATACATATACTACATATATGATATATGAAAAACACATATATATAAAAAGTGGTGTGTGTGCTTTAATATAATTTAAAAAGAGTTTTCTTTCATTTTTAAGCTTCCTTAAAATTCGTTTTGTACCTTGTAAATTATTTGTCATAAATTTCATTTTCAATTTTCGTAAGCAGGTATAAGCTAGTACAAATTAATTACAGCGAACTTAATTAGTACCGATTGTTGACACGCACAGCTTTTCAGCCATAATAAAGTGTTCCTTATCGCCCTTATAAATTTTTTATGGCTGACAGAAATCCACTATTTAAAGAAAGTCCTAGAAACACATTTTTCCCCGTAGTTTATGCAAATGACCTTAATATTTCTATAATTTATAGAAGTTTTGAGCTAATTATTTCCTGCTGTCGTACACGACATAGGAATAAATATTCTAGATTGAATATTTATGATAATAATATTAATAGTATTCATAAAGTAATTTGTAGGATAACTTTTAAGTATTTCATTAACCCTTAATCCTATAAAGGTAAACGAACTTGGTCAACACAGATTAAGATAAAATTGACCTTCATGACATAATGATAATTAATATAACATTAATCTTTAAGATAAAAATAACATAATAATACTTACATAAATTAATATAACATTAACTAACCTTAAAATATAATAACTAAAATAAATTATTAGCAGTCCTTTAGGCAGGGTTCGTTGTTCGATACTGGCAGCGTTCCCCCTTTGAATAGCTAGAGTAATTATTTGCCCGAGGGAGCTGCCAGCTCTTCGGTCTCCTGTGACGTTGACTAACCTTTCCTTAAAAAAGCCTTATAGTGCTAGGACCCCACGGACCAAGAGTCTCCGAACACCGAATGGGAAGAAATCATATTCGGAGCCTAGAAGCTAAATCATGCAAATACTGTCCATGGGCGGTGGTATGACTTAGGAAGGGCCTTCTCCCCATTTATATAAAAAAAAACATTGAGGGTAGATTTGTTTTTGAAATACAATATAAATTTTTGTGTATTGCGTCGAGTGGCACCTGGCCGTTGACTCAATTTTTTTTTCTCAATCAAATGTAGGAAGTATTGCCTACATTATTCTCCTAGATTAGATGATCTAGAATTGTATAGGAAAAACACTTTTTGTATGAAAATCAAGTTTTATAATGTTAGCGGTAGTTGATTTAGTTCTTAGGGTAGGAAATTAAACACTTCAATGATGACTTAATTCACTACAATTTACTTCACTGATTTTACGTGAACTGTATAACTTCAAACTTGTACGAAAAAAAGGCCCGTGCGCATGAGACACAACCTCTTTTATAATCACAACTCCCTCCTCCGCCTCGACCATTCCACTTCGGGAAAATGGTCGAGTCAATTCGTAACAACTCGTAAACAACCGAACGATTCAAATGAATAACGATTGCACATGCGCACTTGTAGCAAGATTCTTAAGAATATGTTTCATAAAAATGTTTAGAATTTAATTAAATTAATATTAGAAGCTAACAATAATAATTTACGAAAAACATTCAAAGATAATTTATTAGAGTTTTTAAAAACTTATTGTACTACTTTTTGGGAAAAAGTTATTATCATTCTTTAGCTTTTTCAGCCGCATCACAAATATGTATATATAGATATAGATATGTATATATATATAAATTATAACTGTATCAATGTTCTATCTCTTTCTTTTGTTTTTTTTTTATACAAAACGAACAATTTTGAGAGCAAATGAGACAAGACTGACGATTTAAATCTAAAATTTTAACACCCCGAGTTCTCTTGCAAAAGTAAATAGCTTTATATTTAATCAACCAGACGTTGTTAACCATTGTCTGCAATTTGTGTCATCATTTTTAAGGAGAATCTCGGAAACTTCTAAGAGAAACAAAGCTCTCATCAACAAAAATAACGTCTAAAGAAATAATTTCAGCTGAAAAGAGCGTGCACTTAAAAGTGTGAAATGCAAATAGTAGCCTTATTCTAGTTAAAAAGAGACTTGACTTGTAATAATAATAATAATTAATTTGCAACTATATGGCACAAAAATTCGAATACTCTGCTGTGGCATAATGGCGTGCAAATTTGTCTTAGAAGTTAGAATAGAAGTTACAATTACATTATAAGTCAATTCTTATATTATTTTATCATCACATTGTTAAAATATGAAATTACGTCATCAAATTAATATTAATTGCAAAGTTTCACGCAATAATCATTACTATACTAATAAAGTTTTTCAAAAGTAGTACATTAAGTCGATTTTTAAAAACTATAATAGTAAGAACTTTGGATGTTTTTGGTAAATTATTATAAACCTTAATTTTCATACAAAAATTGTTTTTCTTATACAATTCCAGATTATATAATCAAGGATAATAATGTAGGCAATACTTCATAAATTTGATTGACAAAAATGTTTGAATTAGCGGCCAGGAACTAATAGACGCAATACACATAAATTTATAATACATTTCAAAAATAAATCTGCCCTCATAAAAATAATGTTTTTTTTATATAAATGAGGAAAAGGCCCTCCCTAAGTCATAGCACCGCCCATGGACAGTAATTTTGAGATTCTTGAGTTGCATATGGGCGTTTCATTCGTTAAGTAAGTTCATCAATAATTTCTAAGCTAGATAGATAGCAGATAGATAGTACAAAGTACTTGTATTTACTATATTTCTTTATATGAATAACCCTGGCGGAATTCATATTAATTTCAACGCGAGTACAACGCCCGACGTCTCAACGCTAAGAAAGTGTAAATTAAAAACAATTTGTTAAAGCACTGAGAGAATTTGAGATATGTTAGACGTATTCTTATGTTAGTGTAAATTGCTCCAGACATGATGAGGGTTTTGACAACGATTTTGAAAATAACTTTGCATACTAAAATTCAGTTAAAATGTTCTCTTTTAGAAAGCCCTTTTTGATTAACGCGTATAGAGTATAACCCGTTACTGGGTTTGATTTCTGGTAAAACAGTGAATGCTGATTTCCCTGTTAGTCCTAAACAATTTTATGTATAGAAACATATTTCGTGTAATTTTTATTAATAATATTATCCATGAGTCTATTACCTTACAGCCAGGAAATTCCACACGTATCACCTCGACTTCCGTCGTGTCACAACTATGTGAAACGCACCATCAGTATGTGCAACCAGCTGCCCTCTAAAGTATTTACAAACCAATTCGACTTAGGGTCCGTCCAGAAAACAGTGTGCCAATTCCTAAAAGGCCGTCAATGTCATCACTAAGCATCAGATGAGGCTCATATCCGTTTCCCCCTGTTATAAAATGAATTAAACATTAAAAACATATTATAGTATAGAATTACTTAGGTTATTGAACCTTATGACGGGGACTGTTAGGATTTATTAGCGCCCTTTGACCTGCAATCGCAATAATCCCGTACATTAATCCGACGGTCAATGCGTGTCACTTTACGACTTGGCGCTTATAGCAACGTTACAGACCGTAAACATTTCAACGTAGATTAAATCTATGCTATAGACTTTATAATTTAACATAAATTTGAACTTCCATTTGGGATTGCGGCCAAATAAAGTATTTTGATAGATACTACATTATTCATTAAATAAAATCAATGGCGCTTTAACCTTTTTTAAGTCTACGCCTCAGATGTCTGTTTCTTTTTCATGCTAATTTATTAATCTAATAGGCAAGTACTGTGCCTAACGTACGATGTCGACTTTTTGGTCGGCCTAAGGCAAGCCAGTTTCCTCACGATGTTTTGTAGTAGCGAATGTTGAATGCGCACGTAGAAAGTCCATTGGTGTACAGCCGGGGACAGACCTTACGACCTCAGGGATGAGAGTCGCACGCTGAAGCCATTAAGCCAACACTGGTCATGCTAACTTCATTATTCATACAAAAAAATTAACAGTGTTGGTTTAGTGGAGCGTGCGCCTTACTGCCCTGAGGTTGTGTGTTCGAGTTTCTTACACTAATCGTGTCTTTTTATGGGTGCAACACTCGAATGGAGAAGAAAAACATTGTAAGGAACCCAGCATCCTTTAGACCAAAATTTGTCGACAGCGTGTGTCAGGCACAGAAAGCTATTAAGAAAAACAAAAGATTCAAAATTCAAAATCATTTATTCATATAGGTAACACAATGTACACTTATGAACGTCAAAAAACAAAAATGTATATAAAATGCTTCTAATTTTACATTTACTGCCAGTTCTCAAACCAAGAGCGTAGAACGGAAGAGAAGACAGTTTTCATTGTTCATAAACTTGGTATTTGAAAACCGATTCAATTGGAAAAACATTCATTCACACAATATTATAAGTACATAGCATTAAATTGTTGCATTCTACTTATTCCTTCCTAAAATATTACATAAGGTAATAAATAAGTATATTGTCCTAGGGAAATGACTATCTCGCAATGGAAACGGAAATAATACAAATAACATATTGTTACGAGCTAGGGGATCGGATAGAAAATGCCGTAGATTTCTTCAAAGGTTTATTTCTTGATAAATCAATGAAGAATTTATGGGCACAAATTAATTGCAGAGATGCACTAATAACACACAAAAACATAGTCACTAATTACTTCACTTATGCACACTTCACACAGTACTTGTATTCACTTTATCGCTTCGGTGTTTCTCTCCTGTTATCGCATTCCAAACTAAAGGCGACTAGTCGCGTTTCGGCTCGCTTATATATCCCTGGGAATAATTCTAAACAATATTCGATAACTTTCTAGGCGGGCTTGCTACTGAGTAGCGATTGCACAATTCTAGAACGTCCGCACTCTTTGTCTCTTTCGCACGTTGCTCCGTCCTTGTCGTACGGCGTTCTAGAGTGCTCAGTCTAGTTTCGAGAAAGTTCTGATCTTCTCTCTCTCTCTCTCGTATCATTTCGTCCTTGTCTCACACCTAGAAAGTTTGGCTAGAATATTCCTTCATCATAGGACCTAGGCCTGAAAACGCCTGAAAACGGGTCTCCTGAAAAGTGCACCAATCGACTACACATGTTCTGAAACTGACTGAAAAAAAGTTTCAGCTTCCTGAAAAATAGGGTAACATTATGGAAATTACAATTTTCTAATATGTGATTGACCCTCTCCTGAAACGGTCAGAAATCATATTACAGCCTACTGAAAAGTTCTCTAAGTAGTGGAAAAACCTAGAAACATTGTAGTCGACCCGTCTTCGTAACAATATAATTTGTTTTTGCCTGTACAAACAAATAAGATTTATTGCTTGTATGTTATGCGTTGCCATTTTAAATGCATAAATCTGGAATGCGAAACTCCACCCATTTCACTTCGACGCCTCACAACACCTCGCTTTTTAAGACACCTTCTATCGCACATCTTTGTGCATCATCCATGTGCCAGTAGAGGGTTTTTTGGAACCCAAATGAATTAGGAGCCTTTAAGAAAAGACCGTATCATTCACTCGGACGTTGACAACACCTGCAAGTCCGCCGAAATTGCAAGTATCCATAGGCAGCGTTTAGAACTTAATTTAAAATTAAAAAATAATGTAATTACATTATTTACAGCACGTTCAAGGTTCAAAGGACGTCCCATTATAAAAACTCTAACATGAAAATATTTGAAAAGAACACACTGGCCAGATTTCCAGGCATTAATCTATCAGGTCTTTAGGTTTTATAGGTCTATCAGGTCGTTAATATAAATCCATGCTAATAGATACTGCTAGCCAACTTTCACTTCTTTACTGGATCAAACCTTGTAGCATTGAATCGAGACATCATTATTCATATAACAAATATATTGCACCAAGCGTTTATTTATATTCGTTATTTGTTTAATTCAATAGAGATTGCCTATTAGCGATACGGCCTCGGCAACATTATATTAGGAAAATATTAAGTGTTAAAAGATGTTAAATATATTTTTGTCTTTCTTAGTTCAGTTTTGTTAAATTCACGCTTTATATAAAATGCAAATTAAAATCCTCATTTCATGGGCGTTTATTTAGGCTAAGACTTTACTAGTTAGCAACTTCGACGCCCCAATGTTGAAACTTTGATGAGTTTAATGCGACTGCATAAGCAGCTTTAGACCAAATCTTTGGTGTTAAGTTATTAATTTTACATTTTACTCTATAGTTGTTTTACGCTTGTATCTTTATTATATTAATTTTAAGTATATGCTAATTGACAATGAAAAATAAAGTGTGATCATAGATAAAAGTATGTTGTAAAAAGGCTTTAAAAAGCGTTGTTTTTATATTGAAATAACGTGATAATAATAATAAATTTATAAAAAAAGGATAATTAATTTTGTATTAACACGTAAATACTTTGACGTTTATTTGCGTTTAACTATGACACGTCACAGGGACTGGCGCGACGTCAACTTGCCTAGAAACGTGGTTTGTTTGTTTGCGGGTTCAATGAATTATTAATGTATAATATACGTTTTTAATCAAATTAACAGAATTAAAATAAAATTTTGTGTACGTTTTAAAATCAGAAATAAGTAATGTAAGTAAAGTTATAATTTTAACATAATATGTATTATAAGATTCCACAAGAACTAGAAATTAACGCGTTCTAACAAACAAACAAACTCCTTATTCTATTAATATTGCAGAGCTTAGAGATTATTATGTAATTTATTATAATAATTTTGTTTACAGTTATCATAGAGACATATTTATTACATTTCTATTCCTGGATATCGTTTCTAAATAAGAGTAAACGATAGCAATCATGGCTGAGATATAGTTTTCCGTGAATTCCAAATTCAAACAGACCAGAGTCGCGCAAACCCGAATACTCAGGAAATGCTGATCTCGACGAAAAGTTTGGCCCAACTATTGAGTTCAGTTCAAACGATAGTCTGATCGGAGTAAAACTGAACTTCAGTGGGGCTAGCACGAGTTTAAATAAACGTTAACCAACAATATAAAACTTCATTATTCAGTTGTTACTGTATACTTATTATATAATATTATTGTAGTGAAACTTCTTTATCGGCGTTGAAAAAAATATTACCGTTTAATTTTTCGGTTACCCGGCACATTTTTCCGTTACGCATCTTTTTCTTATCCCTACAATGGTAGATTTGAAGCCATTAATAACAAAAATATATAATAACGATAACAATGATAGTAATAATTCTATTTCAATTAATGAAATTCTATAATAATCTTAGTAGTAACATGATAAAATTAAATAATTGTATTATTTGTATTCATGTCTATGATAATAAAAGCCTTTTGTTAAACTTTATTTTTATGATATACAATTTCTGTAAAGTTGCATATCATTTTTCGAAAAATAAGGTCAAAGAAGTTTCTCTTCTTACGTGTGTACACGCATACGCTTTTATTTACATAGACCAAAATCAAATATACATTTGCTGATGCAAAATTATAAACAAACATAACAGTAATTATTTAGTAACCCTTAACTTAATAGTAGTAAGTAAAAGTGTGACGCGTAACAAACTAATATCTACGGCGTATCAACTAAAATAGGAAAGAGCAGTTGTTGATTGTTGACTGAAGAACTGCTAAAAATACTACCTTCGACGTTAAAGACTTAACATTTTACGCAATAATTTTTAACTTGAGTTGCGATATTCGAGAACGTGTAATCCGGTACTAACACTAAGCGCAACTTATGATCGCAGATGTCGCAACCGTATGATATAACTTTAATGTACCCCGAATACACTACAATACGAAATGTATTATGGAAATTGAACTGAACTTGCACGTTTAATATTAAATCTATACTCAAACAGTGCAATTTCGTTAATAGAAAGGTTACACAATTACACCCGAGAATGGCAAAATAAAAAATAGGTATAAATATTTATTAAGTTACAATATAATTAGCTTCACAATTTGCAAGACTATCTTTGCATGTAAACAATTCAACAATCGCTCAGCTTATCTCTATAATAGTTTAAATAAAACCCTTAGCTTGCATAATCTTACATACCCCAAATGTAAAACAACTTTAAACCATTGGCTCGGTACACTCAACTATAACAAAACAGAAGCATTGTTAAATCCTCTAATATATATTTTTCCTTAATCCATCTTTTCATGCAACACGTACCCACATTTGTTTCGTCTTCCACAAACTCACACATTTACATAGTCATCATAATATATTAATATATTTATTATTTTACAGTACCCTCGTATTTAAAACCAATTGTGTCGGTTACCCTTGATGAAACATTGTAAATTTAAAGAAGAGCGAAGCTTCCCTGTCACAGGTCTCTGACTTACTAGGGAGGCCTCAATCTGAATTATATTGTACATATAGTTAAACAAATAAAGTATTTCGAATTTTTTTGGTAAGTTCGATCAAATTACATGAACACATTTTAAATGTTACAAATGACAATGCCTGTGACTTAGTGGCTTTTGCGTGGGACTGTCAAACGTAAGTTGGGATGTACACTAATGTACTTTATATTGCATTGATATTGCTATAGCTACCAGCCTGCCTTAGACACAAATAGTCGACAACGTGTCAGACAGAAAGTTCATCACCTACTTGTCTATGAAATAAAAATATACAAAGAAACAAATTTTATCTGACGACAAGACCCATACACGGTTTATTTTTATAATTATTTATCTCGTTTTATTTCCAAGGGTCGGTCTTTTCACACAAAGGCCGTTTCGAGACCTTTTAATATGTAGTGGAGCACCAGCCGCAGCCTGCCACATGACTACTTAGACACAGCCTTTGACAGTTCACGCTCAATGTAGTAATTATTGTATCCCATTAGAATATATATTTCATTATTTGGTCTATTGGGATGGGAGTTTGGTGGACTGGAATTAAAGTCTATAGGGAACTACCTTTTTACAATGGTAGTAGTAAAAATAAAAATTTGTAGACGGTGACTCGCCATTTAGGTGGATAGGCCCTCGATACGGATGCCGGATATGGTAACAGAGGGTAGTTTAGCTGAATCGGCTAAGGGTGTAGAGCTGGGATACCGGTTTTATCATCGCGGCCTTAGAGAGTTTCTTCGCTATTACTTCCACCTCCGAACGTTCAGATCTAGTAATTACTCTGAACGGCCAGTTAAGGAAAGGAAGAGGCAGAGGGCGTTCCACAACTGTTCTTTTCTTAAACTATTTTCTGCCGTACATTACCATGTAGGGAAACAGTTTCAAGAAGAGAGCGTGTTGATTTATAAAAGCATGATAACGCACTCGCGAGCATTCTGGAAGTTTGGACGGCCTGGGATATTTATAGAAATATAAATATCTTGACTTATTAACGCAATTAATACAGTCTTTATGTAAATTAAAGATAAAAGTTAATGGTTTACTCTCTTGTGTGTTATCAAAATTAATTACCAGAAAAGTGAACTCAATTTTATGTATCATTAAAGGGTCGTAATAATTAGTATAACGTTGTGTTATATGCAATTTCGGATATTTTTTTAATCAAGTGTAAATTGAAGTTGTTTATTTATTTATTATTTTTAATAACACTTCGTTACATTTGATTTTATACATAATTTAATTACAATATAAAAAAAATTAACATAATTAAATCAAAAGGAGGGCAACTGGCGGCCTTATCGTTTACGAGCGATCTCTTCCAGGCAACCAGTGTGAGTAAAGAAAAAATAAATAAAAATGTATTATTGTATTTATGTTCGAATTTGTCTGGAAGAAACTGTAATTACAGTAATACCACCCGTTAACATTATTTGTCTTCTTTTATGTTTAACTGTTATGTAACTAAAACTAACTCGGGTTTAATTTAATCATAATCATATGTTCAAGTTGTACAATCAATCATTAGTTTAATAAGTACTAGGTTCCATCTGTAATGTTTATGTTTGCCGGGAACTGAACCTACTGCTCCTTATAAATGAAGCATTTTAACAGAAAAACCTTGGGCTTTTCTTGATTACTATTGTTACGAAGACGGGTCGACTACAATGTTTCTGGATTTTTCCACTAGTTAGAGAACTTTTCAGCAGGCTGTAATATGATTTCTGACCGTTTCAGGAGAGGGTCAATCACATATTAGAAAATTGTAATTTCCATAATGTTACCCTAGTTTTCAGTCAGTTTCAGAACATGTGTAGTCGATTTGTGCACTTTTCAGGAGACCCGTTTTCAGGCGTTTTCAGGCCTAGGTATACCCCTTTGATGAAGGAATATTCTAGCCAAACTTTCTAGGTGTGAGACAAGGACGAAATGATACGAGAGAGAGAGAGAGAAGATCAGAACTTTCTCGAAACTAGACTGAGCATTCTAGAACGCCGTACGACAAGGACGGAGCAACGTGCGAAAGAGACAAAGAGTTCTAGAACGGACGTTCTAGAATTGTGCAATCGCTACTCAGTAGCAAGCCCGCCTAGAAAGTTCTCGAATATTGTTTAGAATTATTCCCAGGGATATATAAGCGAGCCGAAACGCGACTAGTCACTTAGTTTTGAATGCGATTACAAGAGCGAAACACCGAAGCAATAAAAGTGAATATAAGTGAATATAAGTGATAAAGTACTGTGTGAAGTGTGCATAAGTGAAGTAATAAGTGATTGTTTTTGTGTGCTATAAGTGCATTTCTGCTATTAATTTGTGCCCATAAATTCCTCATTTGATTTACCAATAAATAAACCCTTGAAGAAATCCACGGCATTTTCTATCCGATCCCCTAGCTCGTAACATTTTGGTGTCAGAAGTGGGATAGAAAAATGCTAATTACTCCAAGGGAGAATCGTGAGAAGTTTGTGGCAGAGTCTGCAGCAGCTGCGGAGATGCAGACAATGAAAACTGATTCGTTAAAAGATAAGTTTGAAAACCTGGACAGTAGGTTATCTAAACAGGAGAAACGCTTGCTTGAGTTAGAAAAGGAGATTCAGTGCCTTAAGATGTCAGGTTTTGTGGAATCATCTGGAACGCTGGAAACACCTACCTTTAATGGTTCTTCTTCTTGGGGGGCCTATAAGGTACAGTTTGATGCTCTGTGCAAGATGAACGGTTGGAAAAATGATCAAGCTGTAGCTGCTCTTATGTTGGGACTGCGAGGCGAAGCCTTGACCGTTTTAGAAGCCATGACAGGTGATGTGACACTAACGCGACTGCTGGATGCCCTTGAGTCACGTTATGGGGACTCACATTTAGAGCACGTTTACAGGGCTCAATTGAAAGATAGAATACAGCAGACAAATGAAAGTTTGCAAAAATGGGGACTTGAAATAGAGAAGCTGGTAAGGAAGGCCTACGCATCCTCACCAGATGTTGCAGACAAGATGCTGGTTCAAGCTTTTGTCGACGGTATTCGAGACCGTGAAATTCGAATGGCTGTGAACCTCGGTCACCATAAGGAACTTAAGGATGCTCTTGCCCATGCGTTGGAGGTGGAAGCATTTTGCAAGGATCATCGACCTAACCGCATTAGGGCTGTCACGGAAAAACCAAGTACCCAACGTGGACCCACCTGTTACACCTGTGGGGAAGTAGGGCATATGAGGTTTTCGTGCCCTAAGAAAGACTTCCGAGGTGATGTGAAGGTTAGACGTGGGAATACCTTAGTCATCGACGGAGAAGTCAATGGAACTAAGTGTAATCTAACACTCGATACTGGAGCTTCACGAACAGTGATCAGATATCAGCTTTTGAAGACATTTTATAAAAGCCCTTCTAGAGGAATTGTACAGCTTGTGACGGCAACAGGTCAGCGCATAACCGATCGGGGAGAAGGTATCGCAACCTTCAAGATTGGTGGAAGTTTTTACAGACATAAAGTTGTTCTTGCTGACATAGTAGATGACTGTATAGTCGGATTAGACTTCATGAAGTATTATAAGTGTAAGATAGATCTGGAAAAAGGAATGTTCAAGTGTGGAGAGCAGGAAGTTTGTTTTAAAGGCAACTCTTCAAAAAGTGGTTATGACGACTGTAGAGTAATCAATGTGGACGGACAGGCTAGTAATCAACAAGAGTTGAACGCAGTTCGAACAGTTCTGGATAACTATAAGGAAGCCCTGTCAATACTTCTATCAAACGCAGAGGGACAATTAAAGAAATTTTCTGACATGTTAACTACTCATGAAAGAGAGCTAAGGAGTTCAGATGATGTGTCTCAAGGACCGTGCGATAAAGTTAACGAAGAGGATGGAAGGGATAATGAACCAGTGAGGATACTAAGAACGGATACGATTAGTCCAGATTGGTGTGGTAAATTAATTCAGGAAGAGCAACATCAAGATTCTGACATTAAACCAATTCTGGACTGGATGAAATCTTCAGCTGTCAAGCCACAATGGTGTAAAGTTACATCAACAAGTACCACTACTAAGAGTTACTGGGCTCAATGGGATAGTTTAGTTCTACATAATGGAGTGTTATGTCGCAAATTGAAAAATGCTCAAGGCGATCATTTGCAGTTTGTTGTACCAAGATTCAAGGTTCGCGACATATTAGAAATGTGTCATAGTGACTTGTCTAGTGGACATTTAGGAGTAAAACGGACTATTATGAAGGTTAAGGAAATGTTTTATTGGATACATTATCGTGAAGATGTAGAAGACTGGATCAAGAAATGTAGAGCTTGTGCAGCTGTTAAGGATCCGCAGACTCAATGGGAAAAGATAATGGCCACCTATAAAGGGAGTAATGATGCTCGGGACGAGCATGTCTAAGGAGGGGGTAGTGTTACGAAGACGGGTCGACTACAATGTTTCTAGATTTTTCCACTAGTTAGAGAACTTTTCAGCAGGCTGAAATATGATTTCTGACCGTTTCAGGAGAGGCTCAATCACATATTAGTTAACTGTAATTTCCATAATGTTACCCTAGTTTTCAGGAAGCTGAAACCTTTTTTCAGTCAGTTTCAGAACATGTGTAGTCGAGTGGTGCAGTTTTCAGGAGACCCGTTTTCAGGCGTTTTCAGGCCTAGTTATACCCCTTTGATGAAGGAATATTCTAGACCGAACTTTCTAGGTGTGAGACAAGGACGAAATGATATAAGAGAGAGATAGAGAAGATCAGAACTTTCTCGAAACTAGACTGAGCATTCTAGAACGCCGTACGACAAGGACGGAGCAACGTGCGAAAGAGACAAAGAGTGCGAACGTTCTAGAATTGTGCAATCGCTACTCAGTAGCAAGCCCGCCTAGAAAGTTCTCGAATATTGTTTAGAATTATTCCCAGGGATATATAAGCGAGCCGAAACGCGACTAGTCACTTAGTTTTGAATGCGATTACAAGAGCGAAACACCGAAGCGATAAAAGTGAATATAAGTGATAAAGTACTGTGTGAAGTGTGCATAAGTGAAGTAATAAGTAATTGTTTTTGTGTGCTATAAGTGCATTTCTGCTATTAATTTGTGCCCATAAATTCCTCATTTGATTTACCAATAAATAAACCCTTGAAGAAATCCACGGCATTTTCTATCCGATCCCCTAGCTCGTAACACTATGTAGACTATCTACGATTAACAAACCATATTAATACGGATTCTCTTTAAATAAATATTTTATGTTTTTATGTGTAACTGTTATATGATATTGGTATTAGTCGAAATAAAGTACGGGGGATTACTCGACAGTGGCAGTTTTTTAATGGGATCTCTTCGTCTACAGAGCCTTGACAGCTCAGTTTGGGTTGTTCTACCGGCAATGGTCTTGAGTCGCCGTGGATGTTGTTTCCTTTAGTCCGAAAAGCCGCTACGCGGGTGGCTTTTATTAGCTATTAGCTATCGTGATGAAATCATCCGCAATCGTTAGTATATATCGGGCTTTTGTCCGGAAGGCCAGTGGCTGTTTTTTTTATTGAATGGAATCTCGCTGTTGGCCTTAAGGGCCTTTACAGCTCGGGCTGTTTTGGCGAGCGTAGCTCGGACAGAATGGCGTTTTATCCCGCGGCTAGCGCAAGGGCGTCTCCTGTGAGACTCGAACCTCGGCTTGGGCCGTCGCGGGGTGGTCAATCGCCTGAAGGGCAGGACGGAAGCTCACTGGAGTGAGCGAAGTGCGAAGTAAAGGTCCTCGCCTTCCCCGGTGAAGGCGATTTTTTACCCTAATCTGTGTATTTTTATTATTATTATTAGCCGCGCGGGCGGCTTTTAATTTATCGTTTGCTACGGTAATTGGATTGTCCGGATCCGTTAGAATGTGTCGAGCCTCCGAGCCCTTTTTGTCGGGAAGGAAAGTGCATGATATCGAGAGGTTGCATATATACGCGACGGGAAATATTTCAATACCGCGATTCAGGGTATGACGTCATCGTACTGATTGTAGGTATTATAAATAAATGTATTCTACTGAAATTTATGAAATTAACATTTAAAAGTGTTATACAATGCACTACATCTTCAAACTTCTGAAGCTCACAAGTGCTTGATGCATTTTTGCTTTAAATATTGGATAGAAAGCTTTTAGCAGTTATTGAATATTTATATTGATGCAAGCTGTGCTTTGTGAAAGAGTTTAAAATCTCCCAGACTTAAGGATAGCAACAGTTTTAAAAATCTCAGGTATATTTATTAACGTTCTTGAGTGATTTTGTCAATACAGGAAGAATGTTAATTTGTTTGTGACAATTACTGATTTAAATCTTAAGTCAAAATAGTGTAAATAACTCATTATTTAGATAGTTGACTAATAGTATAATTATATATTAATGAAGCAAGATTATTAATTATAAAAATCTTTGAAGTGGAGTAAGATAAAAAAAAGAAAAGGTAACTTATTAAAAACTTCTTTTTTTTAAAATTTAGCCTTAAATTACATAGATAAATTGTATAAGGCATTGGCTAGATTCAATGCTTAAATATAGTAAAAAGTATCGTTAAAACACTTTTTCATACAGATAAAATGCAACGTACTCAAGTGGTTCGGATATGTGCCAGTTCGGATGTGTGACAGAAAGCTAAGGTCCTTATTGAACTCACAACCAAGTGAGAAGATCAAGACTGTGTGGGATGGAGTTATCAATGACCTTGAAACAATGGGTGTTCGAAGATAGACCCACGAGATAGGTTGTGATGTCGAAAGTTACTTGCGGAGGTTTAGGCCCATAAGAGACTGTACAGACTTTGATGATGATTGCCAAGCCAAGCTGAAAAAAATATTAAATTTCTGATAAATTCTTAATATTTCATTAAAAATATTAAAAATTTACCTTTTTATTTTTGATATTGGAAACTCGATATTTTAATATTCTCTTGCATAATAACTGTCTAGACACGGTGCAACATAATATTTAATGATGCTGGGAGTGCTTAAGAGTAATATTCTGAGTGCTACGTAATTGAAGCTTCGCCATAAAACGCGATAAAGTTAAAATTCTATTTAAATTTAAAGAAAATCATACACGTCTTCGATATCACAAATATTTTTAATAATTGAAATAAGCTTTTATTTAAATAGGTCGATAAATTTTGTATTGAATTAAATCATTACGATTAATCTCGTCGTAGAGCGATAACTTTGAATTTTAAAAGCCCAATTTCCAAATCCCAATATGCAGTTGAACCGTCGCCCTGACTCAGTTCACATATATGGCTTATAATTATTTGTTCGATTCAAAACTAACTCGGGTTTATGTTTCCCAGGGTCCGAACCTGCCGCTCCTTATAAGTTAAGCATTTTAACACAAAAACTTTGGGCTTTTCTTGATTCTACGTAGACATTAACAAACCTTATTAATTCGGATTCTCTTTAAAGAAATCTTTTTGTTTATTTCCTTGATTAATGTTTCCCTTTTTTACCCATCGTACCTCGCTTCATGAAAAATAAATTACGTTTTAGCAATTATAATTGAGATTGAATATTCAGCCTTAATTCACAGTTAGTAAAATGCGAGTTCCGAATGATAATTAATTCGCATCCTTTGATGTTTTGAGGGATTTCCGTCTCCAAGCTATTGAATATTTTAAATGATTTGTATGCAGTTGTCATATTCGAAACATTTTTATTTATATAAAAATTGTGACGCTTTAGTTTCTCTTGAGTTTAGATTTCTGTATCTGTGCATAATTATTTTCTTTATAATGTGTGCCTAAGAGCTGGTCCACATTAGGCGTTTTGAAGCGCGGGCTTTGGTAACGCATGTTGTAAGAAACACGAGGTCTGATTGAAGTGTATACATGCAAAAGCGCACATTTGGCGCGCGTTTACAGATATTGGTAAGAACGCGCGTTGCGCATGTGTAAGCCGCGCGCTTCAAGTCATGAGCAGCCATTTTGTTGTACATTCTATCGCGCGCTTTCGTAAAGAGTCGACGCGCGCGGACGGAAAGCGCGCGATACTTTACTTTACTTTTCGATAATCAGGATTATCAAAATAAAGTTTTAAGAAAACGTAATTCTAACGCTCGTCAGAAACATCTCAACAACAACGACAAGGGTCTTACATAATTTGGTGCATTGTTTCCTTTAACCGCAGAATATTGCCTATTTACAGATTAATAATAGATACGGTTACAATAAATACCCGTTTGCAGGTAATTACGTATGCATTATGTTAAAATTATTAAGACTGATTCATATAAACTTCTTCTTCACCACACTATATATTATCTAAGTTAATATTATTTACGATAATTAACAAAATATTATGATGGTGAATGGGTATTTCTTTAACAATCACTCGTTATAGTAACGATTAAACTGGTTTTAATTTGACGAGCTCATGATAGTTAAAAATATTAAATCGTGTTGAAACCTATATAAACTAATTTCGGAAGAGTGACAAGATATTGTGGTGGAATCAATGTTTTTTTTTGTGATTTGTCACGGAGGTCGCAATTGTTACATTATAATAAATTTAAATTAATAATTAAAACATTTATACCTAATATTTGTATTCGATCTATGAAGTAATCAATAGATTTTTCTCAGAATCTTCTTTCTATCCTAATACGTTCCATATTTGCCATTTTGCATAAACCTGCCTTTTCCTATTTTAAAAAGCGCACCGTTGCACACATGGCATCGGATTGCGAATTGATTAAGTCCTCTTATTTGCTTTATTAAGCCTTTGGTGGGCTAGAGCCACATTCAATTAAAATTTCAATTATCGTATGAAATTGACTTTGAAAGAAAAACACTCTGGCAATATGACTTAGGGACCAACGGCATATGCTCGCCATTTCATCGTTTTTAATAAGGTCGTATTGATTGTGCTTTTAGGATTATGTAAGTTGTCATACATGACGTAATTTTTACTAAAACAAACTAAAATCAATATCTAGTTCAATCATAACGTCTTGGTCGAATAATTACATGAAATATTCTAAAGCGTCTTTTCTGTATGTGTAAAACTAATGAAGTCAAATCAAATCAACATTCTCCAAACCGCTGACTCATAGAAGTATGCGTCGGGTTCGACGCTGGTTAGGTACCTTGCATTACCTAAAATACGCTGTATAATAAATTACCCACAAATATATAAAAAAATATTACTTCTTTCAATTAATTTTCAATTCAAAAAATTGTTGAACAAAATTACTTTTAAATTCATTTCTTATAATGAAGAATATTTAAAGTACTTTTAACTCATGTTTCATTGGTTACTTTTAAGTTTATTGCATATACGGCTACCTTTTTATTGTGATTATTTTAAGAATGACGATAATGTGATGTTAATTTAAAGTATTATTCTCATGTAAGTGACATGTTTGTCTTTTTTGAAAAATATTTTTTTAAACCTAAACCTAACTTATTTAATCCTATTAGTAACTCTACACTTATAAACGTCAATATCAGGAAAAGAAAGATCTAAACGTTTACTAAGAGTTTCCAAATCAAGGGCGTAGAACGGGTGAGAATAACTGACAAAGGACTCTCCGCTACTTATTTTAATTGCCAAGTTTTGTACAAGGAAACTGTATGGAACTTCGATTGATATATTGAAACATATAATAAAGTAATAAACTCTTCGCATTACGGGGAAATAATTAGTCGCCATAAATATTGTTAACATACATAAAAACTTTTTCAACTTTTTAATTATTTTGAATTTAGAACACGTATATTATTTCACACCTTTTTTCGTGTTCATTATCAAATTATTATATGGGGTTGTAAAGAAAATAGGATTACAGTGATCGCCTCGCACAAAGTGGGTATGGAGCCGTAGTTCAAAAGCTTAGTATCAACCGTATCTTCGTCTATCGTACTGTCAACAGTTACAACAACTCTTCATCGCCGAAGACCAGAAGAGATAGAACTACAAAGGTTGTTATTGTTGTTAAAGCCAAAATTCGTCGTAACCCCAGGAAGCAAAAAAATCTCATAGCGAGAAATGAAGTTTTCCGCTGGGACGCTGTCGCGTATTATAAAATAGAACCTGAAGCTTGGTGTTTATCGTCAATATACAGGATATAAAGATCCGTAGTTGAAAAGCATTGAAATATCCTCTTTACCGATGAAAACATCTTCATGGTGTTGAACACTACAATAAGCAAAATGATAAAGTGTTCACTCACAGTTCTAAATAAGCTGCTCAAGTGGTCGGAAAGGTACAACGTGGTCATCATCCTGCGTCAGTGATGGTTTAATGTCAAAAAAAAGCCAAGAGCTGGCCCTCATCTAGCCCAGACCGCAACTCTTTAGATTTCAAATTATTATCTATCAGTTTTAGAGAACCTGCTCTAGACGACACGGCGACATTGAGTATCTTAAAAAATCTTTGGAGCTAGCTGTGGCGAAATTTCCCTTGGAAACAGTGCGTAAATCCATACATTCATGGCCAAAAAGATTAAAGGCCTGTATAAAAGCCAGTGGCCATTTTGGCTGAGAATTTAATAAATATGTAGGTATAAATGTTAATAATATTACATTACTTCATTTAAAAAAATGCGTTTTCATTTGTAACAGAACTTATGGCTAGTCTAGATAGAAGCCACACACTGACAGTTTCTCAAACACTTTTTTTAATCATTTTTATACACACATAGGACAGTAGCTTATTTCCAAATTTATATTAGTTATCAGTAATAATTTTGAGATGTAATATGTACCAACAATTTTTATCTGTTAATTTACTGTATGTCATAAAATTTAGTGAAGAAACCGTATTCATACCGGTTTTAATATATGGCTTAGCTAAATTGTAATTATAATTTTCTCCCGCTAAATTTCTAAAATTTGTTACATGAACAAAATTAAATCTCCCGTTCCTACTCCCAATAGCAAGAAACAAATAACAAGTTCGATACTTTACGGACAGTACGGAATTGATTTATCTAGTTAGACCATCTTAACTAAAGCAATAAATAACAGAAACGAGGCGAACATTCATAAAACAAACACTAATTCCGCGCTCGCATTATATCACAGTAGCATATAATTAATCCGCTCAGCTGGGCGATGCTAGGGTGACCAGGAAACATATAATGGACGGTATTGTTTAGAAACTCATCCTCCAAGAAGAATTAAGTTGATTTTAATTGTAGATGAATTTTATCATTATTTTATTTGACCTTCATTATTCATAAATTTGAAAAGCAGAATAGTTATGTGAAAAGCCGCCGTTTAACTCCACAGCTTATATCTAACTAAAGTAAAGCCTATTATTAAATTAAAGAAAGGTATTGTCAACATATTTTTTGAAAGTTTAGACGAATTATGAAAATACAAGGATGTATGAGGGTAGTATTTAAACTAAACTCACTACGTTATTGATATACACGAGTCACGTAAGTCAATTCTTCTTGAGCTTTATCAACTATAAAAAGTTAGTGATCGTCCATGTATCAAGATGTGCGATGTCCCTTAAGTAAGCTACACTGTCAAACAATATTCTTTATTGGTAAATAATTCTTGTACCTTCAACTAAAATGTATTGAAAATCTAATGTTTACCTAACACCTGGTAACCCTATCCGCGGGCATACATGCATAGCGAACGGTGAGACCATGAATCATTTTATATGCATTGGTTATTTCAGTGCTGGCAAAAAGGCGTCGAGTTTGAAGATAAAAGGCCACCACGGCACGCAGGGTGATGCAAAATGCATCAAGCGCGGAAACCATTACAGAGCGAGCTTTTTTCCAATGAATTTTTGAATGGTCCACAGACTGGATTTTTACGCCGTTCTAGGTAGGGATTGGATATTTTTTTATTTCTGAATGATAACTACTAAAAAGAAAACAGTAGTTCATTCTGTGACGTTTCCACGTCTGCACATGACGCATAACGAGGCCGTGTCATACTGGAGAATGAGAAATTGTTGTGCGTTTGTAGACTCAAAAGAACTCAGACGTACTAGAGATCATGCAATAGACACAGGCATCTTACTTCATACCTTTTTGGAATTAATATCTTATATCAATTTTATTTATGTAGGAGAAATTGTAACACAAATAGAAGTGTCTAAATTATTTGCAATTATATTATACTTTAAAAAAATAAAAATTAATCTAATTTCTTTAATTAATAAAAAAGAGAAAATATAAAAAATTCAATTAATTGGTTTATAATATGAAATTCTTAGTAACAAATTGCGTCAATTTAAATAAAATAAAATGTGAATATTAACTTCGCGAATCGTTCAATATAGTAGTTATCTTTTGATAAAGTCGAAATACATCAGAGTACTTAAGGCTTAGAGCTGCAAAGGTCTTTGAAAAAAAGGAAAACGTCGCTTAGAAAACTCAAAGGACATTCGAGTTCTCAATCGGAAATGAAGCGGGCCGAGAAAGTCAAGCAATTTAACAGTCAAACCACCTCGGGCGAACCGTCCAGCCTTAAGATTATATCTCAATGTTCGTATTGCACGTTCCTTACAAATAATTTATGAACTCTTTGTATATTCTGAGATTTGATCGTGATAAATGTATGCTTTGTGACGTTTCGTGTTTGCGTACGTTTGATAAATGGTGCTATTGTCAGGTTTTGTGTTTATATAGTTGTAGTATATAAAATTATTTATATATTTAATAGAGCAGACAGATATTATTTAATAGCAAACTGCTCAAATATAAAAAGAAATGTTTCCTTTGGAGTAGACACGGGGGCTGTGGGGTTCAAGTGCACAGGCGCTAATTAAAGTTGGCGCCTGGTGGTCACTCCAGAGCTGGTGCTTACCTCGCTCAACGAATAAGTATGATAATACAGCGAGGAAGTGCTGCAATCATTAATGGTACACTGCCACAAGGACAAAACTTTTAAAATTAATTTAATTTTTTTTCATTTTTAATTAACTACGTAGGTTAAGAATATTGTTGATACTGTATATTTGTGTATCGTAATATATATATGTTGTACAGATTTATTGAATAGGGTTAATTAGATAGGAGGCTCATCTGATGTGAAGCGATACCTAAAGAAGCTTTAATGTTTCTAAATAAGTTTGGAAATATCACATCAATATAATCTACAATCAATACCTTTTCTATAATCCTGCATCCGTGATTGGCCCAAAGGCTCCAGTGGCTAAGGTCGAGTGGGTGTTCAAATTCGTAGCGGCTGGTATAACTTGTTAGCTCGTTGCAGGGTATGACGTAAATATTACGTACGATAAATATTTGACAAACAAGTCACCTTTTTTATTTATAAGAAGACATGATATCAAATATTTTACACCGTATAAACCTGGCAACCTGGATTTGTGGTTCAAATTAGCCAAATCCGCACAGACATTCTCAAGCCAGATAATATTCCATATAATTTAGTAGGTTGTCGCCATCGTCATAGCAATTACAATATCAAGCACAAATTGCTAAGCATTTGATTATTGTTAACATTTTTCTGTACCAAAGTGTTGCTAGAAAGATATTTTAATTCAGAGTTAGTTACAATAAATCATTTACTGATGTATATTCTGTAACATGGTCGTTTAATCTTGAGGATGGTCAGGCGTTAGACGGCAAAGAGTAGCTCCCATATGGGATTAGCGCCAAGCGTTCCGGCCGCCGTGTTTCGCTAACTTTACGGTTATGACGCTGCACTTACGACTCTAGGGTTGCGCTCGTTAGGGAGACTAGCATTTCTAATAATATCTAAAATATATTTTTTTATTCACGCGAGTGCGTTTAAGTAATGCATCCGAGTTTGTAATAAAAATATGATTTGTAACTTCTTTTTTCACTAATGTACTATTTTGTTCATTTCTTTTACATTGATGAAATGAGACAGAGCACTTTAGTTATAACGGTGCATTGGCACTGATTATGTTAAATAAGGTGGTTAATTTGTAGTTATAGGTAAGTAGAAGATATTAAAGAAAACAATTGTAATTGGATTTTAACCTTTTTAAAATGTCAATATTACAACTTTTGGCTAATAAAGCTTTTTGGATCGTTTAGATATTTTTAGAAATTAGAATTTTTCCGCATTTGTCAATTTCA
Source organism: Pieris brassicae (assembly GCF_905147105.1). NCBI lineage: Eukaryota > Metazoa > Arthropoda > Insecta > Lepidoptera > Pieridae > Pieris > Pieris brassicae. Next base: position 15,085,973 of record NC_059673.1, read on the forward strand.
TTATAAATGTTTGGTTGTTCCTTTATATTGCAAATGTGAAATTGAGATACTGAAAGTAGTATATGAGCGTCCGTATAGCGACGTTACAAGTTCGATGTAGTTCTGTAAATATCCATAGCGCTGGTGTTTGTTAGTGAGATACTTGGAAGAGTATCGTTTTAATGTATTTTTGGATCATGGTCACCCTAGTAACGGTTAGTTTATGTCTATTATTACACAATAGCCACCGACTATGGCCCGACGAGGTACCTTGTGTAGTCGTTTGCAACACTTATAGATTAGGTACTCAGACAAAGTTACTTTAACACGGGTTTATTGGCCTAAACAAACATTGTAGTATACTAGACTGCAGCTTTTTTCGTGCTTAGTAAGTAAAGGATAATTTTTAAAAACGGCTGAAATGCACATCTTTAAAATACATATTTTCTCTGCGTCTGTTTCTAAATAAACTTTTCCTAAATGACTCGACAGACCGATTTCGATAAAAACAAATTTGTCAGTTTAACTGGATTCGAAAGTGTTTTAGAATTATTCTGACAAGTTTATTTCCTTATTTTTTTCGATAATGGTTTAGATATACAACTTGACAACGTCTGTCGGGTCTCCTAGTTTATAATAAGAAACTTATAACACAAAAAAGGGTTTTCTTATAAATCTTTCTCATAATCCTCCATTCCATTTCAAAGGTTTTATAAAAAGTACTTTATATGGTTAATAATAGATGAAAAAGTCATTGTAATATTAAATCTTTCAGACTATTTTCCAACAAATAGTTCGTTATTTAGTAAATAACTTTTTTAGCTGGTTTTTTATACATTTGGGTATTTTAACGCTGTGTCGTTTCAGAAAGCGTCTCATCCCTGAGATCTAGGGTCGAAAACTTTCGTAGGGTGAAGGAAAACCTCTAAAAATCAGCATGCCTAAAAAGTGGGCGGCGTGTCAGGCACAGAAGGTTGATCATCTACTTGTCGTTGAAGAAACGATCACGAAACAGAAACAGAAATCTGAGACCCAGACCTAAGAGGTCCTAGCTCCACTGTTTTCTCTTTCCACAATACCCAAGAATTAGACCAACATAATCGAATTGACACCTAATCTCACTTAGAAAGCAAAATCAGTTGCCATAGGAAGACAATAGTTTTCTTCAATATGGCGAGAAAGTTATATAATTGGTGAAATTGTCCTTTATAAGCCCAGGAAAATAACCAATATGTATATAGCTATAATAGCGATTTAAAAATGTTTAATATAATAAATGTTAATATATATAAAATATTAAATGATTATTCGAGTGAAGTATTTGAAATTCACAAACTGACAGTATATCTTTGTAAGCAAAGTCAAGGATATATTTATTTATTAATACTTCGAGTGAGTTCTTCAAGGCAACAACTGTGAAAAAAAGTAAGATAAGACAAGCAAGAAGTGCAAAAATACATAATACATAAAGTTATTTAGACAAAACTAAAACTGAAAAAAACACAATACGAAAAAGAAAAAGTGCACATGAATACCGATAATTTTAGATCAGTCTCACATCAGTTAGTATGAAAGTAAGGGATACGATGTGAACCGGTAATGTTTGTACAGAAGACATTTGAAGGAAGATAGAGAAGGAGCTAACCGAATAGGACGGGGAGTATTCCATATATTTAATATTCGAAAATATAATTGTAGCTTAAGACAATTAATCGTGTTTATTTAATATTTTACATTCTCCCGTAAACAATAATAATGTTAAACGGATTTAACGCTATTCTAACTCTTCTTGCACTAGAATTTAATAACAAATGCTTAATAATGTCTTGTCTTTACCCACAATTTAATTGGAAATAGAAGTTTATATGCCTTCTAAAGTAGAGAATCCTCAGGTAAACTAGTGACCACAAACGCGTCGCAATTAAATGCATTTCCGGATATAGCCTCTACCGCTTTGGCTTATAATTTGCATAATTTTTCTATGTTTTTTTATATTCTAGACTAGATGTAAGAACTAAGAATTCTTTTACTTTAAATAATGTTGTATGGGAACTAGTGTTATGTGAATTTTGTCATAATCATATTTCTGATATAAAAAGTTTTATTATTATATTTAGTTAATGTCGGAGCAATGGCGTTATTTTCAGCTGCCGCTTAATAAAATCAAAGTAAAAGCCGTTAATACTAGTAGCTTAGTCTATAAATTGACAACTATTCAATGGCCGATAGTAATAGTGATTGACATCATTGTTAAAATTAATTTATTAAACCTTTGAAACTTAAAAAACTATTGAAGTAATCATTTGAAAATCGTTCCTACGACGGCTGTTCGGCTGTTTGGATTTGGTTGCATAAGTACGAGTACACGAAATATCACAATAAATACATGTACTAGTTTGTAATTGAGTGGTTTCACCAAGTATAAACCTTTAAAGAGTAAATATAAAGTGAAAAGTAAATGGCTGATGCCAACAACTTCTTTAAAATGGTGACGTCACCTCTTTTAATAATCGTGCTTTTTGTAATGATTTCTAGACATGGTTCAGGTTCTCGTTGCTGCTTTGTCAATTATCGGTTTCTGTATCTGACTTCCTGTCGTTAGATTTCAACATTCATATATTGTTTCTGCCTTTGCCCTATCTCTCTTTCGCCGTCAAATACTAGTCAGGACTTGTTCCGTCAAATGTCTTTGTCTAACCCTTTTTATAATCGAATCTTTCCCGTGATATATAACAACTTTGTATCGCATGTAATAGCAATTCAATTGCCACATAATCTAGTCGAGTAAAACCACTTAACACACGAGAATACCAACGACTCTAACCTATTTGTTATTTCCATGTCAAAAACCATTATAAACCGAGCAAGCTATTGTCCGCTTGACTTAGTTTGCGTCAATAGTCAGCATAGTGTACATGTTGTGAAGCAAAAAAGTACTGATGGCGCGAGACAATGTTTTACATATAAACCTTCTTATCTATTGTTGAAAATGTAGTTTAAAATATCGTTTGTTAATTCTATGTAAAGATAAAGGCATGCAAAGCCTGAATATACCGTTAGTATTTTAATAGAAGCGGCTTAACGCTTTGTGCTATTGGAGCTTTTCGCCAAACAAACCTGACGTTAAAACAAACAAATCGTACTAAACAAAACAAAACTCGAACCGTAAATCAAGTTAAATGGAATTTTGGAATAACAAAAACAATGACGTGACAATTCGCGATTCTATCAATCACTTATCTCCATCCAACCGAGATGATGTATGACGCAAAACAAAGTATGAGGTACTAAACGCTACTATTAAATAGTACATATTTACTATGAAAAATTAAATTAAGTTAAAGCCGTTACGAAAAAAGCACTTAAACCTACTAAAATTAAAAAAATCTTTTTAATCAGTATCAATCAATGTTCTATTTCGTTCTATATATATTCGATTTACGTCAAAAACATTACGTTGTTGTTGGAATGCGATTTCAACAAACAAAATAGCGAATTAATTCCAAAATTCTAATATATATTTTACTTCAAACTAAAGGGAACTGCTAGGAAAAAAGGTTAATGCGTAAATGGATCATTACGTTAATTAATTAGCCGCTAAGTCGCTACTTTTTGTACCTATATAGTAGTTATAAAACTTATACAATATGTATGTACTAAAATTAGAAAGAATATAACTATTTAAAGGTTTTTATGTTGGGTTTTTTAAATTAAATGTTGAAGATTATATAAAACTTATTATGAATAGAATTTAATTAACCGGGAATTTAGGTAAGAAAATTAAAAAAAAAAACTATAAAACTAGTCATAGACCGCATGTTGTCATAGCGGTTCGACTAAGGCCTCCCCCATATATAGATATGCATAAAGCTACATTACCAGCGACTCCCTCGCTCATTTATCGATCCAACCATTTTTGTGGTCCCGGTGTTGTGGAGGTAAGTGAGTGGCAAAAAGTGAAAATCACGAAAATAGAGATCCTTTTGTGTCCAGTTAAGCAATATCTTTGAATATATTATTAGGAAAAAGTGACAACTAACATAAAAATAGTTATGTTTACCATCTTTTTTGTTATATTACCTAACAAAGTATTTATATTCCTATGAAATAATAGGATAAGATGTTAAATTAAAGGGATGGTTTCTAACCGGTTGTTCAACAACCGGTCAGCACCTGGTGCCAGTGTTCTCAGGGTACTAAAACTCGATACAGCAGAGTGGTTATTTTCGAGAACGAACTTGGCTTAATGCCGAGGGCGAGCCGCAATGTTGCTGCACCTTCTGACCTCAATCTATGGTCGTTAGTCCCAATTTTAATTGAAGCCATCACAAGAATCCATATCCATATCAATTATGAACTAACTCTGCAACGAAAGCATTTTTCTTGGAATCGTTCCGAATATTTCAGGAAATACATTTTTAATCAGATTTTATATTGATCTTTGATCTTATTGACGACTAGGAAATCAATGACAAAAACGTGGAAACTCAGGCTTTACTTATTAAATTGTATCTATTTATCGTAGCATTTGCGTAGCAATATCTATGAATACTACTGATGAATTTAAAATTAAGTATAGAATTATGGACATATATGACGTGTGTAATTAATTTTATTTAAAACATTGTTTTCATTATGTGATGAACGCTCGTGCTATAGAAGTACGTACTAAATGGAATGTAATGCGCTGTTATTATTCTTGCTTACTAAGCTTAATAATAAAGTTATTATTATTTATATTCTTTAGAAATTTAACCTTCGACGGACCATTAGCCTAATAGCAGAGCAGTGAGATGGCAAAAACAGATTAATCCGTGCATAGTCATCGCTTATGCCTTATTTTATTAATTGGTACAATTCCGAAACTGCTTGCGAAGCTGTTTCATTTAGCTATATACCAAGTTATAAAAAAAAACCCTGTTTCGCGTCCAAAAATAAACTAAATTAGGAATACATCGTAGACATAACTTATGTCTATAAGTGTCTATAGTTCACGTGTTAATTTCTTACCGACTAACCGGAACAGCAACAGAAGAATTTGTATCAATTACTGTTTAAGAAAAAAATATCAACAAGAAGAGGGCAAAACCCTTACTATGGCGATGACGATATCATTCAAATTCAGCTACCGCGGACAATCGTGCTAGAAAATACTTGGGTAAAATGATAATATCATTACGTTAATTAATCGTAAGAACAAAATACATAAGCTCACTTTCTAAACTTAAAATTCTTCATTCGAAGGGAACTTTTATTGATTTCCAAAGCTCCTTTTAATAGAACCTACCTAAGAGGGGCGGAAAAATTTATTTTCTCGTCACGTAGTATGCAAGAGGGATCCCCCCAAATTTAATGAATTTGAGTAAGAAAGTAAATTAACTTTGAAATAATAGTAAGAAAGTTACTGTCAGTTCTAAAATTATTATTTTAGTACCTTTATAAATCGTTAAACTGAAATGGGTTTCAGAGCATAGTTGTTTCACAATGTTTTATTAAAACGGTATTATATGTCAAATTTTAATTTTAATTTCTATATATAATGTGTTTGCATTAAACTCCATATGTAATTATGATGAAGTTATGGACTGATTTAGTTGTCATTTTATGTTTAATTTCTTTAAGTTTGATTTTTTTATTTACGACTTATACAGGACAACGTTTTTAGGTCCGCTAGTGTTTATGTATAAGTGCAATACAACTTTTTACAACCTTTACGATGTATCGCAACTATGAAATTGCAAATAAAAATATATTTCTATGAAATAGTTCTTCGATAGTTTTAAGTAACTTGGCACTGAAATCCTTTGTAAAACTTTATTGCATAGGTTATAGTGATATATATGGAATAACATAAATACTACAAGTCATACTAAAGTATTTGGCTGAACAACAATAATTTTCGATGATGATATAACGCTGGCATGGCAAGATATTGGTCGTTCGTATAATAAGTCGATAGATATCCTCAGTCGAACCCTTTAATCGCTGAATTCGTTTCCTACACCCTTAATACACTGTATTTTGAACAGTTTATCATATTTACTGATCAACACAAATTTATATTATTTGTGTAGTTTATTATTGATTAATTCACATAATATTTATTATTTAAAAATGATCAGTCATATGTGAATTTAATTTTAATATACTTTATCGACACTCGCCCGCAACCTCAGAAAGTGGTCTTATTCATTCCACATGTAAGTGTGCGTAAATCTAGCATTTGAATAAATAATAATAAATGAAATTGTAGCCTAGTTTACTAATAAGAATATTTAGCATAAGAAAGGATCCGATAACACCGCTTACAGTCTATTAAGGGAAAAAGTTTCTATTTAACAGATAAATAAATTATATACTTTTATTCACCACGACGAATTTGTGGTATATAGACTTGACTAAACTATATATCCATAGGCCAGGAAAAACTGTTAACTATGTAATCTATTGTAATACTAATCCAGCTTATTTATTATTTGTAGTAACGTCATATATATGTACAACAACAATATATACAACCATGCTCAATAAAATATTCTCTTAAGAATATATTATTAAATAATTAGATTTTTGAGATTTTTATATTGACGCTCGAAAATTATTTTTGATTTCATTTGATTATATACAGGTACTGTCATAGAAATAAAGCTGCTGACCCAAATATTAAATTATAATGTTAACATTCAACAATTTACATGTATTATATTTCTTTATTTATATATTTATTAACACTACTTGAACAGGATGAAATATAAGTGATAGTGAGTTAGTAGATAATAGAAAGTGATCGCGTTGCGTTGGAGATTCAGTTTTTTAAGCAATTCCTCGTTTAGATCGGAAGAGCAAGAATCAGCGAAGTCTAGTAATGGTAGAAGGAGAGATTTGCTAAATAAAAAAGTAATAAAATAGGAGGAAATTACTTTGACGTCGAAGGATACTCAAGGCACCGTACAACTTTCAGCTAACTTCTTTAACCCTCAAATTATTATCTGCACGGCTAATGTTTAAATCAATTCTCGACGTGAAATAAGGGATGCCAATAATTATACTTTTGCTCTTGTTAGGATTGGAAAAATAGGCTAAAATCTTTTCTACAGTCCAACTATCTTTGCCAGCTCAAAGTTAAAAGATTGTATGGCTTACGGGAGATCATTGAGACTTAATTTAACGTAGATTTGAAGATCATCGGCGTAAATGAAAATTAGTTGAAGAATTGTAAGTTAAGGAGTTGATATAAATAGCAAAGGGAAGAACCCCTCATTCAATCAAACTCCAGTGAGACATACAATCGCTGGCCTTAATGCACTTTTGGCACCCATTGAGATAGCCAAAGAAGCAGTTAATAGCATGAGAATCAATATTAATAGACCTAAAAACCCCATTAGATTTTCGATGTTTATTCTTGTTAGAGCCTGAGCCTAGGACTTTGTGCGTGGCGCTAAGTAGCAGGTTATAAAGATTTTAAGAGTTGGTGGTGGTGAGAAACTTTTTGTTTAATAAAAGAGGACTGCCGTTATTGATAACCACCCCTATCACTCATAACTATTGTTTTTATATAGAGGAGCAAACCTATCAAGAATACTTTCAAAATCTGCGAAATAGTCGTCTGAAAAAGAAAGACAGTAAAACACTTCCTATGCATTAGGTGGTGGTGATGGTTGAGGAGACATATTGATAATAGTGAAGGAATGTGCTATCGTAGGTAAATTGCGATGCCACCTCCACTCATTCCAACTTGATAATTTTTTTATTAGGGTTAAAACCGGAGATAGAATAGCTGTGAGCGAAGAGGGTTGGACACAGCTAAGTCTCTGATATAATATAATATATATAATTCAAATGTTTTCAACAAATCCAAATGAAACGCTTTGGGCATTTATATGAATAACAATCAATTGTTTCGATTGATCATCGAATAATAATAATTTTATCCTTATTTTCATCATTAACCATTGACTGGAATCCTTTCTGTAGGTAATGGCCTCTTCAGCTTTTTTAAAACCCTATCAATGGCTTTCTTTCTCCATTAGCTTTCTGCTGTCGTTTTTATATATTCCACCTTTATAGGATGCTCCCTTCTTCTTCCCCTGATTCCTTTCTATTTAGTTGTCAAGTAAGACTCGATAATATGAAAATATTAATAAGGATTTTTATTATATTTCAGACATTACAACGAGTTTCCCAGTATTAACGCTCGGCTTCCTTTGAAATATTTTAAAAAGATTTTCGTTGTATTACGTGATGAAAACAGAACATTTTCATTTTAACGTCAAAAAACTCTTTTATTTCTTGCACGCGTATGTAATAACTCAATTCAACGAATCGAACGTTTTATGAATCCCAATTGAATTGCTTTATGGCTGTTGAAAAATCACTGTCATAAAATTCTTAGAATGTTAGACGCCTGGAATTTTGAAATAAAAATAGAAATTGTTATCATTATTGTGTATACAACATCGAGCAATTTTAAAATTTTCATCTCTAAGTAAACAATTGTGAAATCGTAATTAAAAATTGCGTCAAATATTTAGACATCCTTTTTTTGATTTTAATTTTGAATTAACTTCGTATATTTTTGGCATATTTGAAATTAATAAAATAGCTGAACATAGTGGTTGTATTGTATGGTTTGTTTGTCTTAGAGGCTTCTCGCCTATGTGAAGATTACACCATAAACATTTTACTCGTCATATTGGCTAAACCGCTTATACAGCGCCCTTGGCTTCTATTGAACGCAGCATTATGTACACTTCAGTCAAAACCGGGTTTGTTTGCCTACGTTTCAGTCGATAAAACATTCAGGAAACGACCTAACATTGTGCTCTCGAATACATAACGCCACATACAATGGAATTTGGTTATATCCTTGTGCAAATAAGCGGCTAAGCGAATGTAAATTAGCTCACTGTTTACGCAACGCAAATAGGCTGCAGGAATTGCCTAATCAAAGATGTATTACATAATGTGTAAGATTATGGCCGATTTTATATTTGTTTACAGCAATCGTTAAAATGCGGCTCAAACGTGTCTAACCAGGTTGATGCAAAATGTAAAGTTAAGAAAAATGCAACTAAAATCACTTTTAAATCTTATTCAGGTATTTGTCGACAGTTCAAGAATAATATCATCTGTTTCGGTAATTAATGTTCTGTTACTGTTAAGAAACATCGCTTTTATTCAGGTAAAATTTAGTTAAGAAAGTTAATAGAACATTAAATATTTCCGTGTTATTGTCATAGTTGGAAATGCTTGTCCTTTCACGGCACGAATAGTTTATACCAACCTCTTTCAGATGCAAATAATTTCAGAAAGCTGAAGTTTTCCTTTGCCTTTGTGAATAGGGAAATGTTTTCTTATCACTATACTCAAAGATTCGTCGGGAAATCCACCTTTTTATGTCGATCAGGCACGTCCTGAAGTTTGAAACAAAAGAACTAAGGTGACAAACTCGCGTAACTCATTGAAATCGTTTCTGACATAAAGTTACTATTGTGGAGTTGTTAAGGTGTAGAGAAATTACTCTCGGATTTGGAACTTTGAAATATTGTTACAGGAGTTGTCGAAAATGACGTATTATTTGTAAGTAGAAAATTGGAATTTTTAAAATGAATTTATTATATATTTATTTATTAACACTTCGTTGGACATAATATAAAAAGTGAACATAATTAAATAAAAAGCAGGGCAACTGGCGGCCTTATCGCTTTCGAGCGATCTCTTCCAGGCCTCCTCTTCTAGTTACGGGACTTTAAGATACTTAGTAATATATTTTCATACGCAATATTTACTCGTACGATGATATCAATGTTGTTTTTTTTATTTAATTATAATAAAAAAATATCATACCATAAATAATAATAATCCAGTTTCTTAGTTTTTTAGGGTTTCACACATGTTACCCTTCACTGTACAGTAGTGTTACTTGCGCACACAAAAATAAAAATAAAAACCATTGGTTCTGAACCGGGACTAAAACACACTATACCCCCAGGTAAGAGTAATACACACACATGTAAGGCACACATGTAATACATAATTGCTAGTATATTATTATTGTAATTAGCGCAACTATTGTTATATATTCTGATTTGATCTGAATTATAATCGCTATATCATAATAATAATATTATATACGTGTTAAGTCTACAAGTTCAGTAATTAAGTGAAAAGGAGAATTATTGTGGATATAAAAGTTCCGAAAGTCAATCATACATTTTGGTATAAAATAAATATTAACAATTACAAATTTACACATTAATTTACGCTTTTACAAAAAATCTCCAAATTGCAAAACAAATATTGTTCGTCGCTTCGTAAAATATATATGAAAACCATTCCCTCGGCGGATTCTTATTATCATTACCGTAACCAGTGCTGTAATAAAATAACAAATGTGACCATCAGTCGTGATTATGTATTCTCTCACATGTCCGCCGCGACTGGACCGGCGCGCCTCTGAAATTGCGCCATTGTTGTCCACGGAAATTTCTATACTCCACGTAATTCATATTCACCGACCGTTATAATTAATGAGTGCTAATTTAATATGAGGAAAACAGGAAATTGTGAATTCTAAATATAAATTATGAACACCACTTTGATCGTTTTATATGGAAATCAATGAGAATGCTGTCCTTTATATATTACATATAGTAATAATGTAATAATAATAGTATGGTCCTTTATAAAATAAATTTGGTAGATTTTGATAGAATTATTATTCTATAAGTCTTTATTATTTTAAAGACTCATTTATTCCTTGAAATAACACCACATTTATGTAGTATATGTCGGAGAACTGGTGCTAGTATCGGCGGCCAATGTCATTGTGTGTCACAGAGCTCATAAATTGAGGATTCTATTAATAATATATATATCTATTAATTATATACTATTTAAGTATATACTTGGGTTTATTCGACCAGTATTATTAGAACTGCAATTGGCATTAAAATTTAATAATATCAACGTCAAATTAGGTTCTTACTTGTGGTTTATTTGATTTGTCAATGTTGCTAGATCTACAAATTAACGGTTATTTGATAGTCTGTAGTAATAGTAATTTCATAGTCATTATTATTTATGACGAGGCAATGGCGTTAGTGTCAGATACCATTGCCATTATAATTTGATAACAACAACGTAAAATTAGGTTAATACTTGTGGTTTTTTTGATTTGCCGATGTTGTTAGATCTATAAATTAACGACTATTCCATGGCCAATAATAATAGTGACTCCATAGTCATTATTACTACTGCCATTTACCTCAATAGGGTTCATGGACACGAAACTTGCTTATCACATATTCGAGTTGCTATAAATACAGACACTGGTTGTTGCGGCTCTCAAAAAACATCGCGCCGTGGCACTCCGGGCCAGACTTAAGAACCGCATGAGCTCTTCTCTGCGATCCCGATGAGTCCCGAGAGTCGGCCCCCTACCACGGGTTATGAACCCAGGGCCAAGTGGAGATTACTCACCACCGGAATGACCCTAACCTCGGCTGCAACGCCCACCAAGGGCTATAGAGGTTGCTTTTTTGAACAGGCAGCTTCTTCGGGGTATAACATAAAAAAAATTAAGAAATCGTGATATGAAAATTTTGGACAATCAAGATGTATAATATTCTAAACATTGCTACACGTATAGTGATAATCACATTTTCAGGAATGTATATTATGCTATACATTGCTATGTTTAGAGTTAGAATGTTCCTGGTAGTTTTTATACCAAAAGATTATTGTAAATAACATGATTTTAAATTAAAATAACTGTATTGGTGGAAGTAAAAATGTTTAATAAAATAAATCTTTCTTGAACAACAAAATAATCTTATAATAATTCAGAGACCCTTGCTTGCGGTGGTACTCAAAAAACAGTTTCGATTCTTCACATAAAAAAGATGAACCTTACATTTTCTGCACGTCGTACTTGCCTGGCCAGCATTGCAGTACTTGCACCTCTGATATCCAGTTATTTGCGGCCAATGTCATATTTGTCATACCGGACATCATCGCATGGTCGTTAAGATTTTTAGAGGTTTTTTTTTTATTTTTACGGTCGTTTCGACCTCGTTTCAGTAGACCGCTGTAGATTTATACCTAAAGTCTTTCAGGCGATCCTGATTTCTAGTGGTCATTGGTCATTTCTTTGTCTCCGACGTAAAAGCCAAGCGTTGTTGATGCATACATCCAAAAGATGCGAGAAAATATTCATATACCACCGATGCGATCATATTCCAGTGCGATATAATGCAATCAGCATGTCTGCCAAATCGACACCTCCCATGTGACGATTATAGTCTTTCACAATTTTAGGACATTTTACATCAACACGAGATTTTGCTTCTTTCCTGAATCGTTTAATATTTTCGACAGGGTATGCATCATCAAAAGAACTCACCAATGTGACCTGTTTATTATCAAACCACTTGACAATACTAAGTTTATTTTTATTACAAACAACCTGACAGTAACTCTTCCTCCACCTCTTCCTTTCTGTTTCAGTTTGCAGTTTATTAGCAGCATCTTTCACATCATTTTGTCTGATTGTTCTTAAACTATAACTAAACTATAAATTTACCATAATTCTCCCTCAACATGCCAGCAACCAGCTCCAAGGAAGTAAAATAATTGTCAAAATATACCACACTTCCTTTATTTTTAATAGTCTTAGATAAAGCTAAAACTATTTTACTTCCAACCCATAGTCTCTTCCTCTTCAGTAAAAGTTTCATCTCCCCGTAGAGCAAGAAGTCATAAATGATGCCAGACACTGCCCTGTCTAAGTTCTTAAAACCCCATTTACAAGGCTTAATATATAAGACAGATATACTTGCAATTTAAATTTTATAGTAAATATTGTTCTTGTGAAGTTAGCAATGTAAATCTATACACCACCAAATAAAGGTAAATTACTGCAACTGCGGCATTGTATAGTATAATATACGTTAGTAAAAAACACGACAAAAACATGCTAATTCTCATAGCGACAACAGCATATATATAAAATATGTAAGAAGAAACATTTAGGTATGTATATTTTATAATAAATATATAGGGGTTTTCATATTTAGGGGTAAAAACATAAAAATAAAATAAAACTTACCATATATAAACCTGAGTGGCGCATTTTGATGGTTATTTTTCACAACTGATTTAAAATTATGACAGATAAACTACTATTTTTATTTTTGAAGTATAACTAAACGTCTAGAAATGTCATGTGTTTATTCAAAATACGTGAAAAATTATTTTATAGTGATCATATATAGGATACCAACTCCGGGGAAATAAATATAGATAACACAACTTTCTCTACAGCTGTGATACTTTTGACATTCAAACCTTTTGTCTTCAGTCACCATGTACGCTGTAAATCACGCGAAACGTCGGAAAGATTTAAATTTAAAATAATTATATTATATTAATACAAATAGCTAAATTAATCTGGTTAAAAATTGTTTTCTTTCAATGTGTAAAAGCTATGTTAACCAAAGACAATACTAAGTGATTATATATTTTTATAAAGTTGTAGGTATGGTATACAATACAAAATGAACATAAGGGTTAAACACATCAGTAACTATGCTAGAGGACGGTTTCTCTCTTTTCCTTGGTGGGCTGCTCAACCTCGTCCATCTACAGTTACAGACGCTACTACAAAAACGCATTCATTCTTTTGATCCTTTATGCACTAAAAAGTTTTGTTAACCAGATTAATAAAAATCCTTAACGTGGCGAATTTTCTCCGTACTCGCGGAAATGTGGAATTACATGTCGGAAGTACACGAATTCTTTTATCGCACAATTATTGCTCTTGAAATTTGAATGATCTCGGCATGTAAGTTTGTAGTACTCTCGTAAAGGCAAGATTATAATATTGATTATATAGGTGCCTGGTGCCCAGTTCAATAATTTTAATTAATTACCAGGAATTCATCGTTTTCTTATGTTCAGTCAATTATTAGTGTCACTGATGATCTCATGGACTCCATTTACCGTCAGATCTGTGTTATCAAGGGAAAGACAAATGGAATTGTTGATTAACACCAAGCGGACATGTGTTTAGTGAATTGCCTACATTAAACCTCCACTAACGATGGTCCGATTTAGGCCTATCGAACGATTGATTGTGTTTTCACAAAAGAGTATTTACTGGCATATGTAGGAAATCAAACGTATGAATTGTCATTTACGAATGTTTCTTATGTATCATTATACATGGCTTTATTGATTGATATAATTTTACACTATCTTAGCAAATAAACGATTTTATAATAATTATGACATATATTTTATAATATATGTAATTCTGTCGTATAAAATGATATTATAAATAACTAGCTGTGCTCTGCGGTTCCACCCGAATTATTCAGTCGTGGCACGATGTTCTATAACTTAAAGCTTTTCTCGGTAAATTATAATTAATAGGACTATTGATAAATCTGTATATATAAAACATCACTGTGCTATATTGGTAATAGTTTATATATAATTTTTCATACCTCGGGTTACACTGTCATAAATTTATTCACAACTCCAACTTTGCAAATATTCTATATCTATATATTCGTCAGGGATAATGTAGGATTCTAAAATAAAATTCTCCTCAAATGGTGGCTTCATGACCTGGCTACGCCTCATGCTGGTGCATCGACATTAGGGGCAATTCACCCAGTGTTTTAAGACTATATATAATAGACGGTGGGGTGCTGTGACGTTTCGGCTTTCGCAAATAATGTCTGGGCACGGATCCTTTGGGCAGTATGTGCATAAGGTACCTAGAAAGGAGGTGCATCCGTTGTGCTGCCACCGTAGCGCTCCGAATGACACGGCGGAGCATACTGTGGCTGAGTGAGTTACATGGACAAGGGAGCATCATGACCTGGTATCGTTCATAGGAGCGGACATCACTTTACCGGGTATTATATTAGCTATGATAGCAAGTGAGGAGGCCTGGTCTGCAATAGTCTCCTTCTGTGAGCATGTAATACTGCAGGAGGCTGCTGAGCGACGGAGGGAGAGGGCTAGGGTTGACCGTAGACTGGCAACACAAGGCTGGCGCCTCAGAAGTCTAAGGCCATACCAAGAATATATAATAAATATAACTGTCTAATGTAAGCCTAATAATATAAGAGAAAATATACTCGGTTATAACTAAATAGTTCTAGTAGTCTTAAAGTCACTTACGGTAATTTGTGCGTCCCGAAACTTGACTTCAAATGAGGCGTAAACCCCAATTTGGGATTAACATAAATTCCACAGTTTTTTTTTTACCGAAAATACATTTATACAATTTTGGCCCCTATATCTAGTTACAAGAGTCAACCTATGTTTTCTATATAAAGTTTAACATATTTGACAGTGCTCAAGTTGATTGGGACTTGAAGACCGAAATAGAATTTCGTTTAGAAGCTGTGTTTCAAAACCTTAACTTACAAGCAATATTAAAACATGCCTGTATTAGATAGATAGAATTTAAGGCATTTTCTCAAATGAAAGTGCCACCTGTGTATGGTAAACCAATTACTGAAGTTCGTCTACTTTAAATTAAGCAAAACAATGAATGAATGCGTGCTTTTATGTTGTTTTGCTTCACAATTAAGATATGAATTTTTGTAATGAATAAGTTTCCAGCGGGTACTTAACTGAGAAGCCCATGCTTTAAGTACCCGCAATTAAAACCGTTTAAAAAAACACTTAAAATTGCTATTTTAACCATTTCCGAATACGAGATATGTCCTAATTTTAAAAGTGTAGGTAGCTAAAATCTATATCTAATGATATTTGTTAAAACATGTATTTTGGAACGCAACCTATTTTTAGTATCCTTAGGATAATTATTAATTTAATATTCCGTTTATAACAACATCAACGTATATTGTGAAAATAACTTGAGTTTCAAGACAACGTACCCATTACAGCCAAAACAATACCACAATTTCACATATTATTTAGGTTTGATGTTTATAAAGCTTTAGTTAATATATATATTTACTTTGAAATAAAGAGCCACTCGTTTCTTATAAAAAAGTTACAACATGATTTTGCTTAAAGTCTGGATAAGGTAACAAAGAACTAATGACAAAAAGTGAATTTACTTATACTCTTTTAGCTTTTAATTCTTTAGCGATCAAGTCTCAAAGGACAGTCAGTATGCAGACAAAGTAACGAGTTATCAGCGCTTCAAAGCAGTATCAGTACTACCAGTTTTTCTTTGAGAAATGTTTTTAATTTAAAACAGCAAAAGATTTTCGGTTCTATATTTGTTTATGTTTTATCGTTTAAAATTGAGAATATAATTGTTTCGGTCGTAAAAAAATTATTAAGTTTGAAATTTAATTTTCAAATAATTTTCAAATAAATTTAGAAAGGTTCCAAAGTATTAAGACTATTTGGGATTCGTTAGTTTAAATATATTTTTTTTAACACGGTAGGAATATGGTTTACCCGAATATTTCGTAGTACTCTTTTTTTATAGAACAGGGGCAAACGGAGGAGGCTCACTGATGTTACATAAAACCGCCGCCCAAGGACACTCAATGCCAGAGGGCTCTCGAGTGCGTTCCAGGCCTTTTAATTATTTGTACGCTTGGATTGGACTCTAAGTCAAATTGGTTCGGAAATACTATACCTCGAATACAATGGGCAGTTGGTTCCACATAGTGCTGGTCCGCGGCAAAAACTGCCTTTAAACGCTCAGTTGTGGTACGATGTCGAGGTGATACGGGTGGAATTTCGTATTCTGCCTCGGCGTCCGATGATGGAACTACGCTTACGCTACGCTTACTTTAATACGCAACGGGATTATAGTTTTGGAACTAACAAAACATTCATTTGTACGGTATTTTGGTTTAAAAAAAACGTTTTCAATAACCCTTTTTTTATCAACTAAACTTCTTTTTTATTTAAATACTAGTAGATAGTTTCTTGTTTTTTTTTTCTTATATATTAGTATTCTAAGCCATACTGTAGCGATTATTATTTCTGAATTGAATATCCGGTTGCATAATTATAGAAGGTATAGAACAAGACAATGCTATTAAGTAATTAAGGTTAAAAAAGCTTTTAGGTCTTCTAAAATGTGCCAGCACCTAGATTAGCTTAATGTAATTTAAAAACAACCCAATCTTTAAGTATTCTTTTAGGTAATTACGTAAAAAATACATCTCTAGGTTTAAGCTACTTCACTAATTAGATTAGTCCGTTTTTAAGAATATATATGAATGGATGACTCTAAGTACAATCTTTAATTAATACCGAAGTCTGAATGTACTATGTATGTATGTATTTCGTTTTAACTATGAAGTTTCTTATTTATTGAATTATAATTCATAACATGTGGAGCAAGTTTCTCGCTTCTTAAAAACTTCACGTAGAATAAAATACCTTATGATTCCAAAAGCAGCAGAGAGGTTCTTGCGTATTATTATTATCGTCTGTTCTATGTCCTGGATGTGGAAAAGGGCAGGCAATATGAACTTAAATAAACAAATATCTCATTTTTACAATGTATGAGTATACGAAAGTTACTTAAATAAATGTCATTGAATTTAAATAAAATATAATTTTAAATCCGACAAGAAAAGTTCAAAAACTCCACTGGAGTTAAAACTTATCATCTCCCGGGATCCGGTTCTTCACAAATAAAAATACACATAGGTCATATTGAGAAACAAGGGACACCGTAAGTAAACATTATATAAAAATATTGCAAATACCATCTGGCATTAAAGAAAAAAAGTAATCTGTATTTATGCGACAATCTCTCGCGGAACAGTGTTGCTGAAAAAATGTCAAATTACGTAAACAATATCTGCATATAAAATTAAGTAATGTTTATATTAAAATGTATTTAAAAGATTAGAAATGATTATAATGATTTCCCTTAACGAATATTCAGAATTACTTTATTATAAAACCTAACGCCGCGATTCAATATAAATTATAATGACTGCGCATTCGATTAACATACATCAAAGAGTTTCATCTAATGAGCCGAGAGACGAAGGTGAAATTTTAATGAAATTGTACATTACCTTCCTGTAATTACCACCTTTCACCTCTAACTACCTCTCAACTTAATTAGCTAGTGGAAATGATTTAATCTACATGAAGAATGTTTTGTATTATAAGACTTTAAAGCAATAGACAACATTAGATTTTGGCTTATAAGCTTAAAGACAGATAAAGCAGTTAGTGCGACGTTTAAACACACATTTTTTATTAGTATGGTACACTAACGAACTCCGTTTATATTGTAATGGATTTTTCTACTTTTTTAGTTCAGTTTTACAGAGTAATTTGGCAGGATTGTATCAGCTCCGAAACACATGTATGAAAGGTTTTATAAAAACCGTTTTGTGTGATTACATTACACACTACAGACATCGTAACCGATATCATAAATAAAATAAACAAAGGAATATATCCGGAGGCAATTTAATCAACTTTTATTCCGCTGTGTACAAAAACGCACGCGACACGGGCTATAAGTCATTTTTGGTGCATCTCCATTTCCCCTGAATTTATTATGAAATGTAATTTATTAGATTTTAATTATCATGACATAGTGTTATTTAATGGTATTCAAACTAAACGCATTAATATGTACTGTAAATGTTGTATTGAAACAGCTGTCAATCGAAAATATTAAATTTTGTTTTAAACCGTTGTTGGACTACTGGAGACATTTTTTCGTATGTTTTTAAACCTGAAGCTCGAACCCCGGTAGTAAATTAAAAAATAAATAAATACTTTTTTTCAATTTTACGCAATGAACACTTGTTGGTACGGCGCTGAAGGTAAACATCGCGAGAAAACTAGCATTTCTTCTACTGTAAAATCGATTACGTGTGCCTGACATATAGGTTGATATAAAGCTAATATTATCAATATAATGGATTCAATTTGAGGCCAAGTCCCATATATGGTAATACATTTTCGTGCTAATTTTTTTTTGGGTATATGTGACTTCAAGTAACACCAAGAAAACATTGTCTGTTGTCAGCGGTAATAATGCAAAATTTCGAGAAAATTTTAAACGAGATAATCAATAAAGGGGTGCGAAAAAAATATACCTCACTCCTTTGAATTGTCTTTTTATTTTTTTTACAACTTCAAATCCATGAATTTACCACAAGACACATTGAGTGCCTGGCGTAGAAATTCAATTAATTCTAGCTTAGTTTTTCAAAAAAATTTAAAGGCCCGGAGTAATTAAACGAGATACGAATCAAAATGAATTTTCAATCCATCCGCGAATTCATTCACGTTGAAGTGAAATTTTGATGGCTCCATAATGAAAGCTTTTTCAGAACTTTTTCTGGTATCGAGAATAATAATGATTGATGTTGAGTGCAGCTCGGAAATTAGAAAGTCCAGTCAAAATCGGTATAACGTATATTTTACGTGTCAATACGTCACAAGTTACAGATAGTGCGTGTTTGTTACCAAAGTAAACGTAACCTAATAAATGAAGATGGTATCTTTAGGCCACCTATACGTATATCAGGTATCAAAAACGGTACTTAAATTGATCTTCGTTTGAATTCTACGAAAAATCTTACTTTCGGTGCTCTAGGAGCATTAGGAGAGGAGGATTAGGAGAACACTGAAATATATATTGTAAGCTGAAAAAGAAGTTCGTTAATAGCGATTCATGTCTAAGTTCACGCTACAAGCCGCCATTTTGATGTACTCACAGCGTGCTGTCGTACTTGGCCCTTCCGCTCGAGACCTCGCCGCGAAAGACGGGTGCATCAATCCACATCCATGCGTCTGGTATTTTTCATTTTGTTAAAATTTATAAAATCTGGATAAATACCAGACAGTGTATCAGTGTTCCTAATTAATAAATATTTCTTTTTTTTAATCTAATAGTTCATTTTTATTATAATAGTATTTAGTATGACTTGCATTAGCATAAAATACTTTGTCAAAATTATGCTATCAGAACAGAAAAATAAAAAAAGAAGCCAAAGAAGCGGTTTTACTGCTAAACACAGTTTCTTTCAGACAACCAAGACGGAAAAAATAAAAATATAATACAGACCTTAAACTTACGAATTTACTTACACATTAAGCATACAATATGTTCTTGAGTAAGAGACCGAGTGAGCACGCTTTTACCTAAATAATGGTATAATTTTTGAGGTGAAAGCGTCATAACTTTGCGTAAAAATGCGTATTAGCCCAAGTTTTAGCCGTTTCCACGTATAAGGTGACTGAAAATTCACTGGATCTCGTGAACGTCTATAGTTATTAGATATGAAGCAGTATAGAAAGATACTATCATAAGTTCGTGGTCTGAGACCCAAAGATCTTCGGCGTGCCATAAGGCATAGATCTACTCACCTTTTAAGTGTACAATGACAATAAAGACAAGCTCAACGGTTGAAGCACCGTTGTATTTTTTCGTCATAGTACATAAAAAAAATCTTGTTCAATTTTATGACTGCAACAGAATTGCACCCATTGAACAAACGTACCTGAAATAATCAATAAGCAAGCTTTTTGGAATTCTGCAAAGTAAGTCGGAAAGCAGTTAACAGTAAAAGCAATAAATCTAGTTATTTTTGCTCTGCTCAGTTTAGTAAATGAAGTTAGACACTTATATTTCAGCTTAGCTTTGTGAATGTTAGTTAGTTTAAGGTGTAATTAGGAATATGGAAACAAAATTACGTGGGAAGGTAAGCTTTTGGCTTTTTATTTCGTCTCCTTTGCTAATGGAATGTAATATTGTGTAAAGTCTACAACTCGCCTCAGAGATAATTTGCACCTGTTTTGTATCAATGTTTTCTCTATGCCAAGATTATAACTTTGTAGTGATCACAATTCTAATTTTATTGTGTTGCGTCACCAACTTATTATTATTGGTAAATTTGTTGGAAGTTCTGGTGGTCAAGAAAACTATTCGTTATATTTCGTGTTTGTGTGTTGAAAAGCCCTAATCGATATGTCGATGCTGCCTCCACACAACTCTTTCCTCAGCATTATGGATGTGATGTGGGAAGACCCATAGTTAACTTTATTTTGACAGACCAACGGGCAGGCGATCAACCACTACTTCTCCTGCCATCACTCCACCCTACTCTAACTCATCCAACCAGTTTGTTGCAACTGTTTCGTTCTCTTCTGGCAATATGGCGAATGCATATATATGCAACATATTTAATAAACCGTATAATATAAAGTTTTGCGTTTAACCCAATGTAAAATATTACATATGTAGGTATAGGAAAACGTAAATTTCCCCAAACCAATTTCCCCACTTTGACTACTCTACGATTTATCCAACTTCCAATCTTAATTCTCCTTTATTAGCAATAGCATACTGAATATTTATTTTAGTTACAGCACCCCTCCTAATAGTGGAGAGGCTCTTGGGAAATTAAACGTTAAAGGAAATCTAATACTTGTCCTTTGGGTATTCATTTATAAGCGATACCAATAATGCTTCAATTTAATTAGGTTGAATAAATATTTGTTGCTTTACATAGTAATTGTAGAAAAAGCAACGTTGGACGAGTGGCTTCAGCATACGACTTTTATCTCTGAGTACGTAGGTCTGATTCCCGGCTTTACCAATGGACTTTGTCTATGTGCGCTATCTAACATTCTAGCGAATGTTACGAAGCGAATGAAACGTACAAGCGTACGGTGAAGTAAAAAATGGAGAGGATTTCAGACATACCGGTATGTCTTAAATCCAATCAAATCGACAACGAGTGTCAGACCGAAGAGTGATCACCTAAAAGTCTTTGAAAAAAAAAATATTAAAGAAAAGGATGTAATCTAACTCCAAAACCCATATAGGGTTGTAGCACCACTGAATTATTATTATTATCAGTAATGGTACAATATGTGCTTTGTTTTATATACACTTTTGTACGTGCGCTTTTTATGACACAACAATAATAATAACAACTGGTTTCCTTAAATTATCCTAATAATTACATTATTATTAAGTCCTATATTTGTTAGAAATAGTTAATTAGGTGTATAAAAGGATATAAATCAAATAAGCTTAATTTTTAGATGTTATGATTGTTACACTGACTTTTCCTAGTTGTCGTCTCACCTTTTACATAACATAAGAATAACATATTTTTTAAAGTAAAACTTCTTTATGGATGTTGGAAAAAAAATTTCGTCACATTTTTCAGTTACGCGTCATCCTTTCCCTACCACGGTTGATTCGAAGGGATTCAAAGCCATTAATAACAAAAATATATAATAACGATAACAATGATAGTAATCATTCCATTACAATTAATGAAATTCTGTAATAATCTTAGTAGTAATAAGGTAAAATGAAATAATTGTATTATTTGTATTCATGTATAGTCTTTTAAAAAACTTTATCTAATTAAACTTTATTTAACTAATTTGTGTAAAGTTGCATATAGTAGATCATTTTTCGAAAAATAAGGTCAAAAAGAAGTTTCATTTCTAGTACACGCACACATTTTGTATTCATACTAATATAATAAGCGTGAAAAAGTTTTGTAATCTCCATTTCTTGACAGGATTAAAATTCAAAATTGTTTATTCACATAATTACGTTACTATCCAATTTGTATTCCATATTCGAAGGCTTAAATTAATAGCTATCTATAAATAACCACAACAACATTATATTATCGTTGGTACTTCCGAAATAACCCCCTATTCATCGCTTTATGATGAAATCTGTGGTCACCCTCTTCTAATTAATCCACAAGACTCGAGATTACCGTTTCATTGTTGGGAATAGGTTCACAAAGCAAACTGTGTTAGTATAAATTGTTCGTCACTTAGCACTTACAAGAAAAATCATGTAATAATTGTGGTTTTTGTCAGAGAACTATTTCGGTTATTGTTTGGGGATTTATGTTTTCTCTTGTGAAATTCTACATTATTAGGCCAGCTAGTATGAAATCCTACTTTTGTGTGAATTATTGAGAAAAACACATTTTGTTTCACAGACCATCGTATCGTCATATAGACCATCAAAACATTTACCGAAAACATATGAAGCTATCAGAGGTTATATAATTTTTTTTTATAGACAAGTAGGTGATGTATATCTGGTACACTCTGTGGATTTTTAAGTCTAAGGCATGCCAGTTTATTAAATATGCCTGGTTATCATAAGGCATGCAAACTTTTGTGATTAATTATCGCGATCGCCTATTGAGCGATCAACGACGCATAATTAACTCGTAATATGCAGTTAACGGTCAATATATATAATGTTTAAAATGTTTTTTTTTATTTCACTAAATTTGGTTTAAATTAGCATTACGATCATTTAAATAAGCGATATCTTTACTCGTCGAAATGTTCGTAATTCAAATACGAACTAACAGAATCGTATTAACATAAAAGACAAGTCATGAATATAAATAATTCCGCCTTGGATATAATTATTTGTATTCACACTTAATTCATTTTTTTTAAACAGACTACATATCAGAATACAGATCGGATCTATCCTATAGTGATGAAACACAAATTTCTGAAGGCATTTATTAATATAGGAGAATAAAGTGAAAATTTCTAACATCGAATCGAAGAGATCAAATATTTCCAAGCTAGGCAGAGTTTTTATTGTAAAATTTAATTTAATTTATTTTGTTTCTCACCGTTTAAAAATTCCCTAACCTTTCCCAAATATTTCAAGATTATAATGAGTGAAATCGTGTCAAACTAACAACAGTTAATTTTTATATATGGCTGACTTAAAGACAAACTCGAATCATGTTCAAAAAGATACTCAAAATTCATAAAAAAATGATTATATCTATTTCAATTATATCGCTAAGCATGAGAATTTGAAATTTTCCATTCCATTGGAGTATGTAACAGCAAATGGTGTGAAACATTTTGAACTGCTAATAGCGTTTCGATCATTGCTAGTGCTTAGCATTCGCTTGCCAGGTCGAAGTAGGTAATTTATCTAGTTGCTACTTTGTGAATAAGATAAATGACACCGATATTAGAGGATTGAAAATCTATTTTCAAATATAAAATGTGTTTAAAGGAAACGCGAGATACTACGGCCATGTCGAACTTCTGGAATATTTAGATATGAGAGTTATGGTATACAGAGTAATCTTCGTCTATACTAATGCGACATTCATGCACTATAATATTTCTGCGTTTATGTCAAGTCTCAATAGAGATAAACTGCCGAGGCCATTTGGACTGAAGAACAAAGATGGTTTGAAAACTTAATGAAAAGTCAATTATATTAGGTGTGATTCTAAAACAAGATCAAGGGTTATACGTTATCTATACATCAATATATCAAAAGGAGTAACTTCTTTCAAATAAATCAATAATAGCACGTGGATTTAATAAAGGCGTATTATGTACATATTAAGTAGGCTGTCTACATTTACATAATGTAATGACACATCACCTGTACTAGGAAGATGGATCACCCCTATTCAGTTGAATTGAAAGCGACTTAAACCTCATACATCACGCTAAAGTATGTTCAACTATTTATATACGTAAATAATATAGAGGCATGAATAAGATGATGTATTGCCTGTCGTGAAAACTTGTGTTATTTACATATTAGTATTTATGGAGTTGTGTTTACAATATATTGCCATGATAACCTGTTTTAGTTAAGGACATATGTGTCATAATTGATATATTCTAAAACTGTTAACATTTACCGGCAACAATCTTTTGGATGGTATAGTTTGAAGTTGTCCCTCAAATTAATGACTATAAACCATTAGTTTAAATCATTACTCTGTCACAATATTTAAATTATGTTACTATCAAATATAATTTTATTATTTCGTGAATCGCTTATTATTACAGGCTCGCATTATTACAGGTACATAGTTATAAAATTAATAGTCATAATATTACGACAAATAGTATTTCCGGCTAATTTAATTATTAATATATTACTCTCAAACCGCAAACACTTCATGTCCGACGCGCCACACCGCATTCTGCATGATACATTTTATTACACTAAAACGATAAAGCCAATGGAAATGCTATTAAAAGGTTGCGGCTGCGTCAATTTTGTGGGGATTTTAATGAAAAACCGTATGACCGTTGTTAATACCAGTGCTACAATTAACGCTTAAAATTACACAAAAAATTAAAACCATCGTCTTTGTACATCCTGTAAAAACAAAATGTAGCATTTACTACATGTGCCTACAGTTATGACTTACCTTCTAAAAAGGGCATATGTTACTCGTAGAAATTAGTCAACGAATTATATTGGCTAATAGACCGTTTCTATTGTACGTTGAGTGTACAGTTCGTAATATTTAGTTAATATTTTCATATTGTAAATATTCTTAGTTTGCATTTCTTAAGTTTAATTTTATTTCGTGTGTGAATGTTAATATATCGGCACCTTTTAGGACAGCGTATTTTAGTAAATAAAAACATGAATTAAAATAAAACAAGCTCGTAGCACGTCGTAGCAGTTCGTAACGAAAATATAAACAAAATTTATAAACTTAAAGTTATTAGAGTATACTACATTTTCCCGACAGCGATGACTCTCAGTCGAGTGGCGCATTCATCATTCTAGCCGTCTGCACTCGCTCTACTATATTTTATTATACTAATATTATGAAGTGAAAAGTTTCGCCTGTCTTACCCGGAAGAGCTTTTGCTCACTAATACAGAAAATAACGTTGTTAAAGTTTTGAAACAAAATGACCTTTTGAAATTCACGTTTATTACACGATTTTGTATGAGTTTACTCAAACTTTTACACATGTCTTCCCTCGTGTCTTTCAAGCAGTTATTTCTATTATTCATGAGTTATACGACTGATGAAATGAATTGCAGTTTAGTGGAAAATATGTAATAAAAACATACTTAAGAATATACTTAGTTCTTTATGATCTTTACATTTACCCTAGTTTATTCTCCTAGATCCAATTATAGTTAATATTAACAGAAGCGGTGTCAACTTACATCTTTCATCCCTGGAGGCGTAGATTCAATACCCGGTTGTGCACCTTAGTCTGTGTCTTTCTGTCTATGTAACACTCGCTCGTATGGTGAAGAAAAACATCGTGAGGAAACCAGCATGTCTCAAATTCATAAATCGATGACATGTGGCAGACAGGTCGATCGCCTAGCATATAAAACAGAAATTACCAATATAATGGATCAGGCCAAGTACCTTATAGGTTTGTAGCGCCACTGGATCATTGTAATCAATTTTCGTTTTGTATATTGTTTGTGTACTTCAAACAAAAGAAATAAATATTATCTATTGTCAACGGAAATAATTCGAAATTTGAAATTTCGAGAAAATTGAAGACGAGAAAATCATTAAATTTTACCCGACCAAAAGCATGTTCAAGAATAATCCATCCACGAAAAATCCAATGATCTAACACAGTTGAATACTATTATTCATTAAAATCTAAGCACAAAAAAGCATTTTAATTAAAGCCGTATAATGTTTACGGATACCTTACCTTGATAAATCTTTAAAGCAATCCAAACTCAATTACTAGAGTTTACTTTCCGTAATAGCGGCTCTCTTTGTCGCTACGAGTTGATTTAATACTCTCCGTTTGGACATGGGATTGTAATGGCGATTGACTTCTTTCAACATATTGAACCAAACCGATTTTCCGGCTTAAAATGGTAAATTATCGACATTTGTTTATCTGTTATTCAGGGTAGATAGTGTCTCTAGAGTCTTGGGTTGCACTTGAAGATCTTCAAATCATTTGAGTTATACATATTATGTATTTAAACAACTACAACCTAACCTAACCTAACCTACAACTTAAAATTTCATTCTATCTTCGAAAAGTGTGGGTTGTAACGTGGTATAGTGTTAAAGTATTTTTTTGAACATGGAATGTTGTTTATATTCCATATACATACGCTTCAATAAGAACGAACACTTCGTTCTACTTTCGATAGAGAACAGATAGACACGTACATAATTATATACTAGAAAATTACTAAAAATTACAAATTTTTATACAAAAATAGGACTGTTACTGGCTTCTTTTTATTCTTAAATTTGCAAAGCTGCTTTAAAAGACACTTTCACACAAACTCCAGCCAAAAATCACAGTTGGTAAATGAGATCTGTTCTATGATACAAAAAGTTGGTACAACACGTTTGCAACACAAACAAGAGATATAAGCGGTCGAAAATTGCTTCTCTTTATTACGAGGGTAACTGGGTTTTCCCAAACTTTCTTTTATTACAAAATCTTCGTTCCGTAGCGGCTATTTGAATAATATATCGATTATTTTGTACTCCGCTGTATTACGAAGTAATGGAACGTGTTATCTCCTTTTTGTGGGCCAAAATCGATAGTGACTTACACTTTTTCTGTTTCGCAAATTTTGTTAAATATAATAAATGCTTTAGTCAATTCGCCAGAGATCCCATACTTAAGGACTAGGCCTACGAACTACTGTTGGTAATGTCATTTGATCATTGCCTTGTTAATACAATGTCCCAAGTCGCAACTCAAAGGCCGATGTTGTTTCACTATTTCAAATATAATTTCATAACTTTACGTTGGGTCGTATAAATTTCCATAAATATAAGACTGGGTTTGTTTGATTAGTAAAACTTTTGTTGTTTGTATGGATTATTACGATGTTATGAACTCTTCAACTCGAACAACTGGTATGGATTTAGTTTCTCCCGATAACGATTTTCTATCAAAACATATTTTGCCAATCTTTGAGATCTCAAATAGTAATGAAATGGTGATTTTTCATTGATCAAATTACTAATTTATAACGGTTGAATTTACATTATATTAGTGTTTATGACTCCTACGGCAAAGTATATCTACTAGTCAGTCGATGTTTTCTTTTCTAGGATGGTGTGTTATATATTGCTACAGATTTCCGACAGATCGCCAATAAGAATCGACCTTCGTGACTCAGTTGGTATAATGCGAAGTCCATACAATTAAATCTAGCAGATAAATAGGAAATCCAATACATTATCACATTATCGGATAATGTTGGTTTTCTTTAAGCTTTCGTTAAGCTCGTTCGCTTCGAAGCTTTCTTTACTATGCACTATCAAGTATTGTTTACATATAAAATATCCATTATTTGAACTTGAAATTTGTATTACAAGTATTAGCCTCACTTTGTTTTACTTAATGATACTCAGTCTTTTTATAAGTAAAATCCAGATAAGTAAGAGGTATAAAATTAACATAACATTAATTCACAACTCAGATAGCAGAGCGTCTCAATAATAATTTATAAGCTAATGATGCAAATTCATTCTCACTTGTAAAATGTAAATACTATAAAATTTATAATTTCATTTGTCAGACTTTCAATAAAATTATGCTGATGCAAGATAGGTCACGGAGGAACAAAATTGTATTAACCTTAAATATCCTTGCAGGCTGTTTTCTAAGTTTTCTAAGCTATTCTTATATATATATATATATCTATCTTATCTATAGAGCGTCAGTGTTTCAATTGGTTTATGACGTTTTACGTGCAATTTTAATTGTTTAATGGTTATAATGTTACGGTGTATATATCACTGGCCTTAGTATATACGTTAAATATTTAAATATATTGGACTTCCTGGTGGACAGAAAAACTGTGTTTCCACCACACCAACTTCTTTTCTATTTAAGATTATGTATACAATAAATAAATATAAAAAATATGGGTCAATGTCAATATGGGTAATAGACTTATTGACAGTGGAAAAGAAAGGGTTATTGGGAATAATCTGTATGAAACTGACTTGTGAATTGTCATGGAATAAAATAACTTGTATTAAGTTATTTATCAAAAATTCCATTGTTATTAATATGTATTCTTTTACGTCAGTCATGAGGCAAAGCGGTCACAGAATAGTCGAACGATGACTCGTTCTGTTACTTTCTTAGATTTTGTTTTCATCTGAAACGGTTTTTCGGTGTATTTGTGTGATTTAAGAATTATAATATTTACCCAAAAACCTTGACGTTTGTCTACGTTTTTTATTGCGAAACGACGCCATCTTGCGTAGAAGAGCGTTTTTGCGGTTTCTTAAAATTATCAATGTTTAATTTAAATTTCTGTTAGCTAATACTAAACTGAATTCATAATAATTTGTATAATTGTTCCAGTTGAGAGCTTGCTTGGAAATGTAAATGTTCCTCGGGAGGCTATTACCACCATTTTCCGCTTTTGATACTTTTTTCTACGAACACATACATCTGACTGAGGAAAGATCTTGATTATTGTTAGATGATTTATAATCATCAGCATCATCATTATGTATAATCGGATTCATAAACAATCGCTCTTATATAAGCTTTACATAGCAATTTCCTTGCACACACACATCACATATCATTGCAGTTCATGCAAATCGTATGTGTCATGGTTTTTCTAAACCTGGCAACATTGGCTCGGTTAGACATAGGCTGTCATTTCCATTTTTAACTGCGTATGAGTGGGGGTTTTAAACAAAATTTAAGACGATGATAAACTTTATTGAATTTTGACACATGGGAGTCTTAGTTCGAGTTGAGGCGACTAAGAAGACCAATACAATTTAATTTAAATCATTATCTACACATATTAACCTATAGAATTAGTAGTATTATGTATCAATATTGTTTAGGAGTTTTTTTTATTATTTTATTCTTTATCCTGTATTATTAGTAAGAGAACAGTATCAGTTGTCAATAAAGATGTTTGTGTTACAAACACAATACATACGCACCCTACACGCAGTCTCTGTATATATTATTGTTTAGTCTGTAAACATGTCAATTGAAGTTTTGATTGATTTTGTATTAAAGTTAAGTACGGTTTTCTAAATAAATAAATATAAATTTGAACCAGACTAATTCCAACATTTCGAATAGAAAAAATTTTATGCCTCCAAAAAATATACAAGTATAAATTAATATATCAACCACTCTGTGTTGCGAATATCACCTAAAATATAACGTGAAGCCACTGTTTTATCTTAATTACGAAGTAAAACCATCATGACAGGAACAAGTAGGAATAATCACACTGCGACACAGGCTGAATCATAATTAGACTACTGTCTGGTACTATTTATGCTCGACGTTCTCAAATGTTTCTAGTACCGTTGCTTTTTATAAATATTAGGATAATTTAAAAAAAAAATTAGAAAAGAAAAACACTTTTTGAACGGATTAAAACTATGTATTATTATTAAAAACTTATTATTATTTACATAATTCTAAATTTTAATTTTTATTCCGACGTTTCGCGTGCTTTTCAGCGTGCGTGTGCGTCACGGTGACTGTAATTAATCCGTTCAAAAAGTGTTTTTCTTAATGTGTAAAAGCTATTTTAACAAAAGACAAAGACCCTGAATTTTCTTTCTTTTCTCACGTGACAATGACTTAATACCCATATAAAAAGTTAATAATATACAAGCAAAAATTCAGTTTCTAAATTGTTTTCTAAAAATAACCTCAAACGG
Organism: Pieris brassicae; assembly: GCF_905147105.1. Lineage (NCBI taxonomy): Eukaryota > Metazoa > Arthropoda > Insecta > Lepidoptera > Pieridae > Pieris > Pieris brassicae. The sequence continues at coordinate 15,116,403 of NC_059673.1, forward strand.
AAAACAAGTAGAAATTTAACGTAGAAACACGGAACGCACGCCAACTCAGAGTTTTCTTTTCCACGACAAAGCAAAATATCTGATTTTACATATTACGTTAAAACGAAATAAATTATTTGTATTATTTATATATATCTAAACATATCTCTAATGAATACAATTGTTGAAAGTTATCATGCCCATTAGAACATCACAATACAAAACGCTGCAGAAGTTACATTTACTGCGTTCATTTGTTCTGTTATAATCTCTCAATACTTCGTCACTATTAATGGGGCACGAATTAAGGGAAACTATACAAAACAATACACACTTATTAACTAACCACAAAAAGAAAATTTAACAATAATTATAATTAATATAATATATAGTAAAAAAACACTTATTCGCGAAATATATCTTTTACAATGTTACTCAGAGCCATCAATATACATACATATAACAAGAGTTACGAACTCTCTTCAGAAGTAAGTCAAGGTGATCCTCTTTGGCCGGCTAGTTTTAGACTCGAAATAAATTCTTGCAAACAAAATTTAAAATCTAATTTTAACGTATGGTATCTTGACGATGGCACTCTAGGAGGAAACGCAGAGAGTTGTAGTTTCAGATCTATGTAAGATTATATCAGATTTTAGTTCAATATATCAAACTTTAAATTTTGACAAATGTAAAATATACCAAGGTTATAATGTGGACACTGACGACACAAGAACAAACTTAATACTTTAGCTCCAAATATAAAAATAATAAATAAATAATCGCTGTACCTCTTAGGGACAGTGATTTTCAAAGAAGCTTTTGAAGAATGCATTAACTCGACAATTTCAAAATTTAAAGATCTTTCTCACCGTCTTCTGGATATTACTGCACACTCAGAAATGTTCATTTTAAAATTCTGTCTTTATAAAAAGACGTATAAACCTATCTTAATTTATGTACTTCGCTATCTCGCCCTCTATGGAATCATTCTGTTCTAATAGGAGACTTGGATAATCTTCAAAAACTTCTTTGGAATACATGTTAAATGCTCATTTTGAAACACCTTCTTGGAATCAAGCATCGCACCCTATTCGCTTTAGTGGATTAGGAGTACGCAAGATGACAATAGCTCTTCCAGCGTTTCTCTCATCTGCTCACAAATCTAGCATTCTGGTCTGATTGCGGATTTAACAGATGCGAGAAAGCGGGGTCGGCCTCCAACCTTGATTTTGTTTCCTTTGGAGTAGAGACTCATGAGTAGTGGGGTTCAAGTGTACAAGCGCTTAAAGAGTTAAGTTGGAACCTAGTAGATAGTACCGGTGACCCCAGAGCTGGTGAATTTCTCGCTCAACGAGTAAGTATCGCAATACAGCGAGTGAATGCTGCCAACGTGAAATGTCTACCTCGGAGACCAAACTTTTTGTAGTGAAACATCTCTATCAGCGTTGAAAAAAATTAACTGTCACATTTTTCGGTTACGCGTCACACTTTTCCGTTATGCGCCATCTTTTTCTTGTCCCTATCACTATTGATTCGAAGCCATTAATAACAAGAATATATAATGACGATAACAATGATAGTAATAATTCTATTACAATTCATGAAATTCTGTAATAATCTCTTGTATTATTTATATTCATGTCTATAATAATAAAGCCTTTTGTTAAACTTTATCTAATTTAACTTCTACCAATTTCTATAAAGTTACATAAAGCAGATAATTTTTCGAAAAATAAGGTCATCAAGAAGTTTCACTTCTTACGCGTGTACACTAGTACACGCACACTTTTTTATTTGTTTTAATGTTCTTTTTATTTATTTATAATTATTTTTATTATTACTATGTAGCTTAAGAAAATTTTAAATATGTGTTTTTTTTAATTATTGAAATAATTAAATATGGGACATTAGCTCATCCCCTTAATTCACTTTCATCACTCATCTTATTAATTCGCGTTTACATTCCTGCCATGCCTGGTACCTTATCACTAGTCTTGTAAAACCAGACAAAAAACATTGGTAAATGTCTTAAATATGTGACACCTAACGAATAACTTTAATTAGATGTTTAATTAATGCTTTTTGTCTCTGAGTCTTCTTACCAAGGGCAAGTTTAAGTGCAGTGAAAGTATATTTTGGACAAAATATTATTTAGACGTAAATAGCTGGAGTATCATTATTCTTTTTACTACGTACTTCAATTGAGTAGTGAAACTAAATGAAACGTAGCAAATCGGCAAGTTGTACGGGCGAGCGCTGCCAAACTTTTGCATAGTTTCGACGAAATTATTGTTAACTGTGCTTTGAGCTGGAATACTTTTGAAAAAGCAACTTTTGGTAAATCAAAGATTTAGTGTGACTTTAGTTCGGTTTTCAAAACTGGAATATAGCACTATTCATACCCATGGGTTATATTTTTATAATATTGATAAATTGTATGTCCCTTATTCTTAAAAGAATTCAACTGTCACTTTTCATCACATCGTACACATAATTTATTAGAAGGAGACGAAATAGTCAGAAATGCTCTACTTAAAAGAGTGTAATTGGACTGATTTAATTAATTTGTACATTTCAATTTTAATAATGCTATCAATTAATTACTTAAGATGTCACGTTGAACATGGTGCAATGGTTTTAGCTCCTTACAAACGAGTAAAACAAAAACTTGGCGATTAAAAAGAGTGGCGGAGAGTTTATTGCCAGTTCTTCTCTTCCAGTTCTCAAGTCAAGGGCGAACCTTGACTTGAGAACTGGCAGTAAATGTAAGATTAGAAGCATTTTTTTATACATTTATGTTTTTGACGTTCATAGGTGTACAATGTGTTACCTGTATGAATAAATTTGAATTTTTAAATATAAATAAACCGAACGAAAGAACGATATTTTGTTTGAGGTTTCTATGTAAGTTTCCAATACCAATGGCCAGATTACAAAATATCAAAAGATAAATAAATGTTCTGGTAAATAAATGACCAATCAAAATACACTGTAACACTCGCTCATGCGGTAAAGGAAAACCTTGGGAGGAAACCGGCTTGCCTTAGACCCAAAACTCGACGGCGTGTGTCAACTATGATCAGATGATATGATGATCAGCTCATTAAAAAATCGAGCAATACGGATACATAAATCTGAAGCCATCATGCTGCCACTTAGTACACTTATAACCATAGAGCAAACGTTTTCCGTTAGCATTTAATTTTTACTGAGTTATCCAGTAAACTCTAGTATCGCTCTCATTTAACATGCGAGTGTGAAATTTAAAGTTTTTAAAGTACTGCAGTATTTTATGTTAAGCGCTTCCAGTAATTCCTGGCTTTGGTTGGAAATTTAACTAGCCACAGTGGACGTGGAATGTTCGAAATGCAAAAATAGCAACTAACAATGGAGAATATTTTTTATGGGCTCCGATTGGCCAGTGGTTTCTAGGTATAGAGGTTTTAGTGAATGGCTCTCATAATTTAATTTATTTCTAATCATTACAATACCATCAATATTACTTTAATTATTATTAAATTATACACTCAAAGCGATTAAAATGCTTTGAAAATTCACGCGAATACAAATATCAATTTATGGTATAAAGGATTTAAAATTGCATTCTTTCTTTTCAACAAACAAAAAATCGCTTAAAACTTGATATATTAATAACACAGTAAAAATATTTTATCAAACATTTTCAGCCAGCTAATTACTAAGAGAATGAGTAACAAACAATATATATGAATTATGATAATATATAAAAACAAATGAGGAAAGAAATGCGTTTTTTTAATTTATATTGTAGACAATTTTGAATCTCAAACAATGCTCGTAAGGTAATTGAAATATTCACAAGAGTCTTCAAATATTTTTCCATTTTCAAAGTGAAGTACCATTTAGGTAATTTCAGTATACAGAGGTAGTGTTCGGGGAGATGTCGTCTTACGCAAATAAGGAAAATAAGCCTATATTGTATGTAACGACTTGGGAGTAAATTGAGGAAGTTAGCTAATTTAGAAAATGGGTACCTGGCGTGCAATGTATTCCCGTACACCTGTAGTGGCACACGGTAGCCAGGTTAAATGGCAGTTACTGTACCCAAGTATTTTAAGTGAATTGCTTGGTTTTCGTGTGTAAAAAATTACAGAAATCGGACATAGTATTTGCCTATTAATGCGATACTGATGATGATGCAAATGCGAAACTGATGAACCCAATACAAGATGTCATTTTCTCTCAAATTAAAAAAAATGCTTGGTGTATAACAACTGCAGGAAACCAAAAACCCAATTGCTATATAGGTTACGATTTCAATAATGAGATTTTTTCCATAGCCTTGAGATACCAACGCTGCGGACAATATATATACTTATAATATATATAATATATATGCTATACTTAAGCATCAACGATCTGATCTATCGCACTATCAAATACGTCAAATATCAGAACAAACATTTTGACAGCTCTTAAAACAAGATTCAAGTTTGTTAGGCGTGCTAGAATACGGACATTAATAGTGTGTATCGCCATCACCATAATTTCCCAGTACTGGAAGTATTAAGAAAATTATACCCAAAATCCACTTATTTATTGTATGAATACATAGTATGTAATTGATTCACTGTATACGGCTATAATGACTCTAATTTCAAGTCGAGGATAACTTACGAATACTCGTAAATCTGGCGCCGTTCCCAGACTACGCGTGCCATACTTTAATATGTAAATGAAATCTTGAACTTGTCTGGAGTTAGACATAGATTTCAGATGTAAGATTTTATCTTCTTCTATATCAATTTATTGTAGCCAAGGATTTTCAAGTATATCATTTAGCTTTATTTGATTTGATTTATCTTTAATATCCACGGATTGCCGGACTCCAATGTTGAGTAATCAACAGAATTTTTAACGTTTATTAATGAACCAAAGTAACATAAAATAAAAATAATGACCTTAATAAATTTACGAAAGAATCTTTCGTAGGAATCTTTTCATGTTTTTTTTTATTTTTAACAGATTTTCGAAGGATGGTTTTAGATTTAGATTTCTCCTTTCGAAAAAAAAAATATAATTATTAGAATCGGAAGAATTAGAATAAACGACGAAATTTCCCGCGAACACATAAAAATATTCGTTCGAATTGAGTAACCTCCTTTTTTGAAGTTATAAAAGAAAACTCAATTAGTACGTAGCCGCTGTTTGAACATTATTATTATTGGTAAGATAACTTACCTAAAATTTAATCTATTTCTTCTACAAATTACTTTACTCTTACAAGTTATAATACACACGAGTGTATTTATGTATAAGGCTGTTTCAATTAATAATGTACGAAAGAAATATGTTACGACTATACGATTATAAAAGTGTGAGCTGCATTATAGTTGAGGTTACTGACAAAGCACGCCGAAAGCTAGACCGTATTCAGCAATAAAAATGAATAAGTAACTTTATTAGAACAGTAAAATAGAATATTAAATTCTCGACAGTATCTCTGAGCAACTGCAATGTCACAAAGGCAATCTTCTTCCAAAATATCACAATTCGTAGCTGGTTTATTCACTAGAGAGCTATTTAGTTGTCGCGTCTGTTATAACTGTCATATAACTGTGATGTACGGAACAGGTGACTCGAATTATATACGTATATAACCTTACATATTAAAAAATAAATCAATGGCGCTGCAACCTTTTTAGGTCTGGGCCTCAGATTTCTGTATCTGTTTCATGATCATTTGTTAATTGTGGCAAGTAGGTGATCTCCCTTCTGTACCTGACGCACGCCGTCGACTTTTTGGGTCTAAGACAAGCCTCACGATGTTTTCCTTCACCGTTCGAGCTAATGTTAAATGCGCATATAAAAAGTCCATTGGCCGGGGATCGAACCTACGACCTCTGGTATGAGAGTCAAACGCTGAAGCCACTAAGGCCAACATAGTGTAAAATATAGGTATATTATTATGTAGGTCACATACTGCTTTTGAGAGTATTTCAGTAAGAGACTCATTCATAGCTAGCGATAACGCTTTGCGTCACGTTTTCCTCCTGTTCTATAATAATAAAATAATTGTTATTTTTCTCTTAAGGAAAATACGTGATCAGACTTCTTTGATTGACCATCGCACAATTTTGGGTTTAATACAAACTCATTTTAGCGTCAGGAAAAATATCGATTAGTTTTCGGGGTTCAAATCAAGAATCTCTTCCGAATAAACAACTCTAAAAATGTAATCTATGTTCTCGCGAACTTTCATATCTCTGTCTATGTACTTTTCAATTAGATTTAATAATGATTGCGCCGTCTTTTCACTAAATCACAACAAAAGGTTTTGTAGAAATGTTATTAATTAAGGAGAAAACGTTGGATAAGATTATCTTGTTCCCAAATGCCCTAAGGTAATTCGAAAGATGTATTTCGCGTCTGCACTTTCCGTTCACAATCAACTCGGGAATGACCTGTTTGTAACGAATTTTCTTAGGGAAAATGCCGTATAATTATTTACTTAATTAGCTATTAAAAAAAACAAACTGCGTGGCATATATGTCTATATAATATAGGGCAATAAAAATGTCGCTACATATACCACTATGAACCAATATTTAACGCGATGATACACTTATTAATATTAAACGTAGCATTTTCCACATTTTTGATCAACAACAGTTAAGCGGCACCGAAATGAAGGCTTGTTCACAGTTGAATGAAAAAACCTCGTTAATTTAAGCCGTCCGGAGTAAATTTCGAAATTTATAATTATTAATAAGTGGATAAATTATTTTACATTGGAGTGGTAATGCGGGATGTTTGTTAACTGCCGCCCAGTTAACCGGGGTTTGTTAGTTCAATGAATACAATCAGCGTAACCATTGATTACCTGCTCCCACAAATGAAATATTAGATAACGGTTCAGTAATTTATTTATTTGGATTTAAATAATGGGGTCTGCTTAGCAATTATTCTAATTAATTTAGTTGAGTATGAAAGCTGTGTTTTGATGATTAGCATCTCTTGTTTAGTTTTTAGTAATTAATTTTTAATTAGCAGGGCACTTTTCTGCATAATAAAATGAATAAAAATATAATTGATATTCCAAATATTGCCGTGAAATTAGGTTATTATCTCGTTTTTGATCTATAATGTTCTTGACTTATGATCGTTTATGAACCTCACACCGAAGCATTATTGTGCTTTACTGTACCAAAGCGCATATATTGTTTCGTCGGAGATTAAACACAGGAATTCAATATACCTAGTGTAATAATCAGCAATAGTGGATGTCTTAGATTTGCTTAACAAGTATTGATAAATGAAAGCGGAAGTACAAAAATAAACACAGCACAAGAATTCGGGGTGACCGGAAATTAAAAGGCCCGGATATACAACTCATTCGTGTGCACATAAGACATAATATACATAGCTGAATCGTTTCATGTCTTGTATTTAAGATTTTCTTTTTAATAAATGTATTTTTTAATAATATTTAAAAGTATACATTTGTTGAGAAGCGTATCGATTTTTCAAATCTTAAAGCTTCTTAAAGGAGCTATCAAAAGTAAATCTAAGGCTTAAAACAGGGTCTAGAATATTTGACATAACAAAATTTGAATTGACAGTTGATACTCACAAAATGTCAAAACAAATATACAAAATTAATATCGAAACACGTAATCTTTTCACACCAGATTTTGAATACATATTGTCTGCATACGAAGTTTGTAAATTGTTTTATTTGCGCTCGTAATTATTCCTAACGGTAATAATTACGAGCGTTTTAATTAAAACTCGGCAAATTGATACACAATAATTTATGATCTCTTGCACGGCTTCCAAGATTTACAAACAAGGAAATGAAATTTTAATTAAAAATTCTCGATACTATTCCTTTTGTGAAATTGAATAACAAGTTATGGAAGTTTTTAATTAATGCTGTTTTTGTTCCACGTATTTTATTTCTATTGTGTAATTTTCATTGTATATTTTCAAGTTATTCGTCAAATCTAGGCTAATGTTAGGGTCGTTTGTTGCTATAATATATTGTGACTACGTGGGTCAGGTATATAATAATTTACAGAGATATTTGGTTCCAAAACATGACGAATTAAATGTGAACAAGTGTTAACTGCAATACATATAGAAATATAGTCTAAAGGTGCACAGCCCTATTATGGAATCGATATCGAAGATTCGAAGATAGGTTGAAATATATAAATGATTGTATTATGGTATAATAATAATTAAGTTTATTTGCGTAAACAAAGACGATAAAGTCAAATAAAGCTTCCGTGTTCCTTGTATAACCTTTTTATGATAAACTTATATCTTTAACATCTATTAATTCCCCAGTACGTTAAAAATAAAATTTCAATCAGATGACTAGTTAAAAGAGCTGCTAGTCGTTCTTCTTATTTATCAATGAAAATAAAAAATATCTTAATTTAAAGTAATAAACTCTGTGGTAGAAATTCTGGAATTCATATTCAAAGCATCTTTGTTAATGTTCCCTAACATTCGACATTGGAATGTTAGGGAACATTAATGCGTACAGTTCAATTGAGATTCAGTTAATAAGCAAAGATCAGTGGAGCTGATTTCAGTGTCAATCTGCGTCAATCAATAATAACGACAAAGGGATAATGCCTCTAAACATTTCAAGCATGCTTTGTGTGTTGAATATTCTGTTCAATTATACTGAAGCGTGTATGAAGTCTCTTCTCGGACTTTTATATACCTTCATCGTTGCATCAGACTTGTACTGCAACTAATTTTTTAGCATTCTTGACAGGTTACAACTGAAAGAGCTACAGATCGGTATAGATTTCAATGTTAACTTATAGAAAAAGTATAATCTCTATGGTGATCTCTGCTCCGCGGAAATGATCTCTTATAATTAACCAAAAAAACCTTTGGGCTAGGATGTTATAAATATGATATTATATATTTAAGGTATTTCGCAATGCAAACTCGATGTTCGAAATTCAAATATTATATACGAGATTTGATAAAATTACTATTCCATACACAACGTAGTGATACTGTTTCCACAGTATAATATAGCAATTTTGCGTAAGTGACGAGATTCGTAGTGTATTATCCGGACTTGCCACGCTTATGTTGATACGAACCTCAGTTAACCGCAAGGTAATATTCGTGTACCTGCAAATCCCGAGTGTGACATGACATCATTAAAAATTAACTAGACTTGGCATGAAATATTTATTTTGGTACACGAACAACTCTAGGGACAAGTGTTTCGGCAAACTTCTACATTCATTTACTTGGGTGATTCTATGTTGATTGTATGGTTGATTTCGTACTTATTTTATGTGCTTAGAGATTAATTTGAGATATATTTTTATCCTCCAAGGACTAATCAACATTTATTTATTCATTTAATTTTAGTTAGTTATTTTTAGGGTCCTTCAAGTAAAGGAGCAAGAAAAACTCGCGAGCGCTCTGGCATTAAGTGTCCATGAGTGGCGGCTATAACATTAGTTGAGCCTCCTGCCCGTTGTCAATAAAAAGGGAAGTTAATATTATTATAATTTTCGTTTATTTTGATATAAGGACATTAAGAAACTAATATTTTCGTTTATAGAAATCAAACCAGTCTTAGGGCGCGTGATCGTGCGTGACGAGCACGGTTTTTCCCGGAACTACTACGAAAGTACTCTTTCGTATTTTGGTGTCATAATGTGTTTACATCACGACATACAGCTGACACTTCTTTAATTAGTAGTTCAACTGAAACACTGTTAGGACTTATACGTCGTACGTAGGAAATATTGTATAAAAAAAATACTGTTTCACATTTGTGCGTCTGATGTAGATAACATTTACATACTATACACTATATAGTATTGTCATTTTATTCCTATATTTAATGACTTAATCAAAATTAATGGTACTTTTACGAGTGCGAGTCATAAAATTCATGAATGGTTTCATTATTAATAGGCAATTTATGTTTACGCTTCAGTAGCACTCAATTTTACTCGCCTAAGATAACGTGATTTTATAGCGAGTGACATTTTTATTACTAGATATTTAAAATGTCTAGAAGTATGTGTTTTTGCTTTATACCTTTGTTAGTTCATTTAAAAGTTCAAATAAACGACCACGAAGAATTTGTATTAATTTGGGATATTATTTACATAACTGACTTTTAGAATACCGAAACGGAGGTTTACAAATAAACGTATAATTTTGTCCGTTGTCTAATGAAGATTATTACAACGACCACCAAACTTTTCCGTAACAAGGATTTTCCCACCGCTTCTATATAAATTAACCAATTAATATTTTATATCAATAATCTTAGTAAAAGAAGGTCAATCAATAATAATAATAATATAGATTTATTTTATTCAATATAAATACAAACACAAATATACGACACAAAACATTAATAGTAAGTAATTAAATAAAATGTTGTATCTATATTTATATGGACCTCCAGGTAAGGACATGATCCAAGGTATTCTACATTTCTTTTTCCTATTATATATTTTTTGCTATCTGCCATTTTTACTCTGTCAATCTGGCAAAAGGTCGGTCTCTCGATCTTGTATCTCGTATCCTCGGCCATTTTACCAGTCTTTGTGTCTTGGCCACGTGTCCTGCCCATTTAAATTTTTTTTGAAGGGAGAATGTTAGTAAATTATTGATCTTTGTTCTTTTCCTTATATCTGTATTTCAGAATATCATTTGCTTGATGCCAAGGTAACTTCTCTATATTCTTGTTTGTGTTATCTAAAGGTTGTGTTTTGTTTTTAAATCAAGCGTCCAAATCTGGCAGTAGGTAAGACATGCGAGAATCACTGCATCAATAACCAGGCTAGGAGAATCAATTCAAAGAAATATTGTCATTTAATAGTTTGCGTTAATTTTCAAAGGAATTGTGAGTTATATGTTGGTGAAGCCCCAAGTTCCTTTATTGGGTGTAAGGCATGCCAGTTTCCTCACGATGTTTTAGTGTTAGACAAATACTCCTTTGGTGCAGCCAGGGTTCAAACCTTCAACCTGAGGAATAAGAGTCGCACGCCATCCACTGGGACCACACAACATGTCACCCAAATCGGTTTTTGATCTCTTTTGTTTTTTCTTAAAATACTAAAAAAAATTAGGAAACGTTTCGCTTTTAACAAGGTCAAACATCTTCGAGCGCTACTCTTGAAAATATGCAAGTTATAGTAATGCATTTACTTTTCTGCAGATCGTCTTTAAACGTAAACTATTTTGGATGATTATCAAGGATCTTAATGCTGCCTGTATATAAAGAAGTAATACTGGTAATTTTTAACAATTATACTTATTATTATTATGTTGTGTAAGCATATTGTAAATACTGTATATTTGTATGTTTAAAATAAATATCATATTAATACAAGGTAAATTCAAAAAAGTAAAATCACTATAAAATACAAAGTGCTCATTGTCTGTTTTATTTAATAAAACCATTTCCACGATTTCCATTATTGAGTTCTCCGATGTTCTAGCTTAACTATGAAAAGGTCGAATGTCATCTAACTTTTTTATATTGGAAAAGGATATTAATTAATATATAAGTATAAAGTTATAAATTGTGCTTTGTTGGCCTAGTGGCTTCAGCATGCGACTCTCATCCCTGAGGTCGTAGGTTCGATCCCCGGCGCTAATGGGTTTTCTTTCTATGTGCGCATTTAACATTAGCTCGAACGGTGAAGGAAAACATCGTGAGGCTTGTCTTAGACCCAAAAAGTCGACGGAGTGCATCAGGCACAGAAGGCTGATTACCTACTTGCCTATTCGATTAACAAATGATCATGAAACAGATACGGAATCTGAGGCCCAGACCTAAAAAGGTTGTAGTGACATTGATTTTTTTATACAGTTATAAATTACTACGTACTTACTAATAAGTACATAGTTATATTACGTTCAGTTTTATTTAACATTAAAACTTGCGGTATACAAAGATATTCTTTTTCATAGGAAACTCTCATAGTGGTAGATAAAGTTAAATAGGGTACAGGTAAAACATAACCTAGAAACGGTTTTGTTGCGATACAGGTGTTCGCTGGTTTTAATCTCCTAATGGGTGTGCTCACAGGTCGTTGCCCCCGCAAATGCTGTCTAGTTAAAAAGTTTACTCATTTCCACTGTTTAATTACGACTGATTATTTTACCTGCTTCGAAATTTAAAACTTTTTAATTATGGTAAGTGATTTTTTATGAAACGGTGTTTGTGGATTATCAGATAGGAATTGTAGCTGATACGAGAATTGATTCGCGTAAAATTCAGTGTGATTATTATTAATTCTATGCAATTAAGAGGAGAGTGGATGACATGAGAAAACTGACATAAGATTTCTATAAGCAAAATGTTGTTTCAAACATTGTGCTTTTGGAGATAAGCGAAAAACTTATTAAAGTAACACTTTATTATAGTAATTTAAAGCCTCCACTGAGTTTGTTTATTGTTACATGTAAAGATGTCTGTCTAGGGGATTTTTAATTTGATGTATTAGTTGGAATGATACGCCCGACTACTCTCAGACCTATGAAAATCCTTTGTGATCTGACTACCTATAAAAAACTGAACATTATTTTCAATATCTTTGTATTCCTAGTACTTATTTGACCAATGTTTGGTATAAAAAAAGGGTTGGATATGTATGAAGAATGACACTCCAATTTGAAGCCCAAATAACTATAGAACCAAAATCCAAATTCCAAAAATATTCTAACAAAAAATACTTCGTTTAAAAAAAAGTGACAAGTCAAATCTCTATATTTTTCCACAGATAAACGAACTCTCAAAATTACAATTAAATAAAACGTCACTTTGACACGTGTCAGATAATTGACAATGTTAATGAAAATTAAGTATTTCTTTACAATTAGCATTCCACAGTTACCCCGCACTTGATTTTAAACCTCCAAAATGTATTTTAATTTTTAACTATAGATAATTTCACAGCGCACTTAATATATAACAAAGTTTAATACCGTTATTTGTCTCGTAGTAATCGTTATGGCATAAATCAGCACGTATAGAGTTTACCACTTACTCACGTAACTCGACCGAATGTCTTAAGTTGTCTTATGGCTTTACAAACTAGCGCATTGACTAGTCCTAAGTGCTCTATCGTCTTACAACTTTGTTACTAGCTATTAACGTTCGCTTATAAACTTCGTTGTGGTCAGCTGTTTTGAAATATTATATGCAGTGTTGCGTTTGTAGTACCTTGTTTGTGGGTACCAGAGATCTTAACTTTGTTCATGTAGTATTTGTTGTACAGGTCCAATATATAGAAAATCTTATATGAAATTAACCGTTGCATTAGTGAATAAAATCTAATCAGGTTACAGGGCGGCCTTATCGCTAACAAGCGATTCTTCTTCTTCTTCCAGGCAACCCTAATTTGGAACAACCAAAAAAAAGAAACACCTTCAGAGGGTAAAGTACAAAAAGTGCCTAATTAGCATTAATTTAAATTTGTTACAATATTTATTCTATGCAAGCAAAAGCTTTATCATTCGTGGTTAATGTAGCTGAATTTATATGTACACGTGTAATCCCAATATAATATTATTAGTTTACCTTATCTTCTCTTAATCTATGTTTGATATTATTATACTTGAATCAAATATATCTTTATGAGACATGAGAAATTTTTTTTTTATAAATATTAACTAACTTTCAATTAATGCATTCTTCTTTATTTTCTCTTTAACTTTTTATTCTGTAGTCGATTCCTTGAAATGTTAAATATTTGCATTGACTAAAAAGCACTTAATATATTCAACGTAACTTAATTCCCAACAGTTTTATATAAAAGCAATTGATTGTATCTAAATAGGCTCGAGCGCTATCTAAGATAGTTACCGACGATAACGTCAGCAAATACGGAAAATAGTATTTTCAATGGACAGTGTAATTGACATTGCTGATTGTACATTGTGAAGATAAGGAATGGTTAGTTGGTTATGCTTTATATATTTTTTTTATAATTGCAACCTTTTAACCCCAGTTTCACCTTTCACAAACACCGTTTCATTTGCTACCATTTTTATTAGTCCCGTGGCTTTGCAACCCACATCCCTAAAGTCACGGCGACGCACAAATAGAATCTTAATTCTATATGCGCAAATATCATTTAGTTTTAATTACAAAGAATGCGTTTTTAATAATGTCGAAGAGTATTGAAGCGTCATAAAGTTTTTTTTATCCCGGCACATTAAAAATTGGGTAAAACAGCTCTGTCCACCGAAAACGTCAGCTATGACGAACGTATGTATGGTGGAAGTGTTGACTTCTGAAACTATTGCGCAAATAAAAGTTTTCAGTGATCGTCGCTTAAAGATTAGAGAAATTTTTTATATTGAAAAATAACATCCATTTCTTTATTATTTCATAGTTAATCCAGGTAAATTTGGGACCACCCACTGCAGCGTATTGAAAGTCGTGTATTCTATATGCATAAATTTACATAATTACATAGCACAAATAAAGTAAACATAACCTCGGTTCATTATCATTGAATCAAAATTTAATATGAATTGTGTAATACAATATTAAAGTAATTAACACGTTCGTTTTGGGAATTTATGTCAATTGTATGAGTAAACATGTTTTAATGAGGTTTATATTTTGTTAATCACTCATTAAGTTGATTTTCCATCTTTAGGGATATAATCCCTTAAGCTTTGTCGTTGTTGTTGAAGGACAAACATTAAACTATTTTTTTAACTGACTGACTGACTGACTGTGTGATTTGTATAAAACTAATAATTAAGATGAGGCATTTGAGTACAATATTAGTATGTCGAGTAAATATACATTTATCCCAATATCATATAATATAATATCCCAAAACATAAAAAATAAATCCAGCCGTGAGAAGCCGGGGTCTAATTATTTAAATGAAACTTCTCCGTCGCATTTACATACGAATTTTTGAAAACCTCTAATGTTTTACAAATATTATAGAAGTGTTATACTGCCGTGGACTACAACATCGTACAACTATTACGCGCGATAATCATATCAGAGAATTTTATGGACTTCTATTCTGTAATCCTATTTGAAAGTCTCAAAAATGCTAAGCCTATATTTACAAGAAAAACATTTCGCAAAAGCTATTTAAAGTGAGAAAATAAAGGCGTATTTTTAAGGATTACTGAATTAGGGCGAGTGCAGTGCGAGGTGGTGATTTCGCTCCGTGTTTCAAATATCCCAGCATTAGCGCAATCCTCCAGCGGCCATTGCACAAATAGGAACCTAAACAGAAAGTTCTAAAATAGACACTGTATTAAATGTAAGAATATTGTAAGAAAATATATAATATTCACTAAGGTCTGGTTTCTATATCAGAATTCGTGTAATACGAAGCATAGAAATTTGTATAGAAAACCGGTAATTAAATTCCTAGAACATTTTAAGACTCGTCGCAATTAAAAAAAGCTGTCTATTTATAACGATAGATATTTTGGTTTTAGAAATTAGGTGACATTATCATGGCTAGTGTAAAGCACAGTGAAAGGGGATGTATTATAATTTTAAATTAATAATTTCTAACCATGATTAAATACGCTCGTTCAGGCTATGTAAATATTAAATTAGTATTTAAATACACAAATATACATAATTAAATTATATTTTAATTAAAAGCATATACAACGCTTAATTTTAGAAACGAGACATGAACTTATGATTAATTTAGCTTATTTTAAGAAATATATAGATTGCTTAAAGAGATTAAATTACAGTAATTAATATAACATTATTCTTATGTTTTGTTTTTGAGTTAGAAACAGCTGGCGTAAGACCCGCGATATGAAGCAAATAAAACTTAAACCTTGCAGCTCACAAAAAATAATGACATAAAAAGTATGTAATACACATATTTTTTTTAGCAAGGATAACTCTCATGAAAGGCTTTCGGCTTTTCGTATTACAAGCAAGTATAAAACTAATAAGGATGTATTATTCCTAAGTATACGTTTGCTCCAGCAAAAGTAACGTTCAAACTATACAAAGATTCCCAAACAAATTCAAAATATATATTTTTTAAACGCTATAAAGCACGCGAAACGTCATTCGTCAAACGCCATCAACAAAAATTTAAAATTATGTAAATAATTATAAGTTTATAATAATAATACATAGCTTTAATCCGTTTAAAAAGTGTTTTCTTAACGGATTTGAATGATTTTTTATGTACGTAAAACCTAAGATTAAATGAGACTACTTTAGGGATGAGAACCGCAGGCACATTTTGCTCTTGTAAAATTAAATTGAAAAACATTTTGTGTACATCAACATACTAGATGTCACATGCAATCGGGCGGAATGAGTTCAACTGCGTTACATTGCAACCACAATCTGAAACTGCAATAGTTCATGATATAGCCCACATTAATAATACTAAAATCGATGTTATCTTTCACTCCGTGCCATTTTGTGTTTCCGAAGCTCCGTTACGCACTGTCTGTTGCAAGCGTTCAGCATGTTGCCGCAGTTGAAGGTCTGTTGTTCGATTCCCGGGGCTTGAAAGCTTTTTAATGTGATGGAGTTTAATAAGATAAAATTTTAAACTAATATTTGAGTTAAGTTTATTTTATTGATTGCGATATTTGCAAATATCGTGTACATCTGACTACCTACTTATATATACGTGATAAACAAATTTAATTAGGAGGTTTGACGTGCAAGTGTCTCTGAGGTCATGAGTTCAAACTACTCACTTATGGATTTTTTTTAAGTGCGCAAAAAAACTTGCCCGTACGGTGAAAAACATCGTATTGACTTGAATACCTGACGTGTTTTATAATACTTGGTAAATTCATTTCATAAAAATATCCACCCAATCCTTTCTACGTTACAGGACTTGGAACAAAACAATTGTAACAATTTCAACCACTCCCATTTGATTGAAAACCCCGGTTTTATTGTCTGTACTGAATATAAAAACGTCCCAACCAAATAATTACACGTGTTCAAAGGGTTTATATGTTAAACTAGCTATTGATGTACATTCATATAGAAATGAAAGTTGTGACTGAATATAAAAACATCTAAAGATTTGAATAATGATTGAAATTGCGAGTAGACATACTTTTATTATTGCTTAAACATTGTAAATGAACTAAGAGACACCACAAGGTTTTTATTACACACTACTAATTCCTTTACTTAGAAACTAAAGAGAAAAAAATCTATTAAGCCCAAAATAAATAAACAGAGAAAACATATGTTTTATACATATACATCTAATTATATAAATATTTACAAATATCTATTAAAAATATCACAACTTTAATTTGAATCTAACTCGCGTTGTTTCAAAGATCTAAACGTGCAGATAGTGTGGAAGCGACATTATTTGTAGAGCTTATTTCATATAAACCTTCATCTTGAATCAGTCTTGTGTAAATAAAACATATCAATCCATCCCGCTAAGAAACTTACCTGGAAGCAACTTTTAAAACTATGTCATTACATACTAACTACTAAACTTAAATTTAGTTGGTTAGTTTTAGTTTTTAGTTTGGTTTAGTTTGGTTATAATTTTGTTCTACGCAATTTCCTCTACAAATATTACTCTAAACGGAATCGATTTTTGTTTTGTTAGCTTATTAACATCGTGAAAGGGTTGGTAACGTCGAGTGAAACTTACATATGAAATGTAAACGTTGTTTGTTAAATAAACATAGGCATGTCGTATTCATTCGTGGTAAAGAACAGTTTATTTGTTTTACATTACGATTTTCATGTAGGGTGTGTTTGCTTTATGGAGCGTGAACTCCGATATCTCCAAACCTCCCCCATATTATGTGAATTTATGCGAGCTTTGTTGAACTAAAACAGATATTTCTTTAGTAAAGCTTTTGTGTAAAAGATAGATTTTAAAGATAATATTGTTTTTTTTATTTGTGTCACAAAGTAATATTAATTCAATATTCAATATTAGAAAGAAAAAAGCTGTCGCACGGTGCACTGGGTCTCACGCCTGCGGGCTAATGGTTTAGGGCGTAAGGGGCCACTATTACCTATGACGATAAAAAGATAAAATTCCGCAATAGTGAAAAGCCGTGAAAAGCTTTCCGATCTCCTCACATTTCTGATGTCGATGTAGCGTGGTGCACTGGGCCTACCAACTAAAGGAAAGAGAGAATTTCGCAATGTCACTAATTCTAGGAAGTTTAAAGGCTTTCGAAAACATAGTTTATGTAGAGGCTGTGGGGCATGGCTGAAAGGTTTGCTATATTACTCGAGTGTGAGGAAAATATATCTTTATTCAAAGTATCCACACTAATAATTTAATGTCTAAGTTGTAATGATTCCAAAGTCAATCAAAGGTTTACCGCAAAACAATTCATCTGCTCCTAAAAGTACACTCGGTTTCTGAACAGTTTTCTCCTCCACAACATTATTCCACCTATCACCGTTATCGCAGCCCGTTAATTTTAGGTTGTATAAATAATTTCCAAGTTTGCAGATTTTACGAGTTTAACTTTTTTAATTTTCTTGTAATTAATATGTAATTATTTTTATTACTACAACATAGGTTCAGAAAGTTGTAAATACTGTATATTTGATTGTTATAATTACTTATTGTGTTTTATGTGTTTCTCGTTTATCATTTTATCTACTCTATGAACATTACTAGCCGATGTAGTTTTCGTTATTAATAACGTAAAAATACTTGTTTCCATTAAATCGTCACACTTATTATTAATAACAGTATTTATGATTCAATTAATAAATACAAATCATTTTTCTGCTCGACGAAGCGTTAAAGTTGAACTTATATGTCGGGCATTTTTTTATTTTTTACACTAGTCATATCAAGTGATTGAATTGATTTTTTTGTTAAAATACTCAAACTTAATCTTCAGGTCATTGGCGTCTCCAGGGAAGCAGATAGAAAGTCGAAGTTCAAAACCATACTCTTAATTTTTCAGTTTATGTAATTTAAAATAATTAAAAGCCGCCCGTATCACCACCCCAAGTAGCTAATCAAAGTGTGATCGAGGTGGCAGCCCGAGCTAGGCTGGGGGTGATTTTCTTAGAGCTGTCATGCTGTGCGTTCCTATATTGGGTGGTGATAATAAAAGCCAATTAAATTCAATTTAAAGTAGTTTAAATTTAGCATCTTTTTCGATACAAATTTGTATTTTTTAGTTGTCCCTCTTCTGAAAAAAAAATCCGTACGTAAAAAAAAAATATAATTGATGATTAAACAAACTTACCTGTAAGTGAAGTTCTATCATAATTAGAGAAACCGAAGAGATTAGCTTAGATTACATGTAGTGGCACATATCGTGTTGCAATTCCGCACTGTGGTTGAGGGTAGATAAAACACATATTTTAACATTTTCACTCATTTTTGAAAATGAAGAATACATTAGATCGGCTGACAACAGTGTAGCAGACATTGAGTTGCAAAGAGTTCACCCAGGCATATAATGGAAATGAATATGCCTTTCAAAAGATTGTATATCACTTTGGTCGACATTTTTGCCAGTAGATTAAATTGCAAATGTAGTGTAGTGACGAGTGATAGCGATTGACGCATTCATGGTTTCCTGGTCAATGGCCAAAATCAATTCATTTTTTTATGGCTTTCCACCGTTTGCTATCCAGCCAGCCTAACTCCTTCCAGAAGCACAGAAGCCTCCTGGGTACTTCGCAGGCTTCACGGAGCGACCTCACTGTTTCGAGGATTTCTGCACGTTGTTTAGTCACAGCCTTGCATTCCAGGATTACGTGGGTGACTGATTCCTCTGCGCTGAAACAGCCTCTGCACAGGGGGCTGTCTGTCGCGCCTAGGACAAAAAGATGTTTGTTAAGGAGACAATGGCCCGTAATTGTCCCTATCATGTTTTTAGATTGATTCTGTTCAAGTTTAGAAGTTGTTTGGTAAGTTGCCGGTTAACTGCTGGCAGAGCCATTTTGGACTGTCTGCAGTCCACACGTTGTGACCACCGTTGATGATGGAGTTCAGTAGATCTTTGGCGAACGTTGCTATCATATTAAAAACATTAGGAAAAATTATTAACGACAATGAGTTTGGCATCATCGTTGTTTTCCTATGGACTACTCAACCGTGGTATCCACTTTTCAGAAGGCTCTTAGTTTCAGGACCCATAATTTTATAACCTAATAAAACCTTATTATGTCTCATTCCAGCAACCGAGATGTACATCAAAGGATTACCCTGCCCCTCCTACGAAGTGTGCCTTCGTCATCAGTCTCCATCGTGATAGCTTCGCTGTCAGATAATTCTAAAAATGTTTTAAAAAATGGTTTATCTTCTTCTATGAAGCATCGACTCCGAGCTGCTCAGCTCTCTCTTTAATTATAAGCCAAGCTGTAGGAACTGTTGACAGAATTAAACGGTTCTTTGAGAGCATATTTAGGTTACGACTTCCAATAACCAAATTTAACTCAACCACCAAAGTCCTCAAAGCTGTTATCCAAATAAATTGTTAAATCTAGAAATAATTTTCTAAAACGTTAGTCACACTACTTGCCTCAACCTCAACACAGAGTACAGACCTTGTAAAATTAACATTAAAATATAGAATTTTTGGATATTTTGTAAACATTAAGATTCTATCCTTAATCAAAACATCCCGGGCTGGTGCAATCCAACCGGAACTGATATTACCTTGTTTTCATGACCGTGCCGAAATGTGCGCTGTGTGCACTTTGCGTTGTTACATAAACAAGACACAATGTATATTGTGCATTGTACATTTCAATAATAATTATTTATTTATAGGGTTAAGAAAACCTCATAAATCAGTAACCTCCCAGACTTTGAGTAGTTCGATTAAGTCCACCTTGGATAGCTGTGGCATCAATATAAGTATTTTTACAGCCCACAGTACCAGGCACGCTGCCACCTCTAAGGCATATAAATTAGGTGTTAATGTAGATCTCATTCGAAAGACAGCTAGGTGGAGCGGAAGTTCAAATACATTTCATAAATTGTACAATAGAGTAATAAATCAGTAAAATAACTCTAATTTGTCATTTTTAACAAGTATTATTAATGATTCGATTCAATGAAAATGTAACTAGGTCCAGTTACCATCTTACAATCAATAACTGGTAGGACAGGAAACAGATCTGATAGCTGAAAGCAGCTAGCTAATTATGTACTTGTGTTTAAGTTTATGTGATTTTTTTTTATCATTTCATTTTGTTGTCCTCTTTACAAGGAGTACTATATCCTTCTTTCAATCGAAAGTGTATTTAATTTACAGTGTACGTATACATATAACTATTACATATAACTTACTTAAGTTTATATTCCCGAAATAGGTACCTATATGCAACCTATCTAGCTCTCAACATCTACATGTTATCTATGCTAATCTTGACAAATCTCGAGTATAATTGATGATTAAACGAACTTACCTGTAAGTGAAGTTCTATCATAATTATACGAAGAAGAAGTTCCTTTAATCCTCAATTATTATCGACTATTTAATAGTCGTTAATTTATAGATCTAACAATATTGAAAAATTCAATAAACCATTCGTATTAACGGTTTTGAACTAATTATAATGACAATGGCAGCTGATACTAACAAAATTACTCCTACGTTAATAATATAGATTATAATAATTCTACAGACTATCAAATAGTCTGTTAATTTGTAGATTTATTAATATTGGCAAATTAAATAAACCACAGAACTGATTTGAACTAATTTGACTTTGATGTTATTAAATTATAATGACAATGGCAGCTGACACTAACACCATTGCTCCTACATTATTAATAAAGATTATGATAATACTACAGACCATGAAATAGTCTGTGAATTTATAGATCTATTAATATTGGCAAATCAAATAAACCACAACAGTTTTGTACTGATTTGACTTTGATGTTATTAAATTATAATGGCAGCTGATACCAGTACCATTGCTCTTACATATATATTAGTGGAAATCATACAATCCATTTGGTAGGTTTCGCATTCATACTACATAATATGTAAATTACATTGATATCGAGTTTTGTTAATACCGTCCGTTATAAGTGTGTAAGTTAATGGTTCAATCTAAAACAGGACATAATGGCAAAATTTCGATTAAACAACAAACGGTCGCCACAGTAATGTTTGTCAATTTGACTAACAATCCAATTAACCTTCCGACAAACAGAATACTAATTTGTTAAACGTCGAGTTCGCGAAAATACCAAATTAGTATTGGCCCTTTTTTATGTGAAATAGGTCAAACGGATTTTTGACATTTATTTACTTGTCACAAAAGAAAATAATTATCAATTAAGTGTACATTTAAATTAAAATTATTTAAAATGAAGTGTGTTTTGGTAACAGAAATTTATGAAAAGCTCGCGTCTAGTATATATCAATAAAAGTTTTTATTAAAATATTGTGCGAGAATTGTAAACGTCCACACTATGATAGCACAATATAACATTAAAATACACTACAAACTTTAGTGTATCGTCTTTAACCTTACATAAATAAAATTATATTCTCTGATCACGGTATCGATAATAAAGTAGCAGTTTTAGGGATCAGTAAACAGAGTAATATAATGATTTATTCATACAAACTCAGTCAAATAATTAGAACTTAAACTAAACATTAATATATTGTTAAATTATTTTGCAATATAATATTACTGGGCTGGTTTACGCTGGACCCATACTAGGATATTCCTGTCCGTATCATACCTTCTAAGGTGTGAAAATATGAAGAGCAGAAATTTAGATCGACACATTCTTCTGTCTAGTTCCATAACACGGACAATTTGATAGGAAATTAGCACTTACACAGAACTGGTTTTATCTATAAAAGTATAAACAAACGACGATACGGAAATATTTGATCGTTATAAATATTTCAAAGGGCAAAAATACTTTTACAAAGATGAACAAGACATTTGATATCTCATTTTGTGCCAACGACGTCGTTCTGACATCGTTAAAATGCAACTTTGTTCATGTACAGGCTTACAATAGTTTCGTAAAGGATTATGTATTAAAGTATTCTATTTATGTAAGAAATTTGTTTGTTAGAACTTATTTATCTATGCTTGAGTTAAGTTAAGTTGTAGGATGTTCAAATGTATGTAAATGAAACTCTTTGTTTGAAGCTGGGGTAGTGTGGTTACATAGCTAGATTAACAAAAAACTAACTTGATTTATTTAAGGGGTTTTAAACCTAAGTGATACCTCAGTTACGTATAGAATATCAATGTAGTCGATCTATTGGACATTATGGACATTATTAAAAACGAGAATTACAATTTATGATTGTGGGAAAAACTAAAATCCTTATTTTGGCTTCAAATGTGTGATGATTTGGTTTGGGCTTCTAATTATTAACTAATTTTAGGTTACATAACTCTTCTTAATAGTTAATTCATTTTAAACATTGGTATTGTTGTTGTATTTCACATCTTGTTTGTATGTTTGGGTCTTGCGACCTTTCTCTGTGACTTTCATTAGCGATAGCTATACCGATCGCGCTGTTGCCCGTTATGATGATCGAGCCTTGGCATTGCGCCATACATCTCTTTATTAAGATAGCGATAGCTATCAGTATCGCATAGCAATGTCTCTGATACGAAGAAAGGAAACATCATTCTCATTCTCAAAGTTAAAATATATTCATACCCTTTACTTCCTTTTAATTCTTATCTAAGTAGATGACTTTTAAAAGATTTTTATTATTTACTTATTGATTAAATGACGAAATTGTAATATAAAGTTTGAGCAAACTTTTATTTTTACCTACATAATAAATAAATTAAGCACTTTAATGACTTTTTCGAAGTAAAATCCAAGAGATGTAAAGGTCCAGATCTCTTTGAAGGCAAGAGAAATAGGTTCCTTTCTTCCATACGGAAGAAACCCTTACTGTTAGACAAACTAAAGCGCAATTGCACTCGTATTAAAATCTTTGAATATTCGCTAATCGTGTCTAATTGCTCCAGAATATTCAGCGGTACCTAAACCACTTTGAAATGTTATAGCCCGAAGGTCCAATTATGAGTTTGTGCAATTACCATTAGTTGACTCACCTACATTTTCATAATGGCATCAATTTACCTTTAATACGCCGCTAAGTGCGTAAGTAGTTCTCTTTGTTTAAATTAGGAACAGACTATTCAGTGTCTACTTAGGATTAAAAATATTAATATATGTCATATTGCAGTAACAAATTCTCTACCTGTACAACATCTCCAAGCCCTATTATCTTTTTTTGCAAATAAACCGACGTCACCCTACTCTAGCGGTTGTAATTATGCAAAGTACTATCAAATGTAATTTCAAATTTAGAATGAGATGACGAATTGACACATAAAGGGAATACAAGTTCTTCGTCTACTACTAGTATATGTATGTCATGCAAATGAGCAGTTGGCCTAGTAGCATCAGCGAGCTACTCTTTTCCCTGGAGTCGTAGGTTCGAGCCCCGCATGTGCATCTATCCACTTTCTGTCTATGTCATTTACTACTCGCTCATACGGTTAACAGTTTCTTCGGGAAAACATGGTGAGGAAACCGGCATGGCACAAAAGCTTGTTCACCTACTCGCCTATCATATCATTCTTAATGATCACGTAACAGATACGGAAATCTGAGGCCCTGACGTAAATGGTTGTAGTGCTATTGTACGTTATGGTATATTTCAGAGGTTAATATTTTTATTAAATAATTTTCTTTAATAGATAGTAAGTAAATTATATATCACGGGTCAACTGCAAGTTTTATGTAAAGCCTCAAGCGCTTTAAGCCGGATTTCCGGTATTCGCTCTCCGTCTGTTCCTGAAAGCCAGTTTGTTCAGTATACCGTAAAAAGTATAGTCTATACTTTATGCCGTTTGGTAAATCTTCATTATTATCGGTAAAAGCCGGGCAATATCGTGTTTCTTTGCGGAAACCCACCTAATTATACCGCCTTAATAGCTACGCGTGCAGATATGGGTTTTTGCTTCTAGCAATTTTCTTTGCACTTGTGTAATAATGTAATTTCCTTTCTAAAATGGGATTAAATAACGGGTAGAGGAACTTTGCATATTATGTCATTATTTTAATACTTTATGGCGAAGTGTTGCGGAAAATTGCTAATAAAAAATTTATGTGTCATAATTCATAAAACGCTGAGTGTGAAAGTTATTTTGTTTAAGTCTTTATCCTTATTACTAATGCTATGTTTTTATGTTCATTGCAAAATATTAAAATATTGGATACACTTTCTTTTGTTTACAGTTTATTGAATTAAAAAAAAATCCGGATATGTAAGCTGCTGTATACAGAGTAAATCGATCATATCAACACTCAATTAATAAATAAGTATAATTCTAATTTATTTATAAATAAAAATAGACTAGTGTACATTTATATTTTATTTATACGTTTTAAAACAAAATGTATGCGTAAAGTCATAGTCTAACTTAATATAAACCTTAACCTCATTAAGAGTACGATAAAGAAAGTTACGGTAAGTTGAATGATTCATTGACTTCCTTGACCTTATATGCATTAAAAATAAAAAAACAATAGCGCTACCACCTATTTAGCTCTGAGCCTCAGATTTCTGTATCTGTTACATGATTATTTTGTTTATCGAATTGGCAAGTAGGTGATCAGCCTTCTGTGCCTGACGGACGCGATCGACTTTTTGGGTCTAAGGCAAGCCGGTTTACTCACAATGTTTTCCTTCAACTTAGCTTATTTTAAAAGTGCACATACAAAGAAAATCCATTGGTGCACAGCCGGAGATCAAACCTACTACTACGGTATGAGAGTCGCACGCTGAAGCCACTAGGCCAACATTGCTCATAATAAATGCTGCGCATTAAATATATAAGAATGTTAAAGAGGAAGTCGAAATACCGCTGCGATAGTTATCGGTCATTAGCAATTCAAATGACCGTCTTTGAGGATATAGAAGACCTTTGCTGGAAAAATTACTGTGGGTCGGTTAGATAGGATAATAAAATCCTATCTCCGTTTATTCGAGTTGTTTGTGACGAGGACGTGATTCGAGTAAGAACCAATATCGCAAGGCACACAGGAAATCTGACCCTAATGAGATTTTTACGAGCGGTTATTACATTAATGACCGTTTTTATGCAACGTTAGCGAAAAATAAGGCATTGATAACTAATTTCGATCTAATTAATTTATATTTACTTGGTAATAAAAGAATCATGCTTCAGATTGGCGAAGGCCAAATAAATAAATGTGTTTGTGCAAAATATACAGATACACGTAAGTAGTGAAACTTCTTTATGACCTTATTTTTCGAAAATTGATCTACTTTATCCTTTAACTTTTCAGAAATCGGTTAAATAAAGTTTAACAAAAGGCTTTTATTATCATAGACTAGAATACAAATAATACAATTATTTCATATTACCTTATTACTACTTAGATTATTACAGAATTTCATTAATTGTAATAGAATAATTACTAAAATTGTAATCGTTATTATATATTTCTGTTATTAATGTCTTCGAATCTCTCCGAATCAACTGTGGTAGAGACAAGAAAAAGATGACACGTAACGGAAAAATGTGACGCGTAACGGAAAAATGTGACGCGTAACCGAAAAATGTGAAGATAATTTTATTTAAAACGCCGATAAAGAAGTTTCACTTCAAAAATCTAAGTTAAATATATTTTGGTTGGTGTAGTGTTCCGACGAGCAGTAGCCAATGCTTCCTGTGCCGAGGATCTTTTCAGATAGATAATTTTGAGAGCGTACCGGCGTACGGGTGATTCAATAACGGTTTTCCGAAATAATTTCACAGTTTGGGTATTTCCACTCTACAGGTCAATTTTTGAAGTGTTGCTTACATGAGGTACAGGTTCCTATAACTCCCTCTTTTGACAAAACATGGCAACACTATTGAGCTAATTCATATACAAAATGACAACGTCAAATATTACGATTTCTAAAAAAACAAAAAAATAATTGACGTGTTTATAAAATTGTTCTGCGGAGAGGTACATTAAAAACGTTTATTAAAGGAAATATCTTGCACAACGTTGAAGCAATTACTAACAGATGCTTGTTAGTATTGGTTACAACGTGATTTTAAATTGTATTCCAACAATTCCAATTCCAATTGTATTCCAACCAACAGTATTCCCGCGTTTTCTAGTAACCTTATATTCTTTAAATTTTAATGTCTCACTAGATTTTTTACTGTCGATGTATTCCCTAGAAGTCCCATTAAACGGCGGTGCTTTGACGGTCCATCTTCGGTCTGTACACCTTTAATTATGGCCTCCCCAATTCCATTTCAATTGCAAGGCGTGGGTTAGCGCGGCTGTGACCGTAGCTTTTCCCCTATCTGGTCACATCGTATTTTGTGAATCTTTTTTATTGATAGGATGCTCATTGCACCCTGAGCACTTTCTTATTTATGACTTGACTCTTTTCTTACCGAAAATCCTTTCTCGTTATTATTATTACTAACATATGTCTTTAACATATTTTACGTTATTTCCCTTAATATTGTTGGTTGGCTTACGACTGTTGGTAACATTACAGGGACCTAGCGACTACCACCCTTAAAAGAATTATGTCATCGACATTTTAAGAAATCTAAAATAAAATTACACAAAAGAAGCACGACATTAACTCGCAAATTAAAATGACGTGGTGTGCATAAAATTTTAACGTGCTAATATCAGGGTATTACAAACCCATTAGCACGAAAACTGCGCTTTGCATAGAAATAATGCATTTTTGTTTTAAACACGCCCGCGAGAGATATTAAAACTAGGTGATTCATGCGACTATGACTTTAATAAAATTTCTATCATCAATAGCAACGTAACCTTTTTTATCCTTTTATTATCTTGTATTCAAAGAATCATTGATCGAGTTTTGTTTTGATTTTGTTCTACCAGGAACTTAAATTTACTTTACTACCACATCTGGATCATTTTAACTCATGTCACGGTAGGCCCCCATTATGGTTTCTGGACTTAGTTTCCGTACTTAGGCTCTCAATAGGTTCGTTGTGCGTAAAATCCTAACTAAGCCAGCCTAACTCCTTCCAAAAGCACAGAAGCCTCCTGGGTACTTCGCAGGCTTCACGGTGCGATCTCACTATTCCGAGGATTTCTGCACGTTGTTTAGTCACAGCCTCGCATTCCAGGACTACGTGGGTGACTGATTCATCTGCGACAGCCTCTGTTCAGGGGGCTGTTCGTCGCGCCTAGGACAAAAAGATGTTTGTTAAGGAGACAATGGCCCGTAATTGTTTTTAGATTGGTTCTATTTAAGTTTAGAAGTTGCTTTGTTAGTTGCGGGTTGACTGCTGGCAGAGCCATTTTGTCTGCAGTCCTTGCGACCATCGTTGATATTGGAGATAGGCCCCCATTATTATTACGCTAAATTTTTGAAATGCAATTGTTTAATAGCGTGGCATACTTCAATTTGGCATGCTTGCGGTGCCTTATCATGTATAATGTAATTCCGCTATCTATAAGTTTATTTCATCACAATATAGGAGGACAATTATAACATTACTAAACCCATAACCAAAAGCGCATTTATATTGGAGACAATTAGTATAAATCACACGATTTCTTATAGTATTCTATGCAGCATATGAAGATTCGTATAGTGACTTGTTTGTAATGTATACCTTATAAATTGTTGCGTAAGTAATAACGCAAAATTCAAGCAGTGCCCGTTACTTGGACTTCATCGGAAGTACGTCATCCCAGACATTAGTGTACATTGACAATGCTATATCATATTTCTATATTAATGCTTTATTATATTTGTATAATATACTTAATCTATATATGCTATATTGTATCGCAAAACTATTGAAAACTTTGTTAATTTTACTTCCTTTACTTTGGTGGAAAAATCACCTCGTAACAAAATAGTCTTTGCCTACAAATTACTAATCACGCTTGAATACTTTTTGTGCAAACGATGTCACTTCGTCGATGGGCCAGTTTCTGGCACTCGGCCAGAAAAGTTAAAGACTGCTGAACACTATTTTTAAAACCGTTTAGTGAATAATTTAACGATTTTACATATAGGTTGTTTAATAAATGATAAATCTTTTTAATTTTATTATATTTTGTTTTTTACTGTATTAATAATATCTTAACTTCGTCATATTATTGTCTCTATCGGTTTCTAAAACTTTTATCATCTTTGTTTATGTATTTAGACGCCTGCAAATTAAAAATGTACGAAAGATCGTCCTAACGATCATAGTGATTCCCAGAGGAGCTCTCTGATTTTAAACTAAAATATATATATAGTATATTTTCTACAATTACAATTAATTAGAGATGTATAATTTCAGTAAATTACAGTAGGTCAAAAACAAGGGTTAGGGTTATTTTAGTTCTATAGGTTCTTTCAGTAACATTAACTCACTTCCACCGACCAGCACAGTGATTAGTAGATTACGGCGGTTCATTTTGAATATTCGAAGTTGAAGTTAACTTACAAAACTCCATATGCAAATTACGGACGCTGTATTTAAAATTCCAACTGAAATTTTGAATTTTTATACCTTAGAGGGCGAACTATCTAAATTTACAATGAATAAAGCAAGGTCGAAGCGTGCGCTAGCTTGCAATAAACGCCTTGTCGCCATATACCTAGATCTACTTATTATTCTTTCCATGTTTTCAGAAACGACATTCTACTCGAACGTCTTTTACGTAAGCCGTGGAAGGAATCACGTCATATTTCCTCGAAGCGACGTAACAATTCACAGCGTCTTGCCTTCACAAGTATTTCTTTGTTCATGAAGATTTCTAAATATAATATAACAAGGACCTGAGGAGCGAAAGAGAATTTTTTTTAATTTCACTCTGTGTAATATAACGATTTTTTATTATGAAACCTGATAATATAGGCCGATTTCAAATGTACGCAATGCAACTCAACAAAATATCAGTACTTGGGATTATCAATATAAACCGTACTGAGAAATTATTTGTTTGTAAATTATGGTTGTTAATTTCAATAATTTATACGTGGCTGAATAATCGAGCACTTCTTTAGAATTTCACTAACCTGGAGTTGCTAGTGCGGTTGTTGTTGAACCAACTATAAAGGCTAACTTTATTTTTTCTTAGGTAGTCACGAAGGGCCAGTTAGCAACTCTTTTATGCTTAGAGTTCATCAAGCTTAATTTTGATTACAACATGAGTCGTACACATATATTCCATAGACGGAGTCAGTAAGGTCTTACGATGTCCTACGTTACCTAACCTGACATAAATGGGTCCCTAATCAGGAATAAAATGTTGACTTTGTTTAGTTTACTAACTACGAATGTACCGTAGATATAATGTAAACCTAAAAAAGATTTAAAACCATTATTGAATCTAAAAGCAGTGTTGGCTCTCCGGCAATGCACCAATGGACTCTCTATCTATGTGCGCATCTAAGACTCGCTCGTACGGTGAAGGAAAACATCTCAAATTCGACGCAATCTGAGGTTAGAAAGAAAGACCTATATAGTAATAGCACCACTGGGTTTTTATTATTATTAAGGACATTATTATTGAAACAAATGCATGTATATCATGCCTTGTATCCCACTAGAGGTTTACGAAATATCTCACTACGAACAACATTTTATAGAATATTTGTGTTTTTCGAAATACATTGTATTGCATGCTTTTTGACGGAAGTAAAATGTTTTATATGGAACCGCTCCGGTCCACCGGTGCATCACGTACGCGCGTGATCTCCACAGAAAACATTGTAAGTGTGACTTTGGGAATACGGATATTTTTACCGAATAAAAGTTGCTACGTTGCTTATATATTTACTAAGTGATACGCAACTTCAAGAGAATTTGGACATTCATTATTTTTAATTGATACAACAGTATAAATAATTTCGTATAGTTGGAACCATACCACAATACTTATATTCTATTACGCATTTCCCTGGGTAATCATTATGACTAGTACAACCAGAGACATGCAACACAATCTATCGTACTATTTTAGCCATCACCATCAAGATAAATATTCCAGCCCCTATCAATTTTCAATCCAAAGAATATGCTCCTATTTCATCATATATATATATATATATTGTCTCAATCCCTTCGGAATTGGCCATGAGGTAGGCTAAGTATAGGCCACCGTCTAGGTAATATTTAACACATCTTTGCTTTTTCTAAACCCTTTGTTAAGTCTTCGTAAAATATTTTTTCTGAACATAGTTAAGTTCGGTGTCGGTTGTTTCATATCAATGGCGCTACAACCTGTTTAGGTCTGGGTCTCAGATTTCTGTATCTGTTTCATGATCATTTGTAAATTGAATAGGTAAGTAGGTGATCAGCCTTCTGTGCCTTCTGTTTTTGAGCTAATGTTAAATGCGCACATAGAAAGAAAATCCAGCCGGGGATCGAACCTACGAACTTAGGGATTATAGTCATATAGTATAGTAAGTAACACTTCAATGTAACTTTAATGTATTCAATCTATTAGATACTATCGGAAACAAATGTAATACTACAATTCATGAGTGTGGGAAAAACATTTTGGCTTCAAGTGTGAGATAATTGCAAACATTTGGTTTGCGCATCTAATTATTAACTAAAATATGTATACGTAACTTAACTAATGTTGGGTTATAGAACTCTCTTCTTGTTAAAATTCTTCATACAAATATTGCCATACGAAAGTTATTCTACTATGAAACAAATGTAATAAATAAAAGATATAAAACATTTACTTTTTATTACTTTAGCAAAGTAATTATTCGTAGTAAACGTTCGTTGATAGCACTGAAACAACACGATAACGACTCCATAATCCTCAAACTAAGCGATTACAGTTACAAAGAAAAGCCATTAATGTTCAGCTTCAATCGTAACAACATATATGCCATGCAATTTATAATGTTAAGGAATTTATATTACTAGAAATGTGGAGTATAATAATAAATAAGTTATGCTTGAAATTTTTGGGTTTTATTAATACACATGAAGAATCTTCGATGAATTTAAAGAGCCCTAGTACTTATGGAATGCTGAAAGGTATTTGTATAGGGTTCTAGCGGACCCGACAGACGTTGTCCTATCTTAACGATGAATATAGATTTTGAATTTGTATAATTAACTAAAAAATATTTCAAACTTGCCAAAATTCCATATTAAATTGAACTTTTAATATTAGGCGTGATAGCTGTGAACTAACGGTGATGTGCACGAAGAAATTATTTTTTTGTTGGAAATCATAAATTCATTATTTTATATGTAGTTTAACAATTAAATAACTTAGATAGAAGCATTTGTTTTAAACGATATTCAGTTTTCTTACATCCTCTTGGACGATATTTGCAGCACGTATTCTATGAATTTTATGTCATAAGGTTACATTAAAAAAGTTTAAGTGAAATTAAAAAAAAAATATCGTAACAAAAGTCAGTATTACTCAATATGGTAGTTAAGTATTCTTAAATTTTCTAATTTCTGCGGTATTTTCTTACTTTTTTCTTTTGAATTTTTCCTGACAATAACAAACACAACAAAAAAAGAATTAGCGAAATCGGTCCAGCCGTTCACGCGTGATGCCGTGACCAAGGGAAATAGGGATTCATTTTTATATATATAGATAGGATCCAATAATACTTCTTATATAGGTTCACACGATCTTTTTGAATATTTCGTAATTATTATTCGAATGTAAAAATATGTATAAATTAGTAACAAACAAAATAGAAAATTAATAGAAAAACTGATTATTATCTATTTCAATAGTACAGTAATAAAATGAATTCTAACATAAACTGCAGCAATTTCGAGAGCAACAATTTATTTTGGTTCTATTGAATTTGTGTCTAATCAATTGCAAGCGTTTGGACGATTAATGCATTTCGACTATCGACATGCTTTAACACTATATTATAAACACGTAATTTAACAGTGCAGTAATTGAATAGTTCTATGTTAAACCAGTTAATGTCTGGTATGTAAATTCAAAGGCTTCAAAGCTTTTTACATAGTTTCAGCGATTAAATAGATATCAAAATCAAAAATCATAATTTATTTAATCAGATATTAACATGTACACTTATGAACGTCAATAATAAATAAGAAGTAAGATTTAAATTACAAACCAGAGCAACGCGGGTGAGAAGAACGTGCAAGACAACCTTCACCACTCCTGCAACTATTACGCCATGCCTTGACTTAATGAAGCAAAATGATAGCACAATTAATATGTGATATTTTGGCTTATTGTCTCTAACACTATGTATAGTTTTAATGGGTAACTCATGGCATATAGTCCGCGTCCTGCCGAAAAATGTTTGACGTTACAGTAATTTTTTTTGGTTCCAGGCCTTAGTCCTGGAATATGAAGGAAATCCTTGAGCGAGGAAATGGTGACTCAAGGAATTTATAAAAATTAAAATAGGTGTTAATTAATGATGATCTTGATGAGTTTATGCTATGTGTGTTTTTGTAATGTGAAATGCGTCCTTTTAAGACTTAGTATAGATTATTATAAAAAAAAAAACAATTACAAGCTTCATCTATTTAGGGAGGAGGATATGTAGAGAGCATTAGCTAATACACCTTAACCAACGTCAACCGTAAATTGACACAGAAAAACATAAATTTAACCTAACAATAACCCAAGTACTCGTAAAAACATCCTTTGATGTTTTCAGACATTCGTTACACACGTTAAACCCGCAAAGCGGAATAAAACTGCTGAAATAATTATTCATTTTCATGAATCGTAGGGACGTTTACAAAATAAAAGCGTGGCCGCGAGCCACGATGTTGCTTGCAGTACAGAATTCTCACGTTCCAACCATAAATGCTTTGCGTTTCATCGTTTGTATGTAAAGCTTATCAAAAACTTTTCAATTTTTTATGACCGGACAGCAAGCTTAACATGCAATAACTTTAACTTTTAAAATTAAATATAAAATTTCGGCATAATGTTAATGTCAACTCCATGAAGATCATTAGGGTTCTTTTTTACAGTAGTGAGCAGTGTAGAGCTTCAGCGTGCGACTCTCATCCGTGAGGTCGCAAATTCGACACCCGCCTGTGCACCAATGGCCTTTTGGTGAATGTGTGCATTCAACTCTCGACAGGGGAAGGAAATCATTGTGAAGACCTTGGCATGCCATAGTCTCTAAAAGTCGGAGGCATGTGTCTGATCATATCGGATGATCAGTACGATCATCTACTTTCCTATTAGAAAACCGAATACAGACCGTATTATCTTATCTTACATGTACTTGTTTTGTATTAAAAAAAGTCGGTAATTATTTGCTGATATATTTATACAAACATTTTTTGTCACATAATAATTAATATTATGTTCGTTAAGAATTCATTAAGAAAACTAATGTTGTATAAACGTTTTCACAAGAAAATAGAAAACGTTTTCTATTTAAAACGTCTAAAGCGTACGAAACGTCATGTCTGTAAGCAAAAATTTAAAAGACACGAGAAAATAAGAATCGTATAAGGAATCGCTGGAAAATGTTAAGAAAGCATGTTCTTTGTGTCTGCTATTTCACCTGACGTACCGCGAGAAAACGGTACTCACTTAAATAGAATGGTTTTGTCAATAGTTCAATACAATCTCGGAAAAGCTTTTAGCATTTACTTATTTGTTGAGTTCGGTGACTAGTTTTAGATTAAATGGCTTTCTATGTTTTAGAATTGGATAAAACGCGAATTTTATAACTTATTTAAAAAAGAACCAGTGCCTGCCAACCTTTATAGGTTTTCGTGATCAAATGTTTTCTAATAGGTGTAATCAGCCTTCTGTGCCTAACAGACGTCATCGGCTTTTATGGGTTGGAAGTATGCCTTACATATTTTCCTTCAACGTAGCGACCGGCTGTTAAGTGCATACAATAGATAGGAGAATTCATTTCCGTCACAGCCGGGGTTCAAAACAAGACTATTGGAATGAGAATCGCAAGCTAAAGTCACTAGGCTAACTTCTTTTAAGTTATAAAAGGTTCAAACATTATTCATTCGTCTCGTTCTCATTCATTTATGTTCAAAGCCGAAAGCGAAGCCGCTTGCGAACTTGATAGACCTTTTGATCAATTACAGGTTTTTTTGGCATGTTTATTTATATCAAAAGTAATAAGGACAAATATTAGGTAACTAATTTTGACGTAATATAGTTATGTGAGCATTGCCGTGTATTCTATTGTCTCTTAGCTTAATGCTTAATTTAATTAACGCATTTTTATTTCCTCACAATCTTTATGTATTTATTATAGTTTGGTGAAAGGAAGCATTTTTTACTTACAGAAATTACTTACCAAATTAGTATGAAATACACTTTGATATTAGCCAAAAAGCCGAGTTCTTTTTTACGTACAACGGACTCATTGACCGTCTAAGTGCGGAAACTGAGTCCACAAACCATTATGTGTATTTCAATTGTAATGAGGTTTACGTTAAACTATGTTTTGTAAATCCCGACAAACTAGAATTAATTTCAGGTAGAGGTAATTAGTCGATAACATAGTACCACCGTCATATCAAAACCCGCGATGTTTTGGCTTTTGGAAGTAACAATAGATTCACAATGTTTGAATGACCCAGTTTATCATTGTATGAAGTGAATGGTCTTGTATTGCCCTAAGGCTGAGTTAATTCAAACCGTAAATAGATAACAAATTCTGAGATGTTTTATGTTGCTTTGTATTAGATTAGATTGTTTGTTCGACTAATTTGTATTGCCCAGTAAATACTTGTAAATATTATACTCGTGCGGCAATGGCTTACGCAAAAAATATATTTCTCATACGGATTACTTACTACTGCGTAATGCACCATTAGGATATATAAAATTGCCAATGAATACACGCACTGTAATAACCGTATCCTGCGTATTATATAAAGCCTAAAAAAAGCTTGTTAAAAACGTGCCTATATAAATGCTTTTTCGAATGAACACTCCAAATTATATAAAAACATTTCACATGTCGTAGCAAGATAAAATGTTATACGTTTATGAAGTGGTTCCAAAAATAGTTCATCTTAGCAAATCCTTTAGCGAACTGTTAAGTCGTTTTATGGGAATATTTCGATGTTGTTCTGTAGAACTACTTATAATCATTATGTTTTGTATTGAAAAGAAAGCGTAGAACAAGTTTTTAAGCTGTTGCTTGTACAGTCAAGTTTTATTTATTTTAAAGATAATAATATTAAGATTAAATTAGATAAAAAATTATGATTATGATTTTTTGACTTTTTCAATGTATAGAAATTAAAAAGGATGTTCGTAATAAATATGCGAGTATTTTTTTTTGTTATTGTGTATATTTAATAAAATAAAATGTATGCTTCGACTTCCATACAAATTTGTAAGCTGAGCGCGATAATACGCGTTAAATAATTAATTTTCCATGTTGGCTTGTAGATATAAATAATACATATTATGTATTTCAATACTACTTGTACTCAGGTATAAATCAAATTCACTCTCAATCAGAGTGTAGTGGATTAGAAAACAGCATACCTTTTTATTTTCGCTTAACTAATCGGTTCACCGGTATAGAAATGGTAGCTAGCGATGTAATCAGTGACGATACGGTCTCATTCCGGTTCACCATTCATGTGTGATTCGCCCTTCGTGGTTCGACCCATGTCTCCATTACTTTCAGTTCTATAGTACGTATTTAATAGGTTTGTTGGAATATTGAATCTATCTGGTAGTAGAGTAAACAAGGCGAATACAATGTAAGTTGAAATAATGTGCCAAGGCTTGGTATATGGCGTATAACCTAGCATAATGAAATCGATTCTGGACGAAACAATGTTTGTTTCAAATTGGTATGCCTAACACTCTGAAAAATTTCTGTAATAGACGCAAAGTTGCGTGTAGCACGGTTCATTGTGAATTATGAGTTACGGCACTTAGACACTTATTACGTATCTAATATTAAATGCGACCGTGAGATTACTTAAAACGCGTTACATTATTAGAGAAATGAGTATAAAATTAGTTCTAACACAAAATAGAGTTTGTTCACGTTACTGTCAATACATAAAAGTTTTCTAAAATAAATATGGCCCTTACTGCTGCTCCACGCAGCAAGCATCATCAGAGATACGTTCCTCTTTCAATTCAATGGCTTTATTGTGCAAGACTGCCAATGATACTATATACATCTTGGCTATCTTGATGTTCT
This sequence comes from Pieris brassicae, assembly GCF_905147105.1. Taxonomy (NCBI): domain Eukaryota; kingdom Metazoa; phylum Arthropoda; class Insecta; order Lepidoptera; family Pieridae; genus Pieris; species Pieris brassicae. The sequence goes on from NC_059673.1 coordinate 15,153,552, forward strand.
GAATCCTCTGATCGGTTGTTCCATGCGCCAAAACATCTCTCTACACTATTGCGAGTTCTAATGTAGGCATAATTGTATGCTTCTTCTTTATCATTAGTCGGATTTAGTACTGGTGTAAATAAATAAGGAGTGTAAGCATAGCCAGTATGTAATCTCTATGTAATCTACCATCTAACTTGTTCTTTCTCAAAACAATGTTTAAACGGATTTCATAAAAAATCCGTCAGTCATGGTTTAGATTATGTCAGACTTAAACTAGGATGGTGGCTGGAATAACGCTAGTATGAACAGTTACGCCCACGTTATACTAGGTTTAAATTATTCCGGGTTTATTAGTAGACTTTTGCTTATTCTAGGTTATTCTTGGTATAACATTTTATACCACGTTTATTTGTACCACTGCTAGTGTATATCTTTCCGATTTTCTATTTTTACCGCAGCTGCTAGCCTGCAATCGGTAAATCGGTAGGTTTGACGTATATATTTTACTAGGTTTTTGGATACGTATGGGATGGATACATAAAGTTAATTTAGTAGATATGCTCGAGTCACATTGTTACTACGGCTTTTAATTCTTTTACTAAACGTAGCACAACAGTTATTGTACTAACACGGTCAGGTAAAGTCAGGCCAGGCCACCAAGGCAAGTTTCTTCAAGTCATATAATTTTTAGATTCGTATACAAAGACTATTACGAATATCCATAGCGCAAAAGCACCTTCACGTAAAAACCTATTACACTATCACATAACATAGCCAAATTAGGTATTACTTAGTTAAATGTATTGAATAATTGTTATTGCTTTTTCTCCTTTTGTAAATGTTTCAACCTTTTTGTAAATTTTATGTTTTCTATCTTGGAACCGACTACGTAGTCGGTCCCAAATTCTGTCACATTATTTTTAAATTTCGAACATGATTTTATAAAAAAAAATATTGCATTATATTTTTGAATGTTTGACAATCGTTTTAAAACAAAAAAACAATCACTTTCCGTAATTTTTCACGGTGGAGTGGACATTGAAAGAAAACCGAATATCTGTTATTGCGTTGCACCGCTGTGGGTACTCGTCAAGTGCCATTTTCAAGTTGCTCAAAAATTTGAATATAACACTTAGGTTTGTATACCGTACTATTGATGGGTACAATGAAGTCTCCAGTATTGAGGTCAAGAAAAGAACTAGCCCGCCACGCTCCGCAAGAACATTAGCAGTAATCAAAGCTATCAAGGCGCGGATAGCAAGAAATCCTGTCCGAAAACAGTAGGAGTATGAAATAAATAAATACATTGAGATGGAGAGAAATCGTTTAAATAAATCTATGGTGTGATTAACTTAGCGCATATGTCATTAGCTCTACCTTAAAACCTTTATACCATAATACCACTATATACAGGATACGTTCACACTAATGAGTAGTAAGCTTAACGAACTATAACTAGTTCGTTAGAGCACAAGATCCGGTTGCCTTATCAGGGTTACATCCGGTTTTGGCCTCTTTTGTTTCTTTGTTAACGCCGGATGCGGAAAGTGGACTGTACGAGTGTTTGCTTATATGAGCGATTGAGGATGTGTCGAGCTGGCAAATTTATTAATTCAGTGTATAGCTTTTTATCATAAACAATTGTAGACTACTACGTTTTAAGATTGACGATTCTTATTTGCGTAGTCGATTAAGCTTTTTGCGTGTTAAGTAGCATATTTTTAAAGTTCATTATAAGTTACAGATATATTGTTTTACATGCTACATAAACATTGTCAACTCGACTAATCTGTCATCGTTTTGTCACTATAGATTTTTAATAAATTTATGATTATTTAGAAATTGTACTCTCAGTAACAAAGTTGCTTTTTATTATCAATTCAATTGCATTTTGTGCGGGCCTTTACGCATTTTTGAAAAAATGGTCACAGATCGTGTCTATTGAAGGGTTTGTGCTAGTAACTTGGTAGTCGCATTTGCAAAAGCGTTCATATATTTGTTTATAATAAGTGTAGTCTTAAGATACAGATTAAGTCAGACGATTATTATTCTTGGAGTTATAATCAATCAAACAATCAGTGTAGGTCTAATGGCTTGAGCAACCTCAACCCTGGTGGTCATGTGTTCAATTGGCTTTTGAGCACGGTGAAGGAAACATTATATGGAAACTGGACCCAAAAATCGACGGTTCGTGTCAGGCCTATTACAAAAAAGTGATTACAATACAGATTCCTATACCTATAGGTTGTAGCGCCAAACTTGTTTTAAAGTATATTGATACAATAGATTTTCAGAAAATTCTTGGTATTTATCGACCGTTGGTTATCGAAGAGTTGTACAGCCATAGAAATACGTTGCTGAGAAACCTCTTCTCCGATAACCACGAGCTACGAGAATAAACGAACGTAATAATGTACAAAATATTATTAGATTTTATGAAAAATACTACAGCTGATCTTGCATTTAGTATGAAATTTATTTAAAACAATATATTGAAGTGTAAGATGTTTTTTTCTATTAAATATAGCGGCCATTAAACTTTAAACAGAACAATATCAACGACTAGTAGCATTTACGACTCACTGGCGATTTTTTTTCCAAGGGTTTTATACATAGTTTCATAAATGTTTTATGGCAATACTGGTTTCCATTTGAGTGCTGGTTTAACACAGGACGTGTAACCGTATTAGCTATATAAAAAAAAAGGTGAAAATATAGTTCAATGTTTATTAATATAGTTACCATTTTTAAATAAAAGATTTTCATTAAAAGCAAACTAAGATTTTATCACAGATTGGAACGATATTTCATACTTTTTATGTACCAGTTGTAAAATATTTTCATACATCTATAAAATAAACAAGAGTTTACAAAAAGCCAGTATAAACTACAACAACTTTTAAGCGTTTCAAAGCCTTTGAAACTCATTCAAACTTCAAAGGTACAAAAGTAAAAGGTCGTTTTACCTCAAAATTTTGAGTTTTAGACAAGAGGGGACAGGTTTCATGTGCAGTTGGCCTTACCTTTGGAAAATATAACATTCGTCTCCTCTGAGGCGTATTATTAAATGCTCAAGTTGATAGTAACATCTATCGAGTGGAGATGGAACTCGAAATTGTATAAATTGTACCTGATATATCTTTTGAGATTACATTTCGTATGCCGTGACAATTCTGTTTGTATTTGATTTCATCATCTAGTGGCGCTTTATACCAGTCATGTACTCTTTTGGATTAATCTTTCGGTAGGTATCAGACGTCGGTGCCTGCACGTCAAATTTACGTATAAGATCTATCTTACATAGTTGACAAAGTATGCACAAATATAAATCCGCTTTGGAGACGCATTCTTAAACACTGTCAACAATGTTCTCTTAAAAGACCACCAACTCACTCACAAACCTTCGGGCAGTGTAAGTGTCCATAGTGGGTACGTTTGACCACGCTTCTAAAAAAAGAAGCAAAAAAGAACATACTGTTTAATGTTCTCCTTTGTTGATAACTTAAACATTCCATCTATTTCCTATAACCTTTCCCGTTATTAATATCGCATTCATTCTGAATACTTTCTTATCTTCTTACAAAAGATAAACTCGGCATCTGAAGCTGAAGTAACATGTCCCGTTTCATTGTTTATTTTCCCCAAATGTAAATATTTTTTCCTTACGCAATGTGATTATCTTATGAAGATTACTGTTGTAATAAAAAAACTTTTCTCGGGTTTTGTTAGCGGAGTTTCAGCTTTATGGTTCAGGTCTTAAGGTACTTTCAATGTTACGGGAAATTATTTTGGATTGACTGTTGATTGTTGGTGTCGTTTCTCTGTGGGATAATATTAATACTTTTATCTGTATACGTCCGTCATAGGATTAACGAACTGACAAGGAATGATATTTGTGATATTGCGAATTATTAAGATGTATTTTCATCGTGAAGTCACGTCTACCCTTGGAGATGTACACAATCTATTTATATTTCTTACGTAATTAGGTTGAACATTGCATTCGTTAGTTTAATTAGCGATGGGAGAATCTTTTGTAAATTCTAAGAACTATTATTATTAGTTATATAAAGCCCTAGTGGCTAAGGGTGCAAGCCTCTTCCGTACGACCCCAGGTCTTGCTTTCGATACCAGGATCTAAGAGCACATCAGATGTGATATTGTTTTCATTCTCCTTGCAATTAACACTTCATTATACGATGTATTAATGTATGTGTATGTAATATCGTTAGTAAATCATCATGCTTTGTACCATAATTTGCCGACGTGTAAATAGTTATCAAAACGCATAGTCTCTGCTCACGTCCCCAACTTTTGAAAAAAAAAGATTATTGGTGATCGACCAAAATTCGTGATTGAAAATTGCATTGAATGTGTAGGAGGTATTTTTAATATTTGACTCAACGTTCAATAGTGTAAGATTTGGAGCAGTTTTGTGAGTTTATATTCCAATTAATCATAAGAACTTCAACTGAATGCTGCTTGGTATGAAATAAAAAATTGCGACTAAATTACGACGAAAAATATTAAAATGTTCTCCACTGTATGAAAGAAAAATACCAAGTTAAAATATAATAAAGTAGAGAGGATTTAAGTGTTCAAACTTCGAGATTCAACTTGCATAAGAGTTTATATCTTGAGAGCTATCTATAAAACTTGTTGTTGGCTAAACTTTCACCACCTTTATGAATAGAGATAAGAATGATCGTTGGAAAATGAAAAGATTTTATTAAAACTTATCACGATGCTGTAAATAAGGTAATTGATACAGTCTAATATGTGCTTTTATTGTACATATAATTAAATAAAGTATTTTAGACTGGTGAACTAAACCCATAAGAAGTTCCGTAATTTTATGAGTTTTGAATTGTTTTTAAAAGTTGTGTAACCTAGTAGATAAGGGTTAATAAATGGCATACGGTGGGATTGGAATTACTAGCGAAAAATATTTCTTTCGGATTTACAGACATATAAAACTGGATTTTTTATTCATGGCGCAAATTATGAACCCATGGGCTATGGCAGTGGCGGATCCAAAGTCCCTGGCATTACTTCTATGTGCCTTAAAAATATATATGCTAATGTATCATTACTAATGTAACATTCTTTTTAATAATGTTTATAACAAACTCTTCAGTATGAATCCACCTCCTTTTATTGTTTGAAGTTTACGAAACGATCCTTCAAAGGAGCTATACGTATTCAACATCTGTCGCCCAAAATTTTGCAAATTAGACCTGGTAAATAATTAAGATGAAGCAGATTAAGCCTATTGTTCCCTAATGGATGCAGGAATATTCAGTGGGAATATTTCAGGGCACGGTCCTTGGTACGAAACATGAATATTGAAATGTTTACCGATATGGTCTAACCGTGTTCGCAGGTTTTGATTTATGAAAATTGTATGCCCAGTTACTATTTTTAACTAACGAAGCGTTTTCGGCTTGATACAGTAGTCTTTCATAAAAGATTTCGTGATTTTTGTGTTTTACTAATGCACTTATTGTGTGTAACGCTTATTGCGTTGTAAACACGTTTTTGAATTAAATATAAATAAATTATCGTGTCACCTCGACGTCTACAAAAGCGTTGTAATTGTAATTTTAATTTTATAGACAGGTAGGTGATCAGCCTTCCATCTGAGCGAGCGTGTGTACGAGTGAGTGTTAGACAGAAAATCCATTGTTGCACAGCAGGGCATCGACGCTACGATCTCAGGGATAAGGATCACACGCTGAAGGCACTAAGCCAACACTGTTCTATTACTAGTACCTATTGGTCAGTAGTGCTCTTAGAATATATATCATATACAAGAAGCAAAAGTTCCCCTTTACCCAAATTTCGTCCATATATCGAAATAAATAACAACAACTTATCTAGACTTAGTATGTAATAACAAACTAACATGCGTTTCCAACGGGAACTTGGATTGTTTCTTCTTACTAATCTGCAATTGTTGGTAAAAATAAAAATGAACGAAGTAATCAAAATAAAATTTCGAACGAACGTTACACGAACATCAGATGTAGTCAGTAAGATTTTATCGGAACGATGTAATGATCGTTAAACTGTATTGGTTGAAAAAGAACGATTCTCAATCTACTCTATTTGGGTGAGAATAAAACGTAATAGAGCGTTTAATATTATGTAACTTATATGGAAGGAAATTCAAGATCATCAATGTTCAATAGGTAAAATTGTGTACCATAATTGGTAAATAAAAGTAATAGCCGGTCATCATAATCATTCAAAATTAGCGCTAATAACAGTTGTGAAATAGATACTTTAAGTGACATGTAACTTAAACTGACAAGTATACTTGAAACCGCCACTGAATAAAAATAGCGGAAAATTAAAATTCTACAAAAAACACAGTTTTATTTTAAAACAAATACAGGATTTACATTATTCATAACTTTTTTTGTTTCCTTTGGAGTAGAGACTCTTGGCGCTTGGGATTCATGTGCACAGGCGTTAATTCAACATTTAAGTTTAGATAGTAACGGTGTCCCCAGACCTGGTACTCCTTCAACAAATAAGTATCGCAATACAGAGAAGAAAAGTATAAGTAAAGGCCAAATTAATTACATTTTTAAGTTGTTTTAATTTTCTATTTATCAATTGTTATTATAAATATATATAAATTCCACAACGTAGGTTTGAATACAAAAAATATTTTATATGCTATACGTATTAGAACATAATCTTTACAAAACTTAATTTGTTCCAAGTTACCTTAACGACCTCTGTTCGCGCTAAATCGGTGTCAATCAAAGAAGGATGACAATTGTCGATTTGACTTTGTCACACGAACCACACCACACGGGTAGGTGGTGTTCCGGCGTAATGTCGCAAGGGAGTTAAAATTTTAACCGCTGTCGCGTGCGCACTAAATATATACGCATACCGTATAGCATTTCCTTTTTTTGATTCATCATTGAACGATCCAGTGTTTGGAGTGAGCTACGCCACCGTTGATGATAAGTGCTAGTTTTAGTCTTATCGATTATTGGATTCCTTTTTTTTATTATTCTGACACGCGATAGCCAAACCAGCGGATATTATTTCACCGAGGGAAGGGAGCATCCTGGATATAGCTTCCTAGGATACCTAGGCCGACACAACCTCTTTCAAGGGATGTGTCAAATTTCCAGTAAGGTTTATATTAGGTATACAGGATACCTAACATAAAACCAGTATTCGTTTGTACGTTGCCGTAATGTCCAAACAAAAGCCATCTGAGCTGCCGTGACATGAACAAGGGCCAAACTTTTGCACTTACTCGATGGACTTATCGGTTTTACAACTTCTGAAACAATTGTTTGATAAAATACGTTCAGTTTTATGGAAAACTGTTAAACGTGATCATGGTAGTATGAAAGTAGTTTTGTGTATATGTGTGCTGGTTTGTCTATGAGATGTAAAACACGTTACAAGGAATGGAAGCTGAGCTTTTTTGTGTGATCCCATAGCATGAGATGTTTATCAAATAACATAATTTAGGATCTTTAAACCACTTTAAATATTCAAAATATTCATTTGAATTTAAGTACTTATTCATTAGAAAGCTTTTTTTCACGCTTTGAGAAAAAAGCAGAAAAACATAAATGTGAACTTTAATTATTTTAGTGAAACGAAAAATTGCAACAAAATACAACAAAATCCAAAAGTATAAACTTTTAAACAAAGTATTGCTTTTTTATGTTTGACCTAATTATTATTTTAAACTTAACACCAATAAAACGATTCTATTTAAATTCATGTGCTACAGCTTCACGGCATACTAATAATATAATTAATACTCGGAAAAAGCAAACATTATAAAAGAATTAAATCGACGCAGAATTGTCTACCTCACTCGCCAAGCCTCTTTGTGCCATTCCACAGTTATGAAAGCTACACACACAACAAGCCGCTCCTAACCAAAAGTTGCCTCAAAAGTGCGTTAAAAAATATTAAAATCGAAATATTAGTACTATATTTAAAAATGATTTCCTAAAGGTTATTGTACAGAACAACACCTACTAGACAGTTTTATTTATTATAAAGTAAAAAAAAAAAATTCAATTCTAGCGGCTAAATTCTAATATATATATATATATATTGCTTGCTTATATGTATATATATTTGGCCCGGGACTCATGGAGGGCCTGCATAACTTCATTTCGACAAACGTGAGTTGCGTAACTATGCCAAGCCAGGGTTTTTTATTGGTGAAATGAACATATATATGTCGATCATGGAGGTGAACATTTTTGCGCCTGATTCATACTTTTTCCTTCTATATCTGACACATGTCGTCGATATTTTGGTCAGAGAAAGTGCTATAAATGCTTTCAAGAAACAAAGTGTCGAATGTATTTCACAAGCAAATATTTTTCTTCAATAGACAACCATTGAAATGTATATAAACATAATATTTGAACTCGACAAAGTGTAATAAAGTAGACACAATATTTAACAGCAGTTTCCAAGTCTTAACGCTGAAGGCGAAAAATGTTATACCCTAGTATTTTTTCCGTTCCTTCCTTTTCATGTTAAAAGTTTTCACAATAAACACGCCTATTTTATTCTTCTTTAGAAATTATTCTTTAATATCCTTACAAGACTAACTCGACTATAGTACATTATAAATCATAACGATTTTCACGTTGGAATTGTGTGTACAATGCCAATTCTGGAGCCTTTGTTAAATCGCTTATACGTTCTTATATGGATTATAATCGTAACTTTTGAATTTATATAGACTATTAGAAATATAATACACAGTTGATAGAAATTTACGATTATTAGCTAAAATTGACACTCATTTCTTCAAGCGTTTATTTGATTTAATGAAACATTATACGGTTATAGTAATAGATAATAAATGTTTTACAATAACTTTCATTTTACTTTGTAAACAAAACTAGACATTGTTTCACTTTTTGAAGTCAATAAACCTTGGCTTATGAATAAAATGTAATTGAAAATTAGTCGAGACTTCGGGCTATAACAAACACAATGAATGACATACGGATTCTGGTAGTAAGAACGTTTATTAACAATAATTAAACCAAAAGGCAGAAAAATAAATTAATAAGTACTTATTCTTTTTTTATGGTTGTTTAGAATTAGCATAAACTTACACGATAGCTAGCAATAACTATTTCCGTGTTATTATGTAATTTTATATAGAAATGGCAGCGCTGCAATTCTTGTTCTGTTGTACTAATTTCTGTAGTTTTCTTAGTAATTTGTTTAATAGAGAAGTAGGTGAACAGCTTGTGCACAACCAGCAGTCGATTTTTGAATACTACTCACGATGCTCTTCTATCGAGTGTTAAATGAACATAAAATAAAAGCCTATTGATACACTGTACAGCCGTGATTCTAACGTACGACCACAGACTGCTCAGAATTAAAATAAAGTATATGTTAACCTAAATAACCAAAAAGGTTTACTCGTGTGAGAATAATTGAAACTGTACATTACGAAACTCGTTATCAAGGTTTTTGTTTAATTAAACGTGTATTATGTTACATTGTTTATTGTTTACCTTGTGTGACAACACCCTCCTATAAGACGACTTAGATCTAAGGCTTAGTATACATTCTCCTATAATTGGTTTATCATTTAAATTTGGAACAGCAAACATTTATCAAAATATTCCTTTATTAATACAATCGCTAATTTCCTCTATATTCTAGAACAATGGCAATCGAGCCTACGGTACGCCTAAAAAGGGCAGTCCGTGCAGCCGTCATTATAGTGGGTGCGTTGCTGGCCTTTGGAGGGAAGTGTATGGTCTTTTTTTTAAAGTAGCAGTTCGTATTCAATTCTACAGTCACTAGTACGATAAAGAAAATGTCTTGTGAAGCTTACCGCGGAAACCTTTCAGCCATTGAGGTAATTCGGATGAATTATATATGTAATAATAATAATAATTAGTTTCTATCTTTAAATTCGCTCAACTCTTATCCATTCGTATTGTATGATTGTCGGTCATCAAGTTCATTAATCACTTAGGTGACATTAGAATTGTTTACTATACATGATAATTGATAGACTTAAGGTACAAAATTCGGAAAAAAACTAAATAAAGTCCATGGCACAACAAACTTTGACAACCAAAGCTTTCACAAGCAACGTGTAGGAGCAAGTTTACAATATATAAAAACTTAACTACGGCTCTACATTTTGTTTGTTCATAGGTTGATTAGAATTGGTAATCTCTAACATATATGTTACTTTCAATATCAGTAGCACTTATCAAGCTTAAAGTTTGAAACAAAAGCGAGATCGGAATCCAATCTTACTCAAATACAGTCACAAAGTTTAGATTTATTTTTTCCTTCTTGTTTTTTGTTACTTGATATCCTAAGTTCTTAAAAAGCAATTACAACTTATACTGACGCAACTAATACTTATATTAAGAAATGTAACTAACCATTTTTGCATGGTTTAATGAATAAACCAACTTCTTTCTATACCATTGATCGAAAGACCTTCACGGGTAAAAGCCTCCAAATATGAATTTCTATAAATTAAATGTTTCTATTTCCTCTATCCACCATTTTTAGGGCCTGCAATATACAAAAATCTAAACGCCGTGTAAATTTTAGCACGGTTCAATGTATATAGACCCTAAGCTTTGTGTTGATATTAAAATGAGCTGCGTGTGGTATATTAGCATAAGTTACCTTTATAATGCGTAACTTAATATACAGAGACCTAAATTGAGGCGGATAAAAGTGAAAAATATGGTACTATGTATGTTATGAGATTAACATGATTTATACTGCGGCAACATTTATTCATTGTTCGTATTAAAATAATGTCGTGTTGCGGTCTGCTAATATTCTCGTTATTCAGTTGCTATACATTCATGAATATAATAATAAGCTTTATACAGTATTGAATTTTATATCTATTAAATATGTTCCACAGTACAGGTTTTAAACTGTTAAGAATTGTGGTAGAAATGTCGAAATGTACTCTATCTGGCCACATATATGTTTTGCTTTACAAAATTATTATTTTTGAATTTGGAATATGCAAAGAGATAAAGCTATATTATATTGCAATTAAAACTGGGTGGTATGGTCGAAACACTATAGCCTGCGCCATGGCGAAAAAAAAATTTTTGCATGGAAATATTCACTGTGGTTTATTTAGTGTTACCGCAAATTTGTGTTTAGTATTTTTGTGATATCACAGAATATATATTATATACATAAAGTACTTAATTAAAATAACACTCAAAACTATCAATTATACAATTTTTACCTACAGAATAATAATAAATCTAAAAAATTAAAAAAAAAGTTTGTGATATTAAGTTTTCTCTCCTTCCTATACATAATATTACTCTACAAGAATAATAGCATCTGTGCGCTTGATAAATGGTTTAAATTATGTTCAAAAAATTATAAAAAGTTCTTCAAATTCTCAAAGAAAGCATATTTTAAGGTAAAACAAAATAATGGTAACATACCACGCACATATATGTGTACCAGACAGTCAACAATGTTTGTTAGAAGATTCCACCAAATTTAATGGGACTAGTTTACGTTGATGACAGTGAGCTCAAAAACTTCAAATAACTAGTTTTCGAAGTAATAGCGTTGGCTGGTTTAACTCGTTCAAATGTGCATTAGAGTCCGGACATTGGAGAAATCTTCTTTAGAAGAAGGAGGTTTTCAATGCAAGTGTTGGAGGGATGTATTAGTAAATATAATACCTATGTCTTTATTCAAACAAAGTAAATCAATTTAATTGTGCTGTTCTAACTAAAACACTCGCTAACAACAACTTTTTAAAGAATTCAAATTTTTAAACTATTACAAACTGTGCTGGGTTGTTTCATTAATAGTAAGGGAGGAATGGACGGAGGAAACTTACAAAAACGCAGAAGATTATCTTCACAAAATTAACGCATACTTAACCAGCAGTCAGCTAACTACTAACCCATCTAAAACTAACTTCATTACTTTTGCTATTCGTGATAAGAGCCAACCCCCCTCTAATCTTAACATTAAATTACACAAACTAAATTGAAATTTTAATGAAGACTGAGGCTGTGACTCACTGCTTAAGGTTAGACAGATAAATACTTAAGTGTGATTATTGACCAAAACTTAAAGTGGTGCGCTTATGTTGGAGTTATAAAAATTTCGATTTTTGCAATTTACGTCATGTAGCGGAGCCAAATATCATATACATATATAACGTGTATAAAACATTAGTACAATCTGTTATCATCTATCGTATCGCTGTGTGTGGTGGTGTGGTTATTGGGTGGTTGAGTAATCATTGTTAAATCCTTTAATATAATTTTTTCCATCTTTTCATGCACACTTTCACTTAGATTTTTTTCGTCTTTCACACACACACACAATTACAGAGTCATCATCATATATTCATATATTTATTATTTTTACATTACCCTCGTTTTAAAACCAAATGTGGTTATCTTTGTTGAAACTTGACTTACTAGGGTGGCCTCAATCTGAATTATATTGTACATAGCAAAACAAATAAACAATTTTAAATTGTATTTTAGTAAGTAGGAGTAAGTACAATTCGATATGACAAAGTAATAAAAAACTCGAATATTATTATGACCGTAAAACACAGTTAATTAATAACCACGACAAAACCTATTTGTTGGTTCAAACCAAGTTAATGTATCGTAAATTTACATCACTTTATTACAAAATGTCAAATTGGAGTGAACTCAATTTATTTTATCTATACAAAGTTGTAATTACATCATTAATGTTGCCAATGTGAAACCAGGAACACAATTATAATTGAGTTGGATTCGTAACAAATTTGCAAGTATCATTTCCTAGCTATATTAAAATAATCACGAAACAGGTACATACCACGAGGCCAAGATCAAGGGTTGATGACGAAGATCAAAACCATTTTATTTTAATTTTAAGCTATCGAAATAAAATTATAACCTCTGGTCGAACAAAATCAAATTGATCCAAAAAGAAATAACTGATCTTAAATTATCGTGATTCATGTGTACATTTTATTTATTATGTATTCTTTTGTAGTTAAATTTGTTTTTAATCCTGTTTAGTTTTGTCTTAATAACTATATGTAATATATATTTTTGCACTTCTTGCCTACCTTATCTAACACATTCGACATATTTCTTTTTCTCACAGTGGTCGCCTGGAAGAGATCTATCGAGGAAGCGATAAGGCCGCTATTTGCCCTCCTTTTCATTTAATTATGTTAATTTTATAATGTAACGAGGAGTTAATAAAAAAAAATTCAAAATTGTTTATGTGATGAGAAGCTATCATTGGTATTGGTATATTTGTGTGCTGACCACGTTTAAAATGTCACGTAAAATGTGATACCTGTCGTGTGGTTGATATCAGAGACAAATATTACCTACATGTACATAACCTCTCTAGTAAATAAGAGATATTTTGTAATAAGCTTAAAAAATACGCCATCCAAAATTAACCAGACAGTCAAAGGCTATAATGATTTGTTAGTAAAAATATATTTATAAAACGCTGGCTGTCGATATTGCTCTGCTAACTTAGCCGTGTCTCTTAACACAGACATGGCTTTAATTGAGTTGCTCAGACATCTAATAGATCTAATAAAAACCGCAGAGTTCTCATGTCCAGACCCAAAAGTTATGATTTTTATTTTTTCTAAAATAAGTGAAAGTGAGAAAAGGTGAAAAGAAGTGAAAAGCATGCCAATTTTCATTATAGAGGTATGCTCTGCTGAGAGAAAGCGAAAAGATCTGGCATAGGCTTTAATTGTGTTGCCTAGAGAAGAATATAAAACATGGAATTCCCATGTCTGTACAATATGTTTTTTTTAATTTAGTAAAAAGTTTGAAAAATGCTCATAGTTTAGTTCTCTCACTCTTCTGTATTTTTTTATAATTAAACCTTTTTCATTTTTTGATTTAAATGATAAAAAACTATTATAATTGAATTGGTTGTTTTAATGACCTTATTTTTTGAAATCATATTAATCAGATAATGTATATTTAAAAGGTAAGAAATATAACTTAAAACTTAAAAATACATAATGTTAACACACATAACAACTCACACTTAATCTTTCCTGACATAACCACTATTTTTTCTTCTATTGTATTTGTGGACTGTAGTAATTTAATTGGTTATAACAAACTAATCTTTTTTATACCAAAAATCATAGACAAGCATTAATGATGCAAAATTTTAAACACACCCATGACATGTTCCGAAGTAAGATCTTAAGTAAACTCTGTCCGCTATCATTTATTAGAGTCAATGTTGTGTACACCTATTATTAGATTGCATGCTAGAATAAAACCCAATATTGCTAATTAGAAAATGTATACATGTAATCTGTTGGTGTTCCTTGAGAAATAAATAAAGATTTTACATACGTAACAAGTTCATTACTACATCGTATATATTATTTATTACTTACAATTAATATTTATTGTTTATCTTGTAGTATTATATCAACTTATATTCGTCGTAACTAAAGAAATATTATTTTCTTAGTAATCCTAAGCTGTAAGCTATGTATTAATCAGCATTTTCTTTTACATATATCTTTTTGAAATAAGGTGTATTTCTGTTAAATGTATTTATTTCTTATAATAACGTATTACTTAACATCAGATGAGCCTCCTAGCCGTTTGCCCCCTGTACTATAAAAAAATAAACTTAATACAAAAAAATCGTGTGTATACTGTTGAATTTTTTTTAAGGACATCGGGGAAACGGGTACGAGACTCGACTGATGTTAAGTGATACCGCCGCCCATTGGACTCTCGCCCATGGTCGGCTTTTCGGATAGGTTTGCTATGCTCTTATCTTGAAAGATCCTGAACCGATTTGGTTCGAAAATACTTCAGTGGGCAGCTGATTCCACATAGTGGTTGTGCGTGGCAAAAAGTGCATTAAAAAAACGTTCAGTCCCGTATTATATTCGTATTCCGGCTCGACGACCGAGAATGAAACTCAGCTGCTATCATACCGAACAACTCCTTTACGCAACGCCAAGGGATCAAGCACCAAGGAAAGTGACTGAGCGTCGATGTTTCGTATCACTCTTTGTTGAATACAGTCATGTGGAAGGAGCTGCTTCTAGACTCGGGAGACAGAACTCTTCGTGGGAGAGTTGAGAATACATGGATTACAGCTCCATGTGGGGCCGAATTTGCGCTATATAGACTAGCAACTGGTGGCCTGGTGTGTACTACCGCTTCGCTTTGCTAAGTAAGCCAAGCTTCTTGGAGGCTAACTTATTCCTTTATGACCACGAAACTGAACGTACTTCGATATGTCCGGCGCCCAGTAATTCATTTTTAATGTTATGTATGTCACATTTTAATTAAAACAGTGTAATATGATCAAATTAGTTCCTATAAATACATGTTTAAGTTGTATTGTATCTCGTACCTTACATTAATTATATTAGAATACGCTTATAAAAGAAAGCAGAAGTTAATTATCCTAAGAGGACTAGGTACATCTCTAGCAACGTAATCCATTACTTAGCCGAGGTCCCGAGTGTACATATTGTTTAATACATAATATCTGTATAATCCCGCCAGTATTCCGCATTCGCTGGCAAATATTAGCCCAAGTGTTCAAATAATAGTACGTAGCAAGGTTTCATATTCGCATTGCAGTCATTTTTATTTAGCCCATAGTTTGAATGCTCGCAATACAAAGGCGCGTCAACTCAGCGTATATGGAAAATATCGAAGAGTCATATTGTCTAGAAGCATTAATATAAATCGTTATTGATTTCTTTAACGTTTGAAACGAATAAAAAATAATACAAAGTCGACAAATTTTAATTTAAACTTATCTTAACTCAATCAACTTATCTCAACATTTTTTACATTAATACTAAATACTGATTACAATTTTTCCATTGCCTGTTAACACATATATATATAAATATATATATACGCTCACTGTAAAAGGTCGGCATCTTCCTTGTGGGCCTGCTAGGTGAGCTTACTGCCATTTGATTCTTGTTTTATACAAAAAAAACTGTAATATAATAATCACAAATCTCTATTTTTCTATGATTTATCTCATTTACGCCTTGAGCCCTACACGTTATATATCTAGAAACAGCACTATCTAGTTTACCTATCTTCACACCGTCATATATGCATATGTAAGGTGTAATCATGGTTTCATCAAAAGAGCGACATATACGTACATTTCAGAAGCATCAGCGCTCGTCACGAGGCATTCATTCCCCTTGATGGTCCCGCAATTATGTTACTATGAACTTGGTCTATTTCTTTTTACTTGTTAAGCTCATTCGAGATCTATTGAAAGCCCTGGCGTAATTATGTAATTTTCTTTTGCTCTGAATGGAGGGTTCTGTGCGTGAGGGCTGTCTTTGGAAATTCTTTGAATGGATTTAATTAGGAAATATTGGAGTCTTTTTATTACAGCAAATATTTTTTGATGATTACATATATGAAAGAGCTTTACAAGCTGTATCGTGAAAGCTGACATGTCATCATAAGTTAAATAAACTATTTTAAAAAGCTTTTAATGTACGTTTTTTAATATCGATGGAACAGTTATTACAATGCATTCACAATCAAGTAGAAAATAATTTAAAAAACAATTTTCGTTTCGCAGGCCGACATTTTGGGTCGAAGAGCCAGCAAAGTAATTTTCGTTTGGAGAAAAATCTCTTTGCCTTCCATTACGAAAACGTATTCAAAAAAGTTAAACGAATATTAAGTTTTGGTGAAATGTAGACGAAACGGAACTCATTTGGTCCCAGCCTCAAGCTACTTTCCTTTCGCGATGAACTTAAAAAGATAAGGAGTTAGGAGCGACATTAAGTTACATAGAAGACGTGACATAGTTCAAGATCGGCTAACTGGGGTCGGACCCGGGCTTTGATGGAAGTTTGTGGCATACCTGCTTGCTGAGATTAAAGGCGAATATTTTAATGTTGAAATTTTTAATAACATTTTCACGGCATGGTTGTTGTTTTCTTTTTCAGGTAAAGGGTTTCCAAACAAAATACCTTGGGAAAATAGAAAAGTTGAAATACAGTTTTTATAATAATTTCTCTGTAGGTACTGTGGAAGTAATTTGGAAACACAAAATCAAATTATTTCTTAGCTTGATCCTTAGGGGTATTATATCCATCAATGCAAGTTATTTGATTTAATGTCGTCAAAAATAATAAAAAAAAGGTTAATAACCTTTTAAGGTATGAACGTAAATCTGATTCATAATAAATATAATAATAATAAAATCTAATAGACAAGTAGGTAGACAGCCTTCCGTGTCTGACCCACGTGTAAGACGTGGTGGTTTTATTTTTCCAAGCATGACTTCAAAGTGTACATAAACAGAAAGTTCCTCCATTGGTGCACAGTCGGGGTTCGAGCCGATCACTTGAGGGATGATGGTCGCAGGGTGAATCGCTAGGCCAACACACACACAGGAAGAATGTTTTACTTAAAACTATACCGATACACTAATTCATCAATCAATCATCAATTTATATAAGAGCTTAGAATGAATTAGAAATAATGTAACGAAAATATCAATCATATGATGCCTCGACTCCTGCCTAGTTTTAAATAATGTGACTACTAACAGGCATATAGCACATGCGTCCCCGTCTTATATTTCAACCATAAGTATTCGTAATGGTCGAGCCGGGTTCCTAATGGACGACTATCCCGGTGCCCACCTGAGCCGGGATATTCGTATGTGCGTAATGCCTCTACGAATATTGCTCGACGAATATCGAAGAAGCCCTGCCTTATTGAATTACCCCTGGTATCGTTTGTAACCCCTGAACCCACTTCTCGAATTTCACATTGGATTAATCATACCTATATGTTGTATTGTGTTAGTGTTTGTATTATAATATAAGGAATGTGTCAGTCATATAAATTATTGTATTAGCTAGTTATTGCGGCTTCCTGTATTAGAGGGTCTGTTTGAAGTTTTATAATTTTTACATTCAACTATTTATATCTTTAAACGACTTTTTAGAGAAAGAATTTTTATAATATACAATATACTTTCGCTATCCAAAGAAAATGCAACTTCCATAATCAAATTGCAAATTATGTGAGTAGAGAGGAAACTGAAATATTTTGCAAATAAACAGCATGAAGATCACGGTAGAATATTAATTCGCTCGTAATTAATAACATTACAACATACAGCCTCCATTGTTAAGTATTTAACATGGCATAAAGCTCAAATACTCTCGGTTTGAAATACATTGATAAAATTTTGGTAATAATAAATTAAATATATAAACAAATTATCATTATTTCGGATAGGTATGCACAGAAGGCTGTGATCGTACTTTTCATTTTTTCATTTAGTTATCACTGACTAATTTAGACATTCAATAAATATTAGTTGATAATTATTTTCTTTTTAATAATAAAAATTACATTGTTGTGTCTAAGCCTTTTCCCATATTAGTTAAATTACTTAAAAACTTACAAAACAAGGGTTACTAACTTTAATAGAATTCGTCTTTATCATAGTCATAGCTTTGACGCCACAATGGTTCCCAGAAAATTGGATTTACGCTGGAACATCTATTCCAATTATATTTACTCTGAAAATGTAGTACAATATCGAAAATGTACTGCAATATCCTAGTAGGTTGTAGTTCGCGCTATTGTGATACGAATTTCCGCAAAACCAATATTCGAGCTAATCAAATTTAAATTATGGTGTAAACATTGAATTATTAACGTACTTAATAATTCTGGATCAATGTTTTCGATTTTTCATGGTAATATTTCAATGCATTATCAATTTAATTAATTCAGTTTAATAAAAACTAAATTAATAAAGTATTTTAAGTGGCTTCGAAGTGTGCTTATACATTAATTACTTTTTAAATGGTGTCGTATCGGCATACCCAATATATGTCGCGTTTTAGACAGGAGGGTTATTACCTTCTGCCTATAGGGGAATATGATCAATGCAACAGATGTACCAAAATATAGAGGCTGAACGCTATTTGTTGATTAATCATTGGCGATTTAAAAGTGACGGCGAGTTTATTGCCAGTTCTCGTCCGTTCTACGCCCTCGATTAAAGAACCGGCAGTAAATGTAAATTCAGACGCATTATTTTTACTTATGTTCATAAGGGTACATTTAGTTACCTACGTGAATAAATATTATTTTATTGAAGTGAAACTTCTTTATCGGCATTGGAAAAAACTTACCGTCACATTTTTCGGTTACGCGTCACATGTTTCCGATACGCGCTATATTTTTCTCTACCACGGCTGATTCGAAGAGATTCGAAGCCATTAATAACAAAAATATATATTAACGATAACAATGATAGTAATCATTATATTACAATTAATGAAATTCTGTAATAATCTTAGTAGTAATAAGGTAAAATGAAATATTTTATAATACAAGCCTTTTGTTGAACTTTATCTAATTTAACTTTATTTAACCAATTTCTGTAAAGTTGCATATAGTAGATCATTTTTCGAAAAATAAGGTCATAAAGAAGATTCACTTCTTCGTGTCGAAAAAAAAAACATTTTTTATTTTATTTTTCTTTTGTTTCTGTGCTTGTCAAAGTTCTAATGTGACTCGATTAAATGGATTTTGCAATAAAACGTAGAAAACTCGGTATAATCAAATCACATGCGTGATCTCATTAAATCGTTAGAACACAAAGGGACCGAAAGGAAAATATTTACGAAAACCGTTATAAAAATAAATGAATTCAGTGTCTCACACTGACTGGTACCTCCAACACAAAAGTTTTACTGCGTTGAATAAACATTATATTCCTTTTCTAGTTCGGAATTGATTGTTGTAAGTTTAAACGGTTAATTAGTATTTGTAAACGAATGGAGGGGATGATATAGTAAAACCTTCACGGGTTACCGTAAAAAGTACGCACTAAATAATCCAGGTATCGGTTTAATTACTATGAGTCATATGGAATCCGGGCAAAATCCTCGAGCAGTTGACACTTAAAACCGACGTCAAACAGAAAACTTTAAAACTAATATAGTTATTAAACATAGTAGTGTTTCATCGAATTTAAATACTTCATATTACTTAGAAGAATAATCATCAGGTCCATCATTGCTATCATTCACTGTATAGGCCTAAAATCGATGATGACTAAATCTTTCTTTACACCCTCACACATATTTCAAAACCGGTTATTTAACTATTTCAGGCCTATGGTCGTCACTAAATAAGAGCGAAATTTGTATATAAGAGAAGTTTATAAAATAAATCAATGGCGCTACAACCTTTATAGGTCGGGGCTCAGATTCCGTATCTGTTTCATGATCTTTTGTTAATCGAATAGGCAAGTAGATGATCAGTCTCCTGTGCCTGACGCACGCCGTCGACTTTTTGGGTAGGCAAGTCGGTTTCCACACGATGTTTTCCTTCAACGTTCGAGCTAATGTTAAATGCGCACATAGAAAGAAAATCTATTGGTGCACAGCCGGTGATCGGACCTACGACCTCAGGGATGAGAGTCACACGCTGAAGCCACTACACCAACACTGCTCTGCTCTATAACAGAAGTTTAGTAACATAATTATTTTGTAACAGGCTACTTGCCTGTTACTTACTAACTGGCAAGTAACTAAGACACTTTACATGTCAGTTGATCTTAAATTAGTTTTAAAGAGACGAAACGATTTTCATGGCTAAAAATATATTTATTATAATTAAATATTAAACACTGTAAATACTAATAATAAAGGCTGTTAAGACGTAAATATCATAATAGGGTAAGCCGGTATTCTATATTTTATACATTTGATATTTCGGTCTGGTGACATCCGCTACATATTTGATAAGCTGTTCCATATTGCATGCGGTGTCCTCTCCCCGACATCGATGCAAATTTCATACACATCCTGAATCACAATTAATATTGTTATTATGGACCGTGCTTATAATGTAAAACATGTTATAAATGATGTATTACAAAACTGCACTGTTAAAAAATTCGTTTTAATGTTTGTACAGTCCGATTTATATGCATTATGCATATTTTACAAACTATAAACTACAAAACATTTTTATAATATAATACAATACTATATAATACAAATCCAAAACGATAATTTATGTCAGATATATAATGATTTTTGGTAAGTGCATAATTATTTCTATTAACTTTTAAAGGAAGATTAGAACTATAAATTACCATTTTTAACAGCGTTGAATTATTTATTTGCGTCAATAGGCGTTTATAAAACAAATAAGATAAATGTTTCGAACGATATTTCTACTACCGTAGATGTTGATTTGACGATTGGAAGAAATAAAACTGCTCTAACAAAAACCTCAGTTGAAAGTATTTTTAATCTAATCATGTATCACACGAAGTGACTTCACTGTAAATAGTTGTATATCTATTAAACCGGAAAGACGAGTTTACAGATGGTAAACGTCTCACGTAGCTCTTCACTGCACCCGGTGGCTGGAGGCGAGTATACTTTTGTTGGAGCTGCCGAAAAACAACATTCACTTCAATGATACTACTTTTTATTTTATTTGTAAGATAAAAATCTTTACAAAAATTATTTTCTACGTTTGTAGAAAAAGCGACACTAACAATAGAGAAAAGGTATTTAATGCATTGAAAGTTTTATTGTGTTATTAAATAAAGTTAATTTAAATATCACAAAAAACTAACTAACGCGCCAAAAGAAGTATAACTTTAAAAAAAGACAAGCTACAAAGTACATACAATTACTCAGACATAATTAATGAAACAAAACAGCAAACAGGGTTGCCTGGAAGAGATCGCGTATTAGCGATAAAGCCGCCCGTTGCATTCCTTGTAATTTTTATGTATTGTGATATTTGTGTTTTGACGTGACAACGTCTTATAATTCGATGGAGCCCGCTGCACGCTCGAAAAAACACGACTCATGCGGCGTTACCTCGCTCTGAGGCGTTCTATTTAAGGCTTGAAGTGCAAGCGAGAGCGCGGAACGATCGACAAAGAGGCACAATCGACCTCCGCGTTCGGCACCGTTCGACATCTGTCTATCTACTACTTGAGTGTAGATAACATAAATGTATTTATGCGTACAAATATATGAAACATGATCAATTCTATTGTGATTTACGTTTACCTACTTCTCTATAACCATAGAAAATATCTATCAAACAAATAATATTAAAATTTTCTTTTGAAAAAGCAACCTTTCCATCAGTATTTTCTTATGACGTTGTCACGTTCAACTATCGTCAGTAAACCGACTTTACAGACAACTGATTTTTATTTCTATTGCTACGCAGTGTGAATAAATAAATAAAATATATGTAAAAAAGAAAAGGGTACCTTTTTATAGTGGCTATATGTAGCAAATTAAACCTAAGTGATTAACATCCTTCTCATTATTGTTTGTATATAACGTAAGTTGCATAGATTTCGTTGTCAAGTGGCGCCGATTGATCACCGGTCCTTGAATTTGGCCGTCGCGTTATATATGAAATTGCGCTGTTCATGTTTTGTCCGTTTTCCATAGATCTCAAATCCTTTCATCGATGTCAATTTGCATTGGCATCTAATCAGTTTCCGTCTACGCTATTGTGGAACAATGATTATTCGATCGATACTAAGAGCACAATGCGACACAGCACGAATAATTTGAAATTTGCAATTCTATTTAATTTGATTATTACTCGCTACACGTAATTTTGTGGATTTGAATGGCTATTTTCGATGACAATAGGTTGGTGGTTTTATTGTTGACATATCTGCGGTTTTCATATTATTCGTTTAGATTGTATTTCAATATATTGCGGGCTGCATTTTTGGCGAGCTTACTATTCAAATGTATGAATAAAACATATGAATATCGCGGTTGTTAAATATTTCTTAATTAAGCTTTAGACACTTTTTTTATTAACGAATTACAAAACTGTAGATAAATCTATTTTATATCAAACTTAAATTTAATTGAGAGCATTTTTTTAAGATATTGAGTATTTGGTATAAACCAAATTAACTTATCAATTCAAGCAGTCCGCAATAATTAATTATACAGATGTAAATTCCAGTCGTTAAAATGAATAGTGGTCCGTAGATTTCATGCAAAAATCACCAAAGCAATTACGGTGGGTCGTGCATTATACATGAGATAGCTTCCAAACACATGTTTGCTGATGATAGTGCACTTTTCTTGCGATTTATCACATAGAGCCGGAAGAAATATCTAAGCCCCGGTAATGACGTCAGAGCGCCTGTATTAAAGCTCGAGGAAAGTTAGCGAAAGCTTATTGCAATTTGAAATATATATTTAAACGGCATGTCCGTTTCACGGCTATTTACGACATGATAGTTACAATCACTTAAAATTTAATGCGCTACGACATTAAATGTTGACTCCAAATTTAAAAATAGAATACAAAGTGAAACAAAATCAGTTGGCAAACTGTTAATTACTTAATCGCGGTATAGCATAGCGCGGATATTAGCCGCAGGGCACAGTCAAGTGGCGGCCGGAGCTATTAGCTAACTTAATTATCAATACGTCATTCTACGTCACGATAAACTGGTCGGATATAATCTAAATGCGCTCACGATCGGATGCAAGCGTCTGAATGATGCATGAGGTAAATGTCACGACACATGTTCATACGGACCGAATCTGAACATACATACGGCTGTTACGTTAATTTAATACGTTGCAACGCATGCCAACCGAGATTAACCCTCTAGCCTATAGTTACGTATTTACGTAGCTTTAATAAAACCGTACTGTGATTTATTCGCCCCGCGTAATTACTTTTGCATTGCATTAAAATTAGTTTCGTATTTTCAAACTTTTTGCTCACTGATTATGCTTGTTTTAAATTATGGCTTTTATTAGTTGAGTTTGCGATTATTTTCGTTGGTGGTATACTGTTAATTAATTGGACTTTTTGCTGAAAATAAATTATGAATATTTGTCATGAAATATCTAGAAATAACAAAATATAGATATTCTAAATTTTGAATGTTGATTGAGTTGACAATTGTAATTTTTCAAAATTTCCTAGTTCGATTTAGGTTTTTCATCCATCCCGATATACTCTAATTGATTGTTAACTTTTTTTGTGTTAAGACACTGACAGACTGAAACAGAGATTGAAAATGAGTTATTTATTGTTATTCAAGGATGTGATGGAACTTTTTAATATCTCCTGAAGTGATACTTTAAACAACGAAAACAGCATGTTATAATTCTTATTCTTTATCTATTATTTTCCTTAACTTTGAAAAACACATTTGATTTTACGTTTTATACCCTGGGGAATCGATCCAGCAAAAATCATAACCGTTGTTGTGTTGTTACCTGTAATTTAATGGTTTCAATTCATTTAAATGTGTTGTATATCATAAAAGTTCTCTCTCTTTGTTTACATGTATATATTTGTATAAATTTTTGAAGGGAAACTTCTTTATCGAAGTTTTTAATGAAATTACCATCACATTTTTCGGTTACGCGTCACATATTCCGCTACGCGCCATCTTTTTCTGGTATGTATATATTAACAAAAATATATGAAAACAATGATAGTAATAATTCGATTACAATTAATGAAATTCTGTAATAATCTTAGTAGTAATAAGGTAAAATGAAATAATTTTATAATACAAGCCATTTGTTGAACTTTATCTAATTTAACTTTATTTAACCAATTTCTGTAAAGTTACATATAGTAGATCATTTTTCGAAAAATAAGGTCATAAAGAAGTTTCACTTCTTACGTAGGTATACACATACACGCACACATTTTTTTAATCTTATATTTACTCGACATTATCGATACATGTAACACTTTTACCTTACGAAATTCCTCAAGGGAACTATCGCTTAAACATCTTCACACAAGAACCACCAAAGAGAACAAATAACAACTTTCCGTCCTTTTTATACTATTTTCGTATTCTATACAGTGTTCAAAGTTTCAATCATTATTTATTTTTGTATTGCTATATAAAATCCCCGTTTGCCAGCAGGCAAGGATGGAATGGCCATAAAAGGCAACCAACAGCCCATAGACACCCATTTATTTGGTTATGCGTTGCCAGCCTTTGAGTTGGGTGAACGCTATATGTGTGTACTGCAAACCTTTTAATTTAATGGATATAAACGCGAATTTATTCCAATTTTTTATGTCATTCGAATGTATTAGTTCCAGCGTTGAAAAATTAATTTCGAATTAGTAATTGTATAACGAATATATGTTACTATACCATATTTAATATTTCTATTTATGGTTAGTTTATTCGATATAGTTGATATATACTTATTGTATTTAATCATAAGAATATAAATAACACTTCTATTGTAACTGTCACGATTGACCTCACTATTTCCCGCGAAATACGCTAGCCAATCACAGAAACCGCTTGGTCTGTGATATTTCATACAACAATATCCGGTCATTTTTTAAATAAATATAAGTTTATTATAAATAAGGTAATTTAATAAATAGATGATTTGTATTATTAATATCTTAAATTATGAGTACGTAAAATAGATAGAATTGATGTATATTTCATGTAGATTTGTAAATAACAGTTCTATTGACAAGCATTACGATTGGTTGATTTTTCCCGCGGGAAAATTAAGGGCGGAACAAACAAACGCGGGTCTAGGTCCGGGTGGGTATTCTATTTTGGGAAACGATTAAACATCGTCTTAAAATAGTTAAGTATAAATTAGTGTGCAAATATAGAATATTTACCAAATCTATTCTCTTCTTTAAGTCGATCGGCTAAAAGAGGTCTAGCAGAAGTGGTATATAAACGATACAAGACATTTATTTTTATGATAGACAAAATGCATCCAATATATGATTTTAAATCAGGACGTCAGTTAATAGTAGTCAATGCTGAGATTTAATTTCTAACTTACCCTTATTAAACCAGCTTCATTAAATGTTATTATCCAAAACTGATTAAATGACAATATATATTTTGTTTGCGTCTAAAAAGGCACAGAACATAAGTAATCACATGATTATCTTTATATGCTATAGCATATAAAATACAAGTATACGTGTATGCTATAAATATAAAGAAAGTGTACATTTAGATAGATTAATTATAAAAATCCGCTCAATTAGTTTGGAAATTAGTCTTCTCAACTGTAATCTTATTTATTCTTGTAAATGTTATATGGGAGAAAATAAATAAATAAATCAGCCATATATAAATAGGCATGCAAATAATATATTATTTTTTATAAAGTTATATCATAAGAACCAGCCCATAGAACGTCCAGGGGAAGGTGGAAGGCACTAGACCGCGCGGAAGGTCGCGCGTTGGACTGATCAGATCTAGTCTGCTGTATAAGATTCACTCAATTAATGACACCAGGATGACCTCAATTAGGCAACGATGGCGAAACGTCGTAAAGCGCATAACATCTGCCCCTTCTAATACCAGTAGTACATAGCGATCACGACCGCTCTGTCAAGAGTGTACGGAATAAGAAGAAGATAATAAGAACATTAACATAATGTCATAATAATAAGTTAGGTTATTTATAATTGTTGGCAAACTTATGGTCTACATACACGCCCACGCTAAAGGCACGCTTTTAAAAATTTAATGATCTTTCCCTTGAAAGCATTGCACTATGAGTTACAATATAGGTTCTATTTTTATGTTTGTACAGTTTCATAATACATGTCGTTTATTTAAGTAATGCCTTGAATATTAATACTTTTTAATTAGGATTAGAAATAAATTATAATTTGATTATCACGTATCACGCGTTTTAATACATTAATAAATGTATTAAATACATTTTAATCAAATATTATTTTTTCAAAATGTTATAAATAATAGGTTTAAACTAATAAACTCAAAGGTTAACCGCACTGAATAACCTTTACATTGCGAATATGGACGAAGTTAAGGGAGATCCCATAGGAGATGTATCCACGAGTTTATGAAACATGACAAGGGTCTGCCAAGCCGCAGGATACATTGTGATTATACTAATTATTTTTATGTTTTCTTAATGTATGAAGGTTAAACACTCAAAAGTTAACCACAAGTTTCATCAAGAATTTTGTATCTGATCACGTCAAATGGGATAATATTATTTTAAAATATTGGTTCTACGAAACTATGCATTACAGTGAAAACAAACCCAAGTATAAACTAGTACTATTTCGCAAATAACAAGTGCAGGAAACGAGACAAAACGGAGCTGTTATAATAAAATGTAATAATCCGAGTCATTCGAGCACTACAATCATAGTCGTAAAAAATTACGAGCACTTACTTATGAAGTCGTTTTCACGTTATCGTCCCTTGAATGTCTTAAAAATCTGTCGAATTTTCAGTGACGCAGCGCTTCTCTATTTTAAGGTTTATGATAACGACAAAATTGCATTTCTAAGGAATGCGGCTTTTAATATAGCCTCTGAGCAGTTTTGGAAAGATACTTTGTGCTTTGAGCTTCACGATACCAATGATAGAATAAAAAAGGAATTTTAAAGGAATGTCGAAGATACCAAAATGTCGTATAATGATCCTTCTTGCTAAACCAATCAAACTTAGACGAAACACATCCGTTCGTCTTTTATTTTACACAATTTTTATACCTTTCAAGGCTCTCACATAGAATCACTTTTTTCAAATACTTTTGATAAATTCTACTTGTTGTATGTTTCTTTAAATATCAAGCCATATATGCAACATTGAACCACGTCCACATAGTTTTTCCCGCATCAGGAAAACGAGTGAAGAGCGAAGTTTACGTTGGAAGCGTAGGATAAGGTTGCATCCATGGCTGGCGTACGTCCAAGCTGCGTTCCGGTCAGGGCTCTGTTTTAAATTACTTTATGACACTGGAAAAATACGCTCTCCGTGTCTAATACTTCAGTCCCTGAACTTATATTGAAGTTACGCTAAAAGCTTCACTTTATTAGGCGTTCAACTTGAAAATTTCTATTAAAAAAAGCAGTGGTGCTACACGTTTTAGGTATGGGCTCAGTTTTCACTATCTGTGACGTGAACATTTCCTTAATATGGCGGCCATTGGCCCCTGACACAAGCAGTCAGTGTTTTAAGACAATGTTTTGTTTCACCGTGCGTCTTAAATACGCACATAGACATAGAGTATATAGGGCACAGCCAGGGATCAAAACAACGACCTCATGGATAATCGCATGCAACATAGTGTTAGCTTCTAATATTAATTTAATTAAATTCTAAACATTTTTATGAAACATATTCTTAAGAATCTTGCTACAAGTGCGCATGTGCAATAGTTACTCATTTGACTCGTTCGGTTGTTTACGAGTTGTTACGAATTGACTCGACCATTTTCCCGAAGTGGGATGGTCGAGTCAGAGGAGGGAGTTGTGATTATAAAAGAGGTTGTGACACATGCGCACGGGCCTTTTCTTCGTACAAGTTTGAAGTTATACAGTTCACGTAAAATTATAGTGAATTAAGTCATCATTGAAGTGTTTAATTTCCTACACTAAGAACTAAATCAACTACCGCTAACAATAGTAACATGAAATTTTAATAGTTGATTTTATATTGCATGTATTATTAGATATTTATTTTAGCACGTTGAAAACATGGATTTTCCATACAAGAATTATGAATAGTATGATGGATGAAATATCAGATTTTATATTCCCATTCTAGTTCAAATATGCAAATATGAATGTAAGCGTTTTTGATAATCATCATTCTATAACAGAGAAAATGTTATGATGTGAGAATAAATTATGGTTACCGTATTTGTGCGGATGATTAGTTGTTGATCTAATCAAGTCTCAAATAATAAAAATATTACATGTAATAACCTAATAAACCTGGTCCGCTCACTACTTCAAAATTACCACTTAATATTACCAGCTTCAAAGTAGCAGTTGTGATGTTCCCTGTACATCGCAGTAATAACTTTCCACCGTAATATACGAGCGCGAGCTCTATCGGCAATGTAGATAGGGATTAATTCTCAATTTCCACGAAGTTTCAGCTTATGTATTATTCAAATATAATTCCAGATTATGACAGAGTCTGCTCGGTTTTGCGGAAAGTTATCCGACGCGAAGTTTGAGCGCGGCCTGTGGCCAGACCCGCATAGGGTTGCGCTAATAGCCAATTGCATAGCACCAATGTTGTCGCTTAGAGTGCAATGCTCAATTGAATTTGCATAGTGTCCGTACACTGACTGTGCCAATATCCATAAACCTAATCCACGCGCATACATTAATATATATGCATTTCCATTTATTTGCCTTTTGTAGTTGAACTGATTTTACAATATTTGAAAATAATTTGAAAACAAGTGTTTCTAATAAAAAACTCTTTTAAAATTTTCACAGGATGAGTGAAAGTCAATGCATTACAGATACATTGACGCATTCTCAGCATTCACTTTTTTAAACTAACAATAACAATTATTTGATACATTTTGCGTATGAGATGGTAGAAGACTATGACAATTGACAAAGTCCTTGAGGCAATAGCTTCCAAGAAATAGTTGGCGCTAGTAACACTACTTTAACAGTTACTGCATATTTAACACATTTATTGTAGCCACAGACCGCAGGCGAGTTCAATAATATAAAAACAAACAAGATATTTTCTTGGATGTATCAATCCAATTTAAAACCGTGCCGTCAAGGTATAAATAAATGGAAGAGTAATGAAAACTATAAAATACAAAATTAAATATGTTAATATCTGCGCTGTATTCGATCCACGTTTCTCAAATCGAATTAAAATCCTTTTATAATAACTCTTGCGTCGAGTTGAAATTAAATTCGTTTCATTACGAGCATGAATTGCAGCGTGCATTTCCAAAAACCTGAAAGCCAACGGGACCAATTAATAGGCGATAAATTATTACCATTTAAATCTTATTTGAATCAAACGTACAATGCTATCAAATACTCTATTAATTGAAAAAATAATATGGTTGATTATCAATACAAGAAAAATCTTTTTAATTGTATTATTATGTTTTTTTATGAAAAATAATCGGGGATAATAAATTGCATGAATTATAATTTATGTATTATATATTAAATAATAATGAAATAGCATGGCAGTTACCGACTCAATTAAGGGGAACCACAGTTGGCAATTAATATCTCGTCTGCTCTAATTGCAGAATACTAGTGCTCCTTACAACCAAATATCTAGAAATCCTTATTATCTATATAATGTATTAGAATATTGGATAAATATATTATCATTTAACATCGTTCTTAATATTGTATCATTATTAAGAGTTCGAAATCTAATACAGTTTTTGAATTTTTTAAGTCTATTCTAAATATTTCCCTGAACGTCCTACACTCTAAGAACAAAAAAACTGACAGTATTGTGTCAGTTATAGATGGTTGATTACCTAAAGTTTCAATAAAGGAAAAATATACAGATATCTGAGACTTGGACAAGAAGGCCACACGCCATGACAGACTTGAGTTTGCGCTTATAATTCTAGTAAAAATTAAACCTAGCAACAACATCTGCGCTTTTAAAGGCCAATATCAAAAAAAATATTTTATTATTTTATCTTGTAATGGATAATTAATTGCTTTGAAAAAATGGTTAAAGTAATATTCTAAGCCTTACTTTGACATTATACAAATATTACGAAGTATTGTTTGTTTTTCAACTTTTTGATTCGTAATATTTACTTAACAGAATTTCAAGGTTTATTTAAAAATACGAGGAAAATTGTTCGTATTTCAGAAGTTGAGGTTTTCCATATAATTTGCATATTGCTCCATCTTGATGGTCTCCTTTTCCGCCCCAAATGTGTTCAAATGATTGGAAAATTCAATTATGTTTAAGGAAATTTCATTTATCCTAAGACTGACATCTGAGGTACATTATTTGGTTCTTTAAAACTTTAGTCAGAACTTAATGGCGTGTCTTAAATCTGGCTTTAATCTATAATTACATACAGTGCGAAATATTAACAGAATTTCATGTTATGTCTATCACGTACAATCCTACGCTGAAACCATAAAACTAAAAAAAAACCATTATATTTTTGAAACAGTGTGCAATCTGTGAGCAAATAAAAATATATTAACGCTGATCATGCTCATGTGGCTTACCCAAGTTTTTATATCATTAGATTTTTGTTAAAATAGAATTGTTTTTTTCATCCAAAACAAATAAATAATTAAATGTCCTCGCTTAAATAAAATACGATCAGATTACTAAGTCATTTTTATTAAATATATATTTTGTATTGTAAGACACTACTTGTTTCAAAATTTCATCAACATCATCATTGTTGATGGATGTCTTCCACGGAACGTTTCACTAAGCATTTTCTTTTGCGAACTAGCGAACTGTGGTATCAACTCCTGCTGGGGGTTTTCTCTGAAAGATGTGACCTCCAACTCTTCAAAACTCTAGTGTACTTCTCCCTCAAAGGCCGGCAACGCACCCACTAAACTTGGGTGTCTGTTGGCTGCGATGACTGCCCTTTTTGGGCGTCCCGTAGGCTCGTTTGCCCCAATCAAAATAGAAATCTTGCTTTAGAGAAATAATTAATGCACAATACTTCACATGACATGATAACGGAAATTATATATAACAACAACAAAAACCCTTTTACAATTACGTATTCAATCTCATCAAGCTAAAGGGTATTCGAATTTAAATTATTACGTTAAGGATACTTACACACACACAATTGCTAAATATTACGTATGTATACATATTATGTATGTATACATAATATTTGGCAATTGCTTATCTGACCACAAATGTCTGCAGTTAAGCTAATTAGATTATTCTTAAGCCGATTAACGCACTAAGTGAACAAATAAGAGGAAACTAATTAATCATTATTTAAGGAATAATTGATAGCTATAATTATAACTTGGTGTAATAAGTAAATATGCCTTTGGAGCTTTCGATATAATAGGGTACCTTAAAGGCCGGTAACATACTTGCGAACCTCCTGCGGGTGTCCTTAAGCGGCGATAATCCCTTAACTAAAGTTTAAAACCAACCCATCTTATCATACATCATATTACTTACATAATTTTAATTTAAAAAAATGTTCTCTCTCGAGCTTTAGCTTGACTAAAAGAAAGCTCGTAAACCTCGTCTTTAGGTCCTACGTTCTTACCTCAGTAGTAAGTTGACTTTTTTACTTCCGCTACTAAAGTAGATAGGTTCAGTAAGGTTAAGAAAAAGAGGGCAATTATCGTAAATATCTACGTAATACACCTTAAAACCTCATCCTGTGGTAGATTACTGCACTGATGCTTTCATCTCTAACAATGTTCAGCTAAATGGTGATGCCAGAGACGTTATTGCCTATGATTTGTACTTGGTCGGTCCATCGTGTTGAGACGCCCTAGGTCTTAATCTTTCCAATTTCCCAGACTTGGACCCTTAGATTAGACCCGGTCAACTATTAGACACCAAAGGGTTGTAACTTGCTTTTGAATGAAAACTAATAAAGAGTTTCAGCATCAATTCAAGAAGGTTAAGTTTAAAACTGCGATATTAAAAATTCGTTAATCAATTATTTTATACAATTACATCATTTTAAAATAAAAATTATTTAAATTTCATCTTTTATACTAATTCAACTGTATTAAAAAAATATCAATTCATTTCTTCTGTATTGAAAAATGTGAAATAGATCAATTGGTAATTGTTGGATGAATAAAAATAATATCAATAATCAATCTCCCAATTCAAAAGAGAGAGCTATTAATGATAGTTTCTTTGTAAAATATAATAATTTAAAAAGATTAATTGTCATATTATTTGCGCAGTAATGGAAATTTTGTATGTACGAATTATAAGTTCCTCGAAATCAAACCTAAGGACTATAGACGTAAAAATTGAAAAGCAATTTAAAATGTACTGAAATCCATACCAGCGATCTCATGAAGAAGTTGACGTAGATATCACATCGGTGTACAGAACACGATTGGATAATTCGGAGTCGTCTCGCCACCCCGCTGTTGCGTCAATACGTGACTTGTTTTACAACAGCTAAATACTCATGACTGCCTGGTACATTGCTGTGTCTACATGCAATGTAACTAGATGACCTTACGCCTGCATTGAATAAAAAATCTTTTATTTACGTATTTATTGATTTAAAAGTTTTAATAGAATACTAATTAATATACAACTTTAAATTTAACACTAATATGTTATGCATATCTTCGTTGATTCTCAAAAAGGACGAGCTTTGAGTATTCCACTACTGGTGTGTTGAAGATTAGCGAAAACCGTGGTCGAATGCTTTTTATATTATTGAGTTAGTGCTGTGTCTAATGTTTCTTAAATCATAATAAATATTATAAGTACTCTGCCTGCTTTCAGCTGCAGCAGAACCTCTCGACTCTGTCAATCCAAAGAAACACTAAATCAAAATAAATATACTAAAATTCGCAATAAGTCCTAACATATCAAAAAGTGCATAGTTTTTATGAGTTATACGAATGAATTTTGTTTATTTGTGATACTTACACATAGAATCTTGTAAAGATTTTGTTTTATTTAATTTAAAAAAGCAAACGCCTTACCACATACTCCTGCACGTGTTTTCTTGATATACATATTTTCGTAAAGGCCTGACACACGTCGGCGATTTTGTTTCTTGGACATGTCTGACAATTTTTGCCATCATCGTATAAGGAAGTGTTAATAACGCAGAAATAAAGAATAATCATTGCATATGTAGGAGTTGGAACGTATGTCCTCAGATTAAGGAACTACATTTTGTTACAACCAGAATTTATTATTGATCATAAAATATTTAAGTTATACGTCAAATATTGTCCATGTCCATATAGTCTATTGAATTCTAGATTTGAAATTGACTTCTTGTTATCAATAACAAATTCCGAAGATAGGACCCGCACCGAAGCGTTACCATTTTACGTTTAGAGCCCAACAACCGTAAAGTACACAATGTCGTAAAATTGATCCCTACAATAAAATTACACACCGTGGGGGGTACAGATGAAATATCGCAAGACCATTACTCGAAATGCGTAATTTAATAGCTTTAGCCAAGTTTATATAATCTTAGAACATTGGTATGCAGACGAAAGATGCAGATAGAGTAAACCTATATTTGGTCTTCTAACTTTTTTTCTAAAAGCGTAAATGTATATTGAGTAAAGATATAAATGTAAATATGAGGTATCTATCCTCAATTTTGGCTCATGAATATTTATTTGGCGTGAATAAACGTATTTGCAATTTATTATTACGATCGTGGTAACTGGGATATCTTATTTAATAACATTTATTACTAAGGTTTTCCTAGGTGTAGCTTAATTTACTGAATTGTAAATATGATATATGTATCATAGAATCAATTATTATTTCCCAAAAATCCAACAAATACACGAAAGAGACAAAGAAATCCTGCTTATTTTATTGGAAACCACTGTTTTATGTTAACGATATAACGGAAATGATAAATCACTTCAATTTCAAACGACATGCCAATTCCAGTGCCAGCCAGAGGTCTATTTGTCGTTGTCCCAATCGGTTTCTTGAATTAATTGGCCTGCTTTAATATACGGAATACCTATTAGCTTCACTTGTTTCTTGATTCAATCATTCTGTAGTAAATATATACCATCTTTATATAGAACTCATCGTGGTTTACAAAGCAAGAATGTTATTATTTGGTAGGTATTTACAGGTACCAAAAGATCTGATAATTTATTAAACATGGACTTAATAGATTGAATCTAAAACGACAGACTATATAAAATTAATAAAATGTGTTCTTACAATAAATTAATATTGTCTATGTCTAAATACAAAGGCGTAGCTAGTTCAATAAAGTCCTATAAAAGATTGTATCTACCCTGACATAAACATTTATTAGAAACAAGAAAGATCGTTGTCGCAGTAAAGATGTTTCCTCCTATTATTTTCATTAAAAGAATTTGTCGTCTATTATATTATAGTAAGTTAATTCTGTAGCAAGGGGCAAAATGAAAACGGATATCCGGCTTTAAGAGCCAAGGAAACGTAAAGGGATGTCGGGATCCAACTACTTAAAAGATATTCATCTTTATATTATTTTTTGTGAAGAATTTCTCGTCTATAAATTAAAACTAAATGGCTTTGCGTAATTAAACTTTGTGAGTCTTACAGTTAAGTTACAAATACTGTTATATTTGTTTCTTACTTTTACTAGACTTAATTAATTCTAATATGAACAAAATATTAATCTTTTTATGGTGTTAAAACGTAAAAACTCAGTACTTTTCCACGTGTACAGTCAAGGCAAGGGTTTATTTGTTATACACATGAACCTTTTGTTTATTCGCCTCAAGAGATTATTCGAATTCAATATTGATGTTATTCTAATAAACGATATATCTTCGAACAAAGATATCGTAAACTCCTTATTCCACAGATGCAATACATAAGTTCAATTTGTATAAGTTTTGCGAAATACGGCTATTACTTGGGGGGTTTGGGCGAGACATAAAACCCCTTGTAATGTGACAGAGTTGAGACGAACATCTGCTACGGATACTTGTGGACGGTAGTATGCAGCATTTCTTACTAAATTTTTTGTAATATCTGTATTTACCATATACCTGTACTCTAGATGATTTAATAGTTTAACTTCTGAAATGGAGGTAGCGAAATTTAACTAAAACTTAAAACGGTAAAGTTTTGGATTAGAGTTTTATGATGTTGGTGCAAATTATGTAAGTAGAGGATTAGTGTATGAATTTTTGAAGTTATACTTCTTCTACGATGCGCGCGTACACCGTCACAAAAACCCGACACCCTTAAGTTACCATAGTCAACAATTTAAAGTAAAAAAATCTTTAATTATTTAGATTTTTTTTGTGATATTTAAATAAATTTTATTTAACTAGAGAATGCGTTATAATAAAACTTTCAATGCATTAAATACCTTTTTTTAATGTCGTTTTTATATCTTGTTACACCAAAGAAGAATAACTTCTAATGCGTGTACATAAGTACATTTTTTTTCTGCGGGTGCAAATCAGGCTATAAGCGAATCTGTACTGTGGTGCTGTCACGTGAAGTGGCTTCCCATTGGAAGCATCTAGTCATCTTCTGCCTAGAGCTACTGCCTGTCTACTAGCTCTAGAATATGGTGACGTTTTAGTCGTTTCACATACTGTTTTAGGGTGAGTTGACTTAAATTGTGTATGAATTTAAACTTTAAATATTTGGTTATGTTTATATAAGTTTATATGTTTATATAATATTATATTTTTAAATGTTTCTAAGATATACTAAATATTACTATCGTTGTATTGTGAACAACCATCCCCGTTCCGTTGAGCTTATCTATGAACCCTTAGGGCCCCGCTTGACCCTGATTTATATATAAACTACGAATACATTAGCTCCTGTGTCCCAACAGTTAATAGGTAAGGATATCTGGTTAGCCGGACGGCTTAAATAATGAACAATAAATAGAATGAACGAGAATTGTTTTTGTTTGTTTCGGGTCACGAAAACAAATTTTAACACTGAGTGGTCGATTTTAAACTCAGGATTTCGTAGTTCCGCTATGCAAATTAGTTTTTTCTTTTTAGTTCTATAGTTCGAATTTTAAATAGGGGTTTGGAACACTCATTATTGTAGGAGCCTTAAAGTTTACGTGCAACGTGGCTTCCGTTCTGATATTTTTAACTGACTTTATAAAACAAACTTTTCTGTACATGTTAAACAAGCGGTTTGTAACTAATAAAAAGTTTTGAGACGTGTAGATAAGTCTGTTTTGTTTTTAGGTTCTGTCTCGTCCGAACGTTGAAAATACAATTCCCGGATGTCCCCCAATGAAATGTCTATACGCGCGTTGAACACTCCTTCGTATAGTGCCTTCACCATAGTGAGGAAACTGGCACGTTTGAGACTCAAGAAGCCGATGACGTGTGTTCGGTAAGGAAGTATGATTATCTACTTCTCTTTAAATTAAATAAATATCAAAAAACGGATACAATGAGGCCAAAATTAAATAGTTGTAGCGTCAGTGGATTATTATTATTAAAACACACGAATATTTATTTTTCGTCGAGTTTTTGTGTCAGACGCGTGTCTTGTGTGCACAAAATGCGGTTAAATCAAAAACACATAAATTTGAGGTCCAGAGTAAAAGGTTGTTCTACTTCCGTTATATGTGTCCTACAAATATTTACACTCAACAGAAAAATTCACTAGTGGAAGAGAAGTTATATTTTATAATTACACATACAATTTTCTTTTATTAGTACATCTAAAAAATAAAGACTATGTTATTATAAGTTAATGTCAAAGCATCTCGTCTACCGCTGTAACTTACTTTATGTATCATAAAAGTTTTCTTTACTATAAGGTCTACAAATACGTAGTTTTTTGCAACTTTGTGTTAGACGGATACTGTTTAATAAATAAACCTTTGAGTACCTGTTTTAACGCACTGGCTTACGTGGTTACGTTCCTGTGAACATAGAAGGTTTGATTTTCGGTGGAACAATAAAAAATACACTATAACACACTTTTAAATACCCAAGTAAAGAAAATTATTTCTAAAAGATTATTTTTCAAAGCAAAGATTTAAATACATTTAAACTATATGTTATAATGTTTCGCGTGTTCTTCATGATAAATGCTTTCGGTGAAATATTGGTAATTTTAAAATATTAACTATCTATATTTAACATTTAAAGTTAAAAATATTTTATTTATATATAAAAGACAATACAAGTACTTTAACCCAACTTCGACTCAAACGTACAAAATCCATATTGCA
This sequence comes from Pieris brassicae, assembly GCF_905147105.1. Taxonomy (NCBI): domain Eukaryota; kingdom Metazoa; phylum Arthropoda; class Insecta; order Lepidoptera; family Pieridae; genus Pieris; species Pieris brassicae. The sequence continues at coordinate 15,191,314 of NC_059673.1, forward strand.
TTTGCAAGGAGCGTCTCGATCTTTCATTTATATTTGCTCGACGTTACAAATTGAATTTAATATTCAATACAAGACATTTCAAATGTTAAATCCAAAATTATTAATAATATACGCACTAAATCTAGGTGTGTTTATAATGATAATGAAGATAATAGGATCACTATTATCTTTTATTAATTGTTATTTTATTTTTCACCGTTCAGGTTTATAAACCTATATCTCAATACAATATCAATCAATCAAAAGTTCTCTTTTTAAACATCAATATCTTAACAATCATTTTATCCAATTGGGATTTTATAAACATAGGCATGAAGTATAGATAAAAAACTATAGTTTTAGTTTTTGAGCTACGCTTTGCTGGTCTGGTCCTGCCGTGTGTTTTTTTTCAACAACTATAGTTTCATATTATGTACTATGTATGTAGTGAGTTTATTATATTTAAACGTCATTAAAACGTCAATCCAAAATAAATAGGATCTGTTAAAGTTTCACATGGAAATTATTATTGACTCGACTATAAAACCCACTTAAAGAATATCGACTTCGTAGCTCAGTTCCTAACGCACACGGCTCTACGACGGTTATATTTCAGACGAAAAGAAATTCCCGCTTGGAACACACAGAAAACGCATCACAGACTTTCCTTTAAAGAAATTCGGTTCAACGGGCGTAGAAATATATCTGCCTTGTGTATGCTCGTTACATCTGGAATGAGTGAAATGTCATGCTGCATTTTAACCTGAAGGAATACAATAAAGATTAATTTCTCTTCTAATCTTGAAGGATATTTAAAAATAGAATACGAAATGCCGCCCGTAACACTTCAACGTCCGTCGTTTTACATCTCAGCGTTTTTGCCCGGATTCTACCACCACTAACAAGCTGCCCACTGAAGTATTTCCGAACGAGTTCGTCTTAGGGTCATTTAATAAAAGAGCGTAGCAATTCTTAAAAGGCTGGCAATGCCGAGTGGTAGTGCTAGTCCACTGGAATTGAGTGTGTCCATGGGCAGCGTTATCACTTAACATCAGGTGAGCCTCCTGCCCCTTGTTCTATAAAAAAAATATTATTTAGAATTGTAATTTACGCGAAAGCATAACAGTAGTACTATTGAAACGCACATTAATCCGATAAATTTTTTAATAATTACCAAAGTGCTACGTCAGGGAAAATTCAATTTTGCAGTACTGTGACTTGCTATCCGGAAGAATGAAATATTACCCAGCTTCAGAGTCCTGACCCGTGTCAAATCAGCATTCGCAGGTATGCCTCGAATTATTTACGGCCGACTCACCGCTATGAAATTTTTTTATCGCGCCAATAAATCTTTATTAGCCAAGTTATATGACTTTTTGGAGCGGTGTTGTGTTTATTAGAAAGAGAAAAGTGATTTATAAAAGTGTTATTTCGGTATTTTTATAGCATAAGCGTTATTTCTATAGTACATGCTATTCACGAGCGTGTGTAAAGATTGTTACGTCTTAATATCAGGAAAGACGAAATTTATCTTATCTATCTACACTTTCTTATCTTTGTCAAATTTGTTACTAGATTTTAGTTAATTATTCGGGTGATCGTGTGTGCAGTATTCCAAACTTAGATCGTAGTAGTATGCTTTTCTGAAGATAGTACTAACAAAAATGAAAATAAAAAATTAATATGATTTTGTTCCCTTTGAAGTAGAGATTCTTGGAACGTGGGGTTGAAGTGTAAAGGCGGTTATTACGATTACCCCAGAGCTGGTGCTTCACTCGCTCATTTTCTATTTATCAATTTTAAATTGTAATTATTACTATGTAGGTTAAGAATATAATAATAGTAAAAAAAGTGCCTGCGTACAATTATTACTAAGGTAAAATGGATGGCCCTAATGGATGATCATGAACCAGTATATGATCACTCCATGTATTTATATATGTATATTCACACTGTATACGTACTAATGATAATATAAATTTAAAAAAAAATCTGCGTTTACTGCGTGACAGAATTGCCATCTAAAGTTCTCATATGTAACTACTAAACGAATACCAATAGCGTGTATATTTTCTACGTCTCCCTTTGTCACTCTCTCTCTCTCAATCAGTCCCGCTCTCGTAATCGCTCTCTCCCTTTTCTTCGCCAAAAACGCTGCCACGTCTTCGTGACGTTTCCGTCAAAATTTTACTCTCATGCGCCTAAAGAAGTTTCACTTCAAAAATAAAATATTAACAATTAAACCAATTCTCTTTTGAGTTAAATTGATTATATTCTTGTCAGAAAATGAAATTCTAATTTACATAGCTTTTTAATCAAATGAAATATGAATCCTCCAGTTCAAATTACAAAAGCGATAAAGAACTTCTACAGTTAATTTAAAATTATGGAAAACAATAGTCTTATATCGAAAACGAGTTATTACATGTTATCCTTGTCGTTAAAATTAAGATATATTTATATGTATTTATTTATAGACTGTAGTAGTAGTAAATGTAAATTTAGAATCAATTTAACATCTATTCTGTTGAAATTCATAAGTGTACTTGGTTACCTATCTATATAAGTTATTTTGAGTTTATATCTAGTATACGAGTAAATTAGACTTATCAACAAAAATGTATATTTATTTATATTATACAAAAATGTATAGTTATTTTGAGTTTATATCTAGTATACGAGTAAATTAGACTTATCAACAAAGATGTATATTTATTTATATTTACTACAAGAGTTTATTTTTATTTACTCTGTAACTTCCGATACCGACGGCGATCCCGAACTCAAATATGACCTTTAGTACGACGCAGCCCCAAGGTCTGTGACATTACGGATATTAAGAGAACATCGATCTTGCATACAAAAACGCGGTATCGCTGTCGCTATAGATAGTTAGGGCGCAGTTTTCAAAGTAACGCCGTAGAATGTACGCGAAGACCTGACCCTTTAATTTGCCATGCTATTTTGTTTAAGAACAAGTTGCCATCTTTACCATATTTCACATAACAATTTGAAGTATAAGGCATGGCGAAATAAGAGCATGCACTCACGCTATAGCCACAACAACATATGCTAGTTGAAGATAAGACACAGTTGTAAATAATAATATCACCGCATAGACGAACACAAATCCGACTAGTCATCACAAGAAGCACACGAATACGACGCATGCCAAAGCTTTAACCCCCTAAATCCCTCCTCCAGCCGCATCGACCAATGATATTTAAGTAATAACATTATCTGTGGTAAAAAAAATATTTTAGATTAAAAAAAAATAACAATACAGAAAGATGTATGAAAGGAATGGGACTAGACTTTTTATATGCACATTGGTAAACAATTTGGGCAATTTTTAATGTAAAAATATATTATATGTACCGCTACACGAGTATATGTATACCCCTTCAACATTACTTAGATGAATAGACATAAATATTTACCATACAATCCTAGCGTAGTTTTTGGTAGGTATTCATGAGATTTATATATAAACTAAAAACGTACGACTTCCAACTATTCAAAGTTAGAGTGTACTCTTCGGTCAATGGCCGGAAAAGCACCCAATATAAATCCATGGCCCATGGGTGTCCATGGGCTGCGATGACTGCCCCTTATGGGCGCCGTAGACTCGTTTGCCGCTAGAAAAGACTACATAATTTTCCTGACTAAACTTTGTATAATATAAAGTTTTTTCTATAATTCTTAATACCTTTCAGAGAAGCGAAAGCATTTTTGATCATAAGCCGTTTTAAACAATCATCAAAATGTAATAAAAACAAAAGCGCTTCTAACATTTAAGTTTATCGCGACTCTAAATTTTATGCTATTCCTGCTTTGCTATTTCAGAGCACTTCGTTTTAAAGTTAATAAAGAGAGTAATGAGTTAAGCGTACGGTACAACAATTTTATATTAGCTTTTACAACAACCTTCTTACTTTATAAAATAAATTTAGCTATTTAAAATACAAGTGCCACCTGCCGGCCTCAGTACCACACGAGGAGATGGTTTGATATTAAGTAAGCTAGGGACGCATGTGGTAGCTATACGATAATTTATCTATACGTTTATAGGTTTGACGATCGAAGGTTCTTCCATATTAAACTTAGAAAACAAATTACTAACACGACCGATGCGGCCAAGCACCTGAATGGAAAGCTGGTAAAATTAGCACGTCATGTCCCTTCCAAGTCATGCGATGTATTCTGCACGCCAGTAATGACATCAGGGCTGTAGTCAGAATGCCAAACTCCTCTAACAATAGTTAAAATTAATCTATTTTTACATATGTATGTTTGTGATTCCGCTTCGTTCCAACGCTTTTAAAGCGCCGCCACTAATAGCTAACCGATTTTAAATATACTCACGCATAATTCCTGAAACTATATATATTTGGGATTAAACAGCATATAATAGTTAATTTAGGTTATGCAACGAAGAGTATGTTTGACACATGTGTTTCTAAAGAGAATATATAGTCAGATATCGCATTTAGTGCTGTGCTAAATCAAACTCGTTCACTCCATCAATTCATTTCATTCAAGTTCAAAATGTGTATTAAAGTTTTTTACCATACGATGTCATGAATATAATTATAATTAAAAACAAATACTAAATTTAATCCACGATTATAAGGTAATTATGTCAGTTGCCGCCGGAAGTTCTTTTTTTACTACAAGTGCCTTACCTTTCCGAGGACTGTTTAGTGCGGGAGAGCTACGTGGGCTACATATAACAAGGTCGTATATGTTTCACCTGTACGAAATATATTTACATTATTCACATTTTCATGTTTATACTATTACATCTATTTAGGTTTAATCACGATTCTCGAATGAAATCTCTTTGTACTGACATATAATTTTGAATTCGATAAACATTATTGTCTTTTTGATCTTATCATTTCAATTTAATTTAATAGGGTAGTGAGAATGTAAACTGAAAGACGAGACATTGCGATTGATTGTCATTGGTGAACAATATCTTGTTCTCTGGTCCACGCTTGTTAGATGTTATATGACACTGATGATACTGTTCAATGACAAACAAACAGAACACGCCATCGTCTCAAATTATTGACTAGCCATTGATGTAGAATTGATTCAGGCACATGACACTATACCAATTGGTTCCAACTTTTGCTTTTCTCAAGGTAGAAAATAACTTTGTTTCATTTGTTTAAATTATGCTCGCTGAACTCGCTACACGTGTAAAGATATATGGACTGACATGGACTCTGGACTGTACCTTCGATTTACGCAATGTCACCCTCAGCTTAGGCTTTAAACAATAATGCCACTCATTTTCCACCACGTCTGCGATTTTATCGCTATGTGTGTAGCCTGCAGCCAGTTGCGCGACAAATTATTCCTTTGATCTTATTATTCAATCATTGTTTTCATTACTAAAAAGTTATTTTCCATCCTACTGCATTGCCTTATAACTTTTTTATATGGTGCTCGCTTCACCTATTAGATCATGGTAACGCGATCTGATAATAATCAATCAATAAAAACATAATTCTTATAACACAATGTCTTTAATACATATTTCCACTACTATTTTGTTATACTTAATATAATGATTACGTTAAACCTAAAATAAGCTACCTTTTCAGCTAATAACAATAGCTTTGTAATTTACAGAGTCACAAATCTAAGAGACATCTAGATTAACTAAGCCTTTCAAGGCAAGGTATGATAACGTTTTGTCCCAACATTTATTCGTTGAAAAGGTTTCTCTTATATATAATCTAGTCAAAACATAAGTCAATCCATTGGACTCTAAATTAAATTGTAATGATGAATAAAACTAGTATATCAATATGTAGTAGCTGTTGGTTAGATGTTAGAATCATCGATTATGGTCACTCTCTATTATTATATTGTTATTAGTATGAAATATAGTCCACTGCCTACTACATAGTTAAAAGATTTGTATCAGTATATAATTTAAGTTTTAATATACGGAGTGGATGTAAAATAGCTTTGATAATAACATGTATATGAGCCTTAGGGATAAATGCAGCTTCGCTAACGGTCTATTTCACAACGTTTGTACAGAATAAGAAGGGGAGGCCACGAAATTCGATTTTCAAATTGAAATGCTCTCTGTAACGCCCAGAATTAAAGAGGTCTAGCATCAAATTTTAAAAATGGAATGTTATTAATTAAGGGATGTTGGTGTATAGGAATATTTTCAGAAGATACATGCAGTTCTCTATTTAAATTCGATACTATTTGTCAAATTACTATTGTACGACTACCTATAGTCAAAAAATCAATAAGCTTGATAAATAGGATTGGAGTCGAAGGCAGCACTTTCTCACAGTGTATTTTCTTATTTTTAAATGTACGTTTAGGTAATGACATGATTAGTTACGTCTGGGATCACCGGGATGTTTAGTGTTAATGTAAAAAAAAAATAACCTGACGTTATACAATTTTATTTAATTAATTGAATATATCGAATATTTTAGTTTGTGGATTCAATGAATATCGGTGCTGGTTAGCAAAGTGTCCACTGTTTATTTAATTTTTGGTAGCCTTTACTATCGACGGTCATATGCTATTAAATACTTATTAATGTAAAACTAAGATAAAATAATATTCCGAACTAAAACATTTCAATCTATAATTAATTTACACATAGTGTAGTTTACACTTTGACTGCAGGGATTAATTAATTAATGTTATACTGATCCCCGAATTAATAGTTCCAATTACGTTGAAAGCAAAATAATTATTAATATCTATATGTCCGTAATTATTGATATATGAAAGTTCATATACAATGGTTGGCTAATTGGCCACGACTCGCTTGTTTAGTTGCGTCTACCTAAGGTATATGAATAGTGTTTATGGGACATGGAATATATTGTGCAAATTGCCGCATTCTAAGTCATGAATATTGCATGATGTCCATACGATCACTTCATATTGTAAGCAACACGTCTGTTTGTATAGGATAGGCTCTTGAATAATATCGTACTTTGCTGGCAGCAGGATGATAGAAACTATCCCGAGATTCTACTATATACAGGACTTAGTACAATTTCTGTCCTGTATTCCTGAATACCTATTATCTTTTAATAATTGTTTAATACCTTGAAAGTAAGACTTTATTGGCTTACGTCGCAGTTATTTTTTTATTATTCTTTCAATGTGATATTTAAAAGAGTATCTATCATATATTAAAAAATACATAAATAAACCTATACCATTATTAAAAACAATAAAAGTTACTATACTGCTGCTCTCTTCTACTTTTCCATTTCCATCCTTAATTTCTATTTCTACGAAAATGCAATTAAAAAGTTCAAGAAACAAAATAAATAGCTTTTTAAAACCAAATTGGCATTTCAGTACCCATTGATTGAGCCTTGAGTTTTGATTTTGGCTGAATTTAACGGATCGGTGCACACAGAGGCAACTCGATGGGGTTTGAGTGGTCCATGGAGTAGGGCTACGTATGTTGAGCCCAGAAATTAATTATTGCCTATATTTTGATAAATTAAGTTGTGTGTTCTTAAGTTTAGATTAAAGCTATACAAGGGAGTGAAATTAATGAACATTAATTAATTGAAAGGTTGATTAAAACCTGCACAGCGTGCAGCCGGTGTATCGTCAGTGCCCTGGCTTGAGAGAGGAATAGAACCCCCAAGGAAAAAGGCACTCACGTACCCATTTACAATTGTTGTCTATGTATAATAGCAAAACCTAACCTCTTCTATTTCGTCTATTGACCACTTTCATCGTCTGTCTTTGTTATTTCTTATTGTGGTCAATATTGATGAGCCGACAGAGTTTGTGGGCAAGGCCCTTGAATTTGCAAAGCTATACAAGGGAGTAAAATTAATGAACATTAATTAATTGAAAGGTTGATTAAAACCTGCACAGCGTGCAGCCGGTGTATCGTCAGTGCCCTGGCTTGAGAGAGGAATAGAACCCCCAAGGAAAAAGGCACTCACGTACCCATTTACAATTGTTGTCTATGTATAATAGCAAAACCTAACCTCTTCTATTTCGTCTATTGACCACTTTCATCGTCTGTCTTTGTTATTTCTTATTGTGGTCAATATTGATGAGCCGACAGAGTTTGTGGGCAAGGCCCTTGAATTTGCAAATTCGTCATCTAACCCGCCCCTCCCAGTTCCCAGTAGGTAGGCTGTGATATCTACTTTATCTTGTAATATGTTCATTATGTTTAAAGGTCTTAATTATTTTAAGAATTGCAAGTCGCTATCGGATAACTTTAGATCATAGGCTTAGAATGTGTATATTTAATGTCCTTCTAGCGAGTATTAATATTAGTAACGGTAATATTACGATATTGTTATAAACAATTTGGCATTCTCAGTTTTATATTAAAGTTTGTTTGCATTTACTTCTATAGTATAAAGCAATGCAAGCAACTCACACAAAAAGGAAATCCTAAGCATAAGAAATAGGCAAGGCGCAATAGTGTTATCCTACTTATTCATCACTTTCCGAGGTATGCTATATCTTATTGCGAATGTTAAATGCGCACATATAAATAATGCCCAGCGGGGGCTCGAACCTACGACCCCAGGGATGAGAATCGCACGATGAAGCCACTGGACCAACACTGCTCTACTAACCATAGAATTTGTAAATGTAAGGTTACTAAAAGTAAGGTTTATCCAAAAAATTACACATTAAAAATAGAGTTTACAAAACTTGTCTTCCAAGTTCAAAACTGCCATTCTTCTTTACAGTGAAACGTTATGCAACGTTTATTGTGGCTATAAACCTTTAAATAAACTTGCCTATATTAAAAAATAAAGGCATAGTTGCGTAACCTCATAAATAACATACCATCCATCTTCTTGACACTTGAATAACATGGCTGACTTGTCCAGAACCCATTACCCTTTGCGAAACAATGCTTTGAATGGACTTGATAACTGCGTGGCTATTACGCTACTGTGTAGGATTAAGAATGGCGTCGTTGATCTCTTAAATATGTTTATTATTGCGATATGGTCTACACTTATATTATAAGATGCGAAACATTGTTCTGTAAATATTATAAAGTACTAGGATCCCCCGGGAACTACATTTCGCCTTAATATCGTTTTTTTTACTTAGACTACCTTTTCATACCAATATCTTTCTATTTGAAGATTTTGCTATGATACCCCTAAAGACTGTCGCTTTTTAGGAAATAAAATGCTGGCAATGTACTAGCAAACCGCCTGCATTGAAAGTGTACATGGGCGGTATCACTGTTATATAAAAGAATAAGTAATATTGAAAAATAAAGTGTTTTTTTTTTATTTCTTCAATTTTCTCTCCTAAAAACCTTCAAGAAAAGAAAGAGTTCAAGAAATAAATAAAAAGAAATACTCGAATTGGTCCAGTCGTCTTCAAGTATTGCGCTTCGCAACAATTTTGATTATTTATTCTTTTTAAGAGAACTAAATAAAAACTAATTATATAAAATTTAAAAAAAAATAACCAATTTGAACAATTCGACTTTTCGTAAATAAAAAAAACATCCATTGAAATTACAATTTTCGGTGTAATTTCGGTGAAACAATATTTATATCTAATTGAACGGTAGTATTGGTGTAACTGTATGTATTTGTCGTGTCCAATATTAACTTTGCGTTAGATGTCTGCTAATAGTACAATGAAATCAAATTCCATTGAATTTTAGGTTAAATAAATACCCATTAGTCATATGTCAAAGATAGATATATAGGATTACGGCTACACGTATAAAAAGGTCACAAATCTATTAAAAGCTACGTACCGGGCCGTCTCTTTTTATGTATCTCTTAAGTCGTTAGGAGGTTTATCTAAATTCTTATAAACGTTGATGGCGGCAATGATTTCTTCATTTGCAGACAATTCAGTTCGTACGGGGCTTATCACACGCGCGGTTTTTGCAGTCTCCTCGTTAAATGGCATGGAAACTGTGATAAATTACATCGTAATGCTTTCTCTTCGGCCTAAAGACTGTATTTTATTGTAGCTAGACTGCGTTTATGGAGAGTAATTCGACTGTAAAATCGTCTTGGAACGTTAATTTATTGGTTGTTACAAAGTGGGACTTCTCAAAGTTATGTAGTCTATTACATTTTAAATATTTGTTAGTATGCGCTAACAAATTATAGCAAACGCCTTCGATACGAAGCCCTCCACATTAGATGCGTTACAGCAGTTATCATAAACTCAGTAGAGTGTCTTCGCGGAAAAGAAAAGCCAATTTGTTAAAGTTACTCAATGGCTGAAATCGGCCCGATATAATTAATTACAGATTTCAATTGATATGACATTAAGCGGCGACAAATAACTGCTGATGCAATGTTTGGGATTAAATCTTAAATAAATTTAATGAAATATGAATTGTATTATTTTATATAAATTGCTCTAGTCTGTTGTTGTATAGTATGCTGGAAGCACGTGTTATGATATTTAATATTATTAACACAATATAACATTATATGCAGACCCATTGACAAAAACTGAAATATTTATTAACAGTCGGTTTCGGTTTTCCTAAAAAAGCAAGCGTTCTCATCTGCGCCGTAAACCACTAACAAATAAGGAAACGGCCTTTATTTTAAATTATAAAGGCGAAGATTCCGTTCTTACTCTCACGCTACGCACATTACAAGGACTTAAAAGCATTTCAAAGTAAACGTCGAGGGCTTAAGAGTATTTCTTGTGTTTTAAGTGAAATAAAATGTTTTTAGAAAAACTATAACGGCGACGTAAATTTTTTAACACATTCAACCACTGTAATCTGTCTTGATAAAGGTCTAGTCTAAATTATCGTTTAAACTAAAATGTCATAATGATCAAGATTGCCACACTTAAATATGTTAAGTCATCAACATAGAAACCATAAATTTACGCATAGTTATAGTTATGTTATTATAGATGGAACTCTCTCTAAGGAACGCAATTTAAGTAACAGAAAATCAAAGGCATTCTCTTGTTCCGGATGTCATGACACATATGTTACGTCGTACAAAAAATATTCAGTATAACTACAACGCCGCGTTGGAACCAAATCACTGTGATCTTTTTTCGTTACAGCGTAAAGACAATTTGAAATAAACAGATAAATTAGGGTTTTAGTTAAAACAGTGTAAGACTATATTTTTGTTCAATATTGTATTTAAGATGATATATACTCAATACAATTTATCTAAGAGTATAAAGTCAAAGTCAAGTCAAAAATCATTTATTCAGATAGGTAACACAATGTACACTTATGAACGTCAATAAAAAAGAAATATATATTAAATGCTTCTAAATTTACATTTACTGCGAGTTCTCAAATCAAGGGCGTAGAATGGAAGAGAAGAACTGGCAATAAACTCTCCGCCACTCGTTTTAATCCTTATTTTTTTGTATTACACAACGTTTGTAAGGAGCTGCAACCATTACACCATGTTCTACATGACATCAGCAGGAGGCATGGTGAAATAGCAGCACGCACTTACATTCTCGTGGGAACGACACGCAAATACATTATTAAAAAATAACTAACATCACCGCATACACGAATTCAAGTAGGACTAGTCACCACAAGTTAGCACCCGTTCACTAGTATAAGGTTGTGATGGTGCAAATCTTTAGGTACATAGAAGTTTTCATAGTTCACTGAACTTTACATTCCTGATATCAAAGCTATAACACTGTAACGCAATAAAATTCCTTTTTAATGACGATAAAATTTTATATTTGTCGTAATACAGAGCAAAATAAAACCACAATTTTCGCGTATCGCCGTAGAGCGGTTATCTATAGTTCCAATATCTGAAATTTATGATAGGTGCTCTGTATGGGGCTTTTATGATTCATATTTTTGATAAACATCAATATTTAAGTGCTTCTAAAAGTCATCACTAAAATGGAGTTTTATACGTTAAAATATTAAGCTGTTCTATGAAGAGTTGTCGCTCTGCAGGTCAATGTTTTTTTAATATTTAGCAAATTTTAACTTTTTGTACCCCAGCGATTTGACTGTGTTAATTAGGTTTTAGTCCTTTTTCGATAATTGGACTTTTTCAATTCGAAACAGTAGCTCCTAAGATAAGCGTATTAAAATGACCTTTAACTTTTTTGCACACAAGACAGGTGTTTGAGATTCCTTTTTATAGTAGTAACATTTTTACAGGAGTTCGTTATCCATCGTGTATGCGCCCTTTAAATTTCCAATTTCTAAACCACAATGCCACTTTGGTCATATTTTGCAGATCGACCCATGAATATTCTATTGAGGTTGAAAGGGTCGGAATTATATGAATGACAGATTCGATTGTGTTTCGTAGACGAGATAAATACTTTGTGGGGTGTTTACTGCTGATGTACCGAAATTTTCCGGAAAACTACACATTACTAGTTAAGTTCATACAAATAGTGTAGTATAAAATATACGTATTTAAAATGAAAATGAAAAGTAAATAAATAGATTGTAAATGGAATTTCTTGAAACTTTTTATATACATTTTTCAGTTTTTGTACTGCTTCTTATATGAGTTAATGTTTATAACGATAACTGTCATTATATCCCTCAAATGAAGCCGTGAATATTAATAGAAGCAATAAGTATGCAAAATATTTCATTAATTCAAATTAATAACGCAAGCAAAGTCTGGTCTCAGATATTCGCTGGAGATTAAACAGCTGGCTTGGTAATTTATTTCAATTAATTTACCAACCAACTGACAGATTCACTGAATAATTTTTCTCCGCAAATATAAGACGTTGACAAATTATCGTATTATATCGTCGTCTCATATATCAGAAAAATAAACGGAGAAAATTGTTAGGTTCATTTTTGCACGAAAATACATCGAGTAATTATGATTTATGAGATGTAAAGTTATTAGTTAGATAATTGGTACGATATTAATAATTATATATTTTTTCTCGTACAAATTTCTTGTATGTTAAAAGAAAGAAAAAAAAATATGTTTGACCCCGACGTGATTTGAACACGCAACCTTCTGATCTGGAGTCAGACGCGCTACCGTTGCGCCACGGAGTCGTTTCAAAAGCATTTGAAATACTGGATTACGTTCTACTTTCCTATCAATGATTAAATTTTAATCAAATTGCTATCAATCACAATTAGTAATCTTTTTTTTTAAATAGTTAATTACTATCTAATATTAAAAATATTGATATTCATATTTTTTATTATCTCTATAAATCTAATTGCAAAGTATACCCATAACTTAGAATAAATTCAATAAAAAAATATTAAAAAACTTGATACCGCACTAACAAAATAAATAACGCGTCATAGCATTCAAAGCCTCACATTATACCAACGTGTTCAAATCCACTCGTTTATTTTAAGCTTTAGAATAAAATTTTTCACGTTTTATGATACGGAAAACGGAAATAAAAGACCGTCACATATTTATCGCTGTTACATTGGACTTTGAGTGATCGCTAAAATTGCATTGCTCGAACTATTGCAACGAAGCTTGTTTTGAAATATTTTTCTGCTTATGGACCATAATTGAAAAATGGGTCTGGGAAACATGAGCAATATTCTTTAGTAGCTATAGTATATAGAAGAATATAAATAAAGGAAATATGGAACTGTCTGGACTCTAGAGGAGGCCTTTGTCGGTATCGGCAAACGCACTTAAGTTGATTGTGTGTATGAAATTGTCCTAAATAAAGGCTATTTTTTGTCATGTTTAATTTTTTGTGCAATATAATTGCAGTTTTAGTTGTAGCTTTGTAGCTAGTAGTGACTTTAACCCCGATGGAGTGCGTTCTAATACCGGTTGTACGAGTATTAGTTATACAGTTGACACACAGTCGATGGCTGACCATACGTCATACTTGTGAATGGGTATGCGGTGGTGTTAGTTATTTCGACTATGTATGTATTTGCGTGTTATTCTCACAATAATGTAAGTGCGTGCTCCTATTTCACCATCCCTACTGCTGATAGAGCACAAATCTTTGTATTTTATTATTAATTTCTTAAGATGTAGTTATAGCAGCTTACCTTACTAACATTTTGTAAAAGAAAAAACATGGCAATTAAAAAGATTAGCGGAGAATTTAGTGCCAGTTCTTCTCTTCCGTTCTACGCCTTTGATTTGAGAACAAATTATTTCTTTACTGGCGTTCATAAGTGTACATTGTGTTATCTAAATAAATAAATGATTTTGAATTTTGCAGTAAGACAACAGGCATACCGGCTTCTAATTGTCATTAAAGAAAGATGATGAAGATTTATATAACCTAAAAAGGCTTACTAGCCATATTGATTTACAAAAAACACAATCCTGTCCAAACTGGCGACCCTATTTCGATGAGAAAAAAATCCTATACGACATAAAAAGAAACATTAGAAATTAATTACTTACAAATAGTAGAACTATCGTCACTTCACTCAACGGACAATAAAAAGGTCTGTTGGTATATGTAATACAGCGAATCATATGTACCCTTTTAAGAAGGTTAGTCCTAGCTGTGGGCGCATGAGTTACGGCGGACGTCGCTGTTTCTGACGTACCCATGAGGCAATATAAAATAATCATACATGCGATGATACTGGGATCATAAAACTATTCATCTCATAATTTTGAACTGTATAAGCGATATATAATGATTTAAACATTTCTTAGGTAGGTTGACGTCATTGTTAATTAAATTTGGCAGGAATGTTGAATTACTGACCACCTGTAATTTTCATATTGCAACAATCTAAACCTACACAGTCTCCTTTCTTTAGTTGGATGCCCACTGTATACTATAGAAATTTGATCGTTCCCTTGTACGGTTTAAGCAATCGCCCGGTACCGTACAACCCTACCAAAGGCCGAGAACAAATTTCAATTAAATGAAAACTTGCACTCGAATCTCAAATCGAACCCAGTACCCCTCACCATAGTAGCCACATACAAATACCGCTGGGACATAAGGCCCTTAATTAATTTTGGCAATTACATAATAAAATTGACAATATATTCTTTGGTCGCCTTTAGATTTATTGTACGTAAGTGTATATGTAAGTGGTTCGATTCCCGGTTATTAGATGTGTCGTGTATAAGACTGGGTCACGGGTTAAAATTAAATGGATCCAATTATTTTCACCCTCAAAATACAAAACATTGATCCGCCTGTTTTTGTTTCACTGACGCTGTCTTTGTTGACGTGGAAAGTGCAAATTGGTTGAAAAGTTGTAACAGACAATGAAAAGTTTCTTTTTGTTTCCTTCTCAGAGAACTTCCAGAACATTACGATTCTCAAAAGTCCGGCAATGCGTTGCCTTAACCTTCTGGCATTATAGGATCCATAAGTGGTATTACTTTAGGCGGGTGAGCCAGTTGTCATTCAGTTCTATAAAATAATTCATATTAAACTATTTTGTCTGAAGATGGAGTCACGTTAAAATCTGTTCGCTAAGATCGTTCGCTAAGTTTCGCTAGTTTACAGATGGCGAAAAGCGACTGTTTGTAAAGATTAATATCGTTTATCTGGTAAATCTTATTTCTTACAATCTAACCTGATTCCCAGAGAGACACGATTGTGTGTCAATCGCAGTATAAGCCGTTAAGTCCGGTTTCTAGACCTGTATTTTCTCGTTCGGTTTCTAAGTTAGTCTTCAGCACCAAAGGCCTTTTGCGGTCGTAAAAATATTGCGATCCAGACTCGCAGAAACATCAACATTAAGCCATAAAACTACATTTAAACATTTCTCATTAATGATTTATTACTGTTATTCATAAATGTTGTTAACGAAGTTCACAGGACTTTCTTTTTCTATCGCCAATTGTAATTATAACGAAAAATTATACTATCGACCAAAAACATTCTTACTTATTTGACGTCCACTATTCAGCTGTCTCAATACTTACACATATAAAGTTGTATATAAATTTCATGTTCAGGTGGTTTCTGCACTACTAATAATTTCTTGTTTTACGATTCGATTTGATACATTTAATATAAAGCCACTCCACGGCACTTTTACCCGTAATTAGGGAAAACACAAGCGGTTAGTTTGTACTAAAATAATATTTACTATATTCATACAAACACTGAATGTCATTTTATTCAATAACTGATACGAAATTCCAAAATGTTCCAAACAATTTCCCGACAATTCGATTGCAGTTAACTTCAAATACACGCGAATGACGCGATCTAAGCTTGGCAGCGTGGTTTGGCTAAATTGAAATTGTATCGATAAAACTCGCATAGTAAGGTCGGTCCATACATTTTATATGGCATACGAAATTCGAATCATCAACTCGCCTGTGAAAAATGACGTTCGAGAGCCCAAGCGGTCAATTTTTTACGCTTGAATAAATTGTCAGATATTTTTCAAGCTAAAATATTAGAGGTTTCGGCTGATATGGTCTCGGAGTGAATGATGTCTGCCATACTCAATTTCGTTTCATAAATTTTACATAAGATAAAAAGGGATGGCTATTTTCACATACTTCTGCCAGTGAGGATAGCTTGAACGTTTGATGTAAACATATATTTGATTTAAATATATATGATTTAAATAATAAACGTAGTTTTTCGTTACAGAAAATCGAATTTGGATAATAACTAACACGGTACTCTCGTATAATTTTAATAAGCCGAAAGCGTCGTACAATGCCTTAGAAATATGACTGTTCTGAATTATTAGTTTTTTAACAAAATATTCGTTTGTTTTAACTAATATAATATAACATATAACATTGGTTTTGTGTACCTGTAATTCAAATAAAAATTACGTCTTTGTATTGAGTGAATGCAAGCGTTGTTTTTTTTTTAATTTGACGATAACAGTTTTGTCTCTTAAGCAACTTTGTTTTATGAAGATGCATAAAACTGTTTTTTAAAATCCAGCAAAGTTTTCTTATCAATTTTACACTATCTCTGTTGGCAAACTTATATACCTACAATGTAATACCGGTATTTTATCAACAGTTTTGTATTCATACATTTCGAAATATGAGGTAGATGTTTATGTAAATCGTTTCATTAGTCCTTAATTTTCATTCTATTTAATTTATGGTTCATCATAATATTCATTGAATGCCTAATTACAAACGTTTCAAAATTAATATCGAATTTATGAGTTATTAATAAGAAATGTTAAAATTACTCTTTATCAAAATATAAGTAAGAACAGATTAGGGTTTAAAACTCTATCCCGAAGGTCATCTTTAAAGGTTAAGGTTATCTTTAATGACCTATTTGTGCTCGGTATATCTTCTACTTCCAACTTCTAAACCTAGCTCAAGCGTTTAAGAGGCTTCTCAAGTGGCAATCTTCGACGACTTGTGTCATACCGGTTGATTACTTATTTGCCTATAGGAAGTGATTAATAGAACATATAATTTTTTTACCCCAAACTGCCAATTTTTTTTTTGATTCAACTGATTTGTCAATATAATGAAAATTAAATTAGAACAATTAAGTAATTAATATAATGTTATTTCATCAATACATTAATGCAAAGTTACCGCATAGCTAAATAATTTCCAACGATCGACTCAATAATTAGCTGGATTTGGCACGAACAAAGTGCCGATTCAAATAATTGTACTGTAATCTAATGATACAATTCTAATTTAATAACTGTAATACTGATATCAGAAAGTTTATTAATGTAATACGACTTCAATCATCATCGCTACAGAATGGAAAGCCTATGCGTGTGATGTAACTGCATACAAATGATTTGTTTCAATAATAGTGTTTTGTAAGAACCTCCTCAGAAACGACCGTAGCCATTTCTATTATGTGAATTACTAGAAGTTTTTATGTAAACAACAGTAAAGAAAGTGCAACAATAAAGACGTACTAATAAAATAAAAATAAGTGTTACCATTAAATAAACTTCTCTTCTATTAAACAAAAATATATATCGGTAAAACTACCTTTCAAGGTCTTGCCCTCAGATTTATGTCTCTGATCCGTGATCATTATTTCTCTTTAATAGGTTAGTAAGTTAGGATGTCTGTGCCTTACACATAGATTTCCTAATGATTATTTCTTTCACCTTACGAGCAAGTGTTAACCGCCCGTAAAAAGTCCATTGGTGAAAATCCGTGATTAGAACACAGGATATGATGGTTTTATATACTTCTGATTACTTTAACAAAAGTCTTTTAGTTTGCCCTGCATAACGCATAACATACAATTCAGTTTTGAATACAGATTTTTGTTGTTTTATTTTATTAAAAGCAAACCTACTTTAAATCTTTAAATATGTACGTATCATCGGAATATACATTTCGTAGGAATTTGATAAACCAAACTCACGTGTAAAATAATGAGTAAGCGATAACCAAACGGCATGGGCGCTCTAATTACTTGAATTAGTCCCTAACCTTACCGATAAGAATCTTAATCTTAAAATGATATTTCGTTCAGAATCCTATGAAAGTTCAGGAATTTTCTTTTATTCCGGTGACATATATACATGACTAATTATGTGGGAGATAAATAAAACGACTGTTAAAGTATTGTATATTTAATTTAAGCTGTAACTTAACAACATACAGTTTCCATGAAACTTAAATGTTTAATCTAAACGCATCATATTTACATTGGTAATAAAAACATGAATAATTTATCGAATACATTGAACTTCTTCGAAGTTTGATAAACATTTGCAGGTTCACCCACACAAAGAATGCTAAATAAATACATAGAATACCTTATAACAGCAATGTACATACATATCTTACCTTTAGAATAGCTTATAAAAATTTACACTAACATCCTAAGATATACATCTAAGATATATAAAATAATAAGTGGTTTGGAACTACCAAATGTGAATAAAGATGGTGGAGAATTCAGTCTTTACCTCATAAAGGAAATGAGATTAACTAAACCTGATAGTGCAAACAAGTTGGATCTAAAGATTGTACGTCTGAAGATTTCAATGCCTTGGCGGGAATTTTTGATGTCACACTATCCTTCACACGAAATGTCAATTTGCATTTCTCCTTTGACAGTACCGGTAATAAAATATTCCAAAAGTTAGGATTATTCCAGAGTATTGTCGTTCGCCGATCCCTTTGCTCCTTTAAGAATGCGTAAATCGAATTTTCTGTACCCATGTCCGTAAAAACATAAACCGTCTTCTTCGCTTTCAGCATTTCACCTCGAATTTTCTTTATGTTTACGTGACTATAAGCTGACATTAAGTAGTTTGGGGAAAAAATAACGAGCGTCGTATCTCCCTCCTTTGAACTGTTTTTGAGCTGTTTAATGAAATTTTCTTTGTTGCAGTCACTTGGTATGGGTTTTGTGTGAACTTTAATACCTTTATGAACTCGTAAGCCTGGCACTATTTCCTTAAGTACAAATTCTTCGTCGTTTTCAGAATATTTAATAAACACAGTGCGCTCTTGTTGCTCGACTTCATTAGGATGCGTCACTTTATATAGTTTGTTTTTGATCATGGAATGCAAGTTTTTACGGTACTTAAGATATAGCAACATGATGATTGTAGACGTTGAAGCCGATATAGAAATAAAGCAGACAAATATGATAAAACGCATATTGCAAGCCTCTTTGCGCCAAATTGAACATTGTATGGTAGATTCGTCTTTAATCTGAAAAAAGAACCCATTTATAATTAAAAAGTACTGATATAAGTCAATTATTCGTTTAATATTACAAACCTGAGCTTTAAAATGTTCCTTTAGGAAGTCGAGGAACTTAAAGTTTTTACAGTTACAATTGAGTGGGTTATGAGCTACCCAAAGTTGTTTCGTTGACTTTTTGCCAATCGTTTTATAACTTGATGTTGGGTGGTTCTGGAATGTGAGCAAAAGTTTACATCTAACTATTATTAACGTATTTATTATTATTTACAAAAGTGAGTATTGTGCTAGTTGCATTTGGCTGAAAACTGAATTCGGCCTCTATGACTAATACTTGTAACTTTGATTTCCGACGAAATATTGTTTTGTTACTAGTTACCATTAATAAATATTCAATGAAACAGATGTAACAATTACGAGTCTTCAATTAAGTAAGACTTAAAATGCGTAGCTTTGAATAAAAAGCAGAACTATGTGTATCTTGTTATAGTAACGAATTTGTATGTTCAAAAACATGAAAACTATTAAAATCGTAATTGATTGTATCTATTGTAATCGTAATTGGTAAAAAAAACAAACATAGTGTTTCATTAGCTTGTAAGTTATTCATGTTCTGTGGTGTTTAAGGGACTAATAATACATTGCTTTTCTATTGTAAAATTTGTTAAATTGTAATTTACTAGTTTAAATAAATATTAGTAAAGTTAAAAGTCTTCTGCGACCAGTGCTCACTTATGGTTCTGAAAGTCTGTTCTGAAGGTCAGCTTAGCAATAAAGACAAAATTTCTCTCCTTATTTTCGAGTGGAAGATTCTTTCAAGGATCTTTGGTCCTGTTTGCGACGACGGTGTTTGGCGTATTCGCTACAATGAAGAACTTTATAACAACCTAGGCGGCGCCAACATCGTCCAATCCACAAAGTGCAACAGGCTCAAGTGGCTGGCACAAGTGCTGAACTCACAAGTGACAAGTGAAAAAAGAAAGCCCAGTAGACCAAGACTGCGTTGGTGGGATGGATTTGTGAAGGACCTCGAAACAATAGGGGTTCGCAATTGGAAGCGGAAAGCACTGGATAGATTGCGATGGCGAAGTGTACTTGAGGAGGCTAAGGCCTACAAGGGAATGTATAACATTAATGAATATATATTAGTATAAAATGCATACCCATAAATAGTTGATGTAATTATAGCTGATATCCAAATGTTCATGACCATTAATCCACCAATCATCGTACGTAGCTTCGAATTTATTATGACTTAAGTTAAGCAATTTCAAGTTAAATGTATGTGCAAACGGTGAGATTGTATTACTTGTCCACGAGTTATTTTGCAATTCCTTATTTTTAAAGTGAAGTTCGTTATATGCAAATGATATTGACATTCTTTGTTTATTGTTACTAAATAAGTATGAGGATATAGTTTTCAAATTGTTATGCTCCATATTTAAGTATATTAAACTAAGCAATGAAGAAAGCGTCGATCTGAAATTTAAAGGAAAAGTGAAATACATTGTACTAATAGTGAACTTTCAACAAAGGATTACTACCAACTTACCCGGAAATTTCTTCAATGGAATTATAAGCCAATTCCAATTTTTCCAATCTTACCAATGAGGAAAATAGCTTCGGTTCCAAAGTTTTCAAGTTGTTGTGACTTAAATCGAGTTCAAGCAAATTTATTTGATCGTTAAATGTCGATTCTTGTAATGATCCAATATCGTTGTATGCCAGTGATATGTTCGTTATTTGTGATGAATTAACAAAGAGGTCGTACGGTAATATTTCTATACCACACCTTTGTATATAAATGTGTCTCAAACTTTGTAAATTGCCTAACAAACTTCGTGGAAGTTCTTTCATTTTAACATCATTGTTAAGAATTATTACCGTCTCCAAGTTATTGTTTGTTGAGAATAGATTTTGTGGTAAAGTCGAAAACTTGTTCGAGAACAATGTGAGTTTTCGTAACTTCTTCAGAGGTTTAAAAATAAGCGTCGGGAGTTCGTTAAGTCCATTAGAACTAAGATCTAATTCTTCTAGCACGTTTACGCCCGAGAAAAAGTCTTTAGAGAACCACGTGACATTACTTTGCCAAAGCGACAGCTTCCTTAAAAAGGCCAAGTGAGAAAATAAGTTCGTAGACATATTTGTCATTTGATTATGACTTATCTCTAAAGTCTCTAATCTTTCAAGAGGCTTAAATAGTTGTTCAGAAATATTTATACTGTTACATCTGATGTTCAGCCATGTTAAATTGTTCACGTCCATGAAAAGATTATCGGGGAGATGTGTAGTGCCAGTAACAGAAAGTAGCAATTTAGTCAAATCTCTCAATCCAGTAAAATGTCTTCGATCAAAATACCCGGACAGGTTCTTTGCATTTTGAAATATCAATGACATTGTTTTCGACACGCCGAGTTGTTCTAACACATCTTTAAATGACGATGAAGGTAGTGGGCAGTCTTTGAAACTAACTGACTTGAACGTCTCAACTTCATTGGCACACTTTGGTAGCCGTTTATAATTGAGTATGGTTGAATTTTCACATCTAACGTTGATGAATGTGTTTGGTAGAAAATTTATTGTCACAATGCTTCCTGTAACAAAAAAATTAATTTGACTGTGGATTATTCCGTCATGACGGGTTGGTTTAGGTAAAACAATAGGAGCATAGGAAACGTGAGCATTTAAGTGCACTCACCGTCGATGTTGCAATTGAGTTCGACAGGGAACGTGCTACCGCAAACGCAGTTAGGGTGACTTGGGCACATCAGTCTTGTTGCACCAATTATCTGTATTGCCAACGCTAGGGTTAGCACGTGTATCAATTTACAAGTCATCGCTGTATTTTACATGTATCTGTATTCTCAATTCGACACCACTGTGGTGTGGATTTTGAAATTACCTACAGAGTTTTTCATCTTCTGATTTTATTCGTACTTTCATAGCTGGGTCTGTAACAATAAGCAAGTTTTAATGCGATTTCTATAAATTATAATTATAATGGAGGGTTGAGCATGTTTTGCCACATGTTTAAAGTTTATTAGGGTACAGATAAATATAATATTAGTGGCTAAAATACAAATAAAAAGTATGTTTATTGTCATTCATTTTAACTTCTATATATTAAAAACATGCAATATTTGGTCATAGATCACGATAAGTAACAATACAATTAGCAATAGTCAAGAATACCTGTGTGAATTATTATTTTAAAATATATATAAAGTTCTTTAACACTGATAAAAAATTATCAAACAGTTGCATGAACTATTTGTTGAAACATTTTAAAACTTCAGTGAAATAACTTATAAAACAACAAATTAAAGTTATTTTTCCGTAAAATTGTATATCAGAAAACGTTCTTGAATTATGCGAGCCAGTAGTTTATTGTAATTCATCTGGAAATATTAAAATACAGCTTCTCCTTGCAGCAGAATATCGTAATTTCCTTTAAAACATCATGACTTTTAAACGCAAATAATTAGCAAGAGTAAGAAGAATTAAACGCCTATTGATCAATATAAAATATATTTGCACATTTTTGATAATAGATCGATATATATATATAATATATAGATAGATTTTATTAAAACTTATTTCCATACAATAACCATGTCAATGTCTGTTCTTATTCAGGTCTAAGACCCTAAACAGATTCCAATTCAAAAAAAATGTACCTTAAATTATATATATACATACATTAATAATTTTACTATACATACAAACTTTAAAAAATAGTGGCGCTATAGCCCAGGGTCCATGTTGGGTCCCGGTTTACTTTGTCGGTTATCATTGTGTAAATGATTAACCTTTCACTAAAACCCGCCTTCGATATCTGTACTGTTTGTACTTATATAACTATGTATTAATTACTTATATATTACACATAAATATGTCATTATATATAGAAAAATACATTGGGCATAACAGCTTGAACTCACGCTCTAGGCTTGAGAGTCGTATAGGAACCAGGTCGTCTAGAACATTTATTTCTGTTACACAAAAAAAATACACAGAAACATTTATGTATCTATAATAATTCTCTTTGCACCAATTATTAATATGTTTACAAGAAAGGGAACAAGATAAAAGAAACAACAACAATTAATGATAAAATAATTTAACGAACAGGAAACAGTATAGCATAGTAACAACTCGTCTCTTATTCATAAATATTGAAAATATTGGACGTCATTAAACTTTCTACCGCAGGGGAGGCCGTTAGCGAATATCTGTCAGAAAAAGATGTCACTCCTAATTACTTGTTGTTCCTTTTGTTACGTAAGTCCCTCTTAAATCTGTGTAACTTCCAGCAAAATTTAATTATTACAAAAGTCGTATTTCATGTTTCAGCGATCTGTGGCTCTGTTAAGTTTTCAGCTTTTGTTAAAGAAACTGTTTGTATGAATTAATTAAAAGTTACACGAAGTACGTAATTGGAAGTTTTTACGTTCCCCTAGTCTAGAAAAAAAGAAAGTACCACATTTTAAAAGGCTTAATATAGACGTTTGAAATTAGTTTTGAATATAGTTGCGGAAAAACAATAGTTTTTAAAATGTCAGTATTGTATGAAATGCATGCGCAATGTGCGTTCTACACATATCGATTTGGTCATGAATTTGTAGTTGTTATTAAATGAGGGTGATAACTTTAATTCTAAACCCTCTTACACAAAAAAGTCTGTCTTATTATTTATAAGTTCTCATTTCTTTCTCTCTTTCCTTCAAATTGTGTTTACACTGTGTATAAACGAGAGTACAAACACAATAGTTATTATTTACGAATCTGAAGCTGTATTTATTTTACTTAATATTCTAGCGAATTTCAACTAAAAACAAAAACAATTTAATTTCTGCGTATAATTAGTTGAGTGTCATTTAGAAGATTAGTTCACGTGTATAAGAGACGTAATATGATATCACGTGTAAGAGGAAATAGGCTGTGAGTATTGTGAGCTAAGATCTTGGAAGGGGATTAATAGGGGATTTTTGGATTTACTCAGGTGCGGAAGATTAACATAAGGGGACCTGGCACCCTCTTGATACTATCTACACAGCTTGAATGTTTCAAAACGGTGACATTCATTTTCAAATGGCCGCTGATAACAGGGTTTTTAATGGGTCATTTACATATTGTTGTTACGCGACTTTAAATAACACAAAAACGCTCGATTTTAGAATCACGGACTGCTGTGCTTCTTTAGACTAAAAACTTAAAAATAGCAGATACCATTGCTATTGTTTTACATCTACAAAATAAACTGAGGTGTAAACCTTAATCCCACTCAATTAGCTGCTTCTTTCCCGTATCATTTAACGCAATCTACAATATTTAACAAATAACCATAGCCTAAAAATGCCGTTTTATTTAAAACAATTCGTTTATAAATTATAAAAAGTCGCTCATTTGCGGCGAGACAATGGCCCTAACATATTAGGTGTGGGCAGTTATACCATATATTATACGTATATTGGAGTGGCAACGTGCGCTTGGCATTTGAGATAAATTACCGCCGCATTACTGGCAGGTTTTTTATTAAACCAGTCAATTCACACTGTCCGCAATTTATTTCTAAACAGCCTGTCAGCAAGTCGTGACAAAATGACTCGGCAGATTTGCTTCATTATGTTGTGTACTTGCGAATATGTTTGTGAAATTTTTATTTTATTTGCGTGTTGTTTCCACGAGAATGTAAGTGCATGCTCCTATTCCACCATGCCTCCAACTAAAAGAGGATCTTTGACAATCTGAGACAGATCTTTGTTTTTAATTTATTACTTATGATGATGTGGAACATGGTGTAATGCTTAACTCCTTACAAACGTTGTGGTAAACACACAAAACTTGGCGATTAAAAAGAGTGGCGGAGAGTTTATTGCCAGTTCTTCGCTCCCGTTCTACGCCCTTGACTTGAGAACTGGCAGTAAATGTAAAATTAGAAGCATTTAATTTATATTTCATTTTTGACGTTCATAAGTGTACATTGATTGTTACCTATATGAATAAATAATTGTTGACTTTGACTTTAAATTGATTAGATCTTTCATTTAGCGTAAATAGAAAACAAAACAAATGATTAAATTATTTTATACGACTAATTAGAACAACACAAAACAATGTCATTAGCTGGTAGATACACTCATAACTAAATTTGATGCTAGCTCAAACAGTGGAGGAGGATTACTGAAAACCACTCAAAACTTCGAGTTATATAAATAAGGTTTAGTTAAATAAATAATAAGCACGTTTGTCAATATTTAGTTATAATTAACGAAGTGGTTTAACGATAAATTGTCGTTTCTACGACTGTTACTAACTACTCCAAGTGATATTCCAGATATGCCTTGCTCCAATACCAATTTAAACGAATGAGTAAACAATATAAATCAAAATTTTACGTTTTTAATTACATATTCTCCGTTGGAAATTCAGTCAGTCAGTTCATTGACCTGATGTTTACGATAGTCGGCAGGTGCAGTAAGAGTAAGCCCAGGGGCTCATGTCAGACGTACTTCATACTTCATATTCACATAATACGAGTCTGCGTATGTGCTAATAAAACGCAAACTTTATTATCTCACTGTATAACACCTTTTAATTTAGAATATTATATAAGATTAATATAAATTTAAGACCGTGCAATTTTCATACAAATCGCTTCTAAGAACAAAGAGTTTTGCGAAATGACATGAACTTATTTCAATTAAGAAAACGTGTTAATGGCAGAATACATCAACATTTCACTGCAGTAATTTGTACGTGACGTGTTTAATGTAAAATAAACACACGCTTATACAACGATATATATTCAGACTACAATAAAATGATTACCGAAACGATAATAAATTAACTTTGGCAAGTAACCTTTGTAAAATATATAGAGACCGCTGACGAACTCAAGTATGACAAAGTTGGGAATTCCTAAACGTTTTTCTCTATTAAATAACGTGGGGAACGGGGAGACTTAATCCGTCCCCGTGGGGAGGCAGACACGTATCGAATTATGACTTTCATATACAAGCTATACCATTATAGAAAGTTATTTATTAATTACATAAGTATTAGTTTTAACAATCGGAAGCTTCGGAACTGGACTGGATTTTTATGTTTTTTACATATTAAATTTAAAATGTAACGTTTCCTTAAAAGTCTTAATGTTGGTTGAAATGTAGGTTGTAAGGATGTAGACTGAAAAATCGCAAAATGGTATCAGTACTTGAAATCCTAATCTAGATAAATTGTGATTTAGTTGGTTTTAATACATAAACTACGTAAGTAATGAAACGAATATTGTTTGAGGGTGCGTAAAGACGTAGGTGAAATTTAGTCGTTAAATAATACAATCACGTTTTACCAAGGCTTTCATGTCTCATTTTATCGCCTCATTAGGTGAAATGTTGAGTCATTGTATTTAATTTAGATCGAATGTGTATGAAAAACACATTGTACAAAAGATCGGTACACATATTGTACAACTTGAATAATCTCCAAGTACTTGCGAATAACGTGTGTTATATTTATTTACTATATAACATCTTAAGTGACGGTTCAGTATTGGTTACGAAAAGGAATATTATAGCAGGTGGTAAAGGAAATAAACATTTTTAAGTTAAAGCCGCTTGAATACTATGTGATTTGGTTGTGTATCTTAAAATATTTTGTATTGCTACGGCAATGCAAAATTTTATTACATTGAACAAAAAGGCGCTGAAAAAACATAGCGGACTGAAAAGACAGGTATACCTTCATATATTCTAACGTAAGATTATTTTCTGATACACACTCCTCTTTGTCAATATGTCAAATTTTTGAATAGAAAAATTGCCTTTGAATGATTCGTTTGATCACCTAAAATACTAATCTACAGTTGTTTATAGGCCAACAACTTTCCTGTAACATTCAGTTTATGCCTGTAATAACACAATGTAATATGATATCTGAAGCCTTATATTAAAAGATTAACATAGCTTGTATATATCCTAATCTATGGCTCATAAGG
Source organism: Pieris brassicae (assembly GCF_905147105.1). Classification (NCBI taxonomy): domain Eukaryota; kingdom Metazoa; phylum Arthropoda; class Insecta; order Lepidoptera; family Pieridae; genus Pieris; species Pieris brassicae. Next base: position 15,218,863 of record NC_059673.1, read on the forward strand.
TTTCTTGAAACTTATATCCTAATCTGAATTATAAAAAAAGATAATACCCATTTAAGTAACACAGTTAAAATGATACAACATAAATTGTCAAGACCGTTTTAGTAAGAGTGGCGGAAAGTTTCTTGCCCGCTCTACGCTCTTGACTTGCGAACTGGTAGTAAATGTAAATTTAAAATCAATTTAACTTCTTTTATGACGTTCATATGTGTACTTGTTACCTATATGAATAAAGTTATTTTGAGATTGAGTTTGAGTAACGTAAAAGTAACTTTTGAACTTAAACCGCTGAGTTTCGATGTCATTAAATGTTACTTAAGAAAGATCTCGGTAAAAGTTGTGTAAATACGATATTCTCAGATGGCTTACAAACATCATATTCAAATTCTTAACTAAGAAGTACGGGTAATTAGTGTTAGATTTTTAATGCATTTTTTAACTATCGCATTTAAAACAACGAGCCGTTTGCACACGCTTAATTTACTCTGTTCAGAATATTGATTCATAATACCACAGATTCAATTTGATTTTAACGTGAATAAGATACTTACTTTCTATTTTAGTACTGGTTATCAAAAGGATTTAAAGCCATTTTCACCATTTCAAATACCTGAGAATATCAGATAACTTTAATATTGTCACTAATAACGAACCGCTATAAAACAGAACCGCTGTCGGCATGTGGCTCGACCTGAATTAATGCCTACGGTGTTATGAACGTTTTTGTTATGCAAATAAAATGACCAAATCGATATAACGCCAAGCTCCCATTGGCGTATTAGAGACGGAATGTAGAAGCTTTGGTATTGGGAATATTTAGAAGGGAATTAATGGTTGAAGCTTCCGCTGCATTTCCCGAGGATACTGCTAACGATTATTGTTTGATGACGAAAGTTTCGAGGTTACAATTTTAAATAGGAATTTCATTCTGTGTTGAACAATTTGGACTTTTATCTATATTGTAACAGATACCTTGCATGTGACCATAGACCAGACTTGATATTAAAAACAAGTAATAACTCATAATGTTGTATACAAGGCAGTACAAATCAATGTTGCAATAAAGAAATACTTTTTTATTAATGTATCAGTTAATATTAAGAAGTCTCTTTTAAAGTTTTCGAGTGAGGACACAGCCGCAGTTAGAACCTACGTTGTCAGGGATTAGAGTTGCACACTGAAGGCACTAGGTTATGATATATTAACTAATTAATAAACTTATGGAGTAAATTTTTGTAGAAATATTTTTAAATATTATTTCATTTATTTTTTTTACAATTGAGATTTGTTCCAATAAATCTAAGTCTATATATTTCCTTTAAAAAGTCTTGTTGGTAATATTCACGATTAGCTTTTATGATAAAGAACCTCAAAATGAAGTCAACATCTTTTTCGGATCATATTTTTGATATACAGAACATTAATTATTTCAGAGATTATATAAAACCGCAGACTAAAGCATTCATGGATTTCTGTCATGAAAAAACATTTTATACTTATTGTGCACAGAAACAAAACATCCATCAAATCAATTTCAATAGTCCCGTTTTTAATTTTAGCTTCTAGCGTTTGGTTATACGGGCTAAAATAGTGTTTAGTTTTTAGTTTTAGGTATTGTTGTGTTGAAGGCTTGCGAGAGCGTCTGCCATCAGCACCAAAAGGCTCATTAATTAAGTGAAGCTGTAACGGGGACGTTGAGACAATAGCTCGCACAATGTGATTACATGCAGACTCTGAGCATTCATGTGGCTTTTAAATCATGGGCCCAATTAGACACACTCGTGGAATATGTATAATTCTGAGTTTTAACTGGTTATGTGCAGTTTTGTATATAACATGAAAAAATATTAAAAAAAACATACATAAACTATTCAATATAAAACAGCTGCTGCCCAGGACATCATACATTTTGCGGATAACCTTATATAGAATATAATACCACATTACAGTAATAACAATTTCAAAAATAACATACGAACCTACTAAAAATCAAAAATAATGTTTTGAAGTTTGAAGTTCACTATATGTGTTATTTGTATGTTAAAGGAAACACAAACGTTATTTGATGGCCCAATTACAAAAGTATTACAATACACACGTTAAAGATGATTTAACAAAGCTTATTTTCATTTATTTAACTCGTTACTTTTTAAGGAAAAACAATTCAATGAAATTAATATTTCAGCTGATGAATGTTTAATCAATATGGTTGCGGTGACTATTCAAGTTTAAATAATGTATTGAGTTGAGTCTGTGGCCTATGTCAAGCGCTTTTATAAAGAGATTTGTAAATAGGAAAATATACATTAATCATAATATTAATATTGGTTTTCAAATAAATATGGCGTGTAATACGTTTAAAAATATTTTTTAAAATTACGACATTTATTATTATTTATAAAAAAATACTAAAAAGAACGTTTACACATTTAGTACACATTTAGTAGTAGGAAATAAATTAAATATGAAAAGCTCAGGTTGATATAAAATGAAGGTAAAAGCTACTTACACACACACACACATAAAAATCCACCTTGGGGAAATCTAATATAACGCTATATTAGATCCTTTCACCCAAATTCAAGTTTATCGACCAATAAAATATTTTTTCTTAGTCCATTAACATGCTACGGTGCTACGTAACCGCTGCGCGTGAAGGCGCCACTACGGTGGCTACGCGACGACTGCTGCTACGCGACTGAATTCGCAGAGCGAAATAAATTTATTCGGCAATGTTCGGATTTTCACGGAAACCACCGATTGTGGCTTGTTTATTATGTAGCAAGATTTTTAAAAAGGGTGTATGAAAGTTCAATTTCATTACATTAGCCTCGCCTCGACATTTCCTTTAATAGAGTTAATAAAATGATGCTTCCACTTTCATAATTTAATATTACTTTAAGCAATTTTATCATGTATTAGTGGCGATTACGCGTAAATTATAATAGTCTGCCTCTTTATGAGATATCAGGCTTTATCTCTATTCATAACAATTTTTGTTATATTCATATCCATGTCAATTTAACAATTTAAGCACCTTTTAGCAACATTTTATTACACATTCATCATCCTAGATGCATGATTTTAGATGTTGTCTAAGTGTTTTTTTTTAATAATATGTATATATATATATAGCTGTAGATTACTTAAATAAATAAAACTTAATGATTAATTTATTGATAAACAAATTTACATTTATCTGAGATAAACGAAAATTATCGAATCGAATAAAAGATGAGCAATAAACAACAAAGCTAAAACGTTATATTTTTTCTTGTCCCTGCAGATTTGGAGGGACGTTTTTATTTAGAAGTCGATACTTTTATGACGAGGACGCTTTCAGATGCGACCGTTACATGAAATAGTAAAATAATGGATACGATTTTACTTATTTTTATTTATTTATTTACACTTCGTTACACTACAATATAAAAAAAATTGAACATAATTAAATCAAAAGGAGGGCAACTGGCGGCCTTATCGCTTACGAGCGATCTCTTCCAGGCAACCACTGTGAGTAAAGAAAAAATAAAAATGTATTAAATTACATAAGATAGGCAAGTACAGCAAAAATACATGTTATACACATTTAAGATAAAACTAAACAGGAACAAAAAAACTAAACCAAAAAGATGATACATTAAAAATAGAAAGTAAAAAGACACATAAATCACGATAATTTAAGATAAGTCTCACGTCAGTTAGTAGTTAGTAAGAAAGTTAGGGATACGATGTGGACAGGTAATGTTTTACATTTTTAAGACTACATATTATTAGGTATATTAGGAATATGTAAAATTATTGTAAATTCCCACTATCTAGATCTAATACAAAACAAATTATATGTATTATATTAATCTAAACAAATAAACTACTTCTTTACTTAAGCTACAGACTCCACTCATTTACAACGTTACATAATCAGAAAAATCATAAAATGTTAAACCTTCACAGATTACTATTTACCTACTATATAATAGATTTTTTTTAAACCACCGATTATATATTTTATACTCACAACAATGATAGTTATTTTATGTCTATATTAAATCGGACATTCAGTGTGAATTTTTCTTAATATTGAATTTGACACCTCAATAATTCTCAATTCCTTGTATTAAACCGATTGTTGGAAATAACTGGGATTTCGATAATCTGTTTTTGCACCCGCGAAGCCTACCTAACAGATCGGGGCTAGTATAAATCATTTTCGAATGTTTTGCGGTTTTATGAGGATTTATCCGACATTCAGATTTATCTATATATATATTTATATATATATATATTTTTAAATAAATAAATATATATATATATATTTATTTATTTAAAAGGCCGGCAACGCACTCGCGAGCCCTCTGGCATTGAGAGTGTCCATGGGCGGCGGTATCACTTAACATCAGGTGAGCCTCCTGCCCGTTTGCCCCCTATTTTATAAAAAAAAAAAAAAATATCTCGTTACGATTTACTCCGATACTTTGTTTATATAGAGAAATTAATTCACAAGAATATCTTAAACGTAATTTTCATCACGTACTTTAATTCGTGTTATACATTACTTCTTATAACATATTTCAGTTCGGATCTTCAAGTTTATTTTTATTTTTTTGCGCTAAAGAAACACAAAACTCAGAAAAAATCCTAAATGACGAGGGAACATTGCAGCCTTGACGCAAAAGCTCTCCCAACCAACCCGTACTAAAAAAGGTAATTACATATATAAGTGCAACCATAGAGAGTAAAAAGTCTTTATTATTACGTCTAAAGCTTTGTCAAGCCCTCAGGAGACCAGGATCGATAATATTTATCTTACCTATCATCTGAGAAATCGGTCAGAGGTCATAGCAACCTGCGGAGAATTAAAAATGACATATTTTAATAAGCACTTCGACCGGTAAACAAGCGCGTCGGTCGGCCGATTCATAAACCTTAAACAAATATTTTCTTTTTCATTAAAGTAATATATTTTATGAATAACATGTATAGTTATTAGGGCGTGATTTAATAAAATTGTTACCAAACATAAATCAAACTCATCAATCTACATATTACCATTATCAGTCTATAGAATATATATTCACAGTTGATTAAAGATTCATTTACCCACACACGAAACTTGGGTACTTAGCCGTAATTTACATAATACAACATCAAACAACTATAACCTTGGGATGACAAAGTGTGACTCGATACATTTATCAATGAACTAACGCGAAGACACTGTACATAGACTAAAATAACTTCTTCTAGTTGTGATATGGACTACATAAATATTCAATCGAATTCTATTTCAGTACCAGTGATGCTATTGCTATCTCAATATTATGGGGTTTCAAGGGTGATTTTTTATTAATTTAATTCTCAGTTGTTTTTATGTATAGATATAAGCTTTTTTTGTTAAGCTAATAGCTTAACAAAAAAATATACCCAAAAGGGTTACGATACAAGGAAGAAGTGGCTATTTGATACCTTAAAGGGTTTGCGTACATCAGCGGATATTGGAAGAATTTCATCAAACTTGGATACCGTTCATAACTTGTCATCATATTTTTTTGTTAAGGTAAAGTAAAAGGTACGTAACAGTTTCGTAGTATACTAGTAACAATAAACATGAACAGCTTCATGAGTGTATTTTGAACTAAGCGGACCGACTACCTCAAGTCTAAGGTATTTTAAAACGTCAATCAAATTTAAATCTCGCTTCGAGACATATCAAAGCAATTTTTTTCAATGAAGTAACATATGACCATCATAAAATAAGTTAAATTAATTGTAAATTTCTATTTACTACCAGTTCGCAAGTCAAGGGTGTAGAGCGGGCTAGAAGAACTGTTAAGAAACTTACCGCCTCTCTTTTTAATTGCTAGTCATACAAATTGTTTGAGCAGGAGCAAATCAAACCAAGGATTAGGGTTATTTAATTATTCGTCAAATTTAAAAAAAAATTGTTTGATTAATTTAAGTTTAACGAGGGCTTTGAATTTATTTAGTGATAATTCTCTAATTTCGCTTGGGAATTTGTTGTTAAAACGAATACAATTTCCATCTAAGGAGTGGTTTACCTTCTGGACCCTGGTTGGTCGTACACTCAAATTGGTTCTGTTTCGAGTATTATACTGGTAAAGTCACCATTTGTTTTAAAATTGTTTATATTTTTTTGTACATACAACAAGGCTCCAAGAATATATTGACCAGATAGATTCGTGTAGACTATATAATATGCGTTTGAAATATCGATAATTTACATTATTATGACATACACATGTAGTTAAAAATACTGTAAATAGTCGTTAAGGTGTCTAACTAATAAATATTATAAACAAACATGATATATGAGTTTTTATCACCGAAATTTATCAATAAATAGCCCACTATACCTTGAACACGCAATACAGTGATTCGGCTAAAAGCATCCTCCCATAAGTAGGCTTTTATAATACACGTTTTATAGAAAGAATTTTTATTCAACCTGCGTAGTTTGTCAGATAGTGTTTTGGATGCTTCAAAGAAATATTTCCTGATACGGCGAGCGGTTGCGAATATATAAACTGTTGGATATGTACTTTAATTACCTTAATTAAATAGATCGGCTTATTTAGCTATGTCTTTAGATCATTATTTATGAAAAGTTAAACTTATCAGTTTCTTAATAATTATATACAACTATGAAATTTAATTAAATTACTATTTTATGACACCGCTGAAAACTTTTACGTTTATTTTCCATAAGAATTTTTTTTAATAGTATTTTGGTAACAATTATTATTTTATTCTAATGTGAAAGATTTTCCACGTTTTACAATGCGTTATTATAATATTCTTCGCTTTTTATAAACTGGACATCTAAGTTTTTATCTATGATTTCCGATTCCGGTAAACGGTGGCCTGATAAAATATTCACAAAGATATTCGGAGCGCGCATTCGCAAATAACTTATGCAAAAACACACAAGATGCCGCATTTTAAAAGGTGCAATCCTGTTTGATCAGTCGGAGGCAAATAAAAAGCTCGGTCTCAGGTGTACTACTGAATATAGAAAGGGTTATAAATGCGTTGTAAACAACTGAAACATATTTTGGGTTCCATTTTGTTGAGTTCATATTTCTGATAGTATGAAGTTTAACTACATACAGTAAATGCGTATCAATATTTGTGTTAATTACTTTTTAGGTGAGATACAAAATATTTATTGTTTGCTTGTCCATTTACCCCAAAGGAATAAGGCAATTAAATACATATTTCCATCTTAAAAAAAGAATACGAGCAAAATTTACAAATATATATAAGCATGCGTTATTTTACCGTTTTATGTATAATTTATTTACCCTAAAATTTGAACTGCGACTACTCATTATAATTTTTCATACGCCGTTAATAAACCCAGCATATAGGTATACGCTATGTGTGTTCACTAAGCCATAGAGGTAAAACATACTATGCTGTCACCTTTATTACATACAAACGCGAGAAGTTTTGTTGTCAATTATTTAGGAAAATCATGGCAAAGTTCAGTTCACTTTGACAAGTCCTTTGAAGTTTTGACGTTCCCGCAGGAAATGTTATAGAACCTATTGATGAGATAAATACAATATTTTGTTTTTATGTTACAGGTGGAAAACGGGCAGAAGGCTCACGTGATACCTCCGCCCACGGACACTCGCAATGCCGCAAGTGAGCAGCCGGCCTTTTAAGAATATCGGAAATACATCAGTGGGCAGCTGGTTCCATATAGTGGTGGTGCGCGGCATAAATTGCCTTAAGAAACGCTCAGTTGTGAAACGACGAATGTCAAGGGTATAGATGATGTATAATCTTATAGATCTTTTCCATTTACGAATTAAGCCTTAGATAACTGTCAACCGTTTGAGAAATAATCTTTCTTCGTTCTTATAATTCAAGAATTAAATAATAATGAAAGCATTTAAATTTTGTATTCAACACTGGGTCGACATGTTTGTTTAATTGTTTTATAAGACAAATGATCCAACATTGTTTCATACAAATTCAACAAAAGCAAAAATGCAACTAAATACTTCATAACTCAAAGCTTTAAAAGGTCCAAGTGGATAACATTGGGATTCATAAATCTTCTGAACTCTTGTTTTGTTCCCGGCACCAAATGATCTCACGAGGCAGCCTAGCCCAAATCCAGCTTTGCTTTTATAAAGCATGAATAGAACTCACGTCCTATTTAAAACAGAAAAAGCGATGTTTCTTGTATGTCCTCCTGCTAAAAAGATTGAAAAAATCTAATGGATTTTCGGCTCCGCGTTCCGTGGAAATAAAAAATAAAATTGTGACTGATGGCCAATGGGACCGCTCGCCAATCTGTGTTAGACTTTTTCCTTTAATCTTTGGCATTCACTTCTCTACGAAAATGTTGCAGTGATCATTTACAACTTCGACATACACATTTTAGTTGCTTATTGTGGCCAGTCGATTTGGGGAATTTTAAATATATTTATAAATATATTGACTTATTACAAGATGAAAAATTATGAGCTCCGTGGTTCAACATGTAGCATACAATGTCTGTAGTGCTGTGTTTGAATCCTGGCGAAACAATTAAATGGACGACAATACATAGGTATAACATGTATTAAGTTTCTAAATGAGACAGTATCCGAAATGTATAAAAAATTGTATTCGTATATAATGATGATATCGTTGTGTTGATAAAATTTTCATCAAAATTTTCCGTTTTAACCTAAATAGTAAATATTTATGATATCGTCCAGCCCGCCTATCGTTACCAATTGAATTAAACGAATAAATTACGTCCTGAATTAATAATGTCCTGCATACATGTAATATCCCTAAACATGATGTTTATGTTTAGACTCAACCTTATTAATATTTATAACAAGCTGTCCCCGCGATCTTCGTTTCGCCTTAATATTTTTATTTAGCCTACCTATGTTATAACGCTAAAGTTTGCTTTTTTAAATATTTTTCTAATTTTCCTTTCCATAAAAACCTTACTCAAGGAAATAAACAAAAAAAAACACGAATTCCCTCCGTCTTCAAATGATATAATGTTACCCGTCCTTGTTTCGTTTTAACAAAGAAAATAACGAGCAAAATTGAAACTTTAAACCGTTGTATTCAATTGGACGTAGCACCATGAATGAGTCTTGAGATGTTGTTAACCAATAATAAGTGAACGGAACGAACAATCGTGTCGTCTTTTGTTATATTTTCTGACCGCCCTAGTCAGTTAAAGCTGAAGAACGGCGTATTTAGGTACATGATGTTTACGTCACTTTAGGCCCTTTGAAAGATTTCAGCTATTCAATAATTTAAGCTTTAATAGTGTGAAAATTTTCGCAATTCGTTGCATTTTTAATAAATTGATACAGTTTTTTTGATACAGTGCTATCCCGGACGCCATGCCTGTATGAATAAATACTGTGATAAAGAACTTGCGTAAACGTGTAATTTTGTTTATCACTGTTATCATTTTTACAGCGATGAGATACCGGATGTATCTCATCTAAGGTTCGTACGAAGTGCTTTCTTAGTTTAATGCATTTCATTTTGAGACTGCCACCATCATATCAAAATAAAGGTATATAATTGTCAGAATAATTTGCAAGACTTACTTTTTTATTTATTTCATATATATGTTACAAAGTGCAAACTTACTGCCTACTTTGAACCACAATTGAGTCGAAAACTTAAAACATTTTACAGTAAACTTCCCATACTGCAGCGCCGGTCTAAGAAACCTCAGTAAGACAGATGGAGTTAGTGTAAATTATGACAATTTCTCACCGAAAATTTCCGGCTAAGTTTTCGTTATGAATATGCAGAGCGGAAGTTCAGTGTGCCAACTTTTTATGAGCCCTGTCAGATTGTCGACGCTTTTGTACTTTACATTTTGACTTAAGCACTCAAGGCTTATTTGAATAGACAATACAATTGAGCACGTGTTTAATGACTTCATGCGAAACGATATTTTCATGAAAACCTGATTTCAATGACCAGGTAATTGGCTGCAACTGGCACTTCCTAACGGAGTTCCAATTCCAATTAGACATTTTATCTTCATGAAATAGCGCAGACCAAATAGATTTTTTTCTTTTGTAGCTTGTAATGCCTATATATATATATATATATATATATATATATATATATATATATATGTAAATTTCTATTCCTCTTGGTCGTCGCATCGCGCGTCAACGGAGGAAACAATTTCGGTAATGTTTATTTTGTCAAGAAACTTTCGGTTCTTATGAAAGAAAAAATAAAGAAGTTATGCGGACATTAGAAAAATTACTACAACAATCAACATCATACATTTTTAATCTCAGTTTGAACCACTATTGAGTAAAAAACTTAAAACTTTGTTTAGGACACCTTAACTACAATATTATTTATACATAACTGTCAGGCATTTCAAGTTAAAGTCAGCGATTGACAGGATGCACTAACCACTACGTTTTTGAATAATATTTATTTTTATTGATTCAATTTAAATACTCGTCGTTAAGACAGGACAACGATTGTCAGATCAATTTTAAAATAAAAATCTAAGAAAAGCGCTTGTTATATATTAATTGTTTTTTGAGTAACAATACTGTCTAAATAATAATTTATTTCGTTAGTTGAGTTTAATTAAATTCAGTAATTTAATCAGCTAAATAAAAATAGTCTTAATATGTACTAGCACAAATAACAAGATAATATTGTATAATATGCTATTTCGTCTCTTTCTATTAAAAATGTTTTCGCTGTCATAAAAAGAGACAGATAAGTATATGAGGTAAAACGGTGCTGTTAGACTAGTTACTATTTAACTTACATTGCATCGCAGTAAAACATTGTAATCTGTCGTCTTCCTTTAAAATTTGAAACATAATTATATTTCGTTAAATAATGAAAACACTCCACAGGAGTAAAGTTATAGTAAATGAAAAAAAATATATGAAAAATTTGTGTCAGAGACAACGAAAAGTTAGTCCAAATCTACGCTCTTAATTGAAAAAAGCCCATCAGAGTTAGTGCTCTGTTATAACTTTGGTACTATTTTTTACTTAAATTTTAATTACTCTGTAATTAAAAACAAAATACTGATTTATTGTTTATAAATAAGGGGTCAGACTAAAACATATGTATTAAGAAATGTAGAGCAAGATTCAATTTATTTGATTTATGCAGAGATAAAACAAACCGCTGTTATGGAAACTTATAACACCCCTGTGTTTCTGACAGTCAAAGAGTAATGTGCACTAGATACTTTTACACTTTGATCTATTGCTGCTCTCTGGCGACAAAAGTGTCCTTACAGCTTTCAGCCCCAACCCACTAAGTAAGGTAGATATATGACTCAGGGAACTTTAAAATTCCTGTTTACATATAGATTCTCTAAAAGATTCTCTGAAGGCATAAATTTATTTAGACATGTATCTGTATGTATGTATGTAACCTGTAAGATTGCGTGGTGTTACCATTCTAATAAAACGAATGGCATTGCTTGATGTTGCCATTCTAATAAAATGAACGGCATCGTGTTCGTTTATTACGTAATCTCTGACATATACATTATAACGATTATAATGAAATGTTACAATTTGAGGGCCAATTTTATTTATGGGACATGTAGGAGGGGTCAATACAAACTCAACCTCAAGTTTGTGGGTTTGGCGGCCTTGTCCACCGGCCGCCATTTTGGAAAAAGGGGTGAAAACACGGTTTTGGCTATATCTCCTAAACTATCCATTGTACATAAAATTTCTAACGTTATATTTTGTAGCAAATCGCTGTGCCTACAATTATGTGACATCTTAGGAAAAATCCAAAAATCAAAAGTTATAAGCAAAAAATTCTCCTTTCAGATGTCAGATGTATTTTCTAGGATTTAGGGAAAATTATATTTAAAAAAAAGCAGCGGGTAAAAATAAACAAATCATTTTATAGTTGCCGAAGTTAAATTTATTTCATATTAAATGCAAGAAATAATAAAATCAAGATTTCTATAATTGTAAGTTTTAGTTTCCTTTTCCCCTAAGTTATACGTTCAAACTACTTGAGTTTAAAAGTTATAATCAATGCATTGCTTCAAGGCATTTCCATCATATCCGGACCCACTTACCTTTCGCTTATAATCTTTCAAGATTCTTTGCAACTCCATATATCAAATGAAACTTTTTCAAAATGTATATACGTTGAACTGATATAGAACTAATGTTATGGATAATTACTATCCAAGACATTTGTTGAGGCAATTAAAGAACGCGCCTAAAGCTTTCATTAATTAAATTAAATGTAGGGTTCGCGTGTGTAGAAAGCCAAGTGCTACATTCTCCGAAAGTTTTTAACTCTGATGAGTTGTAGCTTGAGGCCGCTGCTTAAACTTTGAATTCATAATGAATTCCTTAACTGAGACTGCACGGATGTGACGTAATTAAAGAGACGGGGAAGCTAAAACAAATGTAAACATTGTATGAAGACGTTTCATATGCGTATTTCATAATTTCATTGCTTTTATGAAAAACTTTATTTAAAATTACTTAGTATTTTGTTGTAAAGACGAAACAATGAGACGTATGTGCATCTCTCTTTTGAAATCATCTGTAAGATTACTAGTAATTAAATAAATAAATAAATATTCATATTACGTGTTATTTTATAGATTTTTTAACATAAAAAATAAATCAGTCTAAATGCATTGTGTTAAAAAAAACTTTGCGATCAATAAGGTTATGGTCATGCGTAAAGTTTGTCTGTCTTTTGGCTCTTTAGACTAAAACATTTCTTATCTTATTATGCAATGGATACTTAAAATTCTTCAAAAGCATTTATTTAAATTCTCTTTATTAAATTCAAATATCGGAAAAATATCAACACTATATACTTCATTACTATTCCATGATTGTTTGAACAGGGATGAAAAAAACCAATAGAAGGTTGTAGCCTTCTAGGTATGGGCCTACGATTTCTGATTCTATTTCATGGATAGCTTTCTACGCCTGACACATGGTATCGACTTTTCAGGTCTAAGAATTGATTTAGAATGTTTTTTTACTTCAATTAATGCATTTAAAATTAGCTTCCAATAATAAAATCAAAAGACCAAATGATGTCAGCTGTCATTGTCAATGATTCTGCCAAAGTCAAAGTGAAATTAATTCAAATCGCTAAAACTTGTGGCTTATTCGATTCGCTAATATGTCGGAACAATGGCGTTACTGTCAGCTGTCACCATTACGTCACCGAGCTTATGAAAGTTAAGTCAGTTCATAAGCCTTAATTCTAGTGGTTTGTTTGATTTGCCAATGTTACTAGATCTATAAATAATGTCGTCGATAGTAATAGTGACACCACCTTTAAACATTTGAAACTTAAAGATAATCAATTTTACAGTAACCATTTGACACTAGTTCCCATCACTGCCGTTCGACTATAGTCAGTATGACTTCGGTCGCAGAACGAGTAAATAAATTATTACGAAACTTGTTTGTCCAAAATTTGGGTTGTTATAAATAAAGGCACTATTTTTCTCAATTTTGATTCGCTCAATTTTTCTGGGGACCGTTGGTACGGCGGCGTAAAAATTGAGCGGTTGAAACAAGTGGAAGCTTTTAAAAACTAGACTCAAATGTAGAAATTAAACGGCTGATTCCAATTGTTGACGTCACAATTTTTAATAATTTGGTCCTTATTTTGTTAATTTTCACGCTGGGCTTAATATTCATTGATCAAGTTCTTGTTTGCTGCTCTATTATCAATCGGTTCCTGTCTCTGCCTTCCTGTTGTCAAACAATGTTCATATAATTCATTCGATTTATTCATTTTACTAAATACCTTACTTTGACATTTCTGTACCTTTATGTAGGTACTCTTCTCGTTCCCAATTCCTACGACTTTAACCAAATCGAGTATCAATTGTATCAATAACAAAATTGAGTATCAATACTCCAAAACGCTTCTTCATCTTCAGCTCAGCTTTATTGTAAGTAACATTGGAAGTATTGTAAGAAAAATAAAAGAATCTTTCGATATTTCATTCAATAATTTTAGAATAGTTCGTGAGTCAACATAGCTGTGTAAACACAATCATAAAAACGTTAACGAAAAACAACGAAACATTATTGCCAATCAATACCATTAAGGCGCTTCGAAGAATAATTTCTTATAATTTAAAGGATTTTTTGGTGTAAACAACGTAAAGAGCTTTCAAGGAAATTGTCTTACGGATTATTCATTCTCTTTATAGACTTGCGTAGCTTTATTTTATAATGATTTTAATTCGAGGCTACTTAGTGTTTTTAAAAACAAAAATTCAGACCAAATCTAATATCAAGATTATTTAATATTACTTTCAATTGTCGTCAATGTGATGACGTCTTAATTGTTATATTATACATTTCATTAAACATAAATGTAAATACTTATAAAAGTCTTGGTGGTAGTTTAGTAATCGTAATCAATTATAGAAATCGTAAATTAAAGTATTTAATAGTTACCACCTAGGCAAAGAGATATATTAACTAACGTTCCATTTCATCCAAAATGTAATTAATGTAAACGTACGGATGCTATCGCGGACATTAAAAAAAGTTTTTTATGGAATGTAACATACATATATATATATATATCATATGCATATCATATATATATTATATTATATTTGTATCGCAGACATCCCTACTCATCTGCAAAGAACAGAGTGGGTGTAGGCCGAGAGAAAAAGTCTTTTAAAATAGCAAATCATCATGCAAACAACACTTATTGTAAAACAAATATCGCAAATTTATTAGAAGTAGCCTGTCTAGCACTAGTATTTTATACACTAGATAATCGTTAACTTTATAGTATGTGTTTTTACAAAGCTTTTTTTTAATTCATTTCTTAAATTTTTAAGTATTGATGTCTTCTAAAAACTGTAGTACATCACTTTGCGTGAAACTATTTATAGTACTTAGTAAAAGGGGTATTTTTTCACAGCTTGTTGACTTATTATTAGTTTTGATACGAATCCTATGTTTTTGATAAACATATCAAGGATAATGTGTGATTTTAAAGGTGAAACAATTTTAAAATTGGTCCAGTACTTTTAGAGTTATTTAATTTAAAAATCAATAAAGAATGTCCTTTTTATGTAAGTGAATATAAAAAAAAAACATTGAAATCAAAAGTATATGTCTCCTTTACTTTTTAACTACTGCTAAGAGCATTTCTATTTTTTTTTAATCCAGTTCTTATATAGATAACTATCTGCTAGTATTACTAGTCTGTAGTCGGATAAAAATGACGTCATGCATGCAAAGCGTGCTCCGGGTCAGCTAAGAATATTTCTCATATGATTCACGATGCCATTTACTTGACGGAACGGAACGTTCTCAAGACCGAATAGCTTTAAATTTAAATTCATACTATTTTAGATGAAATATTATTCTTCTCATCTATGTCGAGTCGTGAGTAAACACTGATAGCAATGTATACTGTATATTGCTTATAGTCAACCAATGAAATATAGAAAGAGGCAAGAGCAGATACGTTTAAGGCACTGTATGCATATTATAATTATTTTACAGGGAAAACAGGACTTTTGGGTTACATACTTTAACTACTAAGCAACGAAGGAATATGAGTCTTAAAGGAAGACAATAATAAAATTAATTGAAACCTACTTTAAATCTAAAGCGAAAAAATTACTAATGCAATTTATTTATTTATTCGAGTTACCCATGCGATATCTGAAAAAACTACTAAACCTATTTTGATCAAACTTGAATCCATAATTGAATTAAACCTATTCGGAATAATTTATATATTAAAATGAAGATTATTATGAGGAAGTATTTCCTAAGTAATTCATAATAATAATTTATTTGGAAGAATATGGTACAATAATATTTTGGTGGTACTGCCTAAATATCACATATTCTGCTACGCGTGCAAATTTTAAAAACAAAAATATCGTTTTAGAGTTTTCACAAACACATACTACAGAAATTATATCAGCATGGTAAAATACTAAAACACTAGAAGTATATACGGCAATAATTATATCAAACCCGTTCGAAACCGTACCAAAATTCTAAGTAATAACTTATTGTAATGTAATTAGAGGGGACCTAAGTAATTGCGATTGTTTTAGTTGATTAGTTTGTCTGTTACAATACAGACGAGTGCCCTATATATCTGACTCGTAAATTGAGAGCAATGGCGTCGCCTGCTGTGAGTTTTATTGTGATTTATAGGTTCGATTACCGGACTTCAGGATGAAATGCCTTAATATTTTATAAGCCAATGAATAATAATATATAAAGGATTTTGTTATCTATTATCTAAAAAATCTTATAATTAGATAGACATTGGAGATGTGTATGAAAATTTTCAAAAATAAATTTTTTGTTATTTTTTTAGGTAAACAAAGTTGATGACAGTTTAAACTAGTCAGCCGGAAAGCAATTACACTACCGGTTGTATGTTCAATTAAAAAAGTAGAAATCTGTTGGGACAAGCTCGGGTGCGTACGGTAGATGACCAAGATATAGATTTTTTTTTACTCGGGGCTCCGCGGCGCAACAATATGGGTTGTTGAATTGCGATCCTCTCCATCATTGTTTGCAATTCAATAGATTATCTCATTTAGCCAGCCACCCAGCCATCAGTGTTTTACCCTTTAGTAAGAACCTGAAATGTACAAGTCCGGCACTGGTCCACCAAACAGGCACCATTATCTTCCTATGAGTAACCTTTTTTTTAGGGCACTGGTTAGGTACGGTTCCTATACAGATTCAGTCGCATCCTTCGACACGTATGTGTCAATGTTGGTCGCTTAATTTGGTCTGTAGTTAGTGTTGTAGCCACTTATCTAGCGTTTTCACCTTTCCGATTTGTCACAAGTGATTTAATGTTGTTTTGACACTTACTCAAAAGCTCGCAGCAAGCTCGGCGCTAGATTGAGATATATCTGCTTTAACTATCGCTTTCAATTAGTCGTTGATAATACTTAACGGCCGACCGCAATGGTCGTTCTTCGACTGAACATTTCCAGATTTAAAACGATAAAACCAATAATGGACCGTCTGCAATGCAAGCAGTGTTAGGCCCGCACACGTCGTTGATATTTCGTGTTGTTTGCGCTTCGGTATTTCCGCCTAGGTACACATATTTGGAAATTGAACGAATTTTCAGTTTATCCACGGCACATAAAACTACCACAACATAACAAAAACAAAAATTTGTCTATAACAAATGCCTGAATTCGAAATTAAATTAACACGGCTTTCAAATAAAATTTATTTGAATTTCGAATTGCGCGCCAATCCATGGATAATTAAATCTGTATATACTGGTTATAGAATATACATAAGTAAAGATATATTTAATTGACATGATGATGATCATGTTTAGTTACATTACTCGTGCAAAGAAAAAAGTCTAGCCTTAAATTCAGGTCCTTTTGACTCACGGTAGTTCCCAGAGGCATGAAATATGAAACATGAAATATGATTCATACAGGTTGTTTTTCTTTTTTACTTGTACCTCTTTCCCAACACAGAAGATACTTTATTGTATACTATATCTTCCATATTGAAACATCTGAATTAACTTGACAACAAAAATAGTATTACAAATACTTAGTGTAAAAGAAACCGCGAATAGAAATTGTCAAATATATGAAAAGTGGTTTGTTAAATATAATGTAATAAATAATTTTATTTATAGGTTATGTAACAAGCTTCAATATGCCAATCAACTATCAAATTTAAGAGATAAGAAATTCGAATTGATTTATCAGTAACGATATTTTTCCTGGTTCTAACTATTTCCTTTGAAATATTCGCGGGGAACAAAAGCGTCACCTACCGGGCAGGTCGGGGGCAGGTGTCTGAAATGGGAAATTCATTGCTCGATCGTAAACAAAAGGACAATTTTTAAAGCTTCAACTGAGTGCTCGCAAATTTTATACTTTTTGCGATATCATATTTCATTTTAATCGCCCCCGTGCTTTTGATTAACGGGGACGATATTTTTGGATTTTGATTATTTTTTGTGAGTATTTGGTTAAAGATTCGCTTGTTTTCATAAATCATTTACGTTTTATAGATATGATCAGTTATACATACGAAATTTATAATATTTCTGAATGTTTATATATAAAACATATTGAACAATATATGCTTTTGCAACATGTAAATATGACACCTAGTAATGAAAACAATAACGGCCCAACCCTTTGTTATGACCCCAGATTTCTGTACACTTTTCCTTGATAAGTTTTCTTCATCAGACAAACAGATTATTCTTAAACGTGCGGATTCCCTCTCCTTCGCCTACCATTTGAGCCAGTATTAAAGGATACAATATCCATTAGCGTAAATAAGTTATAGATTTTTATCTGTAGTGATAAGTTAATAGTTGTGTAGATAAGCAGTGACGATAATTTGTATACTATGTATCGCCGAATTGAAGTGTTTTCTCGAGAAACATCTTGATAATAGCGATTGGAGCCTTCGGGAAATAGATTGAAACCCCTCATTAAACGTAAATTAATCAATAATGCTTTTTATAAATTTGACGAATATTTAATAATCATAATCCTTGGGGTTAATTTGATCCAGTTCAAACAATTTGTATGACTCAAAACTTAGCGATTAAAAAGAGTGGTGGAAAGTTTCTTGCCAGTTCTTCTTGCCCGTTCTACGCCTTTGACTTGAATGTAAATTTACAACTAATTTAACTTTATTTCTGACGTACATAAGTGTACTTGTTTACCTATATGAATAAAGTTATTTTGATTTTAGTTTGAGTCACCCGATTTCTTGTATAACTTATACTGGTCGAGGATAATTCCTTTAGATTGGAACAGTACATCTTCTTTCCTCCATAGGTTTAGGAATCTTATGAATTTGATAACTGAAGAAATTTAAATACCATTGTAATACCAACTTTATAACGTTATATTTTCATATTGACGAATAGAATATTCCATCCTATTCTCAAGAGACTAGACAACGGCCATGATAGCGTCGAACTGTCCAACTAGCTTCGAAGCTACAGTTTACATTATGCTCTATAACCAAGCAATAAATATGTAAATAAATAACTGCAAGTTTATTGGATGAATCCATATCAAACATTTTTTTTTAATTTACGTCCAATTTTTGCAACGTTAACTATTTACTGTTTGAATAAGTAGCCCTTTCTTATATAGGTATATTATATTGCACACTTCTTTCTCAATTCAGTCTTGCGTCTTTTTCTGTCAAAGTGTGTTTACGATGTGATGAAAAGAGATAGAAGGTTGCTTTAATATTTTTTAAAAATAACAATGAAAATTTTCGTAATAAGCTCGGGACAACATAATTGTTACAGAAATTTGTGGTATTACCTATCTAGTATTGGGTAACGTACATAAATGGTGTAACGTACTTACTTGGTTCTCCACCCTACGAAACAGCAATTCGGATTGGAAGGCGCAGAATCCTTAAAGTCTAAGGAACATACGATTTCGACTTCTCCATTGGGACACTTCAAACCTAGAGTCCATAGACTCACTCACATATTCAACTATGCTTGTATGCTTAATTAACAACTTTAAGAATGTTAAATACATGTGTTAACTCCACACACATGCGTAGGCGCGCATCAACGCAACGTGCACTCCGGCCTATTACTCACTCGACGCCCGACGGCAGGCTTCGCAGTGTTAACACACGCTCATAATATTTTATTCATTCATAAATTCATTTTACAGAGGCCATCAATATATAAAAATACCGTTTGTATTCCTCAGAGAGTACCTTTTTTAACAATACTTTTTAAACACGTGTAAACTGTATTGTACGTTATAAATACCATAAAGACCAATCAGCCGTCATAACAACGCCTTGATAGAATTCGTTCTAAAACCACAAATCGATGCTGACATTACCGTACTGTCTAATGTAATTTACATTTATTTTTTTCTTTTTAATAAGAGAATACTCAAATTGTTATCACTGTAAGTAATGATTTGTGAACCAAATTGTTTGTAATTACAAAATTCTGTACTTTGGCACCAAAGATCGGAAATAATTATTAACAATTTGACAGAAATTCGATTTTTACTTTTAAATTTAATGTAAAAATCGGTTTTAATTCAAATATCGTAATCGATGACAAAACAAATTACATATGAAGTTATAATACGATCCCATCTGGTTACAAAATTTCAAACATCTGTTACAAACGCATGATAAGAAACTATATATTTTGTTGATAGGCAGTTTACTTTCGATAAAAGTGAATTCAGTATTTATTAATTGCTGCTGAGATACGTTTAGTGACCAATTAGTAATATTTTATAAGCAGCCAATTTTTATGAAACCAGATATAATATATTCTACTTACCAATACCTCTGTTCTATTTTATTCTAGAAAAAATTATAGGTTAATATGAACACATGTAAGTTTCCCTCGCCACAGCCGGTCATTTTTCTATAATTGCTTAATTAGAAAGTTTCATTCGAGCGCTTTACAATTTGCTAGCGAACCGAGTTTTTCCCCGGTAATAGTTCATGCCCGATATATTTTACGTAAATTGCCATTTTATGTTCTAGTATGTACTCCAGTTACAATGAAATATTGTATAATGTGTTATTAATTATTTAAATTAGAGAAAATACGCTAAAAAAACTATATTGCTAAAAGAGATTGATGTTTATTTTATAACAGTTTTGTTTTTATAAAAATGCCTCCGTTATAACATAGATTAATACAAGGATACTGTATGCCTTAGACCAAAAGTCACCTACTTTACTCTGAATGGAAAAAAACAAATGAGTACGAAACATCTCGTTCTGCATCTGTTTCGTACTTATTTGTTTTTTCTGATGCCGAGACATAGAAGGTTGTATGCCACGCGTCCTACTATTTATCTACATTTTAATAAATATGCAAGGAGTATCGCCTTTATAACTACAGACTTTACACGTAGACATCCATCCTTGTAATTTCTGCTGAACTGAAACAGACGCTCTTGCGTGCCCGATTTCATTGCGAAGTTTGATATTGTTATTCATTTTAATGGGCAATATATTTTCTATAACAGGCATTACAGAAGTTTACAAAGACACGCAGTTTGTTAAACTTTCGTTTTGTTATTCGGATTCTTGTAAAGAATTATGAACGTTGCTATTCAAAGGTGAGTTTAATAAATTTATGCAAACAATTTGGATAGAAGTATGTTTTCGAGTTATCGAAATTCTTAAAACGAATATATTTTATATTTAATAGAATTTATAATTTAACACCCTAATTCATAAAATAAAAGCCTTGTAATTGTTTCCAAACATAATTATAGTTACAATAATGCAATAAAAATTAAGTTTTTATTTGTACATATTTTTATTTATGATTGGTTTTCACTTATTATTATGCCTTTCATTAAATATATCGTATAAATTCTAACAAAGAATACTTTCTATCTTTATTTTCATAATCCCATCTGTTAAGTGAACGGTTCAACGACTTGAAAACAGTATTAAATTTACTTTTGGTATAAACAAATGCCAAAATAATAAAACCGTCTCGAATTGAGAGGGACGCCAAGACAAACTCAAGTTCCTAATTAATTAATATCGATCCTCCAAGTTGGGTAATTAATAGAAACGTCCCCGAAACTTAGATAACCCTTTACGAAGTTCACGTATTAATCCAACGAGAACACAATGAAAACTTTCCACGGGCACAAGTTTGACACCTCGTCTTTTGGCTTGAGTTGGTAGCGACACCTCAAATGGTATAAAATAGCTTGTTATTAATTAGCCTGATTGTTTGGAACTGTCATTTGTTTCTGTCATTCGATTTTTGAAAAAGTGGCTGCTTTGTAGCTTAAATTTATTTAACGTTTAAAGTTGACGTTACCTTATTATTGCGGCTCTTCTATTTTAAATTTAAAAACACTTCGTATTGCTCAAACTTTATAAAAGCCGGTTGAATGTCGTTTCATACAGATACTCACTATAAAACACAATTAATCGAGCGTATTATAAATAGAGGATAATTTATTTAGAAATGTTTATTCGGTCCGATGCAGTCGAGATTAGTTTAGTAGTAATCGCTTGAGGGAACTAGACTGCATTATACGCATCGGCGAGCATTCGTCACCTGCGGGCAACATTTAAAATGGAAAATGCATGTTTTTATTTTCAATTTTATACCTTCCGGTTTGAAGTTTTTCGCTAAATGTTTTTCGTTAGGTTTATTTATTTGAAATGTCGAATTTATTAAACATTTGCAGGTGTGCTGTTATATGATTTTATGTAAATTATTTTATATGCACAATCTTATATTTTATAACAATTTGTTTCATTATACAATAGTTGGTGTTGCAGTATTATGAATTCTATAGACATTCTACATTCTATTATTGTCTTTCTTTTTAGCGGCCGTGAGAGAGAATATATCATCGAGACGTATGGTGACAGAATCAATTACGACTATAATGAGCAGGTATATATATTATAGATCAGAGACTATAGATATTCGTATCCGTTACAGGTTTCGCCTACAGGATCGTGATCGCTCGAGTGCGTCGTTCAACAGCGCCCACGCAACGGGATACCAATGGCTACACAGTTGTAGCCCGTCGTAGCTGCTACATAACTGACATCCAATTTTGATCGTAATACATTTTTTTTGTTATCGCAAGTTCAGCATTAAAACGTTTATAATTAAATTGGTATTAAAACTGCTACGAAACATACCATGTAGCACAATGGCTACAAACTTATTATCTCTGCGACTGTTTTCTTTATTACGTAGTACTTTTGAATAAAGGACTAAGTCTAGAATGGACCACTTAACCTAGTAATACTAGTCTAGGGACTGATCTAGTTTCAATAAAACTAAATACTATTCGTTATTAAAACTAATTTTAATAAGAATAAATCGAAAGCACAGTTCATTAGACTCATTTAAGTTGTACAGTTTCATTAAAGGACCACAAACCGTAAAACAAACTGAGGATACAAGCAAATTGCCTAGTTTAACTAAAGATCTAAGCTAATTAGTAGCAAAGCACTATAATTAGTGCCTCGGGATGCAATGGGATATACAGTGACAGTGTTTGAGAATTTAACGAGCTTAGCTGTGCAAACAAAAATGATTTATTGTTTAATTATATTATATGTTCAAGCATGTTCCCTGTTTTAATGCGCGCCTGGTATACGACCTACTATTAAGTTTCGAAATTATTTCAAAACTATGATGGCTGAAAATCAAAGGTGGTCAAAGCTTTCCCGAGTCCACAGCGAGGGTACTGATGGAGATCAAATGCACGCTGAGCACTACAGTAATATTGTTTAGTTTTATCTTTTGTTAATGTCTTGTTTCGTGTTAATAAATGGTAATTTCATTAAAAGGCAATTTTATTAATATTTAATTGATAATAAAGTTATTTAAAACGTCACATCAATGTTTTAATTAAAAAGATGACTCAACTTTCTTAAATTTAAGTCCATGTTTAACGATCTAATCTGGAGGTATAAAAAAAATGCGGTCGCACTGCAACTTATTAGGTCTGGGCTTGTGTGCCTGAGACCCATTGTCGACTTTGGGTCTAAGGCTTGCCAGTTTTCTCATGTTCTGGTAATGAGAGTGTTTATCAAAGTCAAAAATCATTTAGGTAACTCAATTAACACTTATGAACCTCAGAAAAATGAAATATACATTAAATGCTTTTAATTAACATTTACTGCCAGTTCTCAAATCAAGGGCGTAGAACTGGCAATGAACTCTCCGCCACTCTTTTTAATCGCCAAGTTTTTTTTGTTTTACAAAACGTTTGTAAGGAGCTGCAACCATTACACCATGTTCCACATGCCATCTTAAGTAATAAATAATAATAAAATATATTAAAAAACAAAGATTTGTCTCAGATTCTCAAAGATCCGCTATCAGGAAGCATGGTGAAATAGGTGCATGCACTTTCATTCTCGTGGGAACAACACGCACATACATAGTCGAAATAACTAACATCACCGCATACACGAATTCAAGTACGACCTGTCACCACAAGTAGCAACCGTTTACGAGTATGACGCATGGCCAGCCATCGGCCCCCTCACCATATTTTAGGGAGAGAGACAACCCGACGCATGGACGACGCCACAAGCAATGACATTTAAGCGAGCATGATGATCCTTGAAATGTGAACTTGGCTCCAAAGAAAATAATAATAATACTAATTACCATCAGCGCCGGTATCACTTAACTTAACAGGTGAGTTTTCTATCCGACATCCCCAGTTATATATTAAAAAAGGTAAATTAATGACCCAGGATCTCCAAGTTAATTCAAACCCTAGCACTGGTTACGATATGTAAACGTTGAAATTAGTATAAGACACGGATCGCGTGAGACGTCAGGGGGAGTCAAACCCGCGCTACTCTATTTCTAAAACAAACAATAAACAATTAACCAATCTTCCTACGTTCACGTGCGAAACGTTCTTATTAATAGTTTTCAACTTTAATTGCAATGAAGTTTAAATCGATGTTGCGAAATGTCTGTTAGATCCAGTTTTTCATTAATTTTCATTAAGAATATAATTTTACAATTTTTAAGCGCTTCGTTTGAAGAGTGAGCAGATCCTGTTCAGTTTTAAAGAATTATTACTCTGAGAATGGAACTGTGAGTTTATATTTATCCTAATGGTCAAACAATTTTGTTAAAAATCTCAGTTAATATAAATACTGTAATGATACTCTTACATTTTTAATCAGTCTGTCTATAGTAGATAATAAAATTATTTGTATTTTGTATGTTTGTAATAAAAATATCAATAACTACTCGACCAATTTCAAACATCAACTCGACGTCTGTCGTTCCACAACTAAGCGGTTTTAATGCAGTTTTTGCCGCAGTATGTAGAACTTGCCTACTGAAGTATTTCCGAACCAATTCGACATAGATTCCGGAAAGAAAAGAGCGGAATAACTCTTAAAAGGCCGGCAACGCACTCGCGAACCCTCTGGCATTGTGAGGATCCATAGGGTGCGGTATAACTTAACATCAATCAGGTGAGCCTCCGGCCTGTTAGCCCCTGGTTTATAAAAAAAAAAACATAATTTCACCATAAGAATGCTACATTGTCTCTGATCAATATACCACGTCAATTGCGTAAGACAAAATAAAATAGTGGTAGTGTTTATAGTATAGGTTTTTTATGTGTAAATGAATGTGTTTATTAATATTCACAGACAAGATATGAATCATTGAAAATATTAAAAGTTTAAAACTTTTATGATGCAATGAATATTATATTAAGTGCTTTTATATTGTACATTATGTAAGTATATATGTACATTGTACAGAATTGCAACAAGCTTTACATAGTCAATTATGTAAGAACGTGCAATCTAAATCAGTATCGTGTAATCCCGGGCGTCTAGCTTAACGAAGCGTTGAGAAACTTTTTGGACCCTGTACGTAAACAAACATTTTATATACAGGAATTTAAACCTTAGTCAATAGGAATAGACACTATTTTAGTAACAAATAATACAGTTCACCATCCACGTCTGCACCCTATTTGTGGGATTGTACTTTTTCTATGTCCTCGTTAGTTCGTATGTAGTGCAATTATTCTACTTAATGTTAAATTGCATCCTGGCTCGTTTATCGTTTCAAATGTGCTATCTAAAGTTCGGATAAAAACGAATCTGTACTGCTATAAATAATTAATATTCTAAGCATTCAGATTTTCATTAACGACCATATATCCCATATTAAAACACCGAGAGTAGTGTTAGCCTAGTGGGGATAAGCTATCCATAATAATAATAATAATTTATTGATTTCTCCTATATAACATTTACAACAAACAAATCAATAACAGTTTAGAAGGTATGAGAGAGAGAGAATGGTATCTAAACTAGGTAAGAACCTGTGGTATGGATAACCTGGCGTCCATTCCACAACCTCCATACTGAGTGAGAACAAAAAGTACATACATAATAATAATAATTTATTGCAAGAATATGGTACAAAAAGGTGGTACAATAGTAAGTTCGCATACTCTGCCACACACAATAAGGAGGTTTATATTTTACATTGTTAGTTATATGAATTGGTAGATTTTTATATTATTTGTATCGTACATATCATACCAAATGTTATTAAATTTATATCTACTACAGTGTCTCACGCAAATAATCATTTGTTGAATAATACATTTTTTCCAAAAGTAATACCCCAAGTCGATTTTTAGACTCTAGTCTCTCTCTCTCTCTCTCTAGATCTTTTAATTCTTTTGGTTAAATATTGTAAACCTCAATAGCCATACAAAAGGTATTTTTCCTAAACAGTTCCAGATTGATTTTTGGCACTGCCAATTTCTCCTCATGTCTACTTCTTACTTCGACTCCTACATTCGACTTAAAATTATGTATGTTTCTGTGCACGAATAAGGACCTTTCTAAAATTTAACTACAGGGAAGACATAAAATTTTGAGCTTCTTAAATAAAGGTACGCAACTATCAATAGAGTTCTTTCCTTTGAGCCTTAAAAACCATATCTATATACATACTTCAACTGAATTTCCCCAAGCTATAATTCCATATCTAATAATTGATGAAACATGTGCATGATAAGCAGCCAATACCGTATCATAGTTAATTTTGGCAATTTTTGCCGCGCACCACCGCTATGTGGAACCAGCTGCCCACTGAAGTATTTCCGAACCAATTCGACTTAGGGTCCTTCAAGAAAAGAGCGTACAAATTCTTAAAAGGCCGGCAACGCACTCGCGAGCCCTCTGGCATTGAGAGTGTCCATGGGCGGCGGTATCACTTAACATCAGGTGAGCCTCCTGCCCGTTTGCAAACGCATTGCATTGCATTGCATTTTATAAAAAAAAAAAAAAAAAAACGGTTTCTCTTAGTCGTTTTAAGACAAAAACTAAACTGTCTATTTTGTTCTGTAACTTTTCAATGTGTGCCTTTCAACTACAAAATTTATCTAGCGTTATACCTAAAAATACATACTCATTTATTATTTCTAGTTTATTTATTTTTTGTCAGTTTAATGATTAAACATGTAACATATACTGTGGAAAAGGCATTAAATGATTTGGTATAAATAAAAAAACATGATCACAAATTAGGTTTGATTGCTAGAATAATTTGTACTTATTGCCGCGAAGCGAATCCTGTGTCCAGATTTTCCTTACCAGTAATATAGTGTTGATTACACCAAACCATAATGAAATTGGCCATTGCATCGTTATGTTCCCTATATCTCCATTCACAAGACAATCTCAGCATCAAATTACTTGTAAATGGCACAAATGGCATCTCGCTAATTCAGGTATATGAGACCAGAGATGGAACGGATAATCGAAATCATTAGAGGCGCCTATCAGGACATATTACGTCCTATTGATGGATAATTACACTGAAATGCAGAATTTATAATCAAGAGTGGCATTGGCTTGACACGGCTGGGAATTGAATACATATGGCTAGGTAATAAGGAAGGATCACCTTCACCATGATGAATAGTTAGTCTTAGTGGGAATTTGTTAAAGCCAAGATTATTTGTTTTCTAACTGCCGTAGTTTTTCCTTTTTATAAACGCCTATTGAATGAAATAACAATCTTCTTAAACTATAGGCTATTATATAACAGTTTACGACACTACTGACCTTTTTATTAAATATGTACATGTAGTTACATTTAATTCAAACAATTTTATCAATAGTTTTTATTACGCCGATATACGACAAACCCATGTAATATTTTATTTTAAAAAATTACGAGTATTTAAAAAAAAAACTAGTACTAATGTTTTTTTAGAATTATGTAGTACGAAAACTCAGTCTTGAAATCATAATCGCAAATCTTACGTGGTAAGTTTGCTTGCTATTTAATATAACTCTATTCTATATGACTTCACTTTGAATTAATTAACAATTTTCACGTAACTTGTTTATAGGATACTTCTAGAACTTGAACTGTTTGATATCACTTTAATTAACACCCCATTGCAACTAAATGAGTTAAAGAACTGGCGTTTATGTTGTACCAACGTTTCACTACTCATTAGTGAAACATCGGAAGTCTAGACTGTCGCTATAATTCTCTCAGTGTTGACATGTTACGCAGTTAAATCAATAGTGCTTTGAATTATAACATATGGTTATAGCTGTTTAATCTATTTTCAAATAATTAAGGGTTATGCGTGTAAGTCAACGTTAGGGATTTATATTTTAAAGTGAAACTTCTTTAAAAAAAGTATACCGTCGCATTTGTCGGTTACGCGTCACATATTCCGTTACGGGTCTCATTTTTCCGTTACGCGCCATCTTTTTCTTGTCCCTACCGCGGTTGTTTCAAAGAGATTTAAAATTAAATAAATAAAAAGGCTTAAATAAAGGCTTTAGTAATCGAGAGACCTGTCCACTGATTTCTTGTCTCTCGCAGATTACGATTTCTGTAAGAAATCAAATAAGACACGAAAATAATGAAATTCTTTATTAATAATATCATAATTAAATTACATATTGTTCCTATAACCGATACAGTCGTTGTAATTCTCAAACCATTATCAGAAACCTGTTAACGTTAATCAGTAACGAGTAACGCTTTGACATAAACCGCTGTCATGTTTGACGGTTGTATAATTACGGCCGTTACTGAGCAACTCGAGAGTCTAGTGTTTAATTTGCGAAATTTCGGAAGCTAATTAATTAAAGTGTTTACTTCAAAAATTTATTTACAAGGTTGGTTAATTAATGAACAATTAAAATAGTCGTCGTCGTTCGTTCGGTCGTTACAAACTGAAAGCTAACGCCTTGCACAAAAGGTGTTTTTCTTGTTGAAAAATATACCATGTTTGTATGTCATCAATAGAAGTGATGCTTATTAATGTAATTTTACAGTTCTTAGTAGATTTTAAATTAAAAATGTTTTATCTTCATATTTTATAAATGATTCAATGTGGTCTTCACACAAACTGAATATAAAATACGCATCTTAAATAAACCTAAAGACGATTATCTTCTTCTTTGATTTGGTATAGAATATTAAGTATTTTTTTGTTTTTACATAAATATTATATCAATTTCGATGTGCAAAATGTTTTATAATAGTAGCCAAGCCGAGCAGTGTTGGCCTAGTGGCTTTAGCGTGCGACTCTCATCCCTGAGGTCGTAGGTTCGATCCCGGCTGGGCACCAATGGATTTTCTTTCTATGTGCTCATTTAACATTAGCTCGAACGGTGAAGGAAAACATCGTGAGGAAACCGGCTTACCTTAGACCAAAAAAAAAGTCGACGGGATATGTCAGGCACAGAAGGCTGATCACTTCAGGCATCACTTGCCTATTCGATTACCAAGTGATCATGAAACAGATACAGAAACCTAAGGCCCAGACCTAAAAAGGTTGTAGCGCCATTGATTTATTTTTTAATAGTAGCCAAGAGAAGGCAAAAGAAAGAGGGAACGTCAAGCAAAAAGGATGGGCAGATGGTCTGCCGAAGATATACATTACTATTGGTCAAGTAAATGTTTGGCTTTTATATAGATTTCAACCTTGAAAAAAATTATCATAAATGCCTAAAAGTTATATTCTTCTTATTTGCTTAAAGTCACAAACGAAACAGGTACAGTCACATTTATTCAAGTTTTTTTACATTCATTACAAAAAGCCATTCGCGTCCCCATCTTAAGACTGATACGGCTATAAAGTACACTTTAAATTTTATGAGATGTCGAACAATAAACGATGTTGTAAAATTCGGAACCTTACATTTTCTCTTATTATTATTTGTCGTTAATTCTCTACTTCTATACTTACCTATAAACTATACAAATACGTACTTGATGTACATTTGTGAAAGTGTGTGTGATTTTTACAAAGTAAATGTAACGAGGTTTGTCGTCTTCAAATATTAATAATTAGAAAAGAGAACCAGCTCCAGTTGTACTCTGTAACTTTTAATAATTCTTCACGCCATCCAAGTACCTATAGTCCTCTCTGTTCTACTTTTCTGTCTTTACCGCACCCATTCTAAAAAACAGCACTCGGTCTCTCTTGCCATTCTTCATTGTCGCGCTACAGAGAAGACTTACAACCAACGCTTGCGCTTGCGCTTATGCTTGTGCTTACACTTTTATTTGTGGTCTTCTCCCACGAAGACAAGTGTAGAGACGGAGGACTATCGGTGAGTGTGGTGTTCACATATGTATTTTTACGCGGCATTCCACTTGCCCCTCGGTCTACTTTTCTTTGTCTTCGCTAACAATACCGATTCCGACGTTTTTGAACGCAATTTTAATGTAGCGCTCACGCGGCACCAAAACTCTTTCAAATCGGAATCGCTGTCGATATCGCTTTTGGAATTTACAAAGTACGAGCTTTGGTCACTGGTGAGAATGATTTTCCGTGATTGTGTGTGTGTGTGTATTAAAATAGTTGAGTATTTCATATTATATTGAAACATGTGTTTGTTTCAATAGATGATGCTCATGTTCTCCATCTCCTATATTCCATTCTATTCAACCCTAAAACTCCTTCCTATCTCAAAAATGATTTCAAATTTTTGGGAGCCCATAACTATAGCTTACGCTCTTCCGAAAACTAAATCCTTGAAATCCCATCTCATCCTCCTTGGCGATTCCTTTAAGGTCTCTGCAGTTAGGCTATGGAATTCACTTCCCGTCTCTAATCGCTTAACTCCTTCTCTATCTTCCTTTAAATTTCTTCAGTAGAAACATTACCTGTCCACATCGTATCCCTAACTTTCTTACTAACTGACGTGAGTTTATCTTCAATTATCGTGATTTATGTGTCTTTTTACTTTCTATTTTTAATGTATCATCTTTTTAGTTTATTTTTGTTTTTTTGTTCCTGTTTAGTTTTGTCTTAATAACTGTATATAACATGTATTTTTGCACTTCTTGCCTATCTTATGTAATGTAATACATTTTTATTTATTTTTTCTTTACTCACAGTGGTTGCCTTGAAGAGATCGCTCGAAAGCGATATAGCCGCCAGTTGCCGTCCTTTTGATTTAATTATGTTCATTTTTTATATTGTAATATAACGAAGTTTAATAAAAAAAAATACATTGTATATATTTTGTTCATAAAAGATTATTCTCACCGCTATGACGCAAAAATCAGGCACGACAAACAATTTTTTTCCATGGACAATATACATTTAAAAATAACATTTTCGAATAGTCTGTGCATAAGGTAGTAAATAATGATAATAACGTTTATTATTGTAGATAAAAAGTTTAATAATAATATTTTATGTAATATATCTAGAAAATTTGAATTATAAAATTCGGGACAAATGAAAATAGTTTCATAGTTCGTGTAAAGTGAGGTGAACCAATAACAAAAATCTATTCGTCTAGACAAGAACGTTTATTTTTATGAAAAAGGGATTTTGTTTCGGTCCATTTTCGAGCTTTAATTTTTAAGAGTTAACAAGTAAGTGAGATTTGTGAGAGATCGTGATGATTTGGACATACCAAAGCTTATATTTTTGACTAATATTATTTTATCATGAATATTAATTAATTTGAAGGTGCAGTAGATTCTTTGGTTTGATCAGTTGGTAAAACCAAATTGGTGTAACTGGATATCGGAGTGATTAATTGTAATAAGACTATTAATATTAGCATCTCTTCTTATTTTATCTTTTTCTTCTTCTTCTTAACCGGTACTCTTGACAGAGCGGTCGTGTTCGCTATGTAATAGTGGTATTAGAAGGGGCATATGTGATGCGCTTCACTCATTGAGTGTCCTACGGCAGACTTGATCAGGTCAGTCCAACGCGTAGTGGACCTTCCGCGCCGTCTGGTGCCTTTCATCTTCCTCTGGACGACAAGGCGCTATATGGATATATACCACGCCGAGATACGTCTATGGATAAATTAAGTGGTAAAAAGACAATAGACGGAAAAATGAAACGGAGTACACGATCGTCTTTTGTCTTACATTCTCACTCCTCCGAGAGTGGTCTAATATTTTAGCATCGCAGCAAAATGGTTCCATATTGTAATTGTAGTTGGTGCATACATATATTGTAATCTTATGATTTAAATTAACCTCATCGTATCTTCATGCATTATCTTGTATTCTCTAGAAATATTTATATATTTTTTTCTTTTAATTGGCTTCAGTATAAACTGTTTATTTCATTCTGAAGTAAGTACGACTGATATTTTATTAACACCCGGAGTGTTATCCAAGTTAAATCCGAGTAAATTTACAGTGAAAAATTACCGTAATAATTTTCGTTGTGAACATCTTTGCCGACGCCTTTGTAATTGGATCTTGGCTGAACTTGAGTCCTAACTTAACCTTTGTCACTTGTTATTTACTTGAATAACCCTTTAGTTCGTTGCTTTCGCAAACGAAAATAACTGAATTTATTTGGATATTAAAAGTTTATACCGAAAGCTTATTACAGTATATATATTTTATAATATTGAAGTGAAACTTCTTTATCGGCGTTGGAAAAAAAAATACCGTCACATTTTTCGGTTACCCACCATCTTTTTCTTATCCCTACCACGGTTGATTAGAAGAGATTCGAAGTCATTAATAACAAAAATATATAATAAAGATAACAATGATGGTAATAATTCTATTACAAGTAACGAAATTCTGTAATAATCTTAGTAGTAATAAGGTAAAATGAAATAATTATTTTATTTGTATTCTTGTCTATGATAATAACAGCCTTTGTATGATCTATATATTTTAATGAACTATGGCTATTGTATTTAAATACTGAAATACCTATGTATAAGGACATCGACTATGTATGCTAGATTGTAATATTACATTTTAATGAAATAGCATTTTCGGTAAACAAAACAATTTTATCGGCGATCATTTTATCTACGTTTCAATGATGAAATCCAAACAAATGAGTGTAATATTCATTAAATACATTTTAATTATAAGTAAAATTATACGGCCTATTACGTTATTCCTACAGCCTTCTGGTCCAGTAACTGTGATTCTAAATATAATTATTAGCCTTTTGGAATGGACCAAAGTAAATAATTGTAGCAGCAGTTTAATACAGATTGTCCTTAAAACAGACTTATGACTACTGTACGCGATCCTTTACCTCAACCATTATTAGGTCCAATTCTGGTTCATAAAGCAGTTAACCGGAATTGTGATATTAAGTATTCTTAAGTCACGTCCCACATACTGCTAAGATCGTCTTCCCATCATAGATTACGTGGTATGTTGTTCAACCAGGGCCACTTCAGCAAATCCAAGATTTGTCATTCTAAATATATAATTAGCAAAACTTTTTATCTATAACTAGCGGACCCGACAGACCTTCTTCTGTAATAGATGCCATATAACCATGCCATGTGAAAAACATGGATTTTCAAGATTAGACACAAACAATTAGCAATAATTTTACATGTATTTTATCAATATAATAACTCTATATATTCCATTATTAGATATTCATTTCTCTTACGTCCTCTATGACGATATTTGCTGCACGCATTCTGGCAATGTGATGTCAAACGCCATAAGGTTACATGAAAAATTTGCCATCGTAACAAAAGTCATGATTACTTAATATGGTGATTATATATTTAATTCCCTGAGGTGCCGGTAAAATCAACTTAATCCAGTAAAAACTCTAACTAAAAGTTATAATTTTTAATAGTACGTACTGAAAAGTGGATGTAATAATAAAACTTCTGAGATAGATAAAATTATAAACAAGTTGGTACGCTTGCCACTTCGCATTTGCAATAAATCCCGGAGTTGCTGTACTCTGACAGATTAACGAGTACAATGTTCAAACAAACTTTGTTTTACGACGTAATTGAAAAATTTATGTATCTATGAAGGTTTTGTATCAGATTTATATAAATTAATACCTTTTAACGTATATTTATTTAGTAACTATACAGTATACGAAATATAATCTACAAAAAATATGTCTTTAAATACCTTTCAACATTATAAATCTATATACATATTTGTACTTTATTTGACTGAGATTTTTGGACAAGCATATATTACACGTGCTTGGAAATTCATGCTCATAGAATATCATTAGTTTTAATTGCTAATTGTGCAAATTCAAGCGGGTGTATCTTAAACTTTTATTTCATATTATTACTTTTAAATAACATTTGGTTATGTCGGTATATATATTATAAATAAAATATAAAAACTATAAAAATTAACTGAATAAAAATATTTATAATATTCGAACATATTTATGTATTTCTTATACTTGTAAAATACGTTGTATTAACCTCTTAAATGAAAAAGAAAAAGCTACTTTTTTAAAGAATGTTTAGTGTCTAAGTTTCGAATTGTATTTTAGTCACGAAGCAGGTGATCAGGCAACTCAATTTGCAGCAAAATAATACAATTTTAAGATAGAATCGAATCGACTTAAAAGAGTAAAACTTCTGTGAAAAATAAATAAAACCCAGAATTTTTTCAACAAATTAAAATCCTCTATAGAATTTTCCATCTACAAAATTCCCTAATAAAAAGGTATTAAAAGAAACAGGCATATATTATCTCGTGCCTTATTGACTATTGGTGTATGTAAATTTCGAAACAACACGACTTTTTGCCTTCATGCGAGCTACGTCGACAGTAGAACTTTAAGAATGTTAATGCAATTGGAACAAAGCATTCCACTTGCTCTACAATTACATTCAGTTGAAAAAGGTTTATCTAACCACTGTTTAAACATAATTTTAGAGTTATCTAAATAAACACGGTTCAAAACGACCACTTTTTTTAATTATTTGACGATTTATGTCAAATATAAATGTTTTATTAGTTAAGATTAAAAAAGAAATTATATAAAACAGGTTATCACACAATTTAAAATATAATAGTGAAATTGTTATAATAAAATACGCCTCGAAAGTTA
Organism: Pieris brassicae; assembly: GCF_905147105.1. Lineage (NCBI taxonomy): Eukaryota > Metazoa > Arthropoda > Insecta > Lepidoptera > Pieridae > Pieris > Pieris brassicae. The sequence continues at coordinate 15,253,757 of NC_059673.1, forward strand.
ATTTCAAAAATATATACATAAATAAATGCATGCCGTCGACTTTTTGGGTCTAAGGCAAGCCGGTTTCCTCACGATGTTTTCCTTGATCATACGAGCCAATGTTAAATGCACACATAGAAAGAAGGTCCATTGGTCGGGAAACGAACGTGCAACCTCAAGGATGAGAGTCGCACGCTGGAGCCACTAGGCTAACACTGTTAAAAGTTAATAAATATAATATTTACTCAGGGAAATTACGGACCTAATTTTTTCGATAGATTATATTTTTACAATGTCCCCATGAATAAAAGTTTTAATAAGAAAGTAACGACCGAGCACCTTCGTTGATTCTAATACGAAATACTGAAGACGCACTTATGTTTTCCCTAGCAATAATTCTTACGGGCGAGTAGTGACAAAAGACTGATCGCTGAATCAACTATGACAAATATCAAATCACGTTCGGAAATTTGTCTAACATAATGCTTAGGTGAGTTTATGTGAGAGAGTATAAATAAAAATTAACATATATTTTTGATGATAAAAATATAAACAATATTGAACACCAGTCTAAATAAATAACGTATAAAAAATGATGTGTATAAGGCATAACTCGAAATAACAACGAACTTCAGTAATCCTTTAAAGCAAAAATAGATAACGAAAATGGAGAAAAATAATACAATAATCGCGAGCAAAATACCATCTTTTAGCGTGGAAGTTTCGACAGTATAATTTATCTGCGAAACCGTACAACGTGAACATGAAATAAAATTTATATGAAAGAAAAAAAACAATGGCGGTTGAACTTTTCGTATTAGCGTTCCGGATGCTACGACTTAATGGCGTAATAAAATAAATCTCGGTATCGCATGCTAACCGCCATCTTCACAAGTCACGACATTCTGTGCTACATTTAAGATTATGCCGATTAATGTAATCTGTAATAAATACAATATAATCGATATAGACTTTGACATCTAAGTGTCAGTAACTTTTTCTGTGGCATGTTGAAATAGTGTTCCTTGTTATAATAAAATAATAGTCAACACAAAAAAATTCAATCCAGTGATTCCTGAAATTCACGTCAACAAAATACTCCTTAGCTTTATAATATGAGTATAGCTTTATGTTTGGCTATTTAATGTATGAATAATATATTAGATGATAAGCTATATAGGCAAACCTATTATGAATAAAAATAAAAGAGACAGTAAGAACATGAAAATATATTATGATAATGTTTTTAAAGATATAATCGTTCTTTACGATCCCAAGAGTTTTCATTATACTGATACGTTTTTATAACTAAAAATGTCAATTGACATTTAATAAAAATGCTTAGATTAACTTGGAGTATACTTTCAGATAGCATCTGTTAATGTCGAGTGGTAGGGAAAGTTTAATAACGAAAATCTTTTGCCAAGTTCGTTAATGCAACAGACTTTGAACCTATACGTACAGATGAAATTAAAATTGTTTGGCGGTCGGCTGGTATTTTCAATTTAAAAGATTTGCATTCCAATTTTATTTCGTTTCTTTTCAAGCTTATCTAATATGCAAATTCTTTTATATATTAAATTACGCTGTGGCTTCGTTGTCATATATACATATATATGTTAATTTTATTTATTTAAATTGAAACTTCGCACGGGACTCGTCGAAGAAAATTTTCAATTATGTTTATTATATAATCAATTGGAATTTATAAAAAATGATATACAAATAATAAAAACCTGCAAATCAGCGATATTAAACTAGCATGCAAATTATAATTAAAAGTAATTACTTAATTTATAATTTTACTATACCGTGCCTTTAAAAATCTATTACATTCTCCTTGAAAGCATTGTACGGTAGTGTTCTGTAATCTGTGGGATGATTATATACTTTGATTGCCATGGTGTAAGTAATACGGTATACCTCTAAAGATACAACTTACCTATCTTTAAATTTTTTAACAAATTTCTGAATATGTGAATTTGGTACTGTCAAAATACCGATTTCGTTAAAATTGATCTACAGCTTACAAGCTACCAAATATAATATTATGTAGATTAATGGATGAAAGGCTCAGAGTGTTATATTTAAGGAACAGTAATCGAAGTTTTTTTTTTACCACCCCAATTTATTTTGTACCATCGTCATCCAATTTCTTCCAGCTACCTACCCTCTTGATCCCGACGGCCCATCGCTCTATTAGTCTTCCTTTGTTCCTTTTTCCTTTTGGACCAGTCCATTCGGAAAAAGTTGGAGGAGGCCTTCTCCCGGACAGGGACCGCATCTTAGTTAAAATTGTAATTATATCTTTTTTTATCAAATGTTTGCAAAGATGTGGAATAAATGCTTATTATGATTATATATAATCGAAGTTTGCTTTGCCAGTTTTATATATGCTGAATTAAATATATCTTAATATCTGATTTTAATATTTTATTTCAAGTTTTGCTATATTTCCATTACCTTATAGTTAATTACTTTGCATAAATAAATAAATATTCGTGACGATCAGGAGGGTATCATGGAAGATAGATCACACGTCCGTCGTGTCCAAACACCCGAATGGAAATAAACTGAGGAGCAGGGGGGGGGGCAGTCTAATACAACGTGATTTTTCTTACGATGGTAGCGCCCTCTATATACGATCTCCTAGATTCTACTGTGCTCAAGATATACCGCTTTAATGAAAAATTTGATTACCATTTCAAACGTTCAAAAACTACTTTGATTTACTTTTACGCATATTTAGAGGCAGATTAAGTAAATAAATAATTCAATATAACTCAATATAAATTAGGCAATTTAGAGATATCTGACATCATTTCAGTTGCCTGTTGCTCAGCATCTACTTCTGCTGTAACCACTCAACATAATTTTAAGCACAACATGAAAAGATCATCAAAAAGGCATTCAGAATATTCTATTCTATAATGCTGGACCATGGTTATTGCAAGATAAGATCTTCAAAAGGTTGGTGATATCATATTTTAGTTTTTAGGACGTCTCTCGGAGTCTTTAAGAGGAGTCCCAAGTGTTATGCCTTGATGGCTAAATATTTTACATTGCCATCAGCGAAAAAAATAAAACTAAAGCCATTTCTGAAAAATTGAAAAACGTTGTGCATGATTGGCCTCGCGAAGATAAACTGTGCACGTTAATCTTTGACGAGATGTCACTTACGCCGTAAGTGAATTTGAAAGCCATGCATTGGTTTTCATGGTGAAGGGCATTAAAAAAGGTACAAACAACCTGTCGCTTTTTATTTCACCAGTAACCTGAACAAAAAGAATTAAAAGTATTAATACAGGAAGTTATCAAAAATGTGCAAGCAACTGGCTTGACCGTTTTATGTACTGTGTGTGACCAGAGCACAGTAGATGTGAATGTCATTAATGAGCTTGTTAATACAAGAGTTAATTATCTCAGAAAAGGAAAGGAGACCAAAAATAACTTCTTTGAAGTGAATAAACGAAAAATGATTCCCATTTAATTATAAATATGATATATAATATTATTATAGATAATTTGATTGATTTTCTGAATTGTAGCTCTCTTCATGTGCCAAATGGAAAAATCTTTAAAGGGCCTATGAAAATAAATTCATGTCATCATCAGCTGTGGTAAAAAGCACTCCAACTATTAAAATGCGTGTGGTTGAATTGGTTAAACCATCAATAAAAAAAATCATTAAAACGATTGAAGGTATGCGCGAGCTATGAAAAAATTTGTCCCAAAAATATTAACTTTTGATTTCATGCTTACGAGAAATTTCAACCAGGATCCAGTCAACAAATTCGACAACATCAGGAGCTTTGGGGGGAGGAATATTTCTCCTAACACAGTAAATTTTGAAAGAGCATTAAAAGCCTTGTTGCTTAGTAAATATAACACGCCCCATTCAGTGCAATCTAATTGTGAAGAAGATAAAAAAATGTTCCAAAGTGTGCTGTAAAAGGTACGATAAAAATGTTCACTGACATATTTGTGTCATTTCCCTTCCCATCCCTAAATGTGTAACACATAAAGAGGCTCTCAAAATTTTTTTTGAAGAAATGACACTGAATGTCCTAATATACAGTTGGTGCAGGTCAATCAACCGAATATTATGTGGAAAATTGACCTACTCTGGTGATGATGAAATGAAATCTTTCGCCCAAGAATATTTCAACAAACACAGAGATTTTAAGAAATAAATATTTTGTTTTTGTTAATGGTCATTATATATTATTTCTCTATGCTGATGAGTCGGAAGCAAATAACGATTTATTATTATTAACATACCTGACCTGTCAAAATGACATCACTCGATGGTCCTACCATTGCACAAACTCATCTAAATATATATTCAAATCAACACAACAGTTTTGTAGTTTCGCCAAGAGAAATGTCGAACTTCAATGTTTCTTTATCGTTTAAATGACTAATTAAAATGTAAAAGCTAAAATATTGTACGCGTTAACCCTTTTCTATTTTATAGATTAAAAAACGTTCCATTACGCAACTCAGCTATGCGTAGTTTAATAACAAAAAATAACATCGAAGTTCTATGCATATTTTGAAATGTATTTTACTTTAATAAAAACATCAATGGCGCGGTAAAAATACACGGCCATTTTTACACTCATCACATTTTATGCAGTTCTATAAAAAATGGCTGATTGAATTTAGATTTCATTACTAAAAGCTACTTTTTTTAAGTAACTAAATATAACCATAATGAAAGTTTTCAATCTTATTAATGAGATAACAAAACATGCTACAAGACTCTCTTGTGCTAAGATTTATGTATCTGTTATGTGATCATTTCTTGGCAACTTGGTACTTAGTCTACTGTGACGGACACACGCCGTCGACTTTTTGGGTCTAAGGAGCCCGTGTTTTCTCACGGAGGTTTTCTTCAATGTACTTCATTTTCTTATTAAATGAGCATATATACAGAAAGTCCATGTACAGGTAGGGTTCGAAACTACGACCTCAGGAATAAAAGTTGAATGCCTAGTGGCATGGCATGACCAACACTGCTCTTATTAATATGATAGGTATAAAGTACACACTCACACATACACACACAAGTACACTTATGTTATAAAGAGGGAAAATTCGGATTTAAATTTAAATTAATTTCATAATTCAGTAGAATGCTGAAGTACAGTTTTGTATCGTGATAGTAAGATATAATATTGTTATTGATCTAAATGCTTACACTTACGGTGTTCGAATAAAAAATATATTGTTAGCTCAGGAACTAAAAACAAAATAGCGTAAACAGTTGAATAAAGCTTAAATAATAATTGGAGTTTTGATAATTAATCAATGTTTAATTATAATAATTAATGTATAACTGTAAACAAGTAATTCTCATGTTAATGATAGTCAATATTTTAATTTATAAATAATATATTTTTAGCTAAAATATAATTTAAATAGATCATTTGATGGCATGATAAAGCTGTAGGTAAGCTGTGTCTTGCGAGCAGTGTTGGCCTAGTGGCTTCAACGTGCGTCTTTCATCCATGAGTCGTAAGTTCGATCCCCGTCGGTGCACCAATGGATTTTCTTTCTTTTTGCTCATTTAACACTCGCTCGAACGGTCAAACTGAAGGAAAACATCGTGAGGAAACCGGGTTTGCCGGGTCTAAAACCGGGTCTAAAACCCAAAAAGTCGACGGTGTGTTTCAGGCACAGAAGGCTGATCACCTACTTGCCTATTCGATTAACAAATGATCATGAAACAGATACAGAAATCTGAGGCCCAGACCTAAAAAGGTTTTTTTTAAGCTGTGTCTTGTATAATATAGTTATTGGTTAATGTTGATAATTATTGACGAAAAAAATGCTCTTATTTCACTGAAAAATCAAAAAACTCGTACATTTTCTATTTAATATACAATTCGTTTTCTTATCATACATTCGCTTTATATTTTTTTAGCATCTTGCGGTAAAAACTTTGTGAACGCAAATAATTCTACATTAAAACTTGCTAATAACGTCTCCTTTAGATTCATTGCACCTTGCAGAAAATTTTTAACTTCCGCCAACTCTTAAGAGATGTTTGCTGAAGTTTTTAAATGATATTAATCCCCGCATTAACGTTAAGCGCCGCTTAAACTTTGTGAGAACTTGTAAACGAAGTAAAATTTACATAGAAAACAAGAATTTTTTAACCTATACATACATTTAGTATATAATTACTTTATTATTATACTGGAGTGGTGCTGAGCTACGTGACAAGACATTTGGGAAGAGGCGCAGTAAAAAACACCTCCATTTGCAACGTTTCTGCAACAAACATTTGCTAAACTTGCAAGTCAAAGTTTAAATTGTTAAAATCATTAAATGTTAAGTATGACTCGATATTGTGTTAAATGTGAACAGTTTTGAAGAATAACATATACAAAAAATCTATAAGAATTCAGCTGGAGTTCAAATCTACCCTACAAAGTAGTAGTTCATAATACAATCTATATTATTTCATAATTCTATTATTATTTAGACATTACGCAATGAATTTCGCATATTAGAAATTATTTTGGATGAAAAATAATATTAAGGTTTTCTTTATTAAAAACGTTTCAACACCATCGATCACTTTCCAGTTATGAAACTGGCGAACAGCGACACGATATTAGTTTATGGCTCAAATTGAATTTCTGTTTTATAAATCATATTTCATAACAAACTAAAGTTTAGTACTTGTGCTTTATGCTCTGTCCTATATGTGCAACTTGACTTACTTAATATCCTATAACCACTAGATGGGACAGAGGGGCAGCCTCAATCGCGTTCAGTCTTTAATTTCGCCTCGCTCTTTCCAGCTCATATTCAACTGAACCACGCCAGGTTTGCTTGGGACCATGCTTCCTTGCGGATTCGAATCAAGCGCTTTCTTCTGGATATAATTGGAATCTCTTCGGAGTGTGAAATTTGTTAATTAAAGTTGTGAATCTTACTAAAATTAAATTACTTATACTAAACTTTATAAACTTTTTTAAACAATTAAAGTAAAGATTGTTACAAATATGTCGAATCAAGATAAGTAATTAAAATGAAAATGAATGTAAAATAATTTGCTTTAATAACCTCGCCAAATAGGAAATTAAACTGATTAAGTATGAAGTCCCGCAACTCCATGGGTATGAGCTTAATTATTTGCGGTCGATTTTTTGCGTAAGGTTAGGTAACCTGTTCATTTTTTTACTATGTTTTTCTTCACTTCCCAGCATATGTTAATAAACGCTTGTCTATTTATAAATTCGACTATAAGTAAAAAAAAAACCATTATAGAGAGAGTAAAATACATTTGTTAGCAATTAGAACGTATGAAATCACATACTGAACTAGTAGGCTAATACTTTATGTTTAAGGCACAGTATATAAATAAAATAGGCGAAGTCGTAGGGCAATCGTAAATTCTTGGTAAAGTTCATTCAGTCACCCGCGACCATATTGGCTGTAAAACATACGAATGGAGAATTTTAAAGCTTTGAAATAAACATTTTTATCGGTTTTTTGTTGACATGTAGGTCATTTTTTATATTAAAAGTAATGTCAAGAGTTCCTATTGATTAACTTAAAAGTAAAACATACTTTGCTATATTTACAAGAAATAGTTTATTATATTCGTTAATATAATATATATGACGGGGTGACAAGACAAGATAGTGATAAGATCGAGGAACGAGGGTAGCAATAACGATCCCGGAAGATACGCGTAGGATAGAAAGTGAAGGGGAAAGGAACTGACAATGAACGATAGGAATATTGCCGTCTGACAGAAAGGACTAAGGAGAGTAGAGAGAGTGAGACAGGGATAGATTATTTACAAAGCAACAACCACAATGTCTCAGAAGCATGACCTGAATTTGAACAAAAATAGGACCTGCCGATAAATTATTGAACATCAGCCATAAAGTAGTTTATTAGCATCAGCCATTTAATTTTGACATTAGCGTCTACTTTTTAAAGACTTCTGAGTGGTTCGATTGAAATGAGGGCCGCATTTTTTACGGAAACTCGCTGTTGGCCTTAAGGACTTTTACAGCTCAGCTCGTGTTTTGGCGAGCGTGGCTCGGCCTGAATTGGCGTTTATCCCCAAATGAACGCAGACCTCACTTAAATCTTGAAGCATTTCAATAACAAAGCATTTTCGATAAAACAATAATGTGGACATCTATCATAATACAAAGGACTTGTTTGTTTGAACAGAGCAAAAGATAATCGCAACTTTGCGTAATCGTAAAAGTTTTAATACAATTGGCAGGCGTATGTAAGAAAAACTAAAGCTCGCATGACATATAAACAAATAGAGCGTAAAACTTCCATAAATCCCACTTACTATCCAACGATTTAGATGTTATAAATTTTCAGTTACGCTACCGAAAATGGCTGGAATCCTGGTGAGCAGCCAAACAGATGAAATGTTGCCGTCGCTCCATTACGAATTAATGGGCCGATTCGAGAAATGTCATCTTCCGGTAAATAGTGAGTATAATTCATTTCTCACATGACATCGCGTTCTAGCCGTTCAATAATAGCACCTGCCTCGGACAGGCCTAACGATGTATAAACCTACCACAATTCATTTTGAAAAGGCTTTTGAGTACTTTCGCAATTTATTTAACATATAATGACAAAAGTATATTGCTAAAATGAGCTCAAACGTTCTTAAAAGTATCGAACGCACTTCGGATAAAATGGTTTAACCACTAATCTACATTGCTGTACATCAAATCAACATATTCACTAAGAAAAACACTGTTTAAACGAATTGAAGCTATGTATTATTATTAAAAACTTAATAATTAAAACATAGCTTCAATCCGTTTAAAAAGTGTTTTTCTTAATGTGTAAAAGCTATGTTAACATAAGACAACATATTCACTGTTCAGTTTTACAATATTAGTTACAATAAATTATGTCTGTGTTAGTATAATTCTAAAGCTGGTAAATTTAGTTAAACTATTTTTTAACTATACACTGTACACTTTCGTAATGTTGTTACGAAATATATCTATATATTTCCGCTAAATATATGTATATATCTTATATCGTATAATAGGGTAAATTGTATACATCTCACCGTCCACTAAGAGCTCCTGTGTCAGACAGGCCTAACGATGTGAAAAAACCCTACTTGGAATCATACTGTGGGCTAGGCAACGAATAATATTAACCTATTATTTATTTGTTGTACAATAAAATTTAAATCTAGTATTTTAATATTCATTTATTCATTCCCTTAGTATTGTTTTTCTGTCTCTGGTTTTTTTCATTTTAAAATAATAAATTAAAAAAATCATGTAAGACACAAAAAAAACTTAAATGGAAGGTTAAAGGTTCTACAGGGACCAAACTTTTTAAATTTGTTTCAATTTTTAATATCACTATGGTTAAGAAAATTGTATATTTGATTGTTATGATAACTAATAAACATTTTAAGTAGAATCAATGCGACATACTATTTGCATGTAAAACTGCCGAAATATAAATTTAAAAATGATTACTCGATTAAAATGCGTTTATGTCAATGTCTTGTTTTTTTTATAGAACGGGCAATGTGGTTGGGGGCTCACCTCATGTTAAGTGATACCGCCGCCTATTGACACTCTCAATTACAGAGGGCTAGCGAGTGCGATGCCGGCCTTTTTAGAATTGGTAGGGTCTTTTTTTGAAGGAGCTTACCATCGAATTGGTCCGAAAATACTTCAGTTGGCGACTGGTTCCATTATTTTAAATTATAAAAGTACAATGCACTCATCGTGAAAGTTTGATAAGATCTCAGAACATGGTTTTCCACTTAACCGGAGAACTGTAACTAGCTCATGAAAAATGTAATTTAGGGGCACAAAATTGATATGAGACAGATTAGATATGTTAAATAATTTACAACACAAAATAATGTTCTTTATGTAAAATTGTTGATCCATCCTATCAACGCATATGAACCACAAGGAAAGACTTTTGTAGTTTTGTTTTGGATTTAGTTGATGATAAAAGAATATTCTAAATCAACAATTAGGTTGTCGATTCATTTAATTCCAAATAGTTAAATAATGTTTATTGAACGTAATCAAAACAAATATTTTAATTAATATCTTGTATTTAAGCAAAATATTTTAGTAGCTCCTGTAGGGTTTACTCTTTCTGAATCTTAATTTTTTTTAAACATAGGTCTTCCCATAGTATTTTATCATTTAAAATAATGAAATACTATCTTGCCGAAGCCGATTTCAAATTATAGTCAAAACAGTTATAACGACGTCGAAGGGACTACTCATATTTGGTCGTAAAAACCGATAGTCGCAACAGCCGATGACGTTGTTATTAAGTATATACATAGAATTCAGCCGAGACCTTTGATGTCAATTTAACCGGTATGCTGTTCTAAACGATGTCGTTGTAAACAGTTTTGACTGAATTTGAGGAAGAAGTATGAGGGTGTGCAATTCTTTTATCAAGTACCGTCTAAAATTTTTAACATTAGCGCGTCGAACTACTTCAAAAGGGGATTAAAGAATGAACTTACTAGACTAAAATAAGCATGGCTGTCTGATAGCGACGTGACCCTTGTTCATATGTATTAAGTATCTCATGTAAAAAAAACTACATTTTTTGTCATTACAAAATTAAACGTTTGTCATTAGAAACAAAGTTTTAAGCAACTATTTTAAATAACGGAGTTACAATAAAACAGTTTAAGCCTCGTAAACGCGAGATGCCTATTGCCAATGGATTTTTTGTAACGAATTCACAATCAATATTAACTCATTCATACTAGAAAACAATTCGAGTAAACTGAGACTAGACCCATAAAATTACGACTCAAATGCAAAAATTTTAACTAACAGAAGTTGTAGTAAGCACTGCAGATTTATTATAAACTCACATACACAAAGTATGAGTAAATATGTTCCTTTATCCACTTCAAAACATTCAACAATCGTAATAAAACTCCGTAGAAACATTAACGGAACAATAAAATGCCGAGTCGATATTTTGTAACAGAACCCGTCGGTTGAATGCAATCACCGAGCGGGTGTTTGGCACCACGCTGGATTTGTGAAAAGAATACCTGCTAGGTGAAAGATTGCCGTGCCTCGAATGACATCCCTCTAAGCTCGCTGTATCAATTTCACAAATTGAACCTTCTGCAATGGCAGCGAAGAATTGATAGGCGCAGTCCCGAGTGATAATGGTATTGCATTGTACGTTTAAACTCAAATGGAAAACACAGATTATTCTTGTGCAACAACGCGTGAAATTCACATTTTGACGAGCTGTATATTGATGTTTCTTTTGTTGTTCATACATTCGCTGACAAATATTATATTAAGTCTTATATACTGTTACATAAAACAGATCTTTTTATTGTATAAAATTCGGTGATTTTTTAAATGTAATTAGTATCACATGAAACAACTAGTTTAAATGATGGACGTGCATATTTATTTAACAGTATTATTTAACTAAATTAAGCTGGAGAACTGTAGCCGTAGCCATCCACATATTTATTTGTTATACATTTCCTTAAATGGAAGTAGAATATTCGAATAATACAATTCTTATTTTACAAATGTTATTTGATGTAAAACTGGGTTGCCAATAACTCGGGACTATTTGATACAAAATAATGTATTCAAAATACGTGCAGGTTTTTTCATCACAATTCCAGTGACTGTGCAAATATTGCTATCAATATTCATAGACGCAACATCATTAATCGAGTCTCGTGGCTTTGTTGACTCTTTTTGCTGGCTTCAATAATCCGCAGGAAGAATCTCATTAATTCTATTTTTGTTTCCCGATACTGTTGAAACAATACCTCCCGACTCCCGGCCTGAGAATGTGCGTTTGAATTACGAATATTTCTTTTTTTATGCGCATCTAAGAATCTAATATAATCTGGATCATTCTATGAAGGCGGACATTGCCAGGAAACTGACATTAAGACATGTCGACTACTAAACGACTACTACTTTTATAATAAATAAAAGATCAGACAAAAACATTAAAACAAAGGCCAATATATGGTTGTAGCGCAGTTATAATAATAATTATTAAAATTTTAAAGATCTTCCTGCAGTTTAAAAATGGAGACGAATTTAATATATCAGTCAATCCGCATATCAGAATAATTGTATAACTTCATTGTATTTTATTATGTATCCTTGTTTTAATATTATAAATCTAAAAAATAAATTATGTTTTATTGATACAAAGATAAAAAATATACACCGTTTCAATGTAATTTCAAGAATTGGGTACATAGTGATTGAATTCTAAAATTAGTTTTGTTTTAAAATTGTATTATAAAATACTAAACTTCAGTAAACTGACGTTTGAGAAATTATTGTAACATTAACTTTATATAAATGCGATATATTATTCTTTTCTTAAACCTCCTATATTCGCGACAGTGAGATTTACAATTCTAAAGGAACGTAAAAGAGCACGCACCGAAGCCAGGGCGGTAATCTTCATAAATCTCGGGTGGGCGACCTTTTGTCTTTGTCCTCTCGTACAGGGTTTAGGCAAATTCAGACCTATAGTAAATTGGCTGCGCCGTAACATCTAACACCGCATATCTCCCATCTGCAACTTTATTGTTCAGAAAGGGATTTTCACGTGAGGCTATACAAAACGCGATCTTCTTTTTAGCCAAAACCGACTCATGAATACGGCTTCGGATCGCTTGGGGACAGTTTGTCTGCGGTTAAAGCTTGAGCTTTTTAGAGGATGGATGTAATGGCACTACTGTGGAATATTTATGCTTATAAGAGAGCGTACTTACCAAACGATATTATGAGAAAGTCTACTGGGTATACGGGAGACATTTTATGAAGAGTATGTGAACATAGAACCGACTGTACTAGATAAGTCGTATTTTAGTACACTTTGTTACAGAGATGTGATGTGATGGAAGTATGAAAACGAGGTGGTCAGTCACAGAAACCATTGAAGGAAGATCGTTTGTAAACTACCGTTGAAGACTACCGTTCCATAGCAAAACACTTATCCAATAAATATAGTATACATCTCCAGTAACATTTACGTGTAATATATAGTTATTGTAATTATACAACATCAGTATTATAATTCGACGTAGTGTCCTTCAAGAAAAGAGCATACCAATTCCTAAAAGGCCGACAACGCACTCGCGAGCCCTCTAGCATTGAGTGAGCATGGGTGGCTGTATCACTTCACATAAGGCGAGCCTCCTGTCCGTTTGCCCCCTGTTCTATAAAAAATAAAAAGTCGAACTAAACATTATTTCAACCTACCGTTTGTTACCATGGTTACATGAAACTTTATAACCACGCTAACAATTCAGTACGATTAAACTTTTTACGTTTTACCATACGTAGTTTGTACATATAAATAAATAGTCTACAAGAAATTCCTAATACTCTCAAGAGCCTCCCCTTTTATGTTAAGCTTTTGCGTCAGCAATGTGACCACAATTTGTTCATTAGGTTCTTGAACAAATCACCCATAAAGGAGTTCTTGGATAAAGTCATTACATTAAAATGCTACCGCTACGATGCCCTCGTGGCTCAGCTTTTTAATTAAAAGAGACGATTTCGTCTTGTCCTTGTGCCAACAGAATTAGCTTGAATTATCTTCTGATATTAGATAAGTTTCCCAAATTTTAAGCAATCTATATACTAAGAGTTAATTTGTATTTGTAATAAAATCAATGGCGCTACAACCTTTCTAGGTCTGGGCATCAAATTTATGTATTTGTTTGATGATCATTTATTAATCTAATAGGCAAGTCATCAGCCTTCTGTGCCTGACGCACGCCCTCGATCTTTTGGGCAAGCCGGTTTCCTCACGGTGTTTTCCTTCACATAGATAAATGAAAAATGTTATGTTATGAGACTTTATATCCTTTGAGCTAATTACTTTAGGCTTAACGTTAATCTTCTTAACAATGTATAAACATTAAGCGTTATTTATTTATTTTAATATTTGGAACTTTAATATTTGAGTTTAGATTAAAAAATGTATCCGAATAAATATATTTAAGATAAGTTTATAGGCAAAGTTTTTAAAGTGACAATAATCTAGTGAAGTAAAGTAAGTTGTAAGCTGCCGCTAAAAAAATATATAAAAAATAAATATTCCACGTCATTAAATTTGAATAGGTAAACATTAAGATAAACCGTCACTGTAACCACGCACACTGAAAAGTATGCGAAACGTCGGAAAAAAATTAAATTTTAGAATTATGTAAATAACTATAAGTTTTAAAAATAATACATAGCTTAAGTCCGTTCAAAAAGTGTTTTTCTTAATGTGTAAAAGCTATTTTAACAAAAGACAATAGGTAAACATCCCTACTCATCGGCAAAGAGGACAGAGGATGTAGGCCGAGAGAAAACGCCGTCGTAAAATCACTCGCTACTCTTTTAAAATATCAAATCATCAAACAACACTTATTTTTAAAACAAAATCGCAAATTAATTAGAAGTAACCTAACCTGTCTAGCACTAGTCCCAGGCCCTTTTATCAAGTAGATAATCGTTAACTTCGTAGTAAGACTTTTTACACAGCTTTTCTTTAATACATTTCTTAAATTTATTAAAGGGCAGAAATAAAAGAGCCTCTGGAATTTTATTAAAGAAGAGTATCCCTTTTCCCAAAAAAGAATTACTAACTTTAGATATTCTAGTACGGGGAAATTGCAGCCTGCGTTTGTTCCGAGTATTAACATTGTGCGTATGTTCTATTCTAGAAAACTTATCACTATTTTTGTAAACATTCATAATAGTTTCATAAATATATAGCGAGGTAAAGGTAAGTATATTAATTTCCTTAAATTTATCTCTCAGAGATACCCTACAAGTTTTAAGTGTCATAAATTTGATGTAAATTAAAAAAATAGTGACATGAAATGCATCAAACCAAATTCCTATTATATACAAACCTATCGCATGATATACTATATAATTTAACTGCAAGTGAATTTTTCTTTTTCACTCACATCTCTTACATCTATAACACATATTTTAAGTACTATTAAACTATTTTTTCCGTATACATCAATCTTTGGATTTTTCAATACATTAACATTTATATGAACTAGTGTAATTCTCCCTTTTCTCCTTCATATCACCATTGATATAGATATATATGGTTTTCTTTTAACAGAGCGGTCGGATTTTGACACCACGAATCTCTTGACAACCCCATTGCGCTGCGGCTGCCTTTCTTGTGCAATTATAGAAATTATGGCTTATCGCATTCTAGATTTGATCGGACCACCACGTAAGTGACCTATCGCGAGCTTTTGTCGCTTCCACCCTTCCCTACACCACCAGTCTCTCTATGGATACTTATCCAGGTCGCGGTACATGATCGAGGAAGGCAAGAATTGGAGTTTGAACGTTGGAAGATAGACGTTTTTCAACTATCAGGTCGCATGACCGGTTAGATTGTTTGGATCTCAATTGGGTCCTTTTTATTACAGCGTAAAACAATTTGTGCAAAAAGTGACGAAACTGTACTTAAGTTAAGTACATTTAGTCTAATTGAGTTATTATAGATAGAGGTAAATAAAGCGTCTGCAATATAAAGAAAACCTTTCATATTTATTTATAAAAGCAATATCCAGCTATCAAAGAGCATTTGACCTAAGATAGAGATAGGATCAGATAAAATATTATTTCGAATAACGTAGACGGAAAATGCAAACTTCCTGTCGCTAGCCCGAAGCTCTCCTGCAACAAATTTTACTTAAGCAACTTTTTCAACTCCATTTTGTAAATAATATAACTTATCCTAGGCTATCGGCTATCTTGAAGCCTGAAAGTATTTGTTCCCGTAACATAAAGTCTCCATATTCTGAATAATTACAAGCTTAATAGGAGCTAAACATGATATTATCAAAAAACATATATGTATTTCTACTTCTTAGCATAAGTTATTAATCTCAACTTATATATAGGTTCTAAGTTAAATGGCATTTAACTTAGGTACAGCAACATTATACTTTTAATAATCTGAATTTATACTATATAATTGTTTAATTGCAAACTATTATCCGCGCAACATTACTTTTATCTTATGAGTAGTATTAAAATTCAATTGTGGTTAAAAGCACATAAAATTTCATAAAACTACAAAAGCCATAATTATTGTTGCCTTGTGGATCAAAGACTAAACCAGATTAAATTGGTTCACATCATCTTTACAAACAAAACTTTTTATTGCCAGTGTATATTGATTACGTCATAGTGCCATTCCAAACTTCAGCTAAGTACCTAGGTATGACGGTGAATACAAACTCCGATGGAAGCTCCACGTTAAAAGCACAGAGTTGGATTTTCGTAACAGTAAATTGTACTGGTTGCTCGGAAGGCATTCCACGTTATCAGTACAAAATAAATTATTAATGTACAAACATATCCATATCGACTTATGGTTGCCAGCTGTGTGGCAGTATCTGAAATAGCCACATCCAAATAATCCAAAACAAAGTGCTCAGGGGAATATTCAATGTTCGTCGAAACGATCTCCATTGGGACCTTCATGTAGAGGACGTCGACACAAAAATAAACTAGACTGCTGGAGCCCACGAATATTGGCTCCACCATCACGTGAATGTCGAGGCTATCCAACTTCTTGAAACTACGGGCCCAGTGAGGAGTCTGTAATAGACAAAACCTTTTAAATTTTAGTCTTAACTGTTAAACAGTGGTAAGAGAAAAAATAGAACGCAAGAACAGAGTGTCTTCCTTTTATTCGAGACTATAAGTTGTGTTTTTGGACACTTATATTAAATATCCTTATCAGTAAATTACTTATTAGTCTTATTTTAAGCGAATTAGTTTGCCTTAAAGTAAAAATACGATTGGTAAGTAGATTTATTTTTGATGTAACACTCTTACCAAAACTTATGTTGAAATCTCTTGTACGAAATATTGTTTGCGTTTGCTTATAATCTTATTTTTCTCCGGAATTCCTCCAATCTACAATTCTCCGACTCTGTAAAAACATTCCACTTCAAATTCACAATACAATAGTCAGGTTTAAAATGATCTACAGGTACGTTTCAAATCCCACAAGTCACAATAGGACACGAGATCAATACGTTACTGCGTACGTGTTTCTTTTTAATAAACTATGAAGTTTTGGTTCTACAAAGTATAACACAGATTCATATCATATTTTACGCCATAATCACTGAGCCTCTAGGCGGTAAGGTATGTGAAGGTATACTAAAAGGTATTAAAATTAAACAGATATTGTTATTGCCATATTTAGCAGTTGAAACAATCAAATAAAGGCTAAATATACTTAAATATTCATAACAGAAACTCATTTACAAGTTGGTTGATAGGAAATTATGGTAATCACTTTGAGACGAACACTTAACGTGAGTCGAAATTCTCTTCGTTTGTCGACAACATAAAAACGTTAAATTTTCCCGTCCACTCACGCCAAATATTTAAAAAGAGTATCTATCTGATATCTGAAAATGAAACAATTGCCTACAATTTATGTTTTAACCTTTTTTATTCGTTAAGTCAATAGTTTCTCGAACGACGTACGTACGTTGTATTTGTATCTAGTTTAATTTTTGTATATAACTTTTTAATCGTAAAATAAGTCTGAAATATACTGAAAATACGAGGTGGCAGAATCAAAATCTATAAAATTAACTTATATAGAGCATAAAATAAAATAAAAAACCTAATTAACGTTTATATAACCATCCAAAACAATAGTTCTGTATTTGTATACATAATGTAAGCGATATTAAAATGAGTTACCAAAGCTTTATTACGTTATTTGTAGATTCATTAATTACCATTTGAGAATGTACGTTTGAACAAAATATAATTTTGGCAAAGAACACTTGAAAGTTTATTTTCTTCGAACGGTTTAAAGACATTTCAATCAATACATATAAGAAGATGATTACTATATGCGTTGTAGTAAACAAATTTCGATTACGTTCGTGTGAACTAGATCTATTGCAGAAGCAAACAATGTTTTGTTTTCGTTCGTTATAATTTAATTTGACGTTTATTTGACGTAAACTCATACTACTCGTAAAACAAGAATAATTTCAACAAAACCGTTTCTTGCAAAACAGGCTTGATATTTCAACTTTGGATCTAAATTATAATTAAAAAGTGAGTTGCGAATTTCACTTTTGACGGTTTTATCGTTAGCAAATTGAACCACATTTTGACAATAAACAAACTTCTTCGTTCATTTATTTTCCAGGCCTAGAATTTCAATGATTACGAAATTATTAAACTGTCATAATAATATCATTATTAGGTACGCCAAGGGTCAAGATATACTTCAGACGAAACAATATAACATTTTTTTAACATTAACTTTTTTTTTGGCCCCTAATCCCAAATATTAGTAAATACAAGAGCGTATAACAGTTCCGCTATTTCTAGTTTAAGAAAAAAGTACATTTAAATAGTATATTTAAGTAGTAATAAGTAATAAGTAATAAGTGATGACGCCGGTGCGTAGTACGTCGTCACTTAAATATAGTCAGCATATCGGAAGCACTTTGGAACGCCTAAATGTTGTATTTCGGTACACATACACATAAGCGATATTTGACACGTAAAGAAAGACAAATATTGCTATGGAAAAGTTTGTTAGTAGTCACGGGAGGCACTATGATTTGTAATAACTCAAGTACTCGAATTTTGTTGTCGTCATACAAATAAGCTGCCTACCAATGGACTATCTGTCTATGTACGAGTATAACACTTCCTCATACGATGAAGGGATCACATAGGAATCCTATCCTCGAATCAAAAAGACAGCGGCGTTTACCACCGTAGTAACGAATGATCTTGAAACAGATCCACAAATCTGCGGCCTTAAAAAGTGATTGTAGCGCCACTGCTTTTCTAGTTACATTACATTAAAGTAAATTTTATAAGAATAAGTTTATAAAAGCCCCCAGTTTTAATACACTTAGCCGACAATGTTCATAAATCCAAAATAATCCCCAGGTTTAATCCTGACGCTCGGCACTCATGTTAAATCCGCATTAAATAAGCCATCTTCACACAAATTACTTCCAGAGTAGATCACATTAATTTGATTTTCTTATTATGAAATTATGTTACCGGCTTTTAACGATAATCTCCACCTATAACAGTTATTCATTCTATTCGTTTCCCCTATTTTTATATAATAAAGGAAATTATACTCCATGATTACCTTATATAAATATGCATTGTCTCCAAAATACACATTAAAAATATCTGGAACATCCATTGTGAAAAAATATTCAAGCGTTTCCTCTCTAAGACACATTTTCTCGCATTTAGCTCTCATTAACAATGCCAGCTCTTGCCTCTCATTTGTAACATCTGTTACTTTGCCTTCATTTCGAGACAATGCAAGCCTCACTTCGACGCTGGTAGCCTTTTAAGTTAATTAAAAAGCATGCAAAATTCGCTAAGAAAAAACAGCACTAAATTCCCCGCTGCAAAGCGTCAACACTGGCTTTTACCTAATTTGTAAAGCTTCCCGCGTAATGATTAGCATTGGATTACTTTCTGTCTTTTCATTCTTTTTACTGACAGTAAGACCTTATATTATGCTTTCTAGAGGCATAGCCATAGTCTAATTAATTCTTATAAGTTAACAGTTTTGATTTCTATATATACAAACGTAGAAAATATGATATTCCCGTGTCTCACAAACAGAAACGAGATTTCGGTCTTAAGTTTCATAGTAAATGTTTAACATCCCAAATCCAGTTACGTATAATATATAATTTTATCAGGAACACATAACATTAAAAATTCAATACAAAAGTAATCTAAACGTTTTCTAAAAAATATTCTTCTGAATTTAGTGCATTAAAACTTCTTGGTAAAAACTAATACAAACTCGTTGAAGGTCCTATTTCTGAAGGCAATATAATATACTATAGCGTGAAACCTAAAGCCATATTGTTATAACTTTCTGTTGTTCTCTGAATCGCTAATGTATATAGATGTTTTCGTATTAAACTCTTGGCAAAGTGCAGAACAAAACAAAAAAATTACTGCACAAGTTCTTTGTTGAAAAAATACCTTTAGCCACAAATACGCCATTGTTCTCTCCCCTACGCAATCAGCTTTTGCTATTGTACATGTAACAAATTGCACAAGCTATTACAATTTAAATTACGGCTATAAAGAATCTATTAAAATGTATGTGTATAAAATCCACGCGATAAACGCTGTATAAGAGAAAAGTATGTCAAGTCTTAATTCGTCTATTCAAATATAATCTTATGTTGAGCAGTGTTGGCCTAGTGGTTTCCACGTGCGACTCTTATCTCTGACGTCGTAGGTTCGTACAATGCATTTAACATTCACTCGAACAGTAAAGGAAAACATCGCGAGGAAACCGCCTTGCCTTAGGTGAAAGAAGTCGAAGGCGTGCGTCAGGCGCAGAAGGCTGATCACCGACTTCAAAGTCAAAAATCATTTATTCATATAGGTAACACAATGTACACTTATGAACGTCAATAAAAAAGAAATATACATTAAATGCTTCTAATTTTACATTTACTGCCAGTTCTCAAATCAAGGGCGTAGAACGGAAGAGAAGAACTGGCAATAAACTCTCCGCCACTTTGTTTAATGGCCAAGTTATTTTTTTGTATTACACAACGTTTGTAAGGAGCTGCAACCATCATACCATGTTCCACATGCCTTTGAAAGAAAGAAGTTGAGCAGAAAATGAGAGCGTTAGAATGTTTAAGAACTATACGAAAATTTTACCTAACTGTCAGATATTAGAAATAACTGAACAAATATCTTTTAAAGCAATAGAGCATTAATATAAAAAATACACTTTTTAAATCATTTTTATTAAATCAATTCGAATGCATTACTTATAGTTAGGACCGGACGTCTGCCGAGTGAGTATGTTATAAAATACTTGTCAACCAGTATTACGTATGAAATCAAAAAAAATATTAAAATACACTTTTAATTATTATGATCATCAATGAATCGTCTTAATTTTCATTCATGCATTTCATTGAAATTTCAGAAAAATCTTCCTGAAATAATCGAACAAGGCATGGCAAGTTTTTCTTTTAACATATCTTTTTACTTTTTCCATTCTACGTGATCATGTTTTATGATTTTCAATATCTGCTTATTTTACAAAAATAAACCTTTCCCTTCGTCAGCACCTGAGTCGACTGTTCTCTGTGAATGTGTATAGTGTATTTATATTATTACAGTTCTTTTATTCTGCTGAATATGAGGGAAAAACACATACCAAAATTTTGTTTAATAACGTAATATTATGAACGGATTAAAGCTATGTATTATTATTAAAACTTAAAATTTACATATTTTTTTTTTAATTTTCCGACGTTTCGCGTGCTTTTCAGCGTGCGTGGTCACGGTGACTGAAGACAAAAGGTGTTAAATGTCAAAAGTATCACAGCTGCAGAGAAAGTAAGTGTTTTATCTGTAAAGCACGCGAAACGTCGGCAAAAATTAAAATTTAGAATTATGTAAAAGCTATTTTAACAAAAGACAATATATGCAACTATGTGCAACGATCCTTTTTTCTATGGAAACTTCAAAAGCGCGCTGTTGGAACTAAACGATTATACGTGGTTCGAAGAGTATCCGTAGTGAGGTTAATAATATGTGTTTAAGAAACTGGCTTGTAGCGTATGGAAGGACTGATGTCGTAAATTTCGAGGTGAAGATTCTGTTCAAACTCTAAACAAAAGAGGTTTTACATTTTTATAATATTGTATAAAGGCCAATTTCTTCCAATAAAATCTGAGGTAGAGCAAAATATAAATTAACAAAGCATTGTTCAGATCATAACTTCCATTATGGTGTAAATTGAAGGCATGTCGGGAATATTTCTCGGCCCCGGCGTCTCTATTATGCAGAATCGGAGGGCTCTTGTCGGTTGTAGGAACATGAAAAACTTTTATAAAGAAATGGTTTTTTAAATTTATTTATTGCTAATAAAATTCTGGAATATAAAGAATATCTCGTAATAGCGAAATCATATTTTAAAATCGTGTAAGTGCCCTTAAGTCACAAATGTAAAGCCAACACAAGTAATTAATATATTCTATAATAAAAGGTTTATTTATTAGCATTTTTTTTTTATTTCCACTATACGTTATCTATTATTGCTAATTAAATTTTTCGAAAAATAAGGTCATAAAGATGTTTCACTTCTTACGTGTGTACACTAGTACACGCACACATTATTTTTATTTAATTTTATTCTCTTTCTATATTTATCATACAATAGTTTTTGGACGAGATAATCCATTTCCGCTAAAACAATTGTAATCACAAGATCATATCGACTAATCTAATATGGGCAAGTGAGATTTCACATAGAAATGAAAACGTGTGCAATTTAATTCGATGTAAGCCGGATATAAGTTGGGAAACTACTATTGCCATAGTAATTGCATTGAAATCGAGTCAATTCGATTTACAAATCTCCAATCACTTGTTAATTCAAATTTCGTTTTACTAGCCAATAAGTGGTATTTGCATAGACGATAAAGACGTCGTAGCAATTGTAAGACTGACTTATTTTATTTTTCAGATTATTTAAATTGAGAACTCTGTTAGAGCATGGGGCAGGTTCTGTTTTAACAATAGAGAAATAATAAAATATTTTACGTATTTTTAAGTCAACAAAACCAAGCTTTCATGTCTGAAAAAATAATTATATTACTGGTTATTTACAACTATTGAGCTCTGTTCTCACTTCTGCTCCGCAACTTCCACTTGACCGTATTCAACGATTTGATTCGTCGACGACCTGCCACTTCCGCACGGCCTTGGCGTTGCGTATAGATGTGGGGTCTCTCTGCATCTTCTATCGCATTTACCATGAGTTGTTCAGATATCACGGCCGACCGACGGATCGGACTTATAGCTGAGTTTCATCATCGTACGTCAAGGCAGAATACAAAATTCCACCCCTGTCAACTTGACGTCCGTCGTTTTACAAGTGAGCACTTTTAGGAATTTTTTGCCGCGTAACACCGCTTTGAGAAACCAGCTGCCCACTGGAATAACTCCAAAATAATTCGAGTTAGAGTCAGTAAAGGGTGTTCCAATTCTTAATAGGCCGGTAACACGCTTTCGAGCCATCTGGCAGTGTGGGCCGAGTTCACTTAACATCAGTTGGGCCTTCAACCCGATTGCTCGTTCTTAAACAAGGAGGGAACTCAAATTCAACAAATTTGAAATTTATTTAGATAGGATATATGAATCTAAACGTAAGTTAATGGTAAAACGTATATATATATACAGTAAACGATATTTTACTTTTAATGGTTTATTGTATAACTTTTCACAGCTAAATGTTTTCGGTAGGCTGTTAAAAGTTATCGTCTACGCGCAGGCTCGATTATGGTTAAATTGAATAACATGATAATATTATTGTAGCGTTTCACGCGATGGGAGCTACGCAATTTTATCATAAAAGTTATAATGGCCTAAATAGCGTTTGAAGAGTGTTATTTGTTTATTTTAGTAATCTAACAGCTAACATACATTTTATTAAACAAAACACACAATACAGATAGTTAAAACAGATTACATAGATAAAAGATATATATATATGAAACGGAAAACCAGTAAGTACATTAATAGACTAAAATATATTTAAAAAAAAACTAAAGAAATTTGAATTTTAACATTTGAAACAACAAATAATACTTAATATTTCCAATAAACAAAACAATAAAAATATATCAGTGCACTACAACCTTTTTTTAGGTCTGGGCCTCAGGCTTTTAAAACTGTTTCATGATCATTTGTCAATCTAATATACAAGAAGGTGATCAGCCTTCTGTTCCTACACACGCCGTCGACTTTTTTTGGTTCTAAGGCAAGCCGCTCGCGATGTTTTACTCCACCGTTCGAGCGAATGTTAAATGCGAATATAAAGAAAGTGTAATCTCTGGGAGGAGTCGCTAAAGCCACTGAATCCAACACTGCAGTACTAAACTATATATGTATGCCAGGGATTACGTAATAACCGAACACGATGCCATTCGTTTTATTGGAATGGCAACATCAAGCAATGCCATTCGTTTTTTTAGAATGGTAACACCACGCAATCTTACAGGTTGTAAGTTGTCAATTCGTTAAAGTAAATTTGTCAGTAGTGCGTAGAATCGATCGTTGAGTTCAGACGGTATCGCTCTCTGATCGGCGCCTGCACCGGACGCACGCACTGACTGTGTTTAAATATTAAGTTATAATGTCGGACGATGGTAGTAACACCAATTTTGCAATTATTTATCGCGTTGAATCTGTGACACGTATTTATTATGATAATATAAAGAATTTTCCTGTCATATAAGGTATCTGTTGCCTTAACACCGGCAACACTTATGCGCTGCACGGCGTTGCCTGGCGATAAAATTTAAATTTAAAAAAAATACTTTGAGATTCGTTCTATATATATATGGTAATGTCCGTGAGGTAGTCGACACTGAAATATACGTAAAATTAAAATGAAATTTTAGCACCGCATTACTTGTCTAGTAAAATGTCATTGGGGTATACAGATTCTCGTAAAACCAACATATTCCAACCATTTATTATATAACCGTCGTTTGTTATACCATATATTTCCAGTTAATAGTTTAATAATTTATAAATTACAATATTATATGTATTTCGTTGTGAAGCTATCTGATCTCTTACAAAGACATAAATAGGAAAATTCGAAAGTAAAACAATACATCCTTCATTTTTTTTAAACAAGTAGGTGTAATGGTTAATGTTTGGTCTTATAAGCTAGTTTCTTGATTATATTTATTTCGTAACAGGAGTTAATTTAACTGAGATTTAAAAAAAATGTTTGCCGGTATTGAAACGGATATGCTCGCCACTAAATTAATAGTGCATATGAAAACACTCCCTGTTTCAATATAGTTAAAAAGTACAGGGTGATGTACAGATAAAGTGAATAAACTCGAGACTACCGGTTTAATATTTTAGTTTTGGAGCGCAATTTTTAGTGAAATTGCACTTGTTCTGGATATGTAAGCGTTGGGTCAGCCAAAATAAATGGTTGTAATATGTTGGTTTTACGAGAATCTGTATACCCCAATGACATTTTACTAGACAAGTAATGCGGTGCTAAAATTTCATTTTAATTTTACGTATATTTCAGTGTCGACTGCCTCACGGACATTACCATATATATATATAGAACGAATCTCAAAGTATTTTTTTTAAATTTAAATTTTATCGCCAGGCAACGCCGTGCAGCGCATAAGTGTTGCCGGTGTTAAGGCAACAGATACCTTATATGACAGGAAAATTCTTTATATTATCATAATAAATACGTGTCACAGATTCAACGCGATAAATAATTGCAAAATTGGTGTTACTACCATCGTCCGACATTATAACTTAATATTTAAACACAGTCAGTGCGTACGTCCGGCGCAGGCGCCGATCAGAGAGCGATACCGTCTGAACTCAACGATCGATTCTACGCACTACTGACAAATTGACTTTAACGAATTGACAACTTACAACCTGTAAGATTGCGTGGTGTTACCATTCTAAAAAAACGAATGGCATTGCTTGATGTTGCCATTCCAATAAAACGAATGGCATCGTGTTCGGTTATTACGTAATCCCTGGCATACATATATAGTTTAGTACTGCAGTGTTGGATTCAGTGGCTTTAGCGACTCCTCCCAGAGATTACACTTTCTTTATATTCGCATTTAACATTCGCTCGAACGGTGGAGTAAAACATCGCGAGCGGCTTGCCTTAGAACCAAAAAAAGTCGACGGCGTGTGTAGGAACAGAAGGCTGATCACCTTCTTGTATATTAGATTGACAAATGATCATGAAACAGTTTTAAAAGCCTGAGGCCCAGACCTAAAAAAAGGTTGTAGTGCACTGATATATTTTTTATTGTTTTGTTTATTGGAAATATTAAGTATTATTTGTTGTTTCAAATGTTAAAATTCAAATTTCTTTAGTTTTTTTTTAAATATATTTTAGTCTATTAATGTACTTACTGGTTTTCCGTTTCATATATATCTATCTTTTATCTATGTAATCTGTTTTAACTATCTGTATTGTGTGTTTTGTTTAATAAAATGTATGTTAGCTGTTAGATTACTAAAATAAACAAATAACACTCTTCAAACGCTATTTAGGCCATTATAACTTTTATGATAAAATTGCGAAGCTCCCATCGCGTGAAACGCTACAATAATATTATCATGTTATTCAATTTAACATTTTTTTTAAAATCTCAGTTAAATTAACTCCTGTTACGAAATAAATATAATCAAGAAACTAGCTTATAAGACCAAACATTAACCATTACACCTACTTGTTTTAAAAAAATGAAGGATGCATTGTTTTACTTTCGAATTTTCCTATTTATGTCTTTGTAAGAGATCAGATAGCTTCACAACAAAATACATATAATATTGTAATTTATAAATTATTAAACTATTAACTGGAAATATATGGTATAACAAACGACGCAAGTCAAGTAATGTATTGTTTATAAAACATATAGAATCGTATTTGCCAATTACTCGTAATATACTTTTTGATGCTGTGATGTCCAATGAATTCTTCAGATATATATTAAGTGTATAGTTCAATATAGTTAAATAATAATATAATTTTAGGCTTACAGAATATAAGAAATCGAGTATTTTTAGTACATATATAATATATAACAATGCATACTTGACTTGCGTCGTTTGTTATAGCATATACTATAATGTAATGTTTAGTTATTTCTAAATAACTATATTATATGTATTTCGTTGTAAAACTATACCCGATCTATTACAAGTACTTAAACAAATTTAATTCACACATATATATTAATTTAAATCAGTAACAAATTACAGTTTTATTGAATAACTGTATTGTAAATAATGTAATGTTTTAGTTATTTCTAAATAACTATATTATGTGTATTTCGTTGTTAAACTATACCCGATCTATTACAAGTACTTAAACATATCCCTACACATACATAATATACACATATCCCTATAAATTTAAATCAGTAACAAATTACAATTTTATTGAATAACTGTATAAGTTACCAACTTACCATTTATACCTCGATTTTTAGCTCGGGTATTTTATACTTTGTCAGAAATCTGTTAGCAATAGGGATTAAGTATAAAGTATGCTATGCTTGCCTGTTCAATATCAATACAGGCCGTATGGTAGTATGCTATGTTGGTTAAATAAAAATACACCACCAAACATTTAATCAGTTGCTAAACGTTTTTTAACAATTAATAATTTAATTAATGATAAGATAAAGAGAAATGGATTAAAGTAGGATTAAAAAAAAATACTTAATAAATTATGTTGCGATTCCTCAAACTGTTGTTGTAGCCGCAGTACAAATTTAAATAAAAACATGTGCTTAGAGTAAAGGAAATTTTTGTCACTATCGCTAACCAAGTAAATTATTGACATATGGGACAAAATGAGTACAGAGCTAGCAAATCCTTTCTAAGAGCAATAACAGTGTTTATACAGGGGAGAGCCGCGTCGGGCCAACTTAATAAAAATAAATAAGACCCAGGACTGTAACTTGGCATCTCTTGTTCGCAATTTCCGCCCGATATATGAGACAGGGGTACGTGAAATCAAGAGTAAAGTGGCTTTATCTATGAGACGACAGTGATTTAAAACGATAGACTTATTTAATAGTTTATCCTTGAAATTAGTCTATGTTAGTTGAAAATTGTAGTTTGTTTTAATAGACATGTCAAATAATTTAACAGTTATGGAGAGACATTTTGTAGAAATGGAAAATAATATTAGGTCCTTACATATGAAATTGGCGTTTTGTCGTACTGGCCACTTTGACCTCAAATACCTCCTCTTTGGTTAGGAATTTCAAATTCAAATTTGTACAGCTATTTACTCATGTATTGGTGCTTCGATGACCGTCATTCATTTGTTTTTTTTTCTTCTGTTTTTTTTTGTTTGCGTCACTCATTTTACAAAATGGAAAACTTAAAGTATCGCATTATTTACGAGTACGAGTTCCGCCGTGGCACTAGCGCTGCGGAAACGACTCGAACGGTGAATTATGTGTAGGGCCGTCATGTTGCAAAAGAAAACACAGTTCGTGGACGGCCTGAAACCCAAGTTGATAATGAAGTATTGAAGGCTGTTGTGGAAGCGGATCCATCGCAAACCACGTCCGAGTTAGCTGCAGGCTGCGGTGTTAGTTTTAAAACTGTTTTAATTAACTTGAAGCAAATTGGGAAGATTAAAAAGCTTGAAAGGTGGGTAGCTCACGAATTGACTGAAGCAAACCGGAGGACTGAGGTAAACGCGCGTCGACTGCTGCGTTACATTACTGAACCGGCACAATAATGAAGGTATTTTAAACCGAATCATTACCTGTGATGAATAATGGATTCTTTACGATAATCGGAAGAGCTCAGCGCAATGGTTGGATCCTGGCCAGCCAGCCAAATCCTGCCCCAAGCGAAAATTAACCACAAAAAAGTTACTGTAAGCGTTTGGTGGACTAATGCCGGTATTGTTCATTGCAGTTTTCTCAAATCTGGCCAGACTATAACGGCTGATGTCTATTGTCAGCAATTGCAAACCATGATCGAAAAGCTAGCGGCTAAACAACCTAGGCTGGTCAATCGGTCTACGCCACTGCTACTTCACGACAACGCTAGACCACACACTGCACAACAGACGGCTACCAAATTAGAAGAGCTTCAATTGGAATTTCTAAGACATCCTCCGTACTCCCCGGACCTTGCTCCAACAGATTACCATTGTTTTCGAAATTTGGACAACTTCTTGCAAGGGAAGAAATTAACTCTGATGGGGCAGTCCAAATCGCCTTCACAGAGTTTATTGATTCCCGTTCGACTGGTTTTTTTAGTAAAGGGATCAATGAACTACCTATGAGATGGCAAAAGTGAATCCATAGAAAACAATGGTTCATACTTTGATTAATTAAATACATTATATTTAAAAATATTCAACATTTTGTTCCTTCCACACAAAACGCCAATTCCATATGTAAGGACCTAATATTATATATTATATGAATTATTATTTATGTAATAGCCCGGCTGTACACCACTTGACTTTCTTTCTAAATACGCATTTAACATTCGCTTGAACGGTGAAGGAAAACATCGTGAGTAAACCAACAGGTCTTAGACACAAAAAGTCGATGGCATGTGTCAGGCACGTGAGGATGATCACCAACTTACATTAGATTTAAAAAAGATCTTGAAAAAGGTTCAAAAATTTGAGGCCCGGTCCAAAAAAAGAGATTGTAGCGCCAATGATAAAAACAAACAAACAGGCAATAGGCTTTATTGATGATAACTGATACTACCGTCCATGGACAATCACATTGCCAGAAGGCGCCACAGTTATTATTAAATGTGTTGTGGCGCAAAGGTTTTGGCCTCAGATAGCATCCGATTCTTTCGTATTTTATTTCATAAACAAGTGGGCTATGAGCTCTCTGACTATTGGCCTCAAATCTAAAAAATCCACTTTAGTAAACATATGCCAGTTAAGTCACAATGTTCACGTCACCATACGGGTAGTGTTAGGTTTCTTTTTATGTAATGCAACAACTCCTCAGAACAATCTCCATGGTAAATGTGGTAGAAGAAGAAGATGGCTGACACCTCTACGCAACGCATAGGAGTTAAACCTTACGGAACGTGACGGGTCGTTGACGATTTGAATCGCTCTTCGTTAGATGCACACATAGACAGAAAGACCATTGGTGCATGGCCAGGGATCGAGCCTATAACCTCAGGGACATGAGTCACACGCTGCATCCAAACGCTGTAAATAATACTGTTTATATGCTAAGCAGATACAAACTTTCGTAGCATAAAACAAATTGCCAAGCTTCTACGAAGATTAAACGTCTCAGAATTTCCAGCGCTATAGACATTTCTTAAACACGAGAATGATGTAACTGATACGACACAAGTAGGATGTATAACGTCGAGACACAACCGCACATCTAACTTGCGGTTAATCACAAGATGTACCAAGAAGCTCCAGTATTATTTATGAGCTACCAGATACCAACTGTGCTTTCCTACACGTAATGTACTACATAAGGTAAAAATTGCGTTTGAAATTTATATGATTTATAGATTTATCTTCTCTCCTATTTTCAGGTTTAATTACTATCTTTATCTTTTTAAATCCATAGGAGTTAAATTGAATTATATTTAAAGAAAAAATAATAGAGTAAATAATCCTCACATATACGCATGTGTTTTATTAATACCATATGTTTGTATGCAAGGTGCTCTTCTCGTACACATCCTAGATTATTTTCTTGTAATAAGAGGAAAACGGACAGGAGATTCATCTGAAGGCTCGCAAGTGCGTTACCAGCCTTTCAATAATTGGTACGCTCTTTTCTTGAAAGATGCTATGTCAAATTATTCCGGAAATACTTCAGTGAGCAGCTGGTTCCACATAGTGGTGGTGCACGGAAAATACTGCCTTAAGAAACGCTCAGTTGTGGAACGACGGACGTCGAGGTGATACGGATGACTCTTTTGTACGGGTTCTTCACATGGCTAATTCATTGCGTACATGGAAAGAAAATTCCATTTGTCAAAGAGATTAGACAAAATTCCCCAATAATAGGAAATCAGTCCTATTATTTCCCCAATACACTTTATAAAAGTTCGTAATATTGATCGTCTATTTCAGCTTCAGAAACATTGTCCGTTATATGCAATTTTGTCCAAAGCGGTAAACGTTATCTGCTTAAGTCGCTTTAATGAACATTCTTTTACGCCGCTATTGCTTTAAATCCCTTTCAATTATATCCATGAAGTTTTACCGGCTTTTTAAGCAGCTTTTGAAGGATAACTCCTCATAATCTCTCTTCAAAAAGGATTATTCTTTAATTTGCTGTTAAAGCTATTCATTTCGCTGGTATAAAAGTGATTATCCGTACCGAGATAATTGACTCCCTTTAATTACGTTTCATAGTACGCTGTGCTCGCTACGTAAACAAAAACTTAGTCAACGTTAAGAACAGTACTACTTTAGATAACTCGATAGATAAAACTTCTAGAGAGCACTTGACTCTGACAGTACGTCGAGTTACAAAGGCGAGCGTAACTTAAATAACATAATAATAATTAGTAAATGCATTCCATCTGTTTTGGTGATTTATACTTGATGCAGGTGATCGCCTGTACATTTGTTCATTCATGTCATAGTTTTCTGGGTCTCAATAAAGACTTTTTAGGTCAAGAACGTTTTAGAGTCTGGCCTATCGTTGTTGGCGCTTAGCCTTCTGAATGTTACTCTAAAGCATGATGTATTCCTTCATACGTTTCCTTCATCATCAAAAAATTATTTGGACGGTTTAGATTCACACAATTAACCACTGGACTAACACTGCTCGAAAACGGTTTTTAATTTGAAACAGCTTGCATGTCGTGTAAAATAAGATTGTATCGCGTTCTACAACAACTGTATTCGATGGGCGTGTCCAGGTGTTAAGGGGATTTAAAGTTCATTGCACAGTTAGAGGGCGTTCCATAGCAATATATTTTATAAAGCGCCCTGATAAACGCGAAATAACAATGCACTGTTGAGACCGTTCTAATCTCGACGGAGAAGTTCGTAAGGCAGGTGTTTTCAGCAGGTTTGTTTAGCGTTGTTATCTCGTGGATATCTACGCCATATTGTTCTATGTAGCGTTTAAGCTGAAATCTATGAACGCAATAAATTTTGTTGGTATACTTATCCGTCAAAATCAATAAAATAAAAATATGAGAATAAAGTTGAATTATTAATTATTTCCAAGAAAAATAGATTGCTGGATTTGTATTGTAATTGATTCTTTATAATTTTGTTTAGTGATTTAAAATAATAAATTTGCTTTAAAAATACAGTGGTTCGATACAGATTATAATACAAAAATGGTTAGATGTTGTCTTATACATTATTTCCAAATATTGCACATGATGCGCACAACACGAAAACAGTTATCATAATACTTCCTGTTACACTCAAAAATTATTTTTAATTAAAGTCGAAGGTAAGGTTCAAAGGTCAAAATAAAGGTTTCCTTAATTTTATGCACGAGACGGAGTGAGGTAAACACGATGATTTATAAGGGTTGAATGGTTTGTAATGTGGGTGTCGTTGACAAGGCAATCTCATTAAACCAACAATAGAAGAGACACACCATAAATCATGGTATTGTGCGCGGTGTACCGCTCATTATAGCTCGCACGAATCCTAAATACTAATAATAAAATGTGAAAACTATTTTCGAATTCAAAAACATCTATATATATAAAATTCTCGTGTCACAGTTTTCGTTGCCATACTCCTCCGAAACGGCTTGACTGATTTTGATGAAATTTTTTGTGCTTATCCGGTATCTATGAGAATCGGCCAACGTCTATTTTTCATCCCCCTAAATGTCCACCCCTAAATTTATTATTTTATTTTTTAGACAAATTTTTTAATTTCTATTTTTTTATGATACAACATACAAAAATATATACAACCCCTCTACGATCAACCCCTATTTTTAATTATAGTAGAAATTTTTATTGAACTTTAAAAATGTTTCCTATATAAATAATATACATGGCAAACGTCGCTTTGACTTGTATATTACTTATAGGAAGCATTTTTTTAGTTCAATAAAAATAACTATCCCCTAAAATAAAAAATAGAGGATGATCCTAGAACGGCGACAACTAAGGGTTGTATGTATTTTTGTATGTTTTATCATTAAACAAATAATCATTTTTTTTTTGTCTAAAAAATAAAAATTTGGGATGGACACCCTTATCACTCAGGGGTTAAAAATTTAGATAATAGCCGATTCTCAGGCTTACTGAATATGCATAAAAGATTTCATAAGAATCGGTCGAGCTGTTTCGGAGGAGTATGGGAACGAACATTGTGACACGAGAATTTTTTATATATATATAGAGATAATGAAGTCTTGTGATGTCCAACAGGGAGTGGAGTTATTATTAAAAATTCAATGAAATAGACATTTATTACTAACAAAACACACAAATTAACAATAATAATAAAAAATAATGAGAGATAACATTTCTTCTATTTAATAAAACAGTTTAAAGTTTAACGTTTAAAGTGTTAATTCCAAGAATTCGAGTGACCCAATTGAGTTTTGTTTCCTTTCGGTCGCTAATCGATATTGTTTAGGACCAGAATACAGCTTTTATTACAAATCAAAATATCTATATAATCAATATTTCGAATACATTAAGATTCCATTTTCTGAATTCAATGGGTATACTCGATAAATTTTGTAATTGGAAAGCACATATTGAAATTTTATAGAATAAAGTAAACAGTTTCGTTTATGCGTTAAAACGACTAAGGTGAACTGTTAACCATGATACGGTATTAGCTGCTTATCATACGTATGTTTCATCTATACTTAGTTTTGGGAAATTCAGTCGAAGTAAATAGGGTATTTAAGGCTCGTATTAAAGTAATTTGTGGAACAAACTGTCTTGATAGTTGCATACCTTTTTAATTAAGCTTAAATTTTTATCTCATACTAAAGATTTCTACACACTTCTCTCTACATTTCTAAATATATATATACAGTTCTCTGTATTATGTCCTTATTCGTTCCCAGAATCATGAATATTTTTAAGTCAACGGGACTTCTGTCGAAGTCGATGGGGAGAAATTGGCTATGCCAAAAATTACCCTAGAATTGTATAGGAAAAATACCTTAAGTATGAAAATCAAGTTTTATAATAATTTACCAAAAATATTCAAAGATCTTCCTATTAGTTTTTTTTATTATCGACTTAATTACTACCTTTATCATAAATATTATTCTATTAATGATAATTTGCGTGAAACATAATAATAATAACATAAAAAAAAACGGATTTTAATGATTAGACATTTTAAGACATGAAGCTAATAAACTACTTACAGAATGGCAATAAGAAATATATAACATTTGAAGTAGTATTTAATCAAACGAAGGTGCTTTTAAGTATATCTTAAATTAATCTGAAACATATAATACAAACAATCGGCACAGATGATTAATTAATTTTGATATTAACATACTAAACATACATAGATATAATCACAAATTTAATTTCAATATAATTAGAATCTGTGGTTGAGATCTGACACCATTAAGTACTGAATTTATAATATGTTCGATAATATATTATATACACCACTGAATTAGTAAGTATTGACGTTTACTTTAGATTTCAATTTGTAGTTATCTTAAAACATAACGAGCTCTGGGTTTTTTTCTATTTCCAAATAAATGACAAAAATGTAAAGTAATTTTGGGCCAACATGTATTCAACAATTTTGGGTTTTTTGTTGTAAATGCAAAGGGAAACCTGAATATTTCTAATATGACAGAAAACAGACAGAGGTCTTTCCCGTGTCAAGTATTCTCATAAAGTTTAGAATAAGCAATAAACAGAAATGATCCAAACGAGTGACAGATTTACACGTCACATTCAATCTGAGAAAAAGACAAAAATGAAACATTTCTAAAGAATCTCTCTCCACACACACAATGAAAAGTAATCTCAGATAATGGGGATTTTAATGAAAAAGAAATTGACGTCTCATTAATATTCAAATGGCGAGTCGACGGAGTACTAATGCTATTATTGTTATGAATGGATCATTAATTCTATGGGAGTGAAGCGAAATGCAGCGTAAATATTTACACTTCGTAATTTTCTTTATTGCAACACTCTGAGTGTTAAAACGCCGACGAAGTTTTAATTTAGCGAAAAATTCTAGTTACACCATTTGTGGATTTAAAAATATTTTTCATACAACATGAATCAAGCTGCACTCCACAATAAAATCCTATATGCAGAGGCCATGAAATAGACCAAAAGGCGCCGTCTGCAATCTCGGAATCGGTGATTTATGAATTTCATTCCAGTTGAAACAACTGCTTCTCGCCGCTTTTCTTTGCAGCTAAACGAGGGTAACGAGCATCCTGCCTTAATAATGAAAGAACAGCGGCGAATTATGGACTGCATTGAGAGTCCTGAATTGAAATTGAAACCGCAAACTTTTTCATTCACTAAGAAATTGCTTGAAATATTTTCTAGTGTTTTTTACCGGTGACGAATGAACCACTCGGCTTCTTACTGCCACAATTTGCACTCATTTGTCTTTATTTACTCAATTTGTCTATTTCTCGCTCGATTTGAAATAAATTCCTTGGTCCCGGTTTTGTAAAGTTTACGTCGTTTTCATAATATTGGTTCGTGTTGAAACAATGAAAATTGATCAAACATTTGCCTATGTTGGAGCTGCATTGAGTGAGTTATCAGTGGTTATTTCCTGTTAATACGACCTGAAAGCGGAAATTGTGTGTTGAACCTAATCCAATGACGTCACTGATTCGGATATTCGCCACAGAATTCAATGAGCACACCCAAAGTTGTTGATATTAACAATTCGCTATTGTTCGTGTGTTATTTATGGGTTCAATTGCGGAAAGGGTACTAAATTATGATGTACCTACTATTATTATAATACTATATTAACTGATAAGGGTGATTATATTAAATTGCCAATGTATTAATGAAACCAGGCCTGAACTTCGTAACAACTTAAGAATTTTCCCATGGAAATAGTGCTACTGATATTGCCTCAACGTTTAAAAGACTGTATTGCAGACAGTGGAGACTTCTTAGAATAAGCTTATTATTTTAAATTGTTTTATATTTGTATATTAAACTAATAAACTTTAAAAGTAATAAATGGCTAGACTAGCTCAAACGCAAACGATAATATCGTTTCTTGATGAATGTACTTAATACCTAATGCTTTTAGTGTTGCAAGTAATATTTTATGCATTACAAACATATAACAATTAACTATTTGCACGATAGCCATAAATTCCATTGTTACCACACGAGTAAGAACCTATCTAAGGATCTAGGGAACTATTTGGTATGAACCGCCGATTATGCTAAACATTCTTGGAACAGTTAAGTTTTATTAAGTTTCACATAGTACAACTTCCGATCTAAAGTTGTGTGCAATAATTTTACAAACACGTTCTTTTAAAAGGGTATATGTACTTTCGTATATGTCGGTATTGTAATAAAAATCAGTTTTGATCTAATCTCATCACTGAGGTTGTAGGATCGATCCTTTCTGTGTGTGCACATCTAATACTCGCTCGTATGGTGAAAGAAAGCATCGTGAAGAAATTGGCATGTATCGAATCCAAAAATCGACATCATGTG
Source organism: Pieris brassicae (assembly GCF_905147105.1). Classification (NCBI taxonomy): domain Eukaryota; kingdom Metazoa; phylum Arthropoda; class Insecta; order Lepidoptera; family Pieridae; genus Pieris; species Pieris brassicae. Next base: position 15,290,044 of record NC_059673.1, read on the forward strand.
ACAGAAGGCTGATAGTACCTACACTTAAAGAACCGGATGCAATCTAAAGATTATTATTATTATTGTAATATAAGAATGTAATTACATAAATGAAATACGTAGAAATTTACAAGAACTATTTTTCTTTTATTCGGAGTGTAAAATGACAGATTAACATATGTTTTTAGATGAGAAAAATTCAAAACAATTATTAAATTTATAACAAATGCTGCATAGAATTAAATTTTTTATTATGTTACGAGGTGATGTTATTTGAACTGCGGTTGAGGAACAAAGAATGGTGAGTTTTATTTCAAGATCTCCAGGTCCAGTATAGGCTAAACAGTTTGCAGTAATATTTTAAATGTATTATCAATCACGTTATCGGATGACCCTCATCAAACAAAATACAGCTGTGAATTAAATTCATCTCAACATACGTGTAAAAAGGTTTTTCATATCCACCTCGATATTTTCACGTTACCGACGCAGGTAAATAGAATTTGTTTGGAACATATAAAAAGCGCAATAACTGTCAAGAAAGCGATACGACGCCCTCACCTCCGTCGATATATCTTTTTGGCGATAACTTAAGCTATATTTATGACTAGCAACCATTGTGTGTTTATCGCGTACTCAATAAGGCTATAGAGAAGAAAATTCCCTTTTGTGGCTACAGATGATAAAGATGAGATAGTCGTTTCGTAGTTCTATTGTTATTATGTAAATACAATACGTTTATCTTTTGTTATTCGCTGTCTGTGACGTCTGTTATTTTGTATACAACAGAACAATATAACAACTAGTTGACTTTAAACGATCAGTCAACATTTTATTAATAATAATATAAAATTAATTTTATAATATTGTTAACAGTTGAAATCAATTTTCTATGTATTTGTTTATGTTTATTCGCGAATGCTCACACTACACAGCTTTGATTTAACTTCAGGGATGAGAGTCACATCCTCAAGCCAATAGAACAGACTGCTCAACAACTAGGCTATATATAATACAAATGTCATTCATAATCTACGAGAATAAAATCATAATATAAAAAGTATTCACACGCTTATTCCCTTGTAAAGGCGTTTTCACTTTCGCAACAATTTAGTTTCAAATTTCCTAAAGAATAACCAGGTTCCCTTTGAGTAATACAAGAATGCATAATTAATTGGATCCATTTGTAAATTGAGACTAAAGAAGCCTTATAAAGCCCGTGGGCAGAAGGTAATCCTGAATAGTTATAGTGATTAATGTCTGTACAATCGGGAATACCTAAACAAAATACTGCTGTGAATTAAATTCATTAAATATTAGAGAAAAAAAATACTTTGTCTATATTGTTATACGGATCCCGTTTATTTGGAGTAAAGCCAGTCCTTTTTATATTATTTATATTCCATTTTCCTTTAGGATACTCGTGATAAACCTTCCATGCCCACCTACGCTATAATTTTTACAAAAACAATCCTTATAAATAAATAAAGGAATAAGAGGAAAAATCTGACATTTGAACAATGCCACGAAACGCAAGTCACGTGATAAATGAAATTTATATGTTTGAATACAGTAATGATATACATATATATCTTTGAGTAAATTAATATGTAATATTATAACACTTTTAAGTTTAGAGAAAAGTTAAAAAATTTAAGTAACTCACTTGTCGCAAACAGAAAACCTTCTGTTAACATTTGAACGGTGAAAAGTAACGTCAAGTTCACTTCAATATTTCGTTATAAATAAAAACCGCTCGAACTTGAATAGTTAACAAAGGTAGGTAGGTAGGTAGGGTGGACTCAATTTCCGCACTTAGACACGTAGTCGGTCCGTTGTGCGTAGAAGCCCTGGCTAATTTAGCCAGCCCAACTCCTTCCAGAAGCACAGAAGTCTCCCGGGCACTTCACAGGCTTCGCGGAGCGACCTCACTGTTCCGAGGATTTTTGTACGTTGATTAGCCACAGCCTCGCATTCCAGGACTACGTGGGTGACTGATTCCTCTGCGCTGAAACAGCCTCTGCACAAGGGGCTGTCTGTTGCGCCTAGGACGAAAAGATATTTGTTAAGGAGACAATGGCCCGTGATTGTCCCTATTATTGTTTTGAGATTGGTTCTGTTCAGGTTTAGAAGTCGCTTAGTAAGTTGCGGGTTCACAGCCGGCAGAGCCATTTTGGACTGTTTGCAATCTACACTTCGCGACCATCGTTGATTCTGGAGTACAGTGGATCTCTGGCGAATCCAGGTTCGAACTAGCGAGAAGGGCAAGGGGAGGAGCGGATGCGGGCCAGCAGGCATCATACCAGAGCCTCTTCTCGCAAGCTCGTCGGCTGCATCGTTGCCGAGAGAGCCACTGTGTCCCTTAATCCACTGTAAGGTAACTCTATTTGTTAGAGCTATTGCCTCCAGTGCTTCGTGACACTCCAGTATTAATTTGCTGTTTGTGTTTTCGTTACCGAGCGCCATCAGCACGGATGCACTGTCCGATATGAGCTTAATGTAAAAGTCATTGACTCCCATCCGCTGTACGGCTCTGGCTGCTTCGGTTAGAGCGACACATTCACATTGGAAGATTGTGCTTTGTGTGCCCAGAGGTAGGTGTATGTTGATGTTGAGATCAAAGGAGAAAATACCAGCGCCTGAGCCACACCCTGTTTTTGAACCATCAGTGTATATACGTAGCTCATTCAGGGGCGACTGATCATGCTCCTCTTCTCTCAGTTGTATAAGATATTTCTTGTTGAATATTAATTGATTAGTGATTCTGTCACATGGCGCAGCTATAAGAGGTTGGTACTCTATTGCCCTGTTGAGAATCACTGTGTGTGAACTGTAGTGGTTTTTTCCCCATAGGTCCAATACCATAAGCCTGATGGCCGCTAGTGCCGCCTCCTGCTGTATGTGTAGGTCTAGAGGTAAGATTTGCAGGGCTATCTCCATTGCTGCGGTCGGAGTTGTTCTCATACAACCGCTAGCAGCGGACAAGGCAAGCCTTTGGAAGCGTCCCAGTTTCGTGATCGCCGTTTGAAGTTCAGATCTTGGCCACCAAACCAGGGCTCCATAGGTCAGCATTGGCCTGATTATGGCAGTGTATAGCCATAATGTTATTTTAGGCGATAAGCCCCATTTCACGCCTAGCATCTTTTTGCATTGATAGAAGGCGATCGTTGCTTTGCTCAGTTTGTGTTCTAGGTGTTTGTTCCAGAGCAGTTTACTGTCCAGAATCACACCCAAGTACTTTATTTCATTTTTGAGTTTGAGTTGTGTGTTGAAGAGTTTTGGAAGCCTGTGTGGTCCCAGAATCCTCCGGTTTGTAAAGAGTATTAACTCTGTTTTTGATGGGTTGACAGATAGCTCGTGCTTGTTGCACCATCTCTCAATTACTTTGAAAGCCCTTCCCATGAGATCGCATAGGGTACTTTCAAAGCTCCCCGATATCAAGATAGCTATGTCGTCCGCATAACCCACTGTGTAGAGGTTGCCAGCGTTGAGTTCTGTGATGAGCTCGTTAACTACGAGGTTCCACAGTAGCGGCGATAGGACACCACCTTGCGGACAGCTTCTGCTGACAATGCCCCGTGTCGTGGAATTAACAGTGAACTGTATAGCTCGTTGGTTTAGCATGTTGTTTATCCACCCTATCAGGGTTGATGATACTCCACATGTAACGAGTGCTCTGCTAATGCTCGTGAAGTTTGTTTTGTCAAAAGCGCCTTCGATGTCAATAAATGCACCAAGGGTTGACTGTTTTAACTTCAGGGAGTCGCCAATGCGAGACACAACGTTGTGGAGTGATGAATCCGTTGACTTGCCTGGGCTGTAGGCATGTTGATTTGGGTGCAGGAATTTGGATAGCGATACCTGGCTACGTATTTCCAGATCTCCAAGACTCTCCATTGTTTTTAACAGGAAAGATGTGAGGCTTATGGGTCTGAAGGATTTTGCCTGGGTATAGTCCTCTCTGCCTGGTTTTGGGATGAATATTATTTTCACTTCCCTCCATTTCAAAGGTATGTAGCGGTGGGCTATACATGCTCGGAAGATTGAGACAAGATAGTCCACCAAAAGGTTTCCACTCCATCTTAGTAGGCCTGGGAAGATGCCATCCAGGCCAGCCGCTTTGAATGGTAGGAAGGAGTTGATTGCCCATGTTACTTTTTCATTTGTGATTATTTTGTGAGCTTCATTCCAGTCTGAGTCGGTGGTGGCTCTTTCTGAGTAGGGTTGCCATGCCTGGTCGTTGGCAATTATGCAGCCTGGAAAGTGTGTTTCCATCAGTAGTTCACATGTTTCTGCATCGGTTTTTGTAAATGATTTATCAGGTTTTTTAAGACAACCGATTGAGTGATAAGGCTCACTAGAGAGGCATGATTTCACTCTGGTTGCCTGGTTGTTGCTTTCAATGCTGGTGCAGAAGTGTCTTCAGCACTCTTGCTTCCTAGAACGTAAAAGTTTTTTGAATCGTCTTCTCGCGATTGTGTACTTGTCCGAGTCGGCAGGTAAACGGGTATTTCCTGCTCTATTGAACAGCTTCCTGACCTTCTTTCGGTGTCTCTCCAGTTCGGGGCACCACCAGTTATGTCTACTCCCCCACCTAGGCATGGTAAGGGGACACGACCGTTCAAAGCTGGTCAGGAGTGGGGCGTTAGGTTATTTACATGTTTGTCTATGTCTTGTACATCAATGGTGGTTGGTATTGTTAGTTTGCTTAACTCTGAGCCGATTTTACTGAATCAGTTCTCCGAGGTATGCGTCGTGGTTGTGGTTTAGGTAGCTCCCCTTTGATTGTAAAGCGGATCCACCTATGATCTGAGCATGATAGCTCTCTGGAGACATGCCAATCCTGTATGTGATCTGACAGACCAGAGGTCACCATTGTTAGATCGATTATGGTTTGCGAGCGTGCGTTGATAAAGGTTGGTTCAGAGCCGCTGTTTGCTAAGATAAGATTATTGCTAAGAATGAAGTTAAGCATATTCTCACCTCGAGCGTTGGTATTTGCATTACCCCATAGCGTGTGGTGCGCGTTGGAGTCTGCTGCGATTATAAGCTCCAGTTTCTCCCTCTCACAGTAGTCAGCCAGAAGGCCGAGTTCTGGAGTGGGCACGTCCTCGTCACCCGGTAAGTAGGCGGACGCCAGGACGATGTCTGGATGTGCGTCCCTAGGTAACCTAATGGTTGTAAGGTCCCTTGAACACAGTTCGTTAATTAGGTATGCTGGTACATGTTTAGGTATGATAATGCAGGTTCTTGGGTTACTTACTGAGGTATCCAGCAAAAGTTTACCACCGGTGTTACCCAGGCCGCATACCTTGCCATTCCTGATCCACGGCTCCTGGATCGCGGCAATGGTCTTCGGGTTGGTCTCCAGCAGTCTGCGTAGTGAAGCCGACGCTGTTTGGCTGTGCTGGAGGTTGGTCTGGATAAGGTCAGTCCGGTTAGGGGGAGGAGCGCAAACAGCTGTCGCTGAATTCACTCCCCCCTGTCTCCTGAAAGAACTCGTCATCCGAGGTTAGTTGCACCGGTGCGGGTGGTTGTTGAACTGACTCCATGGGGACGTTTGCCTCGGCAACCGCGGCTACCTCCGTCGTTGACGAGGGCGGCTTTGGCCCCGAGGATCCCGTCCCCGATGTACTGGCAGTGGTTACTGTGGCGGCAGCTACCACTGAGGGTTCATACTTTTTGAGAATTCGGATATAGATGTTCCCCATCAGATAGTAGATGCGGCGTTCGTGTGCCTTGATCTTTGAGATCTCATATTCCGGAACACGAAGGAACAGAGATACGCCTGTCGGGTCCTGTGTTCTACGTTCGTGAGTCAGGGTCCAAGATCTGATGTTTAGGTGGCGGTTTTGCCTGGTGATCAGTTTCCGTAAAGTTTCCGTGCTACCAGTGAACTCTGGAACATGCAGTAAGCACGGCACCTTCTTCGGAATGTCTGACTGAGGCCGTACCACCAGTTTGGTGTCCGGTATCGGATTGTTGATGACATCGCATGCTCCGGTAAGCCATCCCAGCGTGTAGGTATCCTCGCACCAAGTTTTGAAGACACCATCTGAGAAGTGGGCTCTTCCCCGGAATCTGATGTCGTTGGGTTCAGTTGCTAGGGTAGCTTCAAGATCCGCCATGAGCTCATCTTGGATTTTACCCTCGATTTGTAGGCGGATATTATCTGCCTGTTCTTGTGTCATGTCTATAAAGGGCTCAGTCATCACGGCAACACAAAGCTCGTTGGCTTTGTAGGATGCTGCCGCTTCCGCGTAACTGGCCGAGGTCCCTGACTCCAGCCGGAGTTTGTTAGGTTTAACCCTTTTACTCTCCCCAGTCGGTGTCACGGTTTCCTCTGGCCGATCGCGTTTCTGGCCCTTTGTTTGTTGTTTGGTTTGGTTTGGGTTTTTGGTTTGGTAGCCCCCTCTAGGTTCCTTACCGCATCTAGAGCCAATAGGCTTGAGCGTGGCAGAGGACCTAGTCGGCTTCGGTGCCCTTTTCCCGCGTCCTGCAGTTGTGGTAACCGCGGGGGCAGTTCCAGGATTCTCAGGTATCCTCTGAGAGCCGGTAATCAGCTGTTGCTGTTCCGTCGCTCTTTTGGCCTTCCTGAGCCGTCGCCTTTTTGAGGAGCTTAGGACCATTCTGGGAGTCGATTCCTGAATCGCTAATTTCAGGGCCGACATGTCCATGGTCGAGGTTTGTGCACTGGACGTGCCTCGGTCTTCCGCATCGATCTTGCTTCGGATGCCCCCCCTATGGACGCAGACATTGCTGTATCATCCTTCGGAGTTGCTATCTTCTGCTCGACCGACGCAGTCAGCCTGGCCGCAACAGTGGACGCATCCTTGTGTGGTGGTGTATGAGATACCATTGGAGTGGGCACGGTTAAGGGTGCATCCCGGTTTGGCGCTTCCTCAGCCGCTGCCCTCTCCTTTGGTGCCTCGGACGCTGCCCTATTGGGTGCATCCGTTTGCGAGATAGGGGCATCAGAGTATCGTGTCACTGGTGACTTGCACCTCGACACGTCCTGCGACGCAACCCTGTTTATGTTAGTTTTAGGCGCATCTGTGGATGCAGCCTTTTGTTGGTTTGTGTGTTTTGTCTCTTTATCCATGAGGTGGTATGAAATAGATTCACCGTCGGAGCTCTCCACCCGCCACGGAGCCCTCAAGTCGGGGACGTCCCTTGCTCAGCAGGCGACGTCAGAGCTACTCCTTCGGTATAGAGTCAGCGTGTAGAGGGGCAGGCGCGTCCGCACGCCGCAAGAGAGTACGGAGCTGTTCGCATCCCGAGACGATGACGCAAACTCACCCCGAGTCCCGTGCCATGCCGACGCCCCCCCCCCACACCGACTCTCGCTTGGTAGCCCTCTTACGGGATACCACAGCCGGTTGACCGTGGTCAGCTAATCCACGGCCTCCCGTGTGAGGGGAAATCCAGACCAAAGAGGTGTGTTGTGTGCAGCGCACAACTGTACCGGCGCACTACTCCACTCAACCTCCAGGACTCCTTCATCCCCCCGTACGGGTCCCCGCGCACGGCACAAACACGCGGGAGGTCATTTACTGTCCACCGTCCTTTTATTTTGGATGATGAGCTGGCAAGGACATGACCTCTACATCCCTGCAAAAGTTCGCTTGCTGGTTTTAGTTACGTCTAATACATAGGGTATTAGACCAAAAACAGGGTTGGCAACCTCGGGAAGGTTAGTCCACCAAACTTGCCTTGGGGATCACAGCGACCTGCACTACCCCCAAGACCACGCCTCCCTACCCATCAGAAGGATGTGGTAGGGTGGGTTTGCACCTATGCTACCATGCTAATGCAAGCATGTCGTGCTGGGAACCGTAGAAGCATAGATCCAAACCCAACCCCAATAGTTAACAATGTCATTATTCATTAAAAATAATGAGTTCGTTAGTTCATCATGAATTTGAAATTGGAACGATAATGACATCTAGTTACAAAAGAATTGTAGGTAACTTGTAAATTCAATTACCAGTTACTATGTTGATAAAATACAAAGGCAATATCTGAACAAACTGAAGGGTGCTCCTCTTAATAACCCTCGACATCTCGCTTTGAAAGGTAGATTCGATTGATCCTTATAAAAACCCGACTCTTCAAATTCAATTTATTACTACATTGTACTAATGTTCCCGTTTTTCATGATAACTGTTTCCAACTACTTCGTTCTGTTCAGGTATGTAATAGTAATATTTAAAAAAGCAATATAATAACAATCTATTAACGTAAATTTCACGTTAATAATATACAGAATAATATCAAAAAACACGCGCTTATTCCAAATAAGTAATTGTAAAACTTTAAACCCGTCTTTTATTAAGTTGATAAATTCAAATAATAAATCCAGTTTAACCAGCTATGCTCTGAATAATTTAAATGTAACATCGTATATAATTCATAATCCATAACATTATTTACATACTTGGATTTTTGGATTAAAATAGGAATGCCATCAAAGAAGAATATAAATCAATAGCGAGCAATATTTAAGTTTCACATTTAAAAACACATTATTCGGTCCTTTCGTTTAGTTAAATTTAAGATCATGAAAAGTCATTAATAACTTTTAATGCTATTTAGTAATTACCAACGACAGCACATGGAGTTGCACCAACAAAAATATTCAATGACTAGAAACTTGCCAACACCGAACGGAAACAAGTATACTTAACATAAAACTAAAAGACAACGTTCGAGTAACAACAGTAAGAAAACAAACTAAAATTATAGACATAATATACCGAATCGAACAACTAAAATAGAAATGGGCTGAGCATTTTATAAGAAGTGAAGGAAGGAAAAATGGATCAAAGAGGTTATTGAATGGTTCCCTAAACATAAAACGAGAAGTAACGGGAGACAACATCGTAGATGGGAAGATGATATTAAAAAGGTGGCAGGAGTGACATGGATGAGAAAGCAAGAGACAGATCTTTGTGGAGAACACTTGTGGAGGACTAAGCTGAAAAACAAGACGATCAAGAAACCGGTGTCTAATAGGAAATAAAAAGATAATATTTACATTTACTTTAACTAAATATCGTTAATGAAGTAGAAATAATATTAAATGTAACTTACAAGATTGTTAATAAAGGCTCTATTTAAGCACAGCAATTCGGCAGTACAGCCTTATCCTCAATATGTCAGATGGGTTTGTCAGGAGGGGACATCGGTCACCGTTACTATATGTGTCCACAGCTAGCACTAACCTTATAGGGCACATAGGTTACATTTACACATAACATTTTTATTGTACGAGAACTGACAGAAAAAGACTATATGTTACCTATGCCTGTATTTATTAAAATTTGTAAATATTATTTAGCATGCATTTCTAACGTTTTTTATTAATTTCATGTGAGAGATTTTTATTTGATAAGCATTCTTATTGAATTAGGGTTACATATGAAGACAACATTGTGTTTCTTTGTAAATAAATACAATATTTAGATCGTGGAATTGAAAAGAGTCATCCACAAAACTTGGCAGTTGCTTTTAACGAAATTCGATATTCAAAATCCAAATATTAATATAATATAAATCACATCCAACATCGTTCATGTCTGAAAATGATATAATATCTTATTTAAAAGCTTTTAATTCAGACAGATTCATCCCTGTCACTTAATACCTCATTAAGTGTGAAAAATTAAAAGGCCAGATTTCTCTTGCTCGCAGTGAGAAATGTTCGTCCTTTAATAAATTATATCAACTGCAATACGGCTAAGATAAAATGGCGGATAAGAGTGAACTTAGACGGGAATCAGCGGTAATCTTATCTACATTGCAATTCCGAGATCTTGCTACAATGTTGTCCATTAATTGTGGTGAATGTTCTATTCTGCTTAATATATTATTTTTAACGTTCCTTTTTCGTTTTTACTTGGAATCTAGAATTAATTATAATATATGAACCTTTAGATAAGCTTACTTTAGTGAGAGTTTGTTTTGGGTTACAAATCTGCGTACCTAAACGTTCTTTCAATAAAACCATACTATTAATATTTTTATCGGGCATCCTGGAAATAATCGTGTTAGCGATGGGGCCCTAATCATTAAGTTTTACATGGAATAATAAATAAATAAATACACATTTGTACTGCCTGATAAACTTCTCTACGCTTTGAAACGGGAAGTACAAACAATCATTGTAATAAAATCCAAATTTAGAATCAGATAGAGGGTAAGACAAAGTCTATAACATTTCGATTTTTGTTAATCAGTTGGACAATTTAACACGATTTTATCAACTTTGGAAAGTTGTTTCTTTTAATATGGAAAAAGTGTACTCAAGACTAACGAAATTTTCTTAACTCAAAACAATATATTTTAATACAATTAATACATAACTTCGAGTCTTTCAGAAAAATCCATTGTTAAAGCCGAGGTTTGAAGGCAACCTCCGGCATAACGGTTGCCTAGCCACTAGGTTCTAAACCTAACATATTAGGTAGCGTATGAGCAATGCGGGTAGTCTACAGTTAAATAAATTGTTATAAATTTGGATAGCTTGTCTTAGTAACAGCTGCTCTCGAATCCATCTTGGGTAGGCCTGGACGCTTAATCTTATTTCTGCTTTGAATATATTTCATCGAATATGTCACGAGGATTACGGTGAACAATGGCTGGCAATTCAAGCGTTGAATGGGGCTTATCCATGACCTGCATATTGAGTTGTGATTGTGTTAGCTTATTTCAAATTTATTTTACAGATGAACGATTGCATTACATTATTCGCGTCGTGTGATTATTAGCAATCGTTATCAGTTTGAGACTGAATTCGTTACAAAAACCTTCAGCTCACTGTGACCAAAAAAGAAGAACAGGACTGTATATAGTGCAGACAGATAAGGAGTCGCGGAGTAACTCTAGCGGATATGGAGCACATAATATAATGGTTGGCTGAATAACGTCTCCAACAATTTCGTAATTGGGCCTATAAGAATATATTAAGTTAACTTATTGAAATTTTACTATATTATGGTTGAACGAACCATAAACTATTAATGAGTTCCACTCGGGAGTGGAAAGTGTATATAATAGTTTCGTCATCCCTATGTGAAGTCTATTGGAAATCTAAATCGAGCGTGATGTTTATTAATACGCTCCAGATCATTTCTAAATCTTACCCCTCTTCAATCCATAGAAGTTTTGTATTAAAAAGGTAAATTGATTTAACTAACGGCACACTATATTTTCGATGCTAAGTTATGTGTGTAGAAAATCCCTTTTGATTACAAAATATAAAAGACTTCAGAATAACACTTAAAAACAAAGTAATAATTAATAGTGTCTCGGTAACCCACGGTGCTGGCGGGAGGGACGTGGTGGCGATTCGAAGACGACGAGTGCGGATTTTTTGATCGCTATGTCACAGTGGTCTGGCGCTTACCACACGTACACAGCAGAGACGTACAATGAGTTTTCGTTGAGTGAATCGCAACGCAAATTTTGAAATCCACCTTTGAAGTGACGCCCCTAGCATTCAGTTAATTAAGTCATGGGTAGAAAAGATCAGAGTGACAGGATATTTAATGAATCATTAAATTCGCAATTCGCAATTGAAACCATCGATCGCGTCACCACTTTCTAAGCTTAAGAATTTTAGGGCTAATTAATTAATTCAATCCATAATCCCGAGTATATTGTAAAAATCTAAATACCATATCTGAGATAGACCGAAGACAATCAAATTAAGTAAGTTTGGAGACATTACAGAGGACTTTCGATTTTACAGAAGAAGAAGCATTCGCAACTTTAAAATCGACAATTTCATTGAACAGAAATATTCATTAGTCTATATCGTGATTGAATGAACTATAAAAACTACCTCGATAAATTTACTATTTTGAACAAAAATAATATTTCTATTCAAATGCGAAATTTCGAAGTACATCCTTAAGTTATCGCGTTCAACATCAACCTTATTGAGTATAGATAGATTCTATGGTGCAAACAATACGTGTTAAAGGTGTTCAAAATACTTTTAATAAAATCCAAAGTACAGGAGTCTGATTAAACTCATAAATACAGACGCCAGATGGCGCGCGCCGCGTTGTAAATCCACAGCCGATACGACATTTGTCTCTATTCCCTCTGGCTCGATTACGTCACGCTATATTATGTCATCAATTTCAGATTTTTGAGCAAAAAAAATGTGTTTGCGCAGTTTATACCTAAACATGCACAGCTGCGTCAAACTCGCATCGAGCTTTAGTTTTGGTAACGGAAATGTACCACTTATTCTTAACCGCATTATATTAATCTGTTGGAGCAAGGTCCGGGGAGTACGGAGGATGTCTTAGACATTCCAATTGTCTAAGACATTCTAATTTTGTAGCCGTCTGTTGTGCAGTGTGTGGTCTAGCGTTGTCGTGAAGTGGCAGTGGCGTGGAGCGATTGACCAGCCTAAGTTGTTTAGCCGCTAGCTTTTCCATCATGGTTTGCAATTGCTGAAAATAGACATCAGCCGTATTAGTCTGGCCAGATTTGAGAAAACTGCAATGAACAATACCGGCACTAGTCCACCTAACGCTTACAAGTAACTTTTTTGGGGTTAATTTTCGTTTGGGGCAGGATTTGGCTGGCTGGCCAGGATCCAACCATTGCCCTGAGCGCTTCCGATTATCGTAAAGAATCTATTTTTCATCACAGGTAATGATTCGGTTTAAAATACCTTCATTATTGTGCCGATTCAGTAATGTAACGCAGCAGTCGACGCGCGTTTGCCGGTCTGCTTCAGTCAATTCGTGAGGTACCCACCTTTCAAGCTTTTTAATCTTCCCAATTTGCTTCAAGTGAATTAAAACAAATTTATCACTAACACCGCAGCCTGCAGCTAACTCGGACGTGGTTTGCGATGGATTCGCTTCCACAATAGCCTTCAATACTTCATTATCAACTTGGGTCTCAGGCCGTCCACGGGGCTTGTTCTGCAGGTCGAAATTTCCAGAACGAAAACGTTGGAACCAAAAACGAACTGTGTTTTCTTTTGCAACATGACAGCCATCATTCACACTTCGAGTCGTTTCCGCAGCACTAGTGCCACGGCGGAACTCGTACTCGTATATAATGTGATACTTTAAGTTTTCCATTTTGTAAAATGAGTGACGCAGACAGAAGAAAAAAACAAATGAATGACGGTCATCGAAGCACAAATACATGAGTAAATAGCTGTACAAATTTGAATTTGAAATTCCTAACCAAAGAGGAGGTATTTGAGGTCAAAGTGGCCAGTACGAAATACGCCAATTTCATATGTAAGGACCTAATATATTATTATTCTATAGGTCAAGAGGTTAATTCACCTGAGGTCGTGCTTGGTGGATCGATATACAGCGGTATACCAATTACCTGCGCTTAACTCTAAAACATCTTGAGTAAGAAAAGCATTTTTTGAACAGATTAAAGCTATGTATTATTATTAAAAACTAATAATTATTTACATATAATTCTAAACCGCACGCGAAACGTTGGAAAAAATTAAAATATACAATTATGTAAATAATTATAAGTTTTAATACTAATACATAGCTTTAATCCGTTCAAAAAGTGTTTTTCTTAATGTGTAGAAGCTATTTTATACAGAAGACAATGCTATCTTGAGTAAACCAACATACCTAAGATATTGTGTATGTCGTATGCGTTATGAAATAAAATAAGATCTAGGAAATAGATACAAATGTCTGAAGCCCTCAGAGTCAGAGAGAGCCCAGTCAGAGTTCGAACAAGTATCATTGGTTTTGTTTCTTCAATCCAATTTCATAACATAACATTTATTTATTTTCAACAAAACACACACACAGAAACTCATAAAATAACAATAATCAAAAAGAAAAATAAATGATAAGTAATAATAATAGAGAGATAACGTTTTTTTTAAAGAAAAAGGTATAATTGTGTAATGCGTGTGTGCTGTGGTTGTAATTGGCTCTGGTTCAGCATTATGCTGAGGAGCAGAGTTGTTCCACAGCGCTGGTCATTCTGCGAGAAACCACAGCAGCTAGTTTGCGCGTCGTCGTAAAAATACAAATGAGAAACCAATACTCAGTAGAAACAAATAATAAAAGTAAAAGTTAGCAGTGTAAAAAATGATTTCAATGACTCAGGCGTAGATGTGTCTACGAATAGTTAGACAAGGAACTTTATACATCGTAGCGTAATTAGGTTTTGTTTTGTACCTTGTAGAAGTAGGTATATAAAAAAAATGAATAATTTCAAGTCTTATATTCTACTAGCTACGTTGTTCAATTGCGATTTTCCACACGTTCACTGGAAGAATTCTTATACCATACCAAGTTTACCATTCACTATCCGTAAACTTTAAGCACAGTTTTTATTACTGAAAAGCGTGTCTAGAAACTTTTGCGATTTTATAAAACATTCAATCAAGCTTATTCAAAGATTGTTTTTAACTAAACGGGACACAGCTTTTAATAGCTAAGTATTTACGACTAGTCCGTGACGTTACTCAGTTTCTAATAATAATTCATAAAAATACCTTCATTATTTAAAAAAGAAACACAATTTTAGAAAATGTAAAAAAATCTTCAGTTTATGGCCTGCAACAATAATTAAAGAGTATACTGTCATACTTAGCGTCTTGTATAAAGTCCAATCCTTCCTTAAAGACCAAGGAGACTACACAGTTTTTTTTTCATAAAAACTGTATCTTTACACCCAGTATAAACAGTAGATGTTAAGGAAGTTACGGTATGACATTCTGCTAACAACTAGGTACAACCGGATATGTATTAGTGGATTTGACAATAGCCACCTGAAGCCTCGCAACCATTTCCTGCACTAAGTGTAGCGAAATTCAATGCCTGACCTCATTGTACAACCAACAAAATTATACAAGCCATCTCGACAGCTTTGAATACATTATATACATAAGGTGAAGGAAAATGTGCTTAACCAAGACTATCTTAGACGTTTTAAAATTTTATATAAAACTAACGTACATTTTATCGCTAGGGGTTGTAGAATACTTGATTTTCTTGTACAGTGAAGTTAACTTTTCACACTACAAAATTACTGAATGGTCGAAATTGTTTAACTTCGGATTAAAATCAGTTTTAGCACTTATTTTCCAGTCCAGCCGTTTTGCTGGAGCGAGTAAGGAAATATATATAAACTTTTTATGTAGACGATAGTAAATGTCGAAAGTATGTATAAATTAAAATTCAGCAAAATGATTTTAAGAGTCAGTGTTATTTCATATCTTTTTGTCTTAGCCAAACCTGTAGGTAAACTAACACTTAATTGCAAAAAGTTCAGTGGCGCTGCCACCCATTGTCTTGTCCTTGGATTTCTGTTTCTGTATAGTGATCATATTTTTCTAACAGGCATGCTGGTTTCGTAACTATATCCACCGTATAAGAGAGTATTTTCTGCCGGAGTACGAACCTACGCCCTCAGCGATGAAATTTGCAAGCTCAAATCCAGCTCACCTTAAGTAACAAGAATCATAAATTTAGATATAACTCAGTGAACAGAGCGATTCTACGATATTCTAATATCACGAAGTGCAATAACTGCAACCAAATAAATTACATAACAGCAAACAAGACAGTAGAACAATGTCTAATATCTATACAAAGGGTGTTTACATTCACACTGGCAGTGTATTGCGTACGTTGTGTGAACTCGTGTTAAATAAATATAATTTTCCGTACGAAACAAGATAAACAGTAAGATAGAGTAAGTTACGAGTGCACGAACTAACTTCTTAGCTCCAAGTTTATTTGTTTTACTACGTACTGAATACGGGCGACTTATATCGTAGTACTTGGCACATAAATTAAAGATTTAAGCCATTTATGTCTTTGTTGAATTGGCTCGAATTAACACGGTGTGGTCTTGAGCAATTTATTTTATTGCCCTTAGCACGTTTTACTAAATTTCATTTATTTTGATTTTAGGAACTTGTATCGAAAATGGAACTAAATTCAGCCCCGTCTAATGCGTTGCAATTGAGCAAATCTATACAGTACAACCGATCACGCTTTGCCCCTTTTCACTTTGTGAAATCAGGTGTATATTAAGATACAAGTTATGGTCCTTTAAGAGTAGTGCTTATATTCTCAATACTCGCCATCGAAATCATTGTAAAAATATAAAATAAAATATTCACGCATTTAAAAATTATATAATATTAAAGTAACTATTAAAAAAGTATAATATTTTAAGATTTATTACTGATCCTATGCAAATATATCGTATTTAGAAAACACTTTTTAAACGGATTGAAGCTATGTATTATTGTGAGACATTTTTGCAAAAACCCGTCATCTTTTAGTCGATATCAACTTCGGGGTAATACACAAATTTCTCTACATCTGTGATACTTTTGACATTCAACACCTTTTGTCTTCAGTCACCGTGACCACGCACGCTGTAAAGCACGCGAAACGTTGGAAAAAGAATATTTAAAAAATATGTAAATAATTATAAGTTTATAATAATAATACATAGCTTCAATCCGTTTAAAAAGTGTTTTCTTAATGTGTAAAAGCTATGTTAACAAAAGACAAATATATCGTATTTAAATAATATGTAAAATCATTGTAAAACGAAATTCATAGTCTGGATTTTAATTTAACGAAGAATATTATTAAATTTGAATATAGAAGCTGGGATATATGAATACCAAGTTTTCTCAGGAGTGGAAGTGATAACAATGGCGGGGTGTTTCAATGAAATTTGCATTAGAATGCGTAGTAGAATGGTGCAGCCGGCTTTTGTGACGGAGTTAAGCGTGGCCTTGTGAAAAGAACACTAAATATGGGTTCAAAGTATTAAACCGAGTTGGCATTATAAAGCCTTCATGCGGCGATTACAACAACTGTACCTAGCTGCTTTTTTTATGTTATAGTGGATAAACATAATTCAGTCTACGAATGGGACTATACGAAGGAAATTAATTGTTGTAAAAATAGTCTGAATGGACGGACAATAAATATAAAGGAGTATGAAATATTAAATTATCACCCATAAATCATGGGGAAATATACATTTCAGAAGATTTATAAAGCAAGAAGATACCGAACCGTCATTGTTTCAGCACGATATCACCAAACAATAATTGTTTCACTAAGAGTAAAACTTAAGACATTATTTGATTACATTATACAATTAAACAGTTACGCTGAGTATACAGTCAAAGTCCAATATGCCCAAGGACTGAAATTGTTCTCATTATAAAATAAAAACGAACCAAATTCTACATCGAAGTTTCAAGGACACAACTGTGTTTAAAACTCCACAAAACAACATAGTTATGCGTTTACGTCTTGAATTTTTTATTTATTTAAAAATATATTAAATATCAGTGAAAATAATATATGTTCTATTTCTAATTATATCTAATCCAAGTTACTTAGAATGAACCTTAGACTTTTTAATACCCTGTATTATTTTTATTTGAGCAGTGTTGGCCTAGTGGCTTCAGCGTATGCAGTCATATTCGCCTGAGTTCCCTGGGTTGAATGCCTAGTGCGACCCCCGGGGGACTCAATGCGGTGCCAGACGTTATTCATTCAGAATGAATGTGTCCGGCATAACAGGCGATATGGAGGGCTCAGGAGGAAATTTTAGTGGGTCGGGTTTTTCCCCTCTGATTAGCAGAGGGATAAGAGTTAACCATCCCCACAGTCCCCGCGATAGCGACTGCATGCGCTCGCGGGCCTGCAGTTGTGCATTTTTACCTCCTTCATAAAAAAAAAAAAAAAGTGGCTTCAGCGTACGAGTCTCATCCCTGAGGTCGTAGGTTCGAGCCCCGGCTGTGCACCAATGGATTTTCTGACTATGTGCGCATTAGCTCGATCGGTGAAGGAAAACATCGTGAGGAAACCGGCTTGCCTTAGACCCAAAAAGTCGACGGTGTGTGTCAGGCACAGATGGCTGATCACCTACTTGCCTATTCAAATCACACACGATCATGAAACAGATACAGACATCTGAGGCCCAGGCCTAAAACGTTGTAGCGCCATTGATTTATTTATTTATTATTTTTATTAACTTGTTTACTCTGAAATAACCTATGTATTTGAATAAATGTGACCGCCCGCGCGGCCTATCATAATAAAAAAGCCATAATCAGATTAGAGTAAATGACCGCCTTCACCGGGGAAGGCGAGAACCTTTACTGCGTACTTCGCTCACTCCAGTGAGCTTTCGTCCTGCCCTTCAGGCGACCTCGCCGCGATGGCCCAAGCGGAGGTTCGAGTCTTACCGGAGACGCCCTTACGCTAGCCGCGGGAAAAACGGCAACTCAGGCCGAGCTGAGCTGTAAAGGCTCTTAAGGCCAACAGCGAGATTCCATTGCTAAAAATTAATGTGAATAAAGACAATTTTTAACTTATTTATTAGTATTGCCTAAGTGGCGCTTCAATCCTATATGGGTCATATTATGGTTAATATTTTTTATTTACAAGGCAGATCAACCTTCTGTTTGACATATAACGTCAACTTTTGGATTTGAGACTTGTCGGTTTCCTCACAACGTTTTCCTTCGCCGTGCGAGCGAGTGTAAAATGCGTTAAGACAGTAATCCATTGGTATACAGCCAGGGATCGAACGCCCCTAGCCTATGTCCTCAGGGGTAAGAGTCGCTCTAGGCCATCTATTGGAATTACTGTGAATTCCATTTTATTTGTATAGGCAATTCTGTTTTTTTGTATATATGTTATTGATTAACTTTATATAAATATATATTTAAAAGCGCATTACAAAACTCAAGTTTATGTGTCGATCAAATAAAAATTATTTGTAGAAACAGCTTGTAGTTAAAAAAATACTTATCCTTGGTATTTCATGAGAGAGTAACAAAAAAATAATCGACCATTATTCAATCAGAAAATAATTGTATTTGACGTAGACATACAAAACTTGTTTCAACAACTTAAACAATTTCTCCAAGTTGAATCATTTATTTGATCACTTATGAAAGGCTTATAACTAAGTTGCTCTGATTTGAAGAACGGCCAAGAATCGTTAGTATAAATGTTCTTGGGAAAAATGCTGCAATTAAAGCTATGAGTGTCCATCAAAGAGATTTACATCGCGTATAAAACTTTGAACGATATGATAGTTATAGATAATAATACAAAGTCCTTATGATTTTTGTTGATAAGTAGAAAATGGTAAGTCAAATTGTCTTTATGGTGGCTAACGCGGCGGATTTTGTCCTCAATTTTGAATTTAGACTAAAGGATGCAATGCAATGCAATAAAATTTCTACCTAGAATTAATGCTCGGACAAATGATAATGATCGGCCTGACGTAAAGTGTGAACTAATGTTGTTGCTGGAGCCATGGGGACGAGCAATTGACCAGTCTTAGAACCACGTACCAGTCTTCTTTGGAATTCTTATCAATAAAAATCTTGTCGCTGTTGTACCATTTGTTATGAAGCTGTGATGTACCGCACTGGTTCACCTGACAGTCACCATCATTTCATCATCATCCTATGAGTATTCTTTTTTAAGTGCACTGATTAGGTGCGGTAGAGCAGAGATGGCCTAGTGGCTACAACGTGCGACTTTCATCCCTGAGGTCGTAAGTTCGATCCCTGGCTGTGCACCAATGACACAAACAGTTCCGCACCCCCTGCCATATGTAAAGGGAGTTACAGATAGGATTAGCCGGATCCTAAAACGAGGTTCTATTAATACAATTTTCAAGGAGAGTCAGCAATTCCTAAGACCAATCAAAAGTAACACTCCGTTGCAAGATGCAGGTATATACAAACTGGATTGCGACTGTGGCCTGTTTTACAACTGGCTAACTAAATGCAATATGTCCAGCAGAGTCAAAGAACACATTGCGGACATAAGACATAGACGACACACAAAATCAGCAGTCTATGAACACAACTAGATAGGCCTAATCACTACATACGCTTTGACCAACCGAAAACACCTGTGAAAGAAAAAAGATTCTTCCCAAGATTGGTACACGAAGCCATTGAAATTATAAATATTTATAAATTAAAATAAAAAGATTATAATTAAAATATATGGTTAATACGAATCAGGCAATTGTAAATATTCATCTTAAACCTGACCATAAGCTCTGTAAGTATAATGAAAAATAAAGTAGAATGCGGGGTGATAAATATTACTGAGTATTTTGTATGAATAATGTCATTTGAAGCATATTATTTATTAAGTTATGTATAATAATAAAGAAACTTTAGACTGTACTACTGATACTGACTATTAATATTCAACAAAAATGTCGAGTATCTTTATATCTTATTAAAATTTCGCTTACCGTAATCTTAAACAAGATTCAAGAAGTAATAAATTATTCAACAGATTTAGAAATATATCTGTCCCATATATTAGTTACAGGAGAACATATAATGAAAAATGCCTCCAATACTCCATAGTCAAATTAATGTTATTACAATTCGGTTCTTGGAGAAATAAAGCTTGTTGTATGTAGTGCTAAACATTAAAAAGATATCAAATAGATTAGTTTATATAAATAATACCCATTTCTCTCTCTTCAGTCATGTCTGAGCGTCGTCAGCAAAGAAGCATCTTATCATCAGGATCTTATGCCTGTTTTACCAACCACGATCTGTTTCTCCAAGTTCTCATCGCCTCTGCGTATTGTATGTCCGCAATGAAATCAAATTCGCTGTCGGCAAATGCTAGAGGCGAGTCCGTATACGGAGTTGAGTCGGGAGCAATTTAAATTGCTTAAAACACAAAAATACTAACTATAGAACTCAAATCTGCGACTACCTTTATACTGCAAAATATTCGCCGATTAATTTTTAGGCTCAAGTCCGGATGGTCGTTAAATTTAAACATCCAATTTCATCCGCAACAGACAGTTGGAAAAATTAAAAATACATGGAAAATTTTCCCTTACAAAAACTCAAGAGCTGCACTCAACTGTATCCGCTACGTTGAAGTGGTCGAAATGCTGCATTGGTTGCTTTATGTAAAAATCTACTTCTCAAACCACACCTCTATCTCTAGTTTTAACTTTATTCTATCATATTAGAGTTTACTTTTGAGTGTGTTTCATATCTTGCAAAGGTTATATTTGTATGCAAACAAAAGACTGCATGCAAGTGGAGTCGCTTCGTTATCCCGATCTCGCAGGACTACGCTAATTGTATACTTCTTATAGGCCCTTTAATGACGTGCTTGGGTATAAAAATAACACGATGACAATTATCTTTTCTTGGTTCACGGCATAAGTAATATTAGAAACGGCATAGAAAAATATGGGCCAGCTGTGATTATTAACATTTACCCTATTATTATTTATAATAAGGTTTCTTCTTTGGAAAAAAATGAACTGTTTTTATTACAGGCAAGAGGGGTACAGGGGTAAGAATTATCTGTGAATTCTCACAACCATCAAAATCTATACTAAGTTCGGATATATATAAGGCTTTAAAATACCTTTAGAAGTACTTTTCTTTAGTGGGTGCCAACTATCCTTAACGCATGTCTGTGAGCTACTGATAACTAGTATAATACAGGTTATAAATAGTATATTTTATTCTACATTCTAACTTAAACTAAGACAGAAATGAAGTTTCCTAGAACCAGCCTTTATAAAATAAGGTTTCATATGTAATCAAATCTACGTCATGTCAATTAAACCATGGTGTTATGTAGTTGTATTTTTGCCGTGTAAATAAACTCCGCTGAGATAAAAATATTTGTTCTAACAGTTTATTTGCTACGACAGCAAGCTGTTCTCTAATACCCGACCGCGATGGAAAACAGCGGAGAAAACTCGAGGCAATATCCACTGTGCAAATACTTTACCGTCCACTTCGCAATAAGTCGATGAGAGTAAGTTTAGGTTCGAATCATCGGTTTTTTATGAACTGAATAGTTGAAAGAAGCACTATTGCACATTCTTGCATGTTAAGTTGGACACTCACATACACCTGCAAGCGCGTTGCCGGCATTTCAAGAATTGGTACGCTCTGTCCTTAAAAGAAAAGAACAAAAAACTTATTTTACATATCTGTTACTGTAAAGTACTTGATATTTTTTTCCTCCTTCAATCATCAACGATTATACGGATTTATTCTCGATGTTTATTTTATTATTTCGGGTCGGTAGAAACAGAAGACTGATAACCACCCACTTGGCTTAAAAACATGGTCTTGTTCAATGATATGGACGTGAAAAAGTGTGAGCTGTATTAAGAGGATACAAGAGTTTAAACGGTATATCTTATTAAACATTCTATTTATCATTTTCATTTTAGTAGAACCAAAGTCAAAATATAATATATACTCTGAATATTATTATATATAAGTGACATAATACACCTACATTCATCATGAAGCCTTCTTCAACGTGTAATTTAAAACTAATTAATTGCTTTAATGAAAATAACTTTTATTGGCTATTTTGTATTTAAAGAGCCAGCGTGGGCCGAAGTAATTTTATTGACTGCTTCAATATATATTCTAAAATAGCTATTCGTAACAAGAAAGTTGAAAAGGATCGATTCGCTTTTATAAAATATGTTACTTTAGTCCAACGGTGGGGGCGGAAATTAAGATACGCCTTTGAGGATTTTACAGATGAGAAAATTGTGTAACACCTTTCCCCGGATAACCATGAAAAGCTAATACTATAATACTCCGACCGTGTGTATCCCATGGGAGTATGAGTGTTGTGGAATAGAGAAGACCCTTTGTGCACTTGTGCTCTACAATATCTTCGTACACAGTCATTGTCAAAAGAGATTAGTGCAGTCGTCCTTGAACATTCTTTTATTACTTGTCCAAGTGCCATACTCGTTGTAAAGTTAAAGATCGCCCAAGAAAGAATTCAATCGATAAGACAATTGGTAGAAACTGTGTCAATATTGACAGGTGCAGCATTCCGCTAATCTCATAAAACTATTTGCTTTTACGATTGAATGTTCGATGCTCTTCAAAGTTTTCCGCAATTCAGATATTATTTGCATTTCGGATGGATAGCAATATTTCCACCCACAATTTCCATAATGCTGATAGTGAAAAAGTTATCTGAATATTGTTTCCTGATTTGAGTGTGTTTTGCTTTGAAAGTTGTATAAGGCGCTCGCAAAGAGTAGAATAGTTTTAATGAAGTGATGTCGTCAGGCATGTCTATTCGTTAATCATGGTATTCCCTATAGATGTCAAGTCGTTAATCATGAGATTCTCGGCCCTGAAACTCGGTTCGAAGTATATAAGTGATTTACTCGTGAAAAAAACCACGCCTTATCTTCACCCAAACCAAAAATTAGACGACGTGTTTCACTAATGATCAGCAACTTGTCTAAAAACATATCAATGAAACTAGTACAGAAATCTGAGGCCAAGAAGTTGGCTGGGTTGCATCGGATGATTGGGATTGGACATCTATTACTTGATAAAACGCTCAAATCCACGATATAGTTTGGATTTCACTACTTACCTTTACCGCCCAGTGACTTAAGAAACTTAAACAAACACTCTCTCACACACACTTTATTTATAATAACTTACTAGTTATTAGATTACTATCTAGTTGACTATTTTTTTTAACTTTAAATTTGTTAGCCTACCCATATAGTATTGTTGCAAATATTATATGGGAGAAATAAAGAGATTAAAGAAACAAAAAAAAATTTCATTCATAAATGTACACACTTTTTATAGCTATTCCGTGTTGTTGTCTAGTCGAAACAATACATTGACAACACTTGACACTAACTACAGCTTCAAGTAATCATCTAAAGTAATTTAAATAGCAAAATAAAACAATTGCATTCAAATCAAACAAAAATATTTTTGTGTTTGAGCCAAACCGCTGATTTATTTTCATTATACGCTCGAATTCGGTTCCAAATTGTACATCGATTTTAAAGTGTTAAATTGCGGAATGACTGAGGATAGTTTTGTTAGTAAATAAATGGATAATTATAATTGTTAATATTTTCATAGATAATATAAATAACATGAATATTTTCTGATATTATGTACCTACTATATATGTCTCGTTCACGAAAACTAAATCAATAATTGGTCTCGTAACTCTTTCGTCTCTTTCTGTGAATTTTATTTATACTGTTAATAACTATATTATAATAATAAACTGTTAAGTTAATAATTCTACTGTACGTGCGTATGTCACTGAACTCCTCTTAAATGACTGGACTGATTTGGATGATTTTTTTGTATGCGTTTGGGTTGCACCCTGGATGGTTTAGATTCACAAATGAACCCGGTAGTTGGCAGTGCAATCGTTACTTTTATAGTTTGTTTAATATCCTATTCGCTTGAAATATCATGCCGGACAACGTTTGTCGAATATATATATATATTCGAGCGGATCCAACAAACCTGTTTGTTTGTCTTGTATTCAACAAGAATGCATATCAATCAGCAAAGAAAAAACAAGCAAAAGAATATTTACAAAATGAAAACATTAACTAATTATTATAGGCATTAACAAATAGTAGAACTTTTGTCAGTTCACTCAACGGTCAATGAAAATGTACTTTAATTCGTTGACTAATGTATATTAGAAGAATACTGTATATTAGAATTTTTGACTATATCTAACTTCAGTATATCGCTGGTGCCCACGATTTGGTCCTTCCGCGTGTTAATCAAACTATGTTGCCTTCATAAAATATCTTTTATTTTCTTAGAATTCTAAGAATTAAATCCAAGTATGATTTTTTTATAAAAAGTATACACTCACAAATAATTAATGAGATAATCCTATCCATCAGTGTTAGTTTCCTCGATAAGTGTGTGTCTCTCAAAGCAGATTACGTGCATATAAAGGATAGATTTTTTTGGTGAATGCATAAAGCTTAAGGATTTTTTGAGTTGAATTAAGAACTTTATTTTTACAAATATATGTTAATAAGTTAATTTGTATTCTAGATTACATTATCAAAGAAAGATATCTATAACATAACAATTACAATAAATTTTGATGTCTTTTTATCCTTGTTGGGAAAACAACAATATGGTGAAAGCCTTCATAATAAAGCGATAGACCTACATGGTTTGTGTGCTATTAAGAGAACTATAAAAGTTATAAAAAGTTATTGTTTGTAAAATTTATAGAAAGTTGATTGTTAAATACAAAAATATCAATATTTATAGTTTGTACTGTTGAATAAAAATTGTTGAAATTATAAATATGCATAACGTTTTACAAAATGGTTTTGTTAAAATACGAATTGGATTAAATATTTCACAAAAAGCCACTTTAGCCTAGTGACTTCAGCGTGCGACTCTCATCCCTGAGGAATGAATCAATGGACTTTCAGTCTATGTGAAGACATCATGAGGAGACCGGCATGTATGAAATCCAAAAATCGATAACATGTGTCAAACAAATACAAAAATGATCAAAGGAATGGATAAAATATGAGGCTAAGACCTATTAAGGATTGTATCGCCACTGGATTATTATTATTTACAGAGAGTATTATACACAATTAACAATATGTCTTATTTATATTGGTCGGTCTTGTATTAGAGAAAGCAATGTATTAAGTGTTATTTCGTGCATACATATTATGAAGATTCTACTATGGTAATTTTAAAGTATATAAAAATACGTTTATATATACCAATAAAATGTAAGTCTATGTAAGTGTACTTTGGCGTAAAAGAGTCATGGTAAAGACCTTTTCGGTCGACAAAGACATCCAGATTGGTAGCCATTCATTGTTAAATAAATAGGCCACAATTGCAATTAAAAAAAAAACTAATCTTTGCAACGTAAAAATTTTAGTACCGATTTCGAAAATTGTTTCACCATTAGAATACTACATTATTTGAGTACCATTTTTATTTTTAAAATGTATGCTTATCCAGCCTGCGTCCAGGCCTGGCCGACATACTCGTATAAAACTAATTACACAAAAAATATCACAAATCTTTCTCCTGGTGCTGTTTTCAGATCTAATTTCGAATCGTTTCTTTTGTTTTTGAGATATAATTAAAACTGTTTTTTTACAAACAATTTTTTCATTGTCAAAGAAAACCGTCAGAAAAACAAACAATAGTTCTCCATTATAAATATTCAATTTCGATTAGCAAAGTGATATAAGAACAAAGTGATTCAAATACTCGTCCAATTCTAAGGCACCTTCATTGAATAGTACGTGACGTGACCTCAGTCTCAAAGCAATTAATCACTACGTCTGGTCTTAATAGAATGGGATTCAACGATCGCTATTTCTGCTATTTATTTGCTTAAATGAGGAGAAAATGCCTCATATTTCTCGGAAGTAATGTATAATATAAATTAGTCACCCACGTAGTATTATAAGCTTGTGTCGAACGAACAGAAATCCTCAGAGCAGTGAGGTCGCTCAGCGAAGCCTGTGAAATACACAGGAAACTTCAGATCTTCGGAAGGAGTTAGGCTCGCTAAATTAACCAGGACTTTACGCACAACAGACCAAATGCACGTCTTATTGCGGAAACTGAGTCCACATTACGTATATATATGCATAAATACTCCATTAAAAGAGGCAGACAGATATATCATGTATTCAATGTAGTGATATCATGTATTTTTGCACTACTTGCCTATCTTATGTAATTTAATACATTTTTATTTTTTTCTTTACTGACAGTGGTTGCCTGGAAGGCAATTGTTCGAAAGCGATAAGGCCGCCAGTTGCCCTCCTTTTAATTTAATGTTCAATTTTTTTTATATAGTAGTGTAACGTAAAGTGTAAATAAATAAATAGTGTATGACAGTTTTACGCTTATTTAACTACGCGACGAAGGTAAAATAAATAGTATAATTGTGTATTTTACTTGTTAAACTAAGTAAAAAGGAAAAGTAATCTATATATATAAATGAATACCTATTTCCCTTGGTCACGGCATCACGCGGGAACGGCTGGACCGATTTCCCTAATTATTTTTTTGTTGTGTTTGTTGAAAAACTTGAAAATAGCGCAGAAAATAGAAAATTTTAGAATACTTAACCACCATATTAATAAATATTTAAAAGTAATGCTTCGATCGGAGTTATTATATTGATAAAATAATTACAGTCGCTAATTGTTTGTGGCATTAATCTTGAAAATCCATGTTGTTCACATGGCCAGTTATATGTCGCCTGTTCCCATGTCGGAATACCAACAAAATTATTAATATACGCGCCAGAAAAACAAACAATTTTGTATATGATAAAACATATTTTGTTAATTATACCAATTCGAAATCAATATTCATAGTTAAGATAGGACAACGTTTGTCTGGTCCGTTAGTTCTTAATAAATATTATTGCAAGTTGAGTTCCAGGAAGAACAAGGCTATATACAGATATGGGCGACTGGCGGGTTTTTGTAAAAAATATGACAATATGTTCTGATAGTGCCATCTCCTTTTGAAGGTGGCTGATCATCATCTTTAATTTCGGATGACGCGCTTCAAAAAGACTTTCAACTGTTTTAACCAAACCATTACCGAAGACGCTGTAATCAAAACGTATGCGGACAAGTCTTCTTCTGCTTGTCACTTTTCTTTGAATTATTAGCGCAAGGAGCTCTTGCTCTATGGTAATTTATTGCTTTATACTTGACAGACATAAGCACTAATTTAATTATTGCTGTCAACGAATAAAATAAAGTTTTTTATTAGTTACAAATGCTTGCTCGGCACTATGATGCATTGGTAAATAAAAGAAAGAAAATAAGGAAAATAATATGTGACAAGCACTTATAAAAACTATTATTTATATTAATTATAAAAAATAAAGGAACATTGATTTTAAAGTGTGAGGAGAGCATCTATGTATATCGGTGAGTTTTGTCCAAAAAGTATTTTTTTTAATGAGGGACGAATGGGAGGCCTTTGGTATTTAAAGATTATATAAATCGTCTTTGCTAAAACCCTTCTGTGAATTGCCTTACAATTTATACATCACTAGATAATAATTTTATACAATTACAATAAATTTCTCGGTAACAACGTTTGCTGGTATGAAAATACCTTTACAACACACTTTCCACATTTAATACCTTACTCAGTTAAAATTCATTGAGCTTCCACGATAAAGAAAATACAAGGTTTAGACGTTAAGTCTTAAGATTAGTCTTGAGATGACAAACTTTGTTATTGAAATTGTCAGGTATCACGTCTGAGAAGTTCTCGGGTTGTTGGTTAAATGTTTATGTTTCTGGATTAATTTTAAACTTGTATCAACTGATAGAAGTGTGAGTTATAGCATGTGATGTGATAACTTGAATGCTATATATTCATAGTGAACACGGTTATTATACAAGAAAATGTTTTGCATATTAACGCAAGTTTTCTTTTGTTTTTATTGCTTCACTTTTCTGACACAGAAACAAAAGTTTTTAGGTAGGGTTATTTTTACACAATTATGCAACAAATGCATCTTTGAGTGGCAAAATAAACATAATGATTATTTACGGGTTATATCATCTAAAAAATGAAGTTGTACAATGTAAATCAGTATTTGTATACTTTAACATATTTGTTTACGTATGATGTAGTCAAAAATTGTGTGTGAACAGGACACTGAGAAATCCTTACATGTCCTTACATGTAGTCGATTTAAGAAATAATTCAATACATCAATAAAATCTTAAAATACGCACTAGTATAATATGCCTGGATTTTTTTAGATCTCGTTTTATATATTTGGTAGCTTTTCATTCACAATGTTCTATTCATTGTTTCATATATCATAACAACTAAATATATAATCTACATAGAAATAATGACATTTAATTAAAAGAAAATTTAAAATGTTTGGTCCCTGTGGCAGTGCACCTTTAACTCTGGCAGCATATCCTCTCTGCATTGCGATACTTATTCGTTGAGCTAGGCAAGCAACAACTCTACGGTCAACTCGGTACTATGTACCAGGCGCCAACTTCAATCTTTAATTAGCGCCTGTGCACTTGAATCCCACGGCCCAAGAGTCTCTACTCCAAAGGGAACAAAATCGAGGCGTTTGAGCCGTTAATTATTTACCGCCTGCTCTGCTTTTTTGCTTGTCCGAGGAATGTGAGTAGGGACAAACGTTTCCACACAAGTAGCATCCCATATCAAAGCCCATCCCGTCTTCGAAGGGATCAAAATGTAATGATGTTGATCGCGGCGTGGCGAGAAAAACGATGTGTACTGTTTTGGCAATGAAGGCCACGGTGTCCAAGGCTACTTAAGGTGGTGCTTCACTGGAATTAAATGCCGAGTCACGTACAACACTTCACTAGCTTTAGGTTCCAGCATACATACGACCATGAGTTTTGTTCTAGATAGTCTGTTTGGTACGATTTGGTAACTAAATAATTTAATTGTGAAAACTTCACTTCACAATTCAATTTGAATTATGTATTTTTTTTAACTTGTACTCGATAAGATTACATTTAAAATACATTATTATTATATTATCTTAATTCTATTAAAGAAACAAAAGATGTACGAAGATATTCTCCTTGCAAATATTTACAAAAAAGCCCTGGAGCCGACAGGACTACGCAAAAACATGATTGAATACCAAACTTAATGACACGAGGTCAATTTCTAGCTTTCTTAAACAGTTCACGGACAAATATATTTGAGTATGATTATTTGAGCATTTATTAGTTTGGTGCTAAACTTCATTAAATTTAAAAGGGCAAGCCCAAGGTCATATTTATTTTGTTCGTACTCGTACCTTTGGAATTATGGATTCATTATTATAGTCCCTTATACCAATACTATTTTTCTTGTTATATCAAATGTACAATTCATCTGCATGGTTGAAATTTTTTAACTCTGCAGCACCAAGCAGCTGCAGGCAACCTCGAAGTTGTTCGTACATACTTTAGCTGAAGGTAAAGTAAAGGGAAACATAGTAAAAAAACTATGCTATTTGTCAAGCACAGGGATTGTTGGTCTTTGTTGTATGAAGGAAAACCAGTCTCAATTTTTTTTTCTAACTATCCCCTCAAAGTTGCACTGCCATGAAATGATAGTTACCCTTCCCCTTGATTCGACGAAAGATAAATATTATCGCTTATCGTGCAAGTTTTATCAGTACAAAGAATAGACAACGGACGCGTCAGTTCTAACAAATTCGCAGTACATCATTCATGCAGGACCATTAACACTACATATATAGTTTAAGTTTTAAAAATATTTCTTACTGTACCCACTAATAACTTGATGCCCACGATTTCCTTGTAAACTATAGCTTGGCAATTAAAAAGAGTGGCGGGGAGCTTAAGCCTTTGATTTGTAACTGGTAGTAAACGTAACCTAGAATATTTTTTGAAATTGAAACCAAATTGCCAATATGAATAATAAATTAAATTATTACTTTGAGTTATGCAAACATTATAATACATGAAATAAAATACCTAGACCAAAATTCATAAGGCACGTATGTGTGCTTGAACTTAAAGCTAGTGAAGTGCTATAGTACGTGACCCGGCATTTAATTTCACTAAAGCACCACGTTTGGCAGCCGTTTCCGCATTTTGTTTGACTAGTTTCTTCGGTGTCCAACTTGTCTAAGACCAACAGGAAACTCGGACCCACCCCACCCGTTATCTTAATTAAGGCAAGAAAGTTTGAGAAATTTATTAAAACTTGACGTTTGTTCTGATCTGTTTAGAGATAGCGTCTGTAGATGGATTTGATAGCTCGGGTTTAGTACGGGCTCAAAGAGGAAATTAACTCTGTCATATTTGTTCGAACGAAGGGAATTACAATGTGTTTAATACTAATAAATGAAATAGTATGTATACTCAAATTTAATCTAAATTCTTTAAAAAATTAGATTATATCTATTGTTATTATTTTCATAGCAAAAACAAATGAAAAATCAATCAAGATTCACAAGAAGTGATTTTACTTGACATTAGTAAAACGTTAGTTACCGGACCTACTTACTTCATGGTAACGTCTTCGTTTGTAAGGAATTTATGTTCAGGTAGAAATAATAAATTTAGTAAAAGGATAATTTAATTACTTCAATTCTCCATTACTTTGTGTCCTGAAACTGGTAATCTTATTGATTGTCGTTATAATCAAAACAATTTGAACAACTAATTACCTTTAAAAACGATAAAAAAATGTTTTCCACGAACGAATTATATTATTGCTGGCGGCGTATCTTGGTTCGAGAAAGATATGATAATGAAACAACAACATCCATAATATATATATGTCTTGTATCTTGTTTTTTAATCAGTTCAGTAATTCCAGAGGTACTCATTAACTCGCGAACTTTATGTATGTATTTATGTACCTACATCGAGATGCATAAAAAAACTTTTCCTTAGATAATAAGGACAATTATAGCATATTATTAAAATTAATACACATATATTAATATATTTTTTATAGAATGGTTTTTATTTTTGATTATAAAGAAAAAGTTTACTTACCTGATAAGATACTTCCTTTACGTAAGATTTTGCTTGCGTCACGATTGCAAGTAACGGCACGTAAAAATATGTAAAATCCGTGATTAAATTTAAAAAACTATATTATATATTATTTTACTACTGACGTTGTACAACGGACTTCATTAAATTAGCTCAAACGTAAATTGGTTTGCTAATCGTAAAATGTCTACTTTTTAGCTTTCAATGGGATCCACTTGTACTAAAGTTATTCGAATAATAATCAAGAAACAAATCGACGTTCGAGTTTATATTAATCTAAAAGAATGCTAAGTAAATCTCAATAAATCTAACCTGGATAATAGTAATCTAGGCTAGATTTTAAGCTTAGGCAAAGAACAATAAATATATCTTCTATTTAGGTTACGTGGAGATTGAGGTCTGGACTTGATAGCTTTTAAAAGACGGTAGGATTACTGCGAGATTCGTATCAGTTTTTCCAATATTTTTAGTTACAAATATATCTCAATAAATACTGCTCCTACAAATGCGAAGTATGGTTCTTATTAATGTATTTAAAGAAACATCAATTTTTCTCCTCTCAGGTGGAGAGACGTCATGGTAAAATCAAAGGTAAAATGTGACAAAACTGTCATAATCAAAATAGTTTTTGGGTATGCAAATTCGACATAAAAGTTCTGAAGTTACTGAGAGTTTGTGTATCCTTAACCGAGGTGGAAGGTCCATATAGTAAAAATATATGCATATTTAAAAGTACTGTTGGATATATATTACTGTTATACCAATAGTCGATGCAAAAGGCAAATAGGCCTTCCAACCCGAAACAAATGCAGTTGGATTGCAGGCCTTCACTATTAATAAGAAATAAATAAGGAAGAAACCTTAGATGTTTTACTTTGGGTACATTATTATTATATACAAACAAGAAACAACGTGTGGCCTCGATAATGAGTGCGAAGTACATGCACAAACAGAATGCTTATAATATAATAATCAGTTAAATTAGATAAAAATTCAAAATAATATCAAGAATTACAAGAGGCCAAGAAACCAAAGAGTGATAACTGAAATGCTCTTCCAATAATCGGACAGGCAGTTCGAAATATATCAAGATTGGCATGGTATACTTTTTATTACTTCATTTGGATATACAGATACAATTTCAAAGCGAATGTCTTGTTTATTACTTGAGTATAAATCACACAGTGCTGCCGAATCTATATAATAATATGTCTCTTATTTCTTATGGCTATGACTGAAAAAAACATAAAAAATATTACCATAGATTTTAGACGGTCCAATTTTACGCTATGCACATTTTTTTTGCTAAGGTTTTTATAGGTGTAAAAATCGTTCGAAAGGCAAATATTTTACAGCTATATTTTTAGCCTACCACTCGACGTCTCTCGATCAATTTGCAACCAATGACACGTTGTAAATAAAGATTTATTCACGCCATCCATTCTACTATCGCATTCCCGGGGGTGGAAACATTGTGGTTTTAAATTTATGTTAGAACTAGCTGATGCCAGTGGCTGACGCAGCTTTGGCCAAGTAGACGTCACTCAAAGTTTGCAGTTTTTTATTTTGAATATAAACCTCTTTGCTGTGAAATATTTATAGCTTACGATCCTGAGATTTAAATTTAGAATATATCTTTGAAGATGGGTCACACTGAAATCAACTTGTCTATAAAAATAGGAATCAGGTTGTATCTGGGGCCAAGACAAAATGTTGTAGCGCCACTGATTCTTTCCGTATCTTATCTCTTTCGACAAATAAAATCTTGATACTTGAGATCTAAAAACACTACGTTGATAGTTTTTTTTATAAAATTTTGTCACAAAGTAATGTCAACATTTATATACGAGCGTGAATCATGTCTAAGATACTTGGAAATTAGTTATTGTAATGTAATTCAAACCGATTACATATATATTATTGATAGCCTTTGTTAAGCCTGATAAGTTTAGAATAATGGTAACCTATGGTTTAGAAAAATACGATAAACGGATAAAATATGAGAAAAAATAAACAACATTTTGTGTGTGACCTGAAGTCTTCTTCTTTTTCGTCATCATAAGATTATTTATTTATCATTAATTACAATGTACAAATACTATATTCTCAGTAGTTATTTCCAAAAATCTATTCCTAATTTAAATTGAAAAATCAAATAATCATAATGATACCCGAAAAAACTTTAAAGTTCGACCCATTTTTGTCTTGGTAGTAGGACAAAGCTCCAGTGGACGTGACTGGCTTTCAGAACTAACAATGGAAATCGACAAAGGTGGAACCCACACCGGCTTTACAATCTAATACAGAATATCTAGTACAGTATAATTTAGCAACGAATGCACACAAGTTATTTACCTTGGAGATTATAGGGTGCAGAAGAAAATTACTGAACAGAACATAGAGCGGTGTTAGGTTACTGGATGCCAATCCAAGAGCCAAAGGATTTTTATTTCTATGTTTACTTTAACGTACGGGGAAAAAAATATCTACAGCAAATCTTAGATGAATATCTAAAAGCCATAAATCGTTTGGCCAATTTTTTTGTGATAAAAAATGGAATTCTGAATCTTCTAGAACAAAATCTTAAGGATTGCGTCAAGTCATGAGCTCAGGAAGCCTGTACGGTTGCTGGGTCATCGGAATGTTTTAATAATAGAGGATTTTTGTTTCACTTTATATCAACCTCGAGTACAACAATAGAATACAAGCGAAATAATGAAATGTCAATTGCTATGTAACGAATGAATGCAATGTAACAGACGAAGAAAGTGCCTACGTCTGGCTATACTCTCGGGGCGTAACTCCGACGGTTTATAAAATCGCTACGCTTATAAAACTAAGAAAGCCCGGGTGAGCAATGTCTACAGCCTTGGCTCGTACAAAGCCTAGGTACGGTGTACTGTGTCCGAAAATACGGTTAAAGAATAAATTTATTTCTCATAAGAATTCCATACATAATTCGTTTACTGAGAAACAATATATAAAACTATGATTAATAATAGGGCGCACAGATGTAGGTATATAAAATAACAAAAACATAACAGCAACAAAAATGTTGGTAGACATAAATAAACTCGATCAGTCAAAGAAGTGTCAGGCACAGATTACCATAAGCAATACAGATACAGAAATGTCTTATCCATTCGGGCCTAAAGGGACCTTGACGTTTTATGATATAAGATATGAGTTGCATGCATAAATGGTTGCAATTATATTATATTTATAGACGGACCTTTGCTCAGCAAATACTCCTGACCTGTCCCCCTATTCGGACTCCGATGAAATTTTGAAACTTTTCCGCAAGATTGATTCCGAAACGTCTCGAAATTCTCATTGAACTTCCATGCTCGAGCGGCGAAAGTTTTAATGAAATCGGACACTGAATGAGCAAAAGAATTTAATATTTCATTTCCTCTATTGAAATAGTGCATTTAGAATAAGGAAATGGAAAAAGGCATTTGTACCATTGTTTAAATGCACCACTTGCAGTTGACATGGCTCGTTGTTAAGTCTGTCACGATATTTAAATGGAAGAAACCGTTTCATTTCTGAAAACAATAACTTGTTTTAAAACAAGGTCCAGAGGAAGCGCAGGTGCATTTGACTTAACAGAATTGAGTTTGTTATTCCAAGATGTTGTGAGAGCTGCCGATACTCTGAGAGTATTAAAAAATCTCACAGAATTGCTTTTTTGCCTATAGACTTTGTAATTGATAGTTATAACATGCAACCTACTTTTTATACATACATGCTGACATTACTAAAAACGATATACAGCCTACTTCCAATCCCAGTATAACCACTATAAAAATCCAGTCAAAAATTACCAGTTCGCTATAGTCTGTGTTTAGGTAGTTGGTACACTTACTTAACCTATAGTACTTGTAGTACTTACTTACCTTACTTATATGGGAGAAAAATAAATAACTTAGGTAAGCCTTAAATAGTTAAGCATGTGTAGTCAAGTATTACGACGTCATATCAAGTATAAAGACACTAACAATACCTAGTAGATTAAATATTTATTTATTTACACTTCGTTGCAATAATACACATCACACAATACAATCAAAATATGTAGTTAAAAAGGGGGGCATCTAGGGGCCTTATTATTTTCGAGCAATCTTTTTGAGGCCACCACTGTGAGAAAATAAAATTTAGAAAAAACGCGAGGTTCCAAACTGTATAAAATAACTACTACCCAAACAAAGCAATTATAACATGAATAAACATATGCAGACAGTGAAAGGGACTATGAACATAACAAACGTCCATCGAAATTATCAAAATTTTAATGCCGTATACGTTTTGCTTCAAAAACAATGTCAGTTGCCCTCAAAAGCTCTTGTTCTACACAATATTGCCCAGAGAATGGAGACTTACGGCGCCGATCTACAATCACACCTGATTTATAGAGCTGAGAACACGACCGATGCACCCGTTGGTCCTTTAAAATTGCTCTAAAGACTTTCAATTTGTACCTAACTTGTTCGAGGGTCAGCGCAGAAAATACTACTTGGATTTACTTGGAAATTAGGCCATCTCTTTACAGACAATAAACTGCGCTATCAAATTCAACGTGTAGCCACATTTAAGTTATTTATTAACACTTCGTTGCACATAATATAAAAACAAATACACAAACTTAAACTAATTTTTTTTAATTAAACATGAAATTAAAAAGTAAAAAGTGCACATGAATCACGATAATTTAAGATCAGTCTCACGTCAGTTAGTATTTAGTAAGAAAGTACAGATGCGTGTGGACAGGTAATGTTGTACAGAAGAAATTTAAAGGAAGATCGAGAAGGAGCTTTACATAGCCTTGCAGAGACCTTAATGGATTCACAAAGAAAGGAGGAGTTATGAGATGGGAGTTACTTAATGTTTAAGACAATACATACATAGAAGACAGCGCTCTGTCCCTGATATGGACATTCTCGTTCATTCTTTTATATTAATAAATCATCAGCAAGATGATGCTTTAACTGTCATTATCACCATGTACTTAAGTAACTAGCACAATTACCATACGTCAAGGCATTTAAAACAAATGTTTGTAGAGTTTGAGATTCATCGGATATCAAATGTAACTTTTTTGGACATCCACCTCCTTTGTTTTCAGTCAGCTGTTAAGTATTGTGTGCTAGGTCTTACTATAATTATTATTATATAAACCGTCACGCAACATACAAGAACTAACATTTGTGTGTAATTAGTGCATTTCTAAGAATAATTTGTGCTTATAAATTCCTCATTTATTTATCAAGAAATAAACCCATAAAGAGATCTACAACATTATCTATCCGATCCCCTAGCTCGTAACAATACTATACTGTTAAATATTTTCACGCCCATCAATTTCACTTGAAACTTGCTTTCAGGACTTAATACTTTGATTTCACTTTTCAAATCATAAAACCTTATAAACCCTTAAATTAATTAATTAAATTCTGAAAACTCGATATTATTTAATTATCATGACCTAAATAATTTTTAAATTAGTAATTTGACCTTTCGCGGATGACCTTTTGATAAGTAATTGTGTTAACCTTCCTTCTACATACAGGATAATCTACAATGAACAATATTAAAGATTTATTATTGAAAATAATTCAATTAAGTTAATATGGCTTTAGTGTAGGTGGCACTATTGCTGTTTATGCAACTGCCACGGTAACACAAAATCTCCTTTAACTTAAGATAGTATTAATTGTATAAAATCACCAAAAATATTACTAGATTTTAAACAAACATATTTAAAATAATGCATTTCTGGTAATATAAACAATAAATACAAAGTATTTTTATAAGCAATCGTGTAAGTAATAAACGAATCTCAATATCACTACTCTTAAAGGAAAATAAACGATATAATACTTTTTTGCATTATCAGATTCGCGAGATCGCGAAATGAATAATCACGTTTTATCACTAACCACATACTTTTCTATACGTAGTATGATTTAGGATCTTGGATATTATATCAATCTAATAGTTTTTTAAAAAAAATACAATAAATTTGAAAGGATAATATAATAAAATACTAAAAAATCGTCACACATTTCACTTTTCTATTACCGTTGAAACATTGGATGTAATTAAAGAGCAATACAGTGGAAACCGATTTGTAATGTATAAAAGCGCATAAGAATATGTTTACCAATTTCTTAAGTGATTGTTTAGTCTTTGATCTTTTCTGTCTAAATAACATATTAGAGTTTATTGCATTCAGTTCTTTAATACAATTTAATTTGGAAATCTTAGGTAAGGTTATTATCTATTTAAACATCTCTAACACTTAATCATAAGCTTAAATGATGTATCTTGCAATTTCACAAGACCTTCATTATTCTTAGATTTATGGTTGCACATCGCTTGCATATCTTTACCTTGTCTCTGGTTTAAAAGACCGCTATCTTTGTTTACCTTTTAAATCAGAATAAATGGACCGCAAAATACAGCATTTAATATAGGAACAAAGAGACATAGGAAACTAAAATTTCGGTTTAATCACTCGATGTGTCCAAATTAGTATTGTATTTTGCCTAAAAATCGATCAATAATATTATTTAAAAAATACTGATTTTAGTGCTCTTAATCTAAAAAATGTGAACACTAATTAAGTACGATAGAGCTTTGCTTAACTTAAATTTATTATGGGATTATCAAATAATGATTATTATCACCATAGCTTATCATGTTAAAGGTTAGTTTGGAGCAAATGTACTACCACTACTACTACTTACTATTATTCGCTTTCTTATGTAAGCCAGCAAGAAAATCCTATAATACGATATCTTTGAATTCGCGCCGCTGCCTCATGAAACTTATACCTAACAGAAATATTACTGTCACAAAATTGATCTAACGCTAGTCCCTACACAAGGGGATCCCGTCTTGTGGTTATATATATATATAATAAAACATTTGTTCTGACCAAAAAGTTACTTGTTCTTTCGAAGTATTTTGACATTGATTGAAATACCTAGTACTTATCAATAGTTTTTTCAGGGGTTTTTATCTTGTAGTTGAAAATCAACAAACCATTTGTAACACATTTTACAAAGAAGTCACTGTTAAAATGTAACAGAAATCGCATAA
The DNA here is from genome assembly GCF_905147105.1 of Pieris brassicae. Taxonomy (NCBI): domain Eukaryota; kingdom Metazoa; phylum Arthropoda; class Insecta; order Lepidoptera; family Pieridae; genus Pieris; species Pieris brassicae. The sequence continues at coordinate 15,328,531 of NC_059673.1, forward strand.
TGATTAACTTGACGTTTGTTTATCTATTTAGAAGCATATGTCACGGGGAGTGGTACGACGCCATCTTGTATAGAAAGCGTTTTAACGGGTTATTCAAATACGCCCATAGCGCTACAACCACTAAGTTCTGGGCTTCAGATTTCTGAATATGTTCCGTGTTCTTTTTCAATAGGTAAGTAGGTGATTAGTCTTATATATTAGTATAGGTTCCATAGTTACTAATAAAAATATTATGTATGGTAAAATTTTAAAAAATTGCGCCTGATGCAAGATATGTGCTATGCTGCATGGGCATGCTGTTTAATTGTACAAATAAAAAAAATATTTTTTATTCCTATCCTACCTAAAAAAATTAAATATGTAAAATGTTTACAATGTAAAAGAAATTACTTTCCTAGTTCAGTAAAATTTTTCAAATTTATTGACAACTTTGTTTGATAAGAACTTAGATCTATTAAAAATAAGATTTTTTTTTGAATATTAATGAATTAAATTTATCTAGCATCATAGTAATCTAATCATTATCGGGTTGATTATTTCATATTGCAACTAGCAACACTGCAGCAATTTTTGTATATCTAGACAAAATATTAAATTGAAACTACCTTATACTTATGTATATAATGCTACCTTATAAACGAATAGTATTATGATTATTTATTTTTATATGAAGTCGTATAGGAGCCGGCGCCAGTCGTGAGTAAATAAAAGTGTTGTAGGCGGGAGGAGTCATTACTTTCTCTCCAACGTAAACCATGTCATGCTGCCATGTTTGTTCCATTTTCAATTTCAAAAAGTTTCTATAAATTTTAAAATCGTAGACAGGAAGTCAGATCGAAATCGCGGCGCTGTTGCGGAAATTGCTCATTCTCACGCGACCGCCTTACTCCGGGCACACTCTAATGGAAAAAGTTAAAAAAATATACAAAACTTCTTTTTATAACGTTGCCCTCGCTGAAATCATCGAGAATAGCTCAGCTATCCGCGGACGAGGAAACTTTCAATTTAAATTTCACCTGCGAGTTTTAACTATCAGGCAGGGGTAGATTCGAGTTCTACAAATATTTTTGTTAGTGATCTAAAAATGCAATTGCTTTTTCAGAACGTTATAAAAATTTAAGGCTTTTTATCTTTTTAAATTGGAATTTTTCAAGATACTGAGAATCTGTAATTTGTTATTTTCGATAAACTTTATTACAAGATAAAATTTTATTGTGAATACTACAAAACGACAAATTATTTTTTAAGATGGAATTCGATATTTTTGAAATAGTTTTAATTAAGTGGCGACCAGATTTGATTTATTTAACTAAGTAACTTTATCCTTTAACCCAGTTATTAAAGTAATCAAAAAGGCTAAAGATTATAATCGTATAACGTTTTTATTCCGGCACTTTTTCGGGTCAATGATATATGAATAACAAAAGTACCCACAGAGTATAGTAAAATTACTGAACCTCGGCCGCGTGGCATTGTAACGGTAACAGTCTGTGCATAAGTTCTATCACGGATACTACTTGTTGATTAGACAAAGCGATATAAATGCAAAATAAATAAAAAACCCAAAGTATCTTTTCCGTGCATTGATTTTTACAGTATACTGATAGTGAATAAGATAAGATTATTGAACGATTGTAACACAACGAGTTTCGACGTTGAGTTGTTAATACCTTTTCTGTGTTAATAGTTTATAAAACAGCAAAATGTGGTATGTATTTTACTATTTTTATTCAAGAACTAGACTCATTTTTTATCAAATGGCTTTTGTTTTAACTGGTACCTTAAGGTAAATTTCCACATATAAATAACCTTGCCACCTTGTAATGAAGGTGAAACTCGTAATACAGTTGCACTCAACTAATGCAAAAACAAAGTAATGTTATATTAATAAATCTTCTGTGTCTATGTTTGTAAATAGACTCCTCTTAGATAGCTAGGACGATTTTGATGAAGTCTGATTTATAATGTTTTTTGTCAAAATTGAGATTTAATTTTTTTATCAAGCTGTCATTTTATAGCTTTTTATCTATTTAAACATATTACACAACACATATAATATCTAAAACATCCAGATTTTTCACAAAGGTGACTAAAAGTATATTAATAAATAATAAACCCAAAATAATAGACAAAACTGAACATCTATAATATATTAATGACATTTAATTTGCTGAAGTAGTTATACAAAGTCGCCAACTTTATAATCTAGTCTTATTCTGTAGTCTGTATTCTGCCTTATCCAAATCTTCATTCACAAATCTTATAGCTGGGCTGACCGAGGATTTCTATAATCTCTAGGTAGCGATTTTTTCGTTACCCAAAAATGGCATGTTATTTGAGTATCGAAAATTATTTTAGAGTTTTATAATTGAGATTTTGATTGAGATTGTCAATTCAACATTTATTTTTATCTGTAGTATGTTTGATGATTTGATGTTGTAATTTTATATTTTAAATAGGTAACACTACTGGCAACCCCGATTATCATATCAGTGCGAAACCTGTCGGGAGCGCGTCATAAACAAGCGTGAAACAGTTGCATAGGTCGACAAGCGCGGTTAGAGCTTGGCACTATGCGCTTAGTCTAGTCTCATAGATCTCGTTTTAACGTGGCTTACAAAGTATATCATATATTATACATTGCAGTTATGACTCGAACGAAAAGTCCTCTACAAAATGGGAGAATTTTCATTTACCTATATTAGCATTTTCGGTTGTTTAGCCTTGCCTTGACAAGTCAGTTTGAACTGTTTAGGATAAAAATAACATATTCTCCTACTGTCAAAGTAATATAAGAAAATTGTATTTGTATATCGACAGTCCACAAATGACTAATATTTACGACGAATTATTGTCTATTTTTTCTAGTTACATTATCAATACTAAGAACACAAACAAATAACATATACCTAAAATATAATTTGTAGAGAAAGATAAAAAAAGATAAAATGCCACACCTGTTTCCGCTATTGTGATATGCCTTGTACCGATCGAATAACTAAAAAAACGTCGAATAATGAGTAGCTATATATAATAATTATTTATAGATATATTCAACATGTTATTGTTACCATCCGGGAGGTCGGAATGTGAAACGATTCGTTTTGTCGAATGATTCGTTAGATTGTGGTTGACATTCACATACGCGAGTCCATACAAGTTTAACCGCTTTAACAGCCTGCATTTTAGTTACGTTATTAACTCTAACCAATAAATATATTGTTCGTTGTTTCAGTTGCTGCGTCTGTAATCTTCTATGCAAAATCCTCAGTGCAATCTTCTCTTTATTATTCTTAGTTGCTGTTATATTACTCATATTATGGGGAGTAGGAGTAATATTTCAGTAGCACTCATAAAGTAAGTTATGAAGAACGACTTTTTTTATTCATTAGAATTTTTTAATCAAAATTATTAATATAGTTGCGTGTTATTTTGAGTTTTTTTTTGTTATTTAATTATGCACTTCTTGTACTTTATCCTCTGTAGGTGTTTCTTTTTTTTTAGTCTCCCATATTAGGGTTGCCTGGAAGAAATCGCTTGTTAGCGATGAGGTCGCCTGTTGCCTAATAACTTTAGTAACCTACTTACTTATTGTTTGTATAATTATGTATATCATGGCAATAAAGTATAAATAAATAAAAATATAACATAACCTTAAAACACTGCCGTATATAATTACTTTGACATATAGTTTTCATATATTAATAATCGCACGTTCACTTATCATTCTTATCGTCTCAATAAAACTCTCTTTTATATAGTACATTTAATTTCCTAAACAAAAATTGGCTCCAAATTCAGACAAGTTTTATTATCTTAGACACCTGTGCCTACTTATCGTTTTAAAAATTGAATTGCCATATATACATATACATACTAGTGAATTCAGCGTGCGACTCTCATCCCTGAGATCGTAGGTTTGATCTCCGGCTGTGCACTTTCTTTCTAAGTGCGCATTTAACATTCGCTCGAACAGTAAAGGAAAACATCGGGAGAAAACTGGCTTGCCTTAGACCCAAAAAGTTGACGGCGTGTGTCAGGTGCAAAACTTTTCCGATATTAAATCCAGAATTTATAAAGAAAACACTTTTTAAACGTGGTCACGGTGACACGCACGCTGAAAAGCACTGAAATTATGTAAATAATTATAAGTTTTTAATAAGAATACATTGCTTCAATCCGTTTAAAAAGTGTTTTCTTAAAGTGAAAAGCTATGTTAACAAAAGACAGAATTTATTATATAAACTTGAGAACCTTAAGCAAACCAAGGGCCTCTGATAGAATTTAGAGGCCCCGCGCTGCCTTAATCCGGCTCCAACTTCACCATACGAGCAAAGATTGAAACGCATATAGAGGGATCACCCATTGGAGTGTAGGATCGAACCCACTATGATAGGATTAAAATTCAAACATCGAAGTTGACACTGCTCACGTGACAGACACTTATTTGTCTATTTCTCTGATTTCAGAACCTTCAAGAAAATGATGACGTAGAAGAAGTTTTTTACATTCTGTGACTGTGAATCAATTTATGTTATTAATGAATTTTAAAATAACAGCGAAGTTTAAAATGTAAAAGCCAAAGATTTTATTAGACTTTTGACTGTTTATTCTTAACTTTATATTTATTAAAGGTCCATCTAAAATGTCCCAACTTTTTATCGATTTTTAAACCTCCTTTACTTCCTTTCTATTAAATAGTATTTTGGTTAACGTTTCTATAACTGTGCCTTTATTAATAAGACTGCGTAACAATGACGAAAGTATTAAATAAAAAGTAAACAGACGCGTCAAATTGTACACCTCTTTTTTGAAGTAGGTTAAAAATAGAATTACGTTTATTAAAGCAGCAGTGATATTTTTTTATTATCTTTTCATTTCCAATCGATCATTTAATTTGATAAAGAGACATTCGCAAGATATGACTTTCTTCTTTCTTCTATTGTTAGGAAATGTATGCATGAAATACGTTTATTCTAGCAATTTTTTTTAGTTTTATGATCTGTAAGAATAATTCTTAACTTATAAACTGTGAATAATATATATTTATGTTCTATTCTTTAAAAATTACAATATATTATAAAAAAAAACTATTGTATTTTTTTCTTTATGGCTCTTCTGGAGTGGTAAACATCTTTACGCAAAATAGCACGTATTTTTATAAATAATCAAGAATACTTAATAGAACTCAATTGAATTTCAATGCGAGTAATACCGCATCTAGTAGGTAATATAAATTCATATAAAGTGAACTGAAATTGTTATCAAATACAATGATAATTAAACTAGTATACGAATGGTACTTAAAAACGAATCAGCTCACGCACTCGTTTGATTACCTGCGTTCAGCAATGAAGTGTTCGATATGTTTTACACAAGTGATTATAACTCATACGGGAACCAAAATGTTAAAGGAAACATTTTCACTGTTATATTAAACGGGTTTTATACCTCGAATAGTTTTCCTACATTCTCCATTGCACATGCATCAAAACCACTCATAAATTTATCAACTATATTTGGAATGCAAAACGTCCGTTTCAATAAAATGGACATAAAACGAGTTTCAATCTTCAATAAATTCTACTGTGTTTTGATATTAAGTTTGTTAATTATTGTCATTGTCTATATTCCGCCTCTTAGCTGGAAAGAAACTAAATCAGATCTACCTTTAAATATACTAACGAGATTATTCGGAGTTTTACAAACTTTCGAGATATTTTATTACGTTTTTATAGTCTCCTTTGGCAACGCGAGTTATTACTGGAACTTATATAAAACTTTAAACAGTTTGGATAACCATTACGAGAAGAGGTTGAAAATGTTTCGTAAACGACGATATTTTGCTATTTTTCTAATGTTTACTCCGCTACTGTTAAGCTCATTTACTTTTTATTTACGAAAGTTTACCATACATAATGTTGTTGCACAGATAACTTTCTTTATTGTTATGCTCCAGGGAGTGAACTTTGTATATTTCATCGTCAATATTTTTGTAGAGGTTTTAATCTTTAAGGCTGTATTGTTTAAAAAAGTTGAAGACTTCGTTCCTACAGAAATTAACAAAAAGAGTTTTATTACGAATCTCTTGATAGTGAGTATAGCTTAGTTCTTTTTACTTCTTAAATTGGAATTGTTTATGGCAATTCCTATAAATCAATTTACGCCTTGATATATCTCCGTGGTTTAGTGTACATACGCCGAAGGACAAACCTGTGTAGAGTCAATTCCCGACAAAGCAATAATTGCTACAAACAGCATGCTAAAACAACATTATATCAATCTTGTCCATTTCAGAAAAGACTTCTTGGCTCGGAAAACTTGAAGCGTCATTATTGCTGGTTTGAACTTATGCAAATTTATGATAAGATCGCTGATTGCGTTTATATCTTCAATAAAATATATGCAGGGCAGGTAAAAAAACTTTTATTTTATATGAATTCCACAAAACTTTATTAGAATCATAATTTTTCATGAATTTATAAAAGTAAAATAATTTCTTATATTTATATTTTGTAAATTTAATTTATATGTTAATTTGCCTAAATTCAGCATTAACAACATTTTCATGTGTCTTATTGTTATCCAGTATTAACAAAAGTCAAATAATTAATAAAACCTAAACTTTTTTAAAAAGTAGCTATGAACTTTGTAAGGAATGATTTCTTCTAGATATTGATTATGTTTGAAGCCTGGCTGCTAACTACTGTTCTTGTTATATGCAGATCACTGTCGCCATCTATGAAGGTATTTATTTATATATTTATATAAGTAACCTTTGTGGATGCTTTTTTAGAATATTAACATAATATTGAGTCGCTTTGAAAGCACCTTTAATTAGTGGATGGATATGTGTTCTTCATGATAACGAATACGAACTTATCCACATATTTTATGTAAGGATAAATTTATATGCCCTTTACCGTGAAAACCTACTTTCAAAGCAACTTCGATTTCGTAGTATCAAAATTAAAATCAGACGACATTCCCAGGAGATGTTTAACGTGAAACCGTATCAATCTTATTACTCAGTTCAGTTATTACGTTTGGATTATATTTATACTAGCATACCCGTGATACGATATGTTAAAAATTCTGAAACAAACGTCAATATCACACAGCTCTACAGCTTTTTAAACCCCTATGCAGTATTTTCCACAATCCTGACTTTCACAGTATGACGGTTTCAGAGCCTTAACTCTATAACTTTTAATAGACATGCTGCTCAATTGAGTTTTTGTAATACGCGACCATGTGACTTTAGTTACGCAACTTTAATTTTTTGCTATCTATTTGTTACACATGTCCCAACTGTGTACTTGGTTTTAACGAATTCTACGGTAACGGCTTTCAACCGAGCAAGGTCGAAATAATTGTATGTATAAAATAACAGTAAGACCCACCAGCCACCACCTATATCATATAAACCATCATCATTTGAAATACTTAGGATCGCGCGCGGAATGTCTAGCACACACAGCGCATGTAGTGATACTGTTCAACGTATTAAAACTAACGAAAGGCGTCTAGTAGTATATTCTACTTATAATTTAGACAATGCGAGTATATTTATATATTTTATAGCCTAGACCTATTAGAGTATTTAAAAAATAAATTGTCATGTTTGCTTGGCCATTTTCTCATTTACAGTATTCTGAAGTGATGTGGAGTGATGCGTTCTATTACACATTTCTAAATATACGTCCATTTTTTCTTACTAAAATGAGTGATTTCTTTATACAAGATAGAAGAGAAACACTTTCTTTAATCATACGAGTATTAATTCATACTGACGTGAATGGTAAGTTACCTTAACAGTAATAATCAGTTTTCTGGCAAACTATCATTTGTTCATCATTTTACATTTTTAAAATTTCTAATTTCTTAAGATATATAAGTTTGTAAAGCCTCTTTAAGCCTCCACCACACCACAGCATGATTGATGCATTGAGCAACATGATCAACCATAACATTATATTCGCGGTTGATTGAATGACCTTATATATTTGCAGATTATATATATCAAAGCCAAGTACAAACTATGGTCAATCTAGTGCAAAGCAGAAAAATAGAATTATCGGCTGTGGTGACAGCGGTCGATATGCCAATCATGATTGCGTTTGCTGGCAAAGTTATATCCTATAGTGTTTTAGTAATACAATATTTTTACATTAATAACTAACGGTACCATAGGGTTACATCTGCGTTAATTAAAAGCTCGTGCACGTCATAACCGATGATATTTATAAATTATATATAAATAAAACAAGTTAAACTTTATTCAGCATATTTAGGTCCACGTTCCATTTTAACGGCAAATTTTTAATAATAAAGCAATTAACAGGTCATGTGTGAGGTAAAAAAAAACATTGTGAGCCTAAGATAAGATCCAAGGTCTAATCTCTAGCTAATTTCATTAATTTTTGATATATTGAAGTCATACTGAGCGCTACGTCTCGACTTTGAATTTTACCCTTAGGCTAGTATTCTAAAACATCAATAACACTTAAATCTAGTTTCAGAATTTGCTAAATCCCTTTTCTGTATGAAGTACCTACTACATATGTACATATTTGACACCGCTCAAGACGATATTGTCATTTGAGATACTAATTAGAATATGGATCTTAAAAATCTATATTTTAATTAGATAAAACTTTAAAACCCATCTGTTTTCCTCAAAAATCTTTCTGTGTTAGAACGTTTATCTCCCACTTGCTTAAAGAGAATATATCAATAAAATGAACTCAAACTGTATTAATGACTTACACATTAACATAATTTCAGGAGAAGTTAAGCCATTGAAATTAATTTGTCTTAATTAGGTTTATTTTCTTAAAGGGCTTTAAATTGTTAATAACTCATAACTAAACTAACTAGCTTTTAAAAATAGTGGTGGTTAAGGCGCAATGTGGCATTATCGTGATCTTTTATAAAACTTATATCACTAATAGTAGAATTAGCAATAATATTTTTTGCTAATACACAGTTCAAACGGTTACATTAAATTTTGATATGAAAGTGGTATTTTTATTGTTGGCACAAAACAAGTACAAAGTAGCATCTAATACTTTATCTGAAAGCCATTAAAATTGTCATGTATAGCATTAAAAGCCAGGCCTTTCTAGTAATATTTCATCTGTTGTACTAGTAGAGTAGCATACCAAAGACTATAATATTATGAACCTATGAATAATATACTCTATGGATTATTCGATTTCACAGACAACAGAATACCTTTGTTTAACGTAATTGTGACGATTATTGTTTCTGTTTTGCGATTAATTTTTGTATTTCATCAGCCTTCAAGTAATATATTTCTACATAAAATAATTATATTACACATTGCAAATGTGAAGTCATATTTATGAAATAATAAACAGTGAGTCATAGGTAACGGCCACGTCAGTTAACAATATAGCCGCTCTAAATTGTAATAGATAACATTAACATTTAGTTAATTCCTGGCAGCGAGAACATAAAAAGGTTTAACTTTCAAGAGCGGAACAGAAAACGTATAACAAAACATCATGTCTGGATGTAAGTAATTTTTGTGTTTTCTACAATTAGTCAGAGTATATGTATATTTATTATATTATGTAGTATTATTGTAAATTATAAGCTTGCTTAAAACTATAAACATTTACTCTTACGGGTATGGGAAATGTTGAATGTTACTAAATCAATTATATGATTCCGATTTCCAGATCCTTATGGAAACCCACAATTTCCTCAGCAACCAAATGCAATATATCCTCAAATATATAATCCTTCATCTGCTCCACCCCCTGGTCCTCAAGGACAACCCATGATGCCAGGCTACCCATACCAGCCAGGATTTGCAGTTTATCCAGGTCAAGGAGTTGGACAGCAAGGACTGCCTCCATCAGCTATGTCATATCCAAATGTTGCTCCAACTGCACCAGCTTTTGGCTACCCGGGCTTTCCAAATGTTACGCCACAACAACCATGGTGTAAGTATACTTTTCAAAGAATAAACAAAGGTATAAAATATATATATATATATATAAGTTTTTTTCTACACCAACATGCTCCCTTTGTTTAAGTGAGTAAAAAACCAATAACAATATAAAACTGTACACATTATTATTATTTCAAGATCTAGTCTAGATCTAGTTAATTATGATAAAATGCTGCTTTCAGCTGTTGTTGAATGGATACCTGCGACACCACAGACCGCCCATTCTCTAAGCAACAAAGTAGTGGTTGCTGGCTATGAAGGGCATGACCACAGTCCTCTTTGGGTTATTCGGGCAAGAATTCAGGGAGATCTTGTACCTGGAAAGCTTGCTATTAAGCATGGTGCTGCATATGTACCTTGGAACGGACAAGAAAATCCTGTGCAGAACTTTGAGGTACGGAGACTTATTTTTCCTCACATTGAACCAACAACAGCACTACCAAGGCTGTTTCTAGCTATAGCTTAACTAAATCCTTAGTTGGACATGTGATAAATTTTCAGATGATATTCATTTAATATTAATTAATATTTTCCAATCTGTTGTTGATAAAACTGCTCTAAGTTGACTAAGAGAAGTGTGTATCTATATATATATAGATAACACAAATTGTGTGGTGCTGTAAAATTAAATTGTATAGAAATATATTATGATTGTTACTGGTAAAGCTATTAATGACTAACTCTAGGAAATTTAAGTAGTAATGAAATTTATTGATGACTCTGTAATTGGCCTAAGCTAGTTTAAATTACTGTGGTGCTTAATTTCTTTTTAATCTGTTTTGGTATCTGATTTAGTTGTTATCAATTAATTAAAACATTTTGCATTCAATAGTAATTTCCAATTTTTAATATTATTTATAATAAAATGATTATGAAATGGCCAATTGGTATATTTGAAATGCAATTTAGATGTAAACATTTTCAGGTATGCTGTGCTCCGGCAGACAAGGTTCGTTGGATTGAATGTCGAGATGGTATAGTGCCACCTAACGCTATTGCTTCTGGTAATACAGCTGCAGGAGAGCCGCTGTATGTCGGCAGGGCTAGGGAGCAAGGCTCACTTACTCCTGGAAAGGTATGATTCATATTTTTACATAATTTTACATGTTACGTCAGTAGGTGTGGAAGAATTGTTGTTTTAACTGTGTGTTTCCAAAAGTACCAAAAGTTATGTGCATTAAAGTTTAAAGCTTACTCAGACATGTCAGTTAGTCATTGATTTGCTATAATTTTTTGTTTTGATTAAAACATTTTTATGGTGAAATGTCTACTTAATATTATAAATTTATGCATAAAGACATTGTTTGTTTTGTATGATTTTTTCATGGTCTTAGTGCTTTACCTTTTACTGTCATTAAAGAAATAAGCACCCTAAATGGGGAGTAAAGCATAGAAAAGAAACCTAACCTACTTAACAAAATTATCAAAGAACCGGAATATATCAGCACAATATTATTAATTATATGTGAATCTACTTGAATTGCAGTTCTTATTCTAAATTTTTGTAACATATCTTACATCCTAATTACTGGTACCAATACTTTCTTCACGGCTGGAATGGAAGTAGGGAATAACATGAAAAAGCGCCATCTAGCGATCTCAAATCTCTATAATCTCTATAATAAATATCAGTCTCATGAGTTTAGTTTTGTTCACTCATCAAGTATTCTTATGTAAAGTAGTGACTGTTTTGTTGTAATTTTAATAATCCATTATACTTATGATAATTAAAAAATTTCAGGTCCACCCGAGCCACAAGGTGCTGTACATATCCTTTGGCGGCAAAGAAATTGGTCACAAAGTTTATGAAATACTTTGTACAGTGTGAAGATTTATATTCACTTTAAATGTAACAAAAACCCTGAGGTTCGAAGAAATTCTTTCCCTTAAATTATTCACATGCAAAAAAAATTCTCATATTGTCCCATCAAGTAAGAAAATGTTTTAGTGAAATTGAAAAATGCTGGTTAAAGATGATTATTTCTCTAAAATGTTATTACATTTCCTAAAGATTTTCAAATTTTCATTCAATAACAATTCCGGTGATAAGCAAAATTTACATATGAAAAACTTAATTAATTATAAATAATATAACAATTTTTTTTGTACCGTAGATAGACGTAGACTTAAGTGTTGCCAAATTGTATTAATATATATTTTTTCTTATTTACCTTACAGGGTTTTTGTTTATAATGTTTTAAAGCCTGCTCGAGAACGCCAATAGCATATTTTTTTGTTGAATGTTTCGCATAGACGGTTTTCATAGACATTGTTTTTTCTAATTAGATTTCAGCCCTAGAAGTAGTTTCGTTCTCGCTAAAAGCGTTTATATTCAATATGTTATCTCGAATAATATAAGGATAATTTTAAGAATGCCTGAAGAATGTTGCAGAGACTGTTTAATAAGTATTAGTTTTATATTTTGGGAACTATGAATTAAATTTTAATAATATTTTGTTTTTTATTTATACGATATCTCTCATGTTTGAGTGTTGTCAACAAGTAAATATCTGGAGCGGACAATCTGTTTCCACAGGATTCTGTCCTCCGCCTCTCTTATAACAGTACATAGTATTAAGGACGAGTCTCACTTGATCACTCCACCTGGTTGGTGAATGGCCACGTGATCTTTTGCCTTCTGTATTACCAGCTACAATTAGTTTCTCCAAGTTCTCATCGCCTTTACCCATTTTATAGCCGAAATGTGATATAATTTGTTGTTGGCATATGGTAAACAGTCCGTATACGAAGTTGGATCACGCTCTATGTATCGGTGCCCTTTGCAGTCCACGGTATTGTTAGCATTCGCGTCCAGTACTACATCTCAGAGGCAAACCTTTGCCTTATTCGGGTCAATGTCATAAACATGAAGTACATACGTTTGTACTCCATACTGGAGCCCGTATCGGTCTGATTTAGGTTTTGATACCACTTTTCTTCCAGATATTGCTTTAATGTGTTATGGTATCTTTAGCCAGCCTTTTCATCTCGGGGACACTGCTGCCGTTGTTAGAGATGTGGGATCTGATATACAAAGCTCTCAACGATATTGATGGCAAGAATACACCATATAGCCAATATAAATTAGCTCGTTTAAAATAGTTTGTCTGCCTATTTCTTAAAGTAGTAATACTTTTCGTTCCAATAGTCACTTTTACCCAATCGTTCTTGTGTAAAACATAGATGGCGTTGAAGGTAATTCATCGTGCACAAGTAAGAAGGATACGAGATTTTTGGATTTATAAAATTATCTTGTTTTTATTTGGTCATGGTACTACATTATTTTTCTCACTATATTTCTTTCGGTTAACAAAACTCACGGATTCCTTAAAAATAACTTGCATGTTATTTTGAGTTTTTTATTCGTTATCTAATTATGCACTTCTTGCACTTTACCCTCTGTAGGTGTTTAAAGTTTCCGATGTCTGGAAGAAATCGTTTGATAGCGATAAGGCCGCCCGTTCCTTAATAAATTATGTAACCTGATTTTTTGTTTTTTATATGCATGATTTTGTATATTATGGTAACGAAGTGTAAATAAATAAAAATTAGTTCATATTCTTTCTTATTAACTGACTATGAAAAAAATATCTTCGGCTATATGACGACTATTATGAAGTCTTCGGCTGCTTAATTAAAGACCTTGCATTTGCATAATAACATTTTTCAATCACAAAACTTACCTTAAAATTAATTCAAATTCTCGTCATTCAAAATCGTTTAGAATCTCTGCCATAAAGATATGGAATACGCTTCTCGATTCCATACGATTGGCTTACTCTCTAAGCTCTTTAAGTCTTGTATATAAACACTTCTTAACCATAATATCATATCCTGCTCAATCGTGATTTTTGTTATTCATGTATTTTCTTATTATTGTGTCATTCATAAACCGTAAGATTAACTTTTAGTTTTTAGTCTATTTTTTAATTTTATTATAGTTAAAAAAAATATTTTTGTTTTAGATTAAGTTTGGTAATTGTTTAATTTTTCAATGTTAATAGTACATCGTCTTATTTTCGTTGATTTAGTCATGCAGTTCTTGCACTTGACCTTTAATATTTCTTTATTTTAGTTATTATCCATACTAGGATCGATTGTTAGCGATATATAGCGATAGCGATGAGGCCGCCCCTTGCATCCCTAATAAATTATGTTACTTGTTTTTATTTATAGTGTAACGAAGTTTAAATAAATAAATAAAATTAAATACAGAATCATGCATTTTTATTAGTAAGTACATCAATAACAATAACTATACAAGTTTTAAAAGTAGATTTCTAACAAAAATATTTTTGATGCTAGTTTACGATTCTTACCTAATTCATTCATTTTTCGACTTTCATTACATGTATACATATTTTTAATTATTTTTATAAATATAGAAGCATACGACATAACAAAAATTCTGAGAGTGATAAAATAATGCTACTTTGTTGTATGAATTAGGTTCGATATTGTTAGGGTACTATATAAGAGGGTACAATAACAGTAGTTTTATTATTATTTTTCCGATTAGGTATTAAAATAAAGAACTTTTTCAAGTCAGGACACTTCATAATTTTAATTGAGACTTAGTATTAGCAAAAATTAAATTAAAACAACCTATTTTAACCTCGTTATAATTGACATAAATAAAGAAAATATAACGACTTTAAGGAGGTAAATTTCTTGTGCAACTTTATTAAAATTGAATTTTAATATTGATACAATTATGAATTTACAGATTTTTATTAACAATACCAAAATCTCATATAAATACTGAATAATTTGTCTTAATAATTATTCTTAAGTACTAGTAAGTATACTAATTATCACTTGATTGTTCTATATAATAATGTCAGTTGTTTTTGATTTGAGCTCTTTCTGACCTACGCATTATTGAATTTATATAAGCGTTGATATAAGTGATAGAAAATACATTCTTAGCAGTAATGCTTTGAGTTTGTTAAGACACAGTCTTATAAGCGCGGGATTACGCGAGTTCTATATGCTCGTTGTTTTATTTGTACAAAATACGCTTACGGCCCATAAAATCTTCAATAACAAATTCTTAGAATGTTTTGCGCTTGAGAACAGAATATAGTATAATGAAATTATTACCGTAGTATTGTTTTTTCGTCCGAAAAGCGACCGAAAGCGAAGCGAAATATTTAGATACAGATAACGGAAGGACCATTTTATGTTGTAACAAGATCGCAGTTTTTTAATTAATTTATTACATAGCCATAGACACAAGTCTTTCAGTTGGAATAATAATAATTGAAATATCATTACTTTTTCGTACATCGATTTAAGAAAATCTATATTCATAAAACGAATGACAAAGTAAAACTTAGCCCGTCTTGTTGCACTCTGTACTAAATTACTGTTTCGTCTATTCCTGACAAATTGCGTTTTATTTGTCAATGTTGGTGCTTTAGCTTACTTATTACGTAAATATTTGCGTTTGTTTGAAAAAGCTCAATGTGAACGAAAGGAACATTATATATGTCTTATAAATATATATCACAGAAATTCAATAATATAATGCATTTAATGCATTTATAGCTTACTTGTGCAAACCATACTTTGTGTGAAACCTATTTCTATCTGTGCGGCAACACTATCCGGATTTTCTGGGGTAGCTTCGATTTTATGTTTTTGATCATCATTCTCGAATGCTTTGTTTTCTCGTCCTTTTTCACGATTTTCTTCATTTACTTGTTTTTCTTTGTTAGGGCTTTCAATTGCCAGAAACTTCTTGTTTGCCAAATACAACCATCTGTAATCAAGTGAAACAATATTTACAAATATCGTCGTCACGTTCATGAATTTATTTATTTATTTTATAATTATAATTTATTTTAAGCAAACGCCGGTATTCTAAATTTGATAGTCCACTTAAAACGAAAAGTATTATATAACACTCAATCTTAGAAAAAGCATAAACATTATACACGACTATTTTGTGAAACTAACAACGGCTACGCCACATCACACTCAACGCAGACCTACATACTTATCCCTTATAGGTTAAACCTACTATACGGGGACTAGCTTCTCGCGATAACTGGAATCCTAGTGGGGCGAAAGAGCACTTTCTTTTATTTATTTCAAATTGTCGTGAACTAATTAATGTTATTAAGGTATAATTTACAATGCAAATATAATTTACGCACTTTTTATTGTAATCTTTTTGATGGGCACCTAGCAGTACTGTGTACCGCCAAAGTTCCACCATCGCCTACCATACCTATTATAGCGATAGTAAACTGTCATACTTTTATAGCATAAAGAATCAGTACCATATTAATACGTCTGGCTTCAACACAATCTACAAAGACTGAATCTATTGATTTAGGAAACTTTTTAGTTTAATAAAAATAACCTATATACTATAATAAAAAATGGGGGTTGAACATAGAGGGGTGACAATTAAGGGTTGTATGTATTTTTGTATGCTATATTATAAAAAAATAAAAACAAAAAAATATTATAAACAATGTTTTGGGGTGGACACACCCCTTATCACTTAGGGGTTTAAAATATAAATAGTAGGCGATTCTCAGACTTGCTGAAATTGCATAAAAAAATCATAAGAATCGGTTAAGCCGTTTCAGAGGAGTATGGGAACGAACATTGTGACACGAAAGTTTTATATATATATAGAGATATTTATAAAACCTTCGCCCAGAACCGAGTCTGGGCGTATTTTTGGTTGCCGTTGTCCGTTGCCGCTTTGAAGTATGATGATATATTTATCGCATACTTTATGCCTGCCACCGTAACGTGTAAAGTACTTTTCTTATCTATATTATTATTACATTCCATAATAAAATATCAGTCCATGTGTTTCCAAACCGCTACGACTAAAGGAAGGATACACACTTGCAAGGCTCCTTGTTTTGCAGATAGCCTCGGATTCTATGTACTAAGTACTCAACTCTAAGGGTGAGATTCAGAACACTGCCGTATGTAAATCCAATACATTTTTGACGTACGCCCTAAGTCTTGCTTCTGAACCTTTCCGGAAGTGACCTCCTGTCCCACGAAAAATATTTAACTACTTACAAAAATATAAGTACAGCGGGTATTGTGAGTCCTCCGCCCAATAGGAAGAAGGCACCAGGGAATGTCTTAAGGGTTGCTGTGTATACCGTTGTATACATTGGTGCGTATACTAAAGGCATCATGGCTTCCGCTACTCCAAAGAACGAGTTCACTTTACCTAAAACAGAGTATACCTTTGTTTATTTATATGCAATGACATTATTTATCTACTACATAGTTAGCTTCTCTGTCATAAGGGATGAGTCACTACCACTTTATGTGTTATAAATAACAAACATTGTCTGTTCACATATAAATAATAGTGAGAAACTTTTCTAGATCTATTTCATCAAGTTATTCATTACACTCAAATTTAAGCTTGTAATATTTATTAAAACAGGGTATTATTGAGAGACCATACAGAGTTTGACCATACAGATCATGCAGAAATTGGCGAGAGCCGAGAGCCAATATATGACGCTGAAATAAAATACTTGCCTAGTTCATCTTTGTCCACTAACTTTGACACCATAGACCGCATTGCTATAAACGAAGTTCCGTTGAAAATCTCGACAAGTGGTGCTGAAAATAAAATAAATTTACTGAATTTTGTTTTATTTTTTTGCACATTGTAAAAAAATTGAAATAAGAGGCATTAGATACTTAGTACAATGAACGTTCTTATTAGGCGAATATCTGAGAGGTTTTAGTGGTCTAAATAGATGAAACTTGGGAAAATGGAATAATAGGGATAGCGAGCAAAATTGGAATTTTTTTGCGAGGAATAGAGGCGAGCTGGAAGAATTTGGAGGAGGCCTTCTCTCCTTCGGAGGTCCAGTACTAGTAAAACATAATGACATGGACCTAGAGTAGTATTCGAAAAAAGGCTATTTTTATTTACTTACCTATGTACATATGCCAGGTTTTTGTAGCGAACGCGTACATGAAGCCAGAGAGAATTTTACTCGTACATGATATGACACCAATAATTGCGTCATCAAATTTTAGAACATGGCTGAATACGCCCACAGAAAACAAAGTGCCTGAAAGTGGAGAAACGTTACGTCATTATTTTTAAGTATATGTGTAATTTAAATGAAGGTATTTAGGAGGCTTTGTATCCTTAACAAGGTTTTACATAGTACTTGGGAAATACCGTCAATTTTTAGTAAGGGTGTTAGATTTTTAGATGCTTAAATTTTGTCGCTATTCTTATAATATATTAAAGAAATGTGTTTGAAAATTACAAGGATAATTAGCATCTATTTTTATCCTAAATAAATTGTAATGGACTTGGAAGCATGGTAGCAGTTCTTTACTTTTAACCCAAACACATGGCGATTAAAAAGAGTGACAAAGAGGTTCTTGGCAGTTCTTCTCGCCCACTCTAAGTCTTGATTTGGGACCTGGTAAATATATGTACCTAACATCTTCTTTTGTGTTCGTATGTGTAATTATACGAATATGAATAAATATATTTTGATTTGATTTGCAATTTTCGCTTCATATTGAATTTGATCTGTAGTTGAACGAGCTAGACCAATAACCACTTACCTACATTGTATGTTTACTTACCTACTAATGAAGTACACATAGCGTAAGTCGAGAACATGCTGAAATCCACTTCGTTCCAATTAAAACGATATCTTGTGAACAGATACATGACTGACATTTCACCTGAAACCAAATCATAAGACACTAAATTATTTAAGAAGTTTCTCAACGACAACTGCTGAGTAGCACTGCAAACGTCGAGTTATCTAATGTTATATTTTTTAACTGACAACGAAGTTTTATATAAATGTGTTAATACGGTATAAATATACAATAATTCCTTGTAACTATGAATCAGAGGTTGTATACTATATATTCATTTATTTATTTATGAAAGCGTGCCAACGTTCGACACACTGATACATTGGTAATAGAAACATAGCAACAGTCCTTAGATATGTATAGCATTAATAAATAAAAAATGGTAAACCATTTTTATGGTCAACAATAATAGACTAATTTGTTGCTTAGGCTTATTAAAAAACAGATAATTAATTTAGGAAAGTTTTGATACTTTCGAAGTCATGTCATAAATTATTCTAATCAAATGACAATTTGATACAAGACAATCGGCACTTACACATACCACAAATAATGTGAGGATGTTGAACAATGAATCCATGAAATATATGACATCAGTAATGACGTAGTGACGTAGGTGATTATATACTTTGCTTATGAGACAATATGGTATATTTATAGCAAGGTTAAATCATGACTTTCGACCTCAAAATGCGAAATAATTAGACGGTTTTTGACGGCCTAATCATTACGCCTTAAATGGTGAGGCGTAATTCTTTGGCGAAATAAGATAAAATCGATACTATTTTAAAGAATCTTGTAGACAAATTTTGTATAATCATTTTTAGCTATTTAATAATAGAGTCGTCTTTATTGTTGATAATACTTTAAAGTTATGAATAAACAGTCACCCAAGAATGCGTCTAGAAGTAACACTTCATAAGAGTTCGTTAGTAGGAATTATTGATTGCTGTGTCTGGTACTGTCAAAACAAAATACGATTACAGACTATACAGAATTATATTTTTTCGGTAAACCCGCTATGTATATATGACTATGAAACATTACTAATAATTTAAATTTAACCTCTTTGACTGACATAGCAGATACAAATTAAACGCAATATTTCGTTCATACATGCGCATTATTAGATCTACTATGTTAAATAATTAATATATGTATATCGGGATGTAGAAAGTTTGTGTGGAGAGAGAATTGAAGTGACTTAAATCCCAATTTTTACGTTGGCAACACTATCATTATAGTTTGACATTAATCTTGTATCTATACACTATATAATCTCTCTTAATATAAATTTCCATAACGGCCACCCCCGTTCCCTCTGCCCAAGCTGCATAATTAGTTCAAAATAAGCTTTAAAATTGATCAATCGAAAATGCGTTAGGCAAATATCTTTCCGAATAAAAGCGCGGGCCCATGAATCGCCGGAAGCGATGCTCTGCTGGGTCTGACGTCACACTGCTAACATTCAACGACACATCCGATTGGCCATTCATATCAAATGAATGACACATATTTAGTATTTCAGCGGGACTAGTTCAATGGACTAGACATCAATCTATTATTTCATTAACTTTGTGAATACAGCGAGTTGAATGTAATAAAATACGATAGTTTTCGTAGTTTAAAGCCATACAAAGCGATCTAATTGTTACGAGTTGAATTTGCTTTAGAAAGCTATATTGATAGCTCATATCAATTCAATAAGTAATAACGGCTTTTTTTTTCAATATTCAGCCTGGGCGTTAGTGAAGTTTTGTAATGAAGTCCAATCCAGTCCTACTTCAACTACGTGAATCAATCACTTTAAACAAAAAATATTCCCTTGCGAATTGAGAATCTTAAATAAATAGAAATTCGAATCATAATATATTCTTAATATTAAACATAGTTAAATGTTATGTATGTTATGTTATGTATGCACTTATTTTCTTAGAAATTGTCTAAAATCTAGATTATAAATATATATATTTTTTCCCTTTCTTGGCCTGCACGTAGGGAATGCAATCCCGATCTCGCGGGATCTCGATCTCGCGAGATCCCGTGTAGTTTTTCGGGATCAATCCCGAAGCATAATATGACGAGATCCCGTTCGAGATTGACGGGATTGGCCTGCAATGGTCAGCGATTCTACACACATCCGCTCGGGACGCTTCACGCGACATTGCACATTACATAGGGTACATTGCAATGGACATTATATGCCGGTTAGCAGATACTCTTTTTTTAGAAGTTACTTTCAAAATCACCAATTTTAATCTCCTTGAGCTATACCTACTTTTGTTTTGATTATGTTCATGTAATTAAAATTGTTAGTTGTTTAGTTCGTAATATTAAAGGATAAAGGCTTTTGTTTTCTTTCAAATAATATTTTATTTTAAGTAACCTCACTATCACAAACATGCAGTTTTCATCGTATTCAGTTACGTGAATTGTTTTTTTAAACTATACCAGATCCCGACAATTTCGGGATCCCGCCGGATTGATATTTCTAATCCCGCGGGATCTCGAATTCACGATCTCGAGTCGGGATTGCATTCCCTACCTGCACGGTTTGTGCGTCAGCCATGCAAAAAAGTTAGGAAGTGTGTGGGAAGATTTATTTTATTGGTTTGGAAATTGGATCGGAATTTTGAAAAGGATCCGATAAATTACGTATATAATAAGTACATAAATGATTATAATTTTATATTGTTATGAAAAATGAAACTGGCTAAAATTATATATACATCAATATTTATATTAGATAGAAGGATAGAGATTGAAGTAGGAAATTTTAATGGACAAAAGCGAGGAGATAAAAGCGGAACGGTCATGTTGAGGTCAGGCAAAGAATATATGATTAAAATCCCTAACGTCATTGCCACAGTGACATATATCGTTAGGTAAAAGGTTAAGCCTAGCCAAATGCAAGGGAATGCATGCATGGCCCAGCCTCATACGAATAAGGGTCGACGTGATAGCTTTACCAAGAGTCAGAGTTAAAAACCACGGTTTAGGAGGTATATCGACCTGAATCGTACTGTAATATCGACCTTTAGCCTGACTTGAAGAACGCCAAACGTTTGTCCAAGAATTCAGTAACTGAGATTTAGTTAGGAGAGCCAAATCACAAGAAAAGTTTTTGTACGGAACCAGATCTCCGTCATTGACCGCAGCCTTGGCAAGGCTATCGGCCTTGGTATTGCCAAAAATACCTGAGTGCCCCGGAATCCAAGCAAAAGAAACTGTGCAATTCTTGATGCAACATCGATACAATAAATCACGACATGCAATAATGACTGGATGATTATTTCGGTTACTGCTAAAAGGAAATCTTTCCAAGGCTTGGAGGGCACTTTTAGCGTCAGTTAAAATTAATGAGTTTTTTAACTTCATGATTAAAATATACTCCAGAGACTTCAGCAGACCAAAACATTCTCCAGTAAATACTGAAGTCTATGGCAATTTTATTTTCTGTACAATGCCAAACTCCAACTCCCACACACTCCCCGGGTCCGGGTTTGGAAGAATCACTAAAAATTAAATGGCAATGTTTCCATCGGCTGTTACTGTTAATAATATCTATAAATTTGGCATTGGCAGAAGGGTTTTGTTTACATATATATAAATATATTGCTGTATTTTTTTACGAATCATACTACTTACTGTCATTGTCAAAATGAAATGTCCGAAAATATATTCTTTCCTCTCAGTACTAAATTATCTATTAGAACTTCGTGGTCTACAATATGAAATTTATTTTACATTCATCTTTATTTTATACAGTTGTTTTATATATTCTGCATACGCTATCAATATTGTTGATTTAAAAATGAACAGATTCCTACAACTGCTATATAACCATAAAATACTTAATAGGTACTGTTCCTATAACCGAAATGAATATTGAGTACAATAAAGGAAAACATTCAGTCGAGTAGAGTCATCTTTATATTAACATTTTCAATTCTATGATAAAAAAAACTTTTACAAAACGCTTGGTTCGCGCCAAAATCCGAGACGCGACAGCCCATGCACTACAGAGTACAGCGGGCGCGCCATAGAGATGGCGTACTACTTAAACGCGTTACACGCAGCACCACTTACCCACTTGTTAGTTAATTTATTTTATAATTTTGATAAGTTCGAAGTTCGCGTATCATATAACTATTACGTTATGCAAGTTATAATATCTTCATTCAATGTTTCATTTATATCAAATTAATAGTTGAAAAATTACACTATAAGAGTGACATATTATTTTCGTTTCTTACCGTAAATTGGTCCAATAACTACGCAAAGTACGATTACTAGCATAATAACCCTTAACCGTCTCTTATTCGGTCCATTCTTGAATGCCACCATCATAGTGTCCTTAACATAGCGTGTATCAAAGAAATCTCGTAGCCACTCGCAGCAGTTATTAGTTGGCTTCTGAAAATATTATTATAATTAAAGGGAATTGAATTGTTTGAAAAACAGATACAATTTGAAAAACAGATACTGAATGCGATGTTTTTTAATAAAGGTTTACCAAGAGGTATTTTAAAGGCTGCTGCTGTTGAACTTGCCTCACAAATACTAAAAACTTAATAATATACATATTATGTTTATAAAGGTAATATAACAAGAAAATTTTTTAATCAAAAACTAAATAAACAATTAACGTAAAGACAATTGTCAATGGTTTTCAGGATATCTCGTATAATTATCTAACTTTATGATCGAGTGCACTCAAATGTCAATTATTCTTGAGAATGATCAGTGCGTTAAAGGTTAAATTAATTATTAAAAATTGATAACGTTGAATTATTATCGATTAAGATTAATATTGATAAAGAAGGTTGATCAATGCCTTCTTAATGTCTATTTATTAAATACTTGGAATGATTCTTTAAATATAATAAACAACAAAGTTTAAACAACCTTAAACAAACTACAACCAAAATTGTAGAATTCATACCATAAATAAAAAATACGAAAACGCTGAAAATTATCTTATAGATTTATAAAAATATTTATTCATTACAAAGACTCACGCAGAGTATACAAGAATTAAATTGGTATATATAATATAATTATTAGAACGCATAGATATTATTAATATCAATTCAAGATTTCTCTTTAAAAACCTTAGTATTGTTCAATTTTATTTAGTTTTATGTTAATTAATTTCTTAGCTATCTTATCGATCGAGAGAACAAATCTAGGTCAAGTTGACGGACTTTTTCTATTGACACGCTCAAATTAATTTTATTAGGCATTGAACTTGTAACCTGTTATATAATAAGACGACACGGTTATTGACAAACTTTATTCATGGTCATTGCGCGATGGCATTTATTTGAAAGTGAATGCAAAATTTATCTAACTTAATTTAAACGATTCTCGAATCTTGTTGTTATCTTTTTGATATAAGTATATATATATATATATATATCTATACATATATATATAATGTTTCTCTCGTTTCTCTCTTACAAAGTGAAAACCTGGAAATGTACTACAATAAATCACATTTGGCTGATCACATGACAGTGCAAATGAATCTGACTGAAGCCAGTATACCTAATCATTCAATCATACGCACTACAGAACTTTACCTACCCAAGATATCTGATGAGGATCAAGGATGTATCAATACAAATTATATACATTGTTTCAAATACGTGAATCGCACACCATTTTCTACGTACAGCTTCTCACAATAAAAAATGTTTAACTACAATTACCGCAAGAATGAACCGTGAAGACGTTTTTAATTCATTTCAAAGAAACATTCACACGTACAGATAACAATGATAATACTCACCACACTTGTATCAATTCGTTTGACTTCCTTTATCCTGTAGAAAGCATATAGAAAACTCAAAACATATAACGAAGCACTTAAAGAAAACACTCCATATAGCCCGATTTTTCTCACTAAAATTCCACTCAAAGCCGCTCCAACGGGGACTCCTAAAGAATAAAACAAATTCACGATTCCGATTCGTAACGTTCTTTGTTCCTCGGTCGTCACGTCAGCTATAAAACTAAACACTCCCATAAACATGGTAAACCAGCCCCCAGTCAATGCAGGGAATATTGCTTCGGTCACTGCTGCAACTTCTACCGGCAATTCGTAGAAAAAGTACGTATTCACTATAAGCCCAATACTTGTCAGGAATTCGCCTATTATTGGTAATAGCATGCAAAACTTTCTCTGACCAACTCTGTCACTATACGCGCCTAAGAATATTAAAATTCCACATGGAAGAAACGATTGCAATACTGTTTTCCATCCAGCTACAGATGCTACGAGTGTCTGCACTGCTTCTTCTTCAAAGGTGTAATTTGCGGTATCTCTTTTAGTTAACGCATCACAGATGTGGTGATCGAAGGCTAAATTTACTCTGCATGCTTTCTCCAAATACAAATTTTGCGTAGCGAGAGCTGAAAGTACTGAAGGCATGACGTAACCAGCAAGTATCGGTTCAACTGTTATTAGAGATATCAAACGTTTGGCTTTCTGGAAGAAGCTTAAGTCCATCCAATCATCGGTCTTCTCTTGTACCTTTTCCATTTTGTTTTTTATAAAATTATTTTGCATTTCGCTTGTGGCGATTAAGTCAGTGTCTTTAAGTGTTTGCTCCGCGAGTTTTTCTTCTTTCCCCCTTTTTGTATTGTCGTAAGCCATGTTATTTGTCATGTACCTGGAAAATAAAAGGCATCGTAAGATTGTCGGTATATACTTAGGGACTGCTTGTTTGATAAGTAGATGCGCTAATGTAGATTACACCGGACGAGGTAATCATTTCATCATTTATTCGTATTGTAATCGTTGTCTAGTGGACGAAATTAACTTCACCTAGGCAACGGAATAACTTCTAAACTGAGAAACCGCAAATGCTCTTTCAAAACTATGGTTGCCAACTGCAATGTTTACAACTACTTAGTATAACTCCGTCACGGATATTGACAATGTTTAACAACAAACGCTTTATACTTGAATTGGTTTCGAATTTCGCTGCTTACTTGAAATGTCAAAAATGTTCAAATTCATTGATTATGCATTGAATTACATCAATAAGAAATATTGATATAAAAACATTTCTTACAAAAAATATAAATGTTGTACTAAGCATATAAAAAAAACAATGACGCTACAACCTCTTTGAGGTCTGGGCCTCAGATTCTGTATCTGTTTCATGGTCATTTGTTAATCTAATAGGCAAGTAGGTGATCAGCCTCCTGTGCCTGACGCACGCCGTCGACTTTTTGGGTATAAGACAAGCCGGTTTCCTCACGATGTTTTCCTTCACCGTTCGAGCTAATGTTGAATGAGCATATAGAAAGAAAAGCCATTGGTGCACAGCTGGGGATTGAACTTACGACCTCAGGGATGAGAGTCGCATGCTGAAGCCACTAGGCCAACATTGCTCGTACTAAGCATAAGCATCTTAAAATGTGGAAGTTGGACTTAGTCTGCGGTGGCCATTGATTTAAAGCGGTTGCGTAATTTCTATAGTTGTATTTTCTAAAGAGGTTTTTTGGCTCAATAGGTAGGTAGTAGGATAGAGTGAAAAGACATTTGAAAAAAACTTATCAAAGCTGTTCGTATGCCAGAAAAGTAAGTAATAAGGGTACGTCCAATTACGACGTTTTTAAGTTCTAGGTTTACGAGATTCAGATGTATCATTTGTAAAATTAACAATTTAAAAAAGGGCTCTTTATCGGCTAATAGTACGGGTAAAATACAAAGAATTTTAAAAGAAGATGTTCGTATGCCAGAAAAGTAATTAAAAAGGGTTCATTCAATTATGATTTTGATAAGTTCTAGGTTCACGAGATTCAGATCCATCAACAATTATAGACCTTGTAATCTCCACAATAGCTAACAAAAACCGCTAAGCGTTGTCATCGTATTGGCCTTGTCAATCGTTCCGTATTCCTAATCAAGGTTCACACGGAAGTAATGTGATGATTTTGCACATCAGTGTAAAGGAAATGGCATAACAATGCATTAGTAACTAACTAACTACAATAGTTAATCGCTATGTGCAGTAATTTTTTCTACAATATGTCAACTTTCCTAATCTTGTCACAGAAGTTATCGGAATAATGTAAATTACTTAATATTTAGTTTATGAACTTTACGTATAAAACCAATAGTCTAAGAACAATCCTACTCCTAAAATTTGCGAGTGAAAATTCATAACACAAAATATCGCGCATAACTAATTCACCAATATAGCACTTTCTACTTCATCCTTTGTGGTTTAAATAGAAAGTCATAACATTCGTAAACATATTTGCAATCTTTACGGTTTTAGAATTAGAATAGCAGTTCTTTTTAAGTAGCAATGCTACTTTTTTGCGATGCGAATGCGAAATTTCATGTACATATGAGATTTTTCACACGTAAGAGTTGATGGTTTTACCAATTGAATAAGTAACACTACACAACCCCTGGTCTGGGCATCACATTTCTATACCTGCTTTCTTAGATAATAGCTATAGGCAGTTAGGTGATCTGTGCCGTATGCACACGGGATTTGTTCTCAGACTTGCTAGTCTCCTCACCATGTATTCATCATATGAGAAAATCTTAATTGCATACTATTGTCTTTGGTTAACATAGCTTTTACACATTGAAAGAAAACAATTTGTTTTCTTACATAGAATACTTTCACTACTTCTAATACTTGGTTTGGCATTCGTGCACCATACGTCAGGTATTTAGACTCACCCCCCTTCCCCCCACCTAGCCACTAGGCAGACCGCTTTAGCTATTTTCTAAGTTAGTGTTTAATAGTATATAAAACAAACTGATAACTTCACATACCTAAGATTTTAAAGATGACACAGCCTTCTATTTTAATATTTTAATGACCAACTGAACAATGACAGTAGAATACGTGGTAATCTCAATTATTAAATCTTCTTTGCAATGCAATACTCACGTTTTGAATTACTTCAAATGTAATCGGTATAATACATAGTTAGATATTGATCAGGCACGTATGAAACAACACAAGAATAAATTTTTATCTTTTCAAGTTCTTAAACTCAATCTATTGATTTAGGGCCTAATTAATCTGTGCTCCTAATTCGAATAGTGTAATTCGAGATCGCCCTATTCGTTTACTATATCAATGTTTGTTAGTAATCATAACAATACAAAAATATATATCTGTACTAATATTATAAAGAGGAAACATGTCTGTAATCTTTTAAATCTCTTGTCTAATATTATAGAAGAAAGTTTTGCATTTAGAATTTTTGTTTTTATCAATTTATAATAGTCAAGCTAAAATTTCTTGTACTGATTATTAAAATTATTTCATTACCTACTTAAAAACATTTTTTTAAGTATTTTGAGTATTTTTAAATTCACGAATGTGGGACATTCTACCTACATGCTACGAATTTAAAAAATAAATAAGATATATATTCGCTTTAAATAAAATCTGTATATTGATTAGATTATGAATGTAAGTGTGTAAAAGGAAGTAATTAAAAACTGAGAAGAAGAACTGTGACTGACTGTGAAGAACTAAGTAAAGTAAAACTTTTATGATAACGAAAATATATCTATATATAGTACATTTTCCACTGCCACGAGAGTGAAACCGCGGGGCTTGGCTAGTACTTATATATTTAAACAGATTATATAAATATACAAAACAGAAATATATATAACAAGTTTTTACTATGTATAAACTACACAAAATAATAACCGCTCGATTTTGATACAAAATTAAATTTGAATGATGAACAACTGAATCGAGTTGAAAAAATTAACAATAAGCAAGTGAAAACTAAGAATTAAAAGACCGGCAATGCAAACGCGTGCCCTATGGAATTGAGAGTGTCCATGGGCGGTGGTATTTAGGTGGAACATTAGGTGATCGCGTTTGGCCCTGTTCTAAAAAAAGGTAGAACTGAACTAACGGTCAGCTGGCATGGTAAACTTTATTATTGGTTGTACTATAAAGAACGGTTTATTGACCATTGATACAGGGTTTTTACAATACCAACTATTGAGCCCTTAGTACATACCTCGATATGTCCTTGGTTTGCAATTATGAAAATGGCCGATGAGTCAATGGCCGTGTATGAACTACTTACAAAATTAAAAAAAAGTACCGATTTCAATAATATCCAAGATGACCTAAATTCTATGGTTGAAAAACCTGTCTTAAGTAAAATGACAATTCTTTTGGTCAAGAATAACTATTGAATAAATAATTAAAATAATATAACGAGCGTTCGATTCTTTCCCAATAATTTGGAGGTTTATTCCTCTTAAGTACTCGATTGTTTATTTATGTGTATCTTTTTGTTTGTACACAAAATCCTCATAGGAAATCATTCCTTCAGAGTCTGTTTTTATAAATTATTATTTACACACAACAATCGTGACCAAACAATTTTTTCATGTCTACAAAATAATCATTAATGTAACGTACGTAAAATACCAAGGGAATCCCCAATCGTGATCATGTAGCATAAAATCGTACAAAAACTGCGAAAATTAGGTAACTCTCGAGTTTGTTGATTTTATTTATTAAGACAAAGAATAAGAGGAAATGTACTCTAAAAAATCACATAGGATAATCGATATCTTTAAGCTAGTCGAAGTTAACCCCATATGGCATTGACACACATCGGTAAAACTACATTAGTATGGGTCATCAGTTCCACGCCTGATACAGGTCTTCGATTCCTAGCTCTATCATACCTTAAGAAGGTTTTCTCACAATGCCTTAATTGTACGAGAAAGTCACACGACTAGATTGAAAAAAAAATGTGTGTGCAGAGGAATCTGTCACCCATATAGTCTTAAAATGCATGGCTGTGGCTTCCTAACGGCAGGAAAACCTTGGAGCAGTCACTCCGTGAAGCCTGCGAAGTGCCCAGGAAACGTTCGAGCTTCTGGAAAGAGCTAGGCTGGTTAAATTAGCCAGGACTTAACGCACAAAGAACTAAGGGCCGAAACTGACTACACACTACATTTCAAGAACCAATTCTTGGAATGCCACAGTTGCGAATCACGTGCTTAATTTAAATACTAATAATGTTAACAAACAACATATGTTTTGATCGTACATATCAACTAGTATATAAGTTATTTTAATAAAGCCAAAAAGCGTTAATAGCTTGAACTACTACGTACTTTTATACTATTTTATGCTTTGAAAATAGTATATGAATATATTGTTACAATATGTAAGAAGACGAAAATTTTTTACAGTGATTTAAAAATTTGTCCGGGAGTTGTTTATTTCACTGGTAGTATAAATTTTGATCAAATGCTCTTGTTTATACGTATTTCCTTTCTGTTTAATGTTTTCGTTTCGTTTTTCGTAATTTTTTTAGTTTCTAAAGGAATTTGTACTGTGATATAGTCCTCCAGACACCATGGTTAAACCGCTTTGTTGATATAGTGGATTTGTACTCTAGTTAATTTGTCTCTATTTAATAATGCGATGAATTTAATATAAGGTTTAAACTGTCCTTGTGTATTGTATACTAACTTAACTTAATTGCAGTTCACATTGTGTTCATAATAGATGTTTGTCATCACCAAGTACAAAGTTTTTAAAATTGTTCTCATCCGTTATTTCGTGTACTTAGCTAGAGAATATTTTTTGCAGAGCCGACAATGTCACTTGATTATCAAACAATCAAAAAGTAATTTGGGAGTTCAATGGTCAATAAAAAATACGAACGTTCAAAAACATCATTGCATAAAAAAATTAGTTGATATGACTAAACATTTTATTTCTTACTGATATTTTGAATTTAGAAATAACATCTAAAACTATGATTAATATTGAATTCCAATTCGGTGCTAAAAAATTGTTCCAAATGGACATTTTCAAATAAGCTGATGTTTACCGTGACTCACATGTATTGAAAATTTGACAAGAAAAATATTTACTAGGTAAGATGTGATAATGTGCACTGAAATAACATCATTGGAAAATGTAAGACAATAATAATAAAACAAAATCGTCACGTTAAAGCACACAAAATCCCATATATCTTATTTCTTTAAGACGTAAGATTAAACTAAAATTAAAAGGCTGATCTGATTATCGTTTATATATTTCCAGATAATTATGTCACATCCTCTGTATATTATGTAAACAAAGAAGAAACGGTTATTGTTTTATCTTGTTCATACTTATAAATGGCTAATTGTGTGATCGAATTAATAAACTATATTTAGTTATGTAATCATAATTGTTTTCAAAGAGCTATTATTATCAGGTTATACGCAGCCCGTCAAGACGCGTTACGCGTCCTTTATAGGATTTTTTATCCTTGTTTCCACTTTCTTATTGAAGGAACGTGATGTCCAGGAAAATCTGTGATATAGGCACAGAAGCTTGATAACTTGACTACAAAAAGAAAATGAGATGAATAAACCAGAAATCTGAGGCTAAACGTTATTTTCTGTTTTTATCAGGGTTTTGATGTAAAAATAAACGTACTTATGTAGGCATGAATACCCATGAATAATATATAGAAATACTTCTTTTATAAACTCCGTTGATATGCAATTAGTTAAGACGCGCTACTTTCTTCATTTTCAAGTATTAACTTCGTACGCAGAAAATATCATTGGTTCACAGCCGAGGTTGAAACGTACTCAGTCTCTATTGCTTAAGATACGAATTAAGGCTATTTTAAAATTAATGATTCCAATCATGTATATGCCAATTTAGGATTCTAAGTACAAGTTTCCTTAAAATCGGTAAAAAGATATCGCGTATTTCTGAAGGTAATTAATGTTGATATATGAAGTCGGTTTAATTTTCCCAATTTTTTTTTATTAATATTTGTGTATGAACACTAGACTAGGTCAAGAACTAGTCGCAAATACAATGGGTTTAACCAATGAATAAGGTGCTGGAAGATTATTTTAAATAACGTTGTTATGAGAACAAAAATTCATGGGTTGTTAAAGGTTATTGAAAAATTACAAATATGCAGTCAGAATAATATTTCGACGTTTAACATGAAAAAAAAAATATTATAGGCGCAGGACTGGTGTTACTGGTGATACTTAAAATATCAAACTGGAAGAGTTTGTTCGTTTGCATGCTAGAATGAAAATCGCGCAACAGTCGAAAGTAAGGATAGATATCTAATAAATAAAAATCAATAGCCCTACAACCTTTTTCTGTCTGGGCCTCAAATTTCTGTATCTGTTTTATGATCATTTGTTAAACTAATAGGCAAGTAGGCGATCAGCCTTCTGTGCCTGACGCACGCCGTCGACTTTTTGGGTCTAAGGCAATCCGGTTTCCTGACAATGTTTTCCTTCATCGTTCGTGCGAATGTTAAATGCGCACATAGAAAGAAAATCTATTGGTACACCACGACCTCAGGGGCGAGAGTCGCACGCTGAAGCCAGAAGGCTCTCTCTAGAGTCTGCCAAAATATCTAAAATATAAATTTTTTTGTCAATGGCATTTTAGTACACCGTTTATCTGAAGTATAATTTAATATTAATATTTTTATTTAATTTCTGTTTATTACCAACCTATATTTTGTTCCTTCGAAAGGTACAGTTTAAATATATATATACGCAGTTTTTGAAAATTTTCCTCGTTGTATAAAAATAACTTTTGTTAAACTTGTTTGACATATAATTTATTTTAAACAGAAATGTCGTTAAACTAAAGTGAACTTAACAGTAATTGGAACGGTTTTAAAAGTCCTTGGTACTTGAATGTATATTTTAATTCTTAGAACTGAGTTTAAACAACCGAATTCAACATTGTTTTCAATTTTAATTCAAATATAAAGGACACTGGAAAATAACATTACCTATATTAAAAGCACTTTAAACATTTGTGTGTATTTTTTATGGACGAGAAACTAACTATATTAATTATGTGCTTTGGAGCATATATTGCTTGAACTTTAAAAATATACTAAAAGTACAAAAACAGTTTAACCATGGTGCGGGAAGGACTACAGCACAGTACAAATTCCGTTACTTAGAAACTAATAAATAACATGTCAAAATTTCACAATTAATAAATAATAGATTATACAGTACAGTGTAGCGAAATCTGAATACAAGGCCATGAAGTGAGCGTGCAAAAAATGATGGTAAAATAACATCAATGCAATAGATCTCCAGAGGTCAAGGATTACTTGGGTTACCTCAAAAATGTAATAATTAGAAATAGTATTTTACACCATTATTTATTTACATTTAAATTAATTTTAAATATAATTACATATTTATAAGAAACAATTAAAATCCTTACCAAATTATTATTTCTTTCACAACCAAGTATCACAAAATCAGTCTTACATTAAAATTCCATGTTATTTAAATGAAGGGTGCGAAATTAAAAAATCTAATTGTAATTTTGCCAGATCGCGCGCGCTGAATCTCCCCGCGAGCGATGTTCCGCGTGCGTTTGACAAACGGCAACTAAAAACTTCGCGGTTGCAGTTTGTACTGACTACTATGTATTCTTAATTTACAAGTTCTGAGCAACCACAGTTCACTAGGTAGTTTGTGTACTGAGCGGATGTCCATTCTGATGTCCACAGAGTATCGGCGGCCGCCATTCCGTAGTTGGGTTTTGAAAGTTGTCTTTGCTCAAAAGAAAGAAAGTTTAAAAACATTGTGTGAATGCTTTTGATAAACTTTATCAGATTGAGATAATCTTACCTATTTTAGGTAATTACGTAAATATTGGAATCGTTGCCAATTACATACATAACTATCGTACCATTCAATTGTCTAAACAAGTAGTTTATTATTTCAAGTTCAATGTTATAATCTTCTATGGTAGTTTAAATTTTTTAATAAAACAAATCATATTTAATAGTATATTTATTTAAAAGTCACTAACTACTAAAAAGTTTTAAGTGTGTTAAAATAAAATTTAACCTGTATAAAAACTACATATTTAACGCCTTTTAACCGATTTCAAAGGACCCAAAGATTACAATTTGAAGTCTGAAATATACACTCATAACTCATCATATGGACGCTAAATTTTTTAACATTTTAGATGCACACACAATGGCCCAATAGAGGTTTTTTTTATATATATTTACATGTTCTTAATATCTTTGTTAATAAACTTATTATTTTTATTTGTCTTATCCACCAGCATTCATTGCTATAGTTGAAATAGTGTAATAGGAGTTAATTTTAAAAATACAAAAAAAAAATCGCTTTCATAAGAAAATAGAATCGCCCATACAATATTTTCACACTTTGTCTTCACTGATACCGTGGACTTCATTTGATTTATTATTGGATAATTCATTAGTTACAATATCTAAAGAGCCATTTTTACTAAGACCGCATATGGATAATAATTTTCTTAATTTATCACGCTTTTTTATACAGTACAATAACAACATTAAACCCGTTAAGACAATAACAATGATACCGACTATAATAGGTGCACTTTTGTCTAAATCTTCGTTAGCCCTTTCGAATTTTAAAGTTTCATTTGTCAAGAATGATTGTAAGGGAGCGAAATATTCCAAGATCCCTTCAGTTGACAGTTCAGTTTCACCGGTCATTGCTTCCAGAACGCTCCTCCAGTCTTCGCTTGCGCCAAGCGACATTCCCTTACTGAAACAATAAAGTGTTCAATTCAAATAGTTTTGTGCGTGGCTTACAAAAAAGTGCTTGGCAGGTAAAATAACTCGGTCCGGGATGCCTATTTTAAAATTAAATAATTATTGGCATATGCATGGCTGCGCAGGAAATGTTTTGCATTTATATTATTGCGTCGATTTTCCAGGTACTGCAAAGTTTATTAATAGAACCAACAAAATTATGTTTCCCAAAATTAAAAAAAAAATCATTGTTGTCTTGAGAATACTATTGTTTGATTGTAATTCTTAGTTTGAAGATAAACACACTGCCAATTTAGGTAGGTATACAGGCATACAGGCATAGGTACAACACAATTTAAAAAAAATAATCAAGCACATACATATGCTTTTATACTGTGACAATAAAAGATTTCATTTGTACTATGTATATTCAAAAAATCAGTATTAGTAGAGTCTAGGCTATAGTTTCATAACTTTCATTTTGTTTTGTTTAAATTTGCTTTATTTTTTGAATTATTAACAAATTACATGTTTCTTTGGTACTTATTATACACAAAAACTCTGAATACTGAAATAAAAATATACCATGGTTGCTATCAGAATTGGGTTAATATTATAGCGTATAATCAAACACATTTTTTTTATAATGGGATCAATCTGAAACTCTTATTTATGCTGAGAGTCGACACCAAGACAAACGGGTCCATAGTGTGTTATACTCTAAGGCAAACCATTGGAACAGTGAACCATCTTGAAGTATCCCCTTACACAAAGGTACCTCCTTAAATCCCCTGGACCTGGACAACTTCATTCCCATTCAATGGGGAGAATCTCTCAAGATATAATAGTTATTAGTTACTTTCAATAATTATGACCTCTTAAAAAGTCACGGCTTTTTACCAAACTTAAGGTTGTAATATGACCTTTCCTTGCCTAAAACTATAATCATAGCCTACGCAAGGCAAATATTGTTTAGAAATGTCATTTAATTTTTATTAGTTAATACGTTTTCCGTCGAACTAACATTTTTATAGTTGGAATGGTAATAGAAAACATCAAAATGTATCCAGGACACCGTGTCTAATTTCAACTATCAATCAAAGATAACGTTCCTGTATTCCATGGCTTTTCCCTTATCTGTTTCATACAAAAAATATGCATGTAAACCTGTAGTAAATGCGACATAAAATCTCAATAGATTTCGTGAATAAAAAACTTATACTAAAACATGTAAATCGTATTTTATTGCCAATATGTATAATATTTCTTCAAGAAACTAGTAGGTACATATACAAGAGAACAGTGTACAATTAGACGACACATAACCTGAAATTGTTTATTTTTTATTCATTGAATCTGTTAATTCTATTAAATATATTGTATACACATCTATTAAATATATGGTTAATTCTTTGATAAATGATATAATTCACCTTCAAAAACCGGAGGTAGCAATAAAATCGGACGCCACCAAAATAACAATGATTTACCTTAGAAGTTTTCCCGCTTCCTTATTTCTGTATATGGAGCATTCGTGAAGTGGTCCTGTATGGTTCACTGCTTTACATAAAGATCGTAGTATTTGAAATTCCAGTATGTGTGAAATTAGGTACCTAAAATTAAAACACAGTGAAAATGAAAC
Organism: Pieris brassicae; assembly: GCF_905147105.1. Lineage (NCBI taxonomy): Eukaryota > Metazoa > Arthropoda > Insecta > Lepidoptera > Pieridae > Pieris > Pieris brassicae. Next base: position 15,364,362 of record NC_059673.1, read on the forward strand.
AATAATTAGCCAAAATTTACAAAGTAAATAAAGTAATAAAAATGGCTAAACGAAGAGTTTACTGGCAGTTCTTCTCATCCGTTCTACGACATCGATTTAAGAACTGGCAATTAAAATTTAGAAGCATAATTCCGCCGTTCATAAGTGTACATTTATACATGAGTAAATTTTAATAATATAATTATATTATATTATTAAAATAGGCAATTGCCTGATACATATAGAATTCCTAATTAAATACATACACAGATTTAGTGTTCTAAGTTAATTAATTATAGTTATATTAAGTAGTCATTAATTAATTCAAAAATATATTAATTTATTAAATATCTCAGGGTACAAAAATTATGCTTGAGTAATTATGATAATAGAACAAATTATTAATAAATTGCATGCGCATCTTGGGTAAAATGGACATTCATCTATTACAAAAAATCACGAGTATTAAATTGCTTTTAATTAACTTTTAATTAATTGTGCAAATTACTATAAATTGATCGCGATATGAATATTTATAAACACTCAATTTAGATGAAACATAAAACCGCTACTCGGGCAAATATGCAAATGCATTAATTCAAAATTCAACATCATTTATTCATAAAGGTAACACAATGTACACAATGAACGTCAAAATCAGAAATGTATATAAAATGCTTATTATTTTAAATTTACTGCCAGTTCTTAAATCCGTAGAACGGAAGAGATGAACTGGCAATAAACTCTTCGCCACTCTTTTTAATCGTTAAGTATATAATAAAATAAATTAAAAACAAAGATTTATCCTCTATCAGAGGGCATGGTGAAATTAAATAGTCCTACTATAAGTAGAAAGCCCTTACATAGTAGGGCGGAACATCGCGTTGACTCCCGTATGTTTTAAACATGTTGGATTTTGATAGGTTTTTTTTTAAGTTATAGTAGACAAACCGCCCTTGAACACATTGCCAGGAGGCTCGCAAGTGCGTTGCCGAGTTCATTAGTACGCTTTTTTCCAAGGAATATAATAAGATATTAAATTTTTGCGCAAAGCCTACACATTTTTTCTTATATAACACCCAGAAATACAGGATGGACGAGATGCATTCGGTTTGCGTCATTGATATTATTTCTTAATTTGTCGCTTGAACAGGTTCCCGCTAATAAATACGTCTATTAGGAGCTGAAGTAACTTTTGATAAATTAAAAAAACTTACGTTATGTATTGCACGTGTGAAACCACATGATACTTCGAAGCCGGATCTAAATCGCTTTCATTGCGGGGACTCGGTGGCGAAATCATTGTCTCTCGTATCCTAAAATTATATAAAATTACCCCATATGAAGTAAACTAGAAATTGTGCCATTGAGTGCAAAACCTTATCTGTTAAATGAAAGCTGTCTGTAAAAGGTATGGTTTCTTCTGGTTGATTTGAGACGCCTAGTGGAAAATTTTGTATACACACAGGTCAATGACTTCTGGTGGACGCAATGATAGGTTACACATATTGTAGACTCACGTATAATTAATATGTAGGGTTTGATTAATAAAACATAGAAGGTTTTTTTAACGACAGTACCACATTACTCGTATTTAAAATAACTGTTTTTGAATGTATATCTAAGATTCCGACAATTCATTATATCAACAAATATGGTCACGTTTTAACAGTGACACTGACAAGTAGATGATCAGCCTTCTGTCACATGTAGATTTATTGATACAATGTTACCGTTAACGTACGTGTTAATGCTCAGTCGGAAATCGAACACATGCCCTCAGGCGTTAAAGTCTAGACGAACATTGCAGGTTAATTATTTTTTGACTTTAAAAATCAAGTAAACAGAAATAAATTCTTAAATATTATGAAACTAATATAGTGTAACTTTTTAACCAGAGATCTCCAGAGAAATCTTGAAAGCAAAAATAAGAAATTTTAGGTCTTAAGTTGCATGCAAGTGAATGTTGATGCAGAAAACTACCTTTATTCAAATAATTTAACTTGTAAAAATACCTAAGGGTTTTCATATGAAGACATTCTCACGGCTGAACGTAACAAATAATTCTTCAAAGAATGCTTGATATAATTATAATGCACTGGAAAACCCTTACAATTTAAGACAAGCGGCAATTAGTCTATCAATTGCCACAATGCAAAAAAATTGCTCAGATAACTGTGATAATAATAGTTGATACACTATTATATTCCGTTATACTTGCCTTTACGTTAAGTAAGGCTAATGCAAATTACAACTGTAATCTGTTCCCAAATGAACAACAGTCTAATCCATATTTTTTATTAGATTTCGGGTTTCTGAAGTCGTTTAAACTAGTGCGACCAATTAGATTATGTAATAATTCATACACCATATTTGAGTTTCTGAATTGATGTAATGCTAATTTATTTTTTAACTAAATGGATTTAGATACAGCTAACTCCTTATGGTCGACCCTAACTTTTATTTTTATAAAGGGGTTTAAGTCAAAAGCACAAAATACCTATACTCGTAACATTAAAAAGTTATAATATTTCAAATAAACCTTTTTTATTATACTAAACAATACTCCTGCTATGAATTTTTATTCTAGTTTATTCGTTGATTACATTACATTCTCATCTAATAAAAACTAAAACGGTAAAAACGGAGCAGTGTTGGCCTAACGGCTTCAGCGTACGACTCTCATCTCTGAGGTCGTAGGTTCGATCCCCGGCTGTGCACCAATGGATTTTCTTTCTCTGTGCGCATTTAACATTAGCTCGAACGGTGAAGCAAAAAATCGTGAAGAAACCGGCTTGCCTTAGACCCAAAAACGTCGACGACGTGTGTCAGGCACAGAAGGCTAATCACCTACTTGCCTATTCGATATACAAATGATCATGGAACAGATACAGACATCTGAGGCCCAGGCGAAGAGACCATAAGTGGAGCTACAAAGAGAAGTTTATTAAAACTACATACCTGATGTTCCACCAATGTTCATTCAAGTTCTCAGTACTATTAGCAAAAACGTCCCATCTCCATTTATCAAGGGCATAAGCGTAGCCCATCAACGGAATCTTCTCCAACGCCAGCCATAGAAGATGGTTAATCATTAATTCTTCACAGTTTCCTAGAGGGTTTAATATCCATGGTGACGCCAGCTGCACTGCAACAATGTCGCTTATGGCGTCGTGAAATGCTGTAAAAAACCACAAGCTTAACACTTAACTCTTAGTTATGAATAAATTATTGTGTAATTTTATTCCTAAGACAATGGGAACAATTATTATAGTACCTTGAAAGAAACAAAATATGTCAAAGAATGTTACTAGGTATCTAGTTGTGTATATGATGTCAATACTATATAATTTTCCGTTTGGATAGAATCTGAGATCAAAAAAGCGGTAATCAAATTAGGATAATATTTTCGAGTTACAAATATGTCCTTGCATTCAAATCAATATTTACATAATAAACTTTATATATAATTTTGAAGCTATTTTGCCTTAGGTTTGGCTTAGTATTGCTTAGTATAGTCAAAAATATTATAATATACATTAAAATGTTAAAAATATATAAAGATTAGGATCGACCATACGTTAACTGGATCTTAGCCCATTTAGTAAAAAATAAATTAGTAACACATTTATTCAAAACCTCAAATATGGTGGCGGAGAGTGCCAAATAAATTTTGTTATTGATTCGAGCAGAAGTTAATTTAAAGACATTCTATTACGGCCTTCTGCAGTGCATATTATGTTCACAATTTTTTGCTCTTGGTTTCAAATGAATGTTTACATTTTACATTAAATGACTGGCTATATTTAAGAAACATAAAAAGCTTATCATTACGGTATAGGAAGTTGATTATAAAAAAAATAATGAAATAATAATAGTGGAGTCAAACCAAATAGAGTCAAAGATTAAATATTGGTAAACTCTTTTGGTTGAAAATAAATGAATAAAAGCAAACAAAATAATTAATCCTGTAAACATACAATTATTAGATGTAACATAATCCGTACGTTTGTATGTAATTTTTTTGTATATCTCATTTTGAGTACAGCTTTTTGCTAACTTCGAAAGGTTATTGTGCTCAATAGTCTTGATGTAACTTATTTATTTTACTAAACACAGTCGTCCTTATTACAAATCGTTTATTTAGGTTAATATTGAGTAGGTTGTGATGGTAACCTTGGTAACAAATATTTTAAAGGATGTAAAGTTAATACGTATAGTTTTGGCCTTTGAACGTATGTAGGTATAGCACGAACGTTATACAACGCAAATTCCTTCTAAAAATTGCATTTAAAATTTATACAAAAAGTATAAAATGGACAATGGAGACTTTGTGCCGGTCAGACTTGCCTTTCCTTTCCACAAGACGTTCATCAGTAATTTTTTATTCAATCTCAGAATATTGATAAATAAAGGAGAATCCGTTATTGCCAGTTATGAACCAAGTTCTCCAGAATAAACATAAAATTATTAACTCTGAAAGTATCAGAAACATATTGTGGCTGTCCATCCTGTTAACTAAGTTTATAACTAAACAGCATTAAAGTTTCAAAATGCGCTGTCGATGGGGAAATAAACTTAGATTAATTACCAGGTTTAGTATTAGTTGGCGTCAATACTAAATCTGGTAATTGATGTAAGAAATTATAAAGAGTATGCTAGTAGGTACATCCAATTCCAAAGATTTAGTCAAAAATATTTTCTTTTGTATTGCGGCGAATTATACAGTTCTTATTAAAATATTAAGGCCACAACATGAACTGTTCGAAGGTATCGTAAAGTGTCCGTAAATGTCAATGACGTTACATTTTTATTCAGTTATATAGAACTGATAAAAAAATATTGATTTTAAAATTAGCCTTTTGATAGCGCATTCAACTCGTTAAAATATACTGGATACCACAAGCTATACATTACGTTGTTTAGAATGGCAATAAGTTTCTAAAACTTGTTTCTTAGAAATCCAGGGAGATGTACAGTTAATTCATTTATTTAAGTCGGCTTCTGTTCTAAAAATATCTGCTGACCGTAACGACATTCTTGAGTGTGTCCATCAGATGTTCCACAACTATTTTCTATATTCAAATTGAAAAATATTTGCGTTAACTTTTTAAATATCGTTACATCTTGGTGTTTGGCGTTTCACGACAGAGCGCTTTTTAAGGTACTTTTTGCCGCGCACCACTACTTTGTGGTATAAGCTGCCATTCCAGATATTTCCGAACAGTTATGACTTAGGGGATTTCAAGAGAAGAGCATACTAACTACCTTAAAAGCTGGTAACGCACTTGCAAACCTCCTGGTGTTGAAGGCGTCCATGGGTCGCAATACCTTAACACGTAACATTAACAGACCACACAAAAAAGTTGGAGGTGAAGTATAAAACTGATAAGATGTTTAGGTCGCAAAATCGTGTCTTTGTGCGCGCAATATGTACCCACACATTACATAAGAACGAGCTACAGTGTAAGCTACTGTATGTTTTACCAATAATATTTTTTTCAATGGTGATTAGCCTTTTGTGTCTATCCTAAGGGATTTATTGTTTCACTGGTAATAGAACACGCCATAAGCGGTCATCTAAATTGTGAGCGCTATATATTAACCAACAAAGCATCAGTTCATCTTAAGTGCGTCTGTAATATTATATAGCCTTCCTTTACTGTTCATGCCTTAAGACTATTAACTATATATTGCTTTATACTATTTTGTTTATTGAGTGACTTTTATAATTCGCAAGACTTTTTGATTTTGTAAATTAAATTATACAAACATTTGTTTCAAAACTGTACTTACCAGGGTTCGGACCATCTCTAAATAATGGCGGTAAGTTACTATAATGCCGGAAATACTGGACATGCCCCAACAATCGTGCTGCGCGTGAGAGTCCGGCTACTGGGTCGGTCAACTTTTCACCACACCATTTAATCCTGAATATATTGCATAAGATTAAAAGAACTAGATTAGTTATTTAATTCAAACTTAAATTATTTGTACAGAGTACATTTAATAACTTATACTTAGTGCCGTCTCATGGCTAAGTTGTCTAAGCTTAATATTATTTTGGAACTTACATTATTTATTTTATTATATTTATAACATTTAATGAATCAAAACGATATTCGGAAATTACATAGGACTTTTTATGACACATAATAATTCTATGCGAAACCAAATCTATCTGCACCTAGTACTTTTTAACGTGCAAAAGTGTTACCATTGCAGATTTTTACTTGATAAAACTGTTCTCGGTATGCATAGCAAGGCACTGCTTGAAAATACTAGTAATATATATCACAAAAATGTACCTGTAATTAACACCGTCGCACATGTCATGGCTAGAAGGTAGACAATTAGCCGTGGTCGGTGCTTCGTTGATATTTTCGTAGGACTCTTTAGCGCTTTCAAAGCCCAGCGATATGTAAAATTCATCTACCGAGTCAAATAAACTCATAGCTGTGAACTTGGTGAAATTATCCCGTTTGACATCAGGGTATGGAACCACTAAGGGGTATATTGCCTGCCATTCTTGGGCCCATAGATTTCCTGAAAAATGTATATGTTCACAATTCACATCAGGCGCTTTTAAATCTGGCGTTATTGTAGTCAAACAAAATATACAAACTGAATAAATAAGAAAAAGAGAGTATACATTATCTTTGTTTTAAGTTTACTATTCTACATCTGTAATACACATCTTCAAAAAGTCGTTCGTAATTGTAAAAAAAGATCATAATATATAAACATAATATCGTACATGGTAAAACATATGATGAGTTTGATTATCATTTGTTCCGGTAAGGCAAGGCATCGAAGGTTTTAATTTACTTACCTAAAATATGTCCTGGTATTAAACCATCGTTCTTCTGAAGATCACGTTTGTACAAATGTTCCAACTTAGCCCGTACATAACGGTGTAACAAGGTATACAGTGGCTTAACTTCAGTCCATAATCTATCAACTGTATTAAGAAAATCATCATCTTCATAGTTATATCGCCACATATCACCCGCATCTTTGAAACCTTCTTCCTGAGCTGCCGTATTCATTCGTAAGAGATAATCTTTAAATATCGGTCGAACTTTCTTTCCCGTTGCATCCCTGTATGCTTTCCAGTAGTACTTTAGTTCTTCTGAATTGTTGCTCGTTTTAAACAAAGTTATGATGTCTGTAAATGTAATCGACATTTTAGGTATTTCCGCTACGTTTTACTCGGAAATCCTAGTTACCTATAACCTACCAATAGAGCAAGGGAAAGATGTGTAGGTATCTGTTTGTTCATGGACTTACAAGTCACATAACAGATAGTGCACCGATGACTGATCGAATACTCACAACAGTCAATAATCAGGGAAACAAGCTAAAAGGTGTGTTTGAGGTATGTCTATTTGTAATATCGTACAATATGTTTTAACAATAGAGAGAACTGACCAAAGCTTAGAAAAATCATACCATTCATAGTAAGAGATGAATCTTCAGTGTCACACGAGGACTTGTACGCGCAAACTGTAACTCGACTCCAAATGCGTTGCATCAAATCAATTTCTTCCCGTTGCTATAAATAAGCAAGTTACATAAAAAAACTTCTTTATTGAAAACTGACAGTCTTTTTGGTAACAACGATAAGGCATTAGAATTTAAATCGCAAATACATGTGTCTACAAATCCTTTATTTTAACCATTCATCATGCTCTCGAAAACTATCGCGGGTAAAATTTGGTGAATTAGAAAAGTTTAAGAGCTATGTTTCTTAATCAAATTTATATGATGCTATATATCATTTTTTATTCGATTATACTAGCTCCAATTACTTATTACTTCTAACATTAAATATTTACGTACTTTACTCTGTGGCATTTGAACATTGGTTCCCCTCTCTTTAATTATTCTTAGTTTTCTTTTCAATCTTAAATCGTTATTATTATCGATTTCATTTTTGTATTTTCTCTTTATTATATTCCAATATTGACGTTTGATATCATCCTCCTCGGCGGCTATTTGGACCTAAAAATAATATAAAAAGTTGAAATTTATCTGGTACCTCACAGTATTAGAGCAGGAAGTTTAGCATCCGGTTTTGAACCCTGAGTCATTCTTTTTAATAATTAATTAATTTCTTTGTATGTGCGCTATTGCGAAACATTGTAAGAAAACCGTCGCCTCGACGTCGCGAATCATGTACAGAAGACTGAATCATCACTAAAGAAAAATGTATTAAAAAAATAAGGTATATGTCAAGTCCTAAAAGAGGCACTTTTTGTTTGAACATAAAATTTGTTTTACTTCAATAACTAACCATTTTATTTTTCTTTACATCATTACTTGTATCTGTAACGTATGCCCACAAAGCTTCTTGAGATGTTTTACACACATCAAGACTCAGCTTATCCATTTCTTCCATGAAGATTTCAAGTGTTGCATTTTCTTTATCCAACTCCTCTAATTGAACCTTAAAAGTATCTACATCGTCATGCTTAATTATAACTGTGTCTGGATCTAAGACAGTTTTCATTGCATAATCTAAAAACTTTTTATCCTTCGACTCTTCATCTATTTCTATCTCATGACCGCTTTCGTCGGACTGCTCAGTTTTATTACTTTTCTCCATACTTTTGTCATCGGTTGACATTTCTGACGTTGGGTTCGTGAGAAATTGTACAGCAAAACATGCGGTCAGCGATATTAAGAAAACAAAAGATACTTGTCGAAATTGCATTTCCTAAAATAAAATTAAACATATAAACTACATCTGGTTAGATCTAAAAACAAGACTGTATTTAATACATTATGTTTATTACTATGTGAGATAACAAAGCCACATTATAGAACAGACAATGGATATAGAGTGATTATTAAATAATCCAACCAGCGATTATATAATAACCGTCCGTGTTGCAGAGGACAGAGCTTGCTAACTACACTTAAGACCATAATATTGTTTGTAATCAACATAAATACAGAGTGAATTGCTAATCGCTTTACCTACTCGTTTAAGTAATTACAGAACACTCGATTTTTTTTTTTTAGAAAGAATAGAAAAACTAACCATATAGTTTAATACTAACGTATAATTTGGTTCACAGTAACAATATCACAATACGTAACACAACACTGAAAACATATTCCTATTAAACATTCCGAAATGTAATAAAACTATAGTTTCAACAAATCACCGTTCATGATATGTCGCGGCCATCCGATGTTTGTGAATATTCCGTACTGTTTAATCTTTTTGTAATGAAAATTTTTGAAATGGAACAATGAAAAGTTGATTTGTTTTGAAAACGTGCGTCGGTGTAGGAGCGACGCGGCCTGACTTGGGCGTAGACGCATTGTTGTGCCATATACAGCATATAGGAATGGTTCAATCGAATCACTAGGACGTTCGCGTGAGACCGGAAGGCATTATACTAACACCTTATTAACGCTTTGAAAGGATTTAGTAAGCAGCGTAACCACAGGTACTATAATATCCCCTTAATATATCTTCTCATGAAACATTCGTATTATTACTTTTTTAGTAAAATATTTCGAGTCTTGTATTATTATTTATTCGGACATTAGGGTCTCTACCAAAAACATCTTTACCTTCATCGATATCAAATATTACTTTACGATATATATATCGTATAGTAATATTTTAAATAAAATAGACACTTGCTTATTTTCAATATAATGCACGGTAATTAAATAAACAAAAGTTATGTGCAACGTATTATTAGTGAAAGATAATTTGAGTGCGAAAAATGTATTTTAATTTTTCTTCAGAAACGATGCAAGCTGTTGGGCGCCTGCCTTGTTAATTTCTTCGTAACCATATGGTTCAAGCGCCTTTTGAGTTCGCTCGTACCACTTGGATACATTATCGTAAGCGCTGAAGTCAAAGTTGAATGCCTATAACAAACAACAATTTAGTTAGAAAACTTGTTTTAAGTCTAGAGAAAAGACAGTGTATGTTATTATTGAAGTTATACTTCTTTTGGTGCGTGTCGGAAAAATGACAAGAGTACATTCTTACGATGCTCGCGCACACCGTCACAAAAAACCGCCACCCTGAAGTTAGCTATAGTCAATATTTAAGTTTTTGAAATTATACTTCTTTGGGCGCGTTAGTGAAAAATTGAGAATTGTTTTTCTATTATTAGTGTCGTTTTTACTACAAACGATTTTTATCTTGTATAGAGTAACTATAACTTCTAACGTGTGTTAAGTACACATACGTTTTTTTATTAGTACATCCATATGTATTCAATCCAAAACAATTATTATTTCATATGAAATTAAACCTTTCACGGCGGTTTAGTTGGTGCACCACACTTTATCGAAAATCCAATTATCAATTAATGCTAGAAGAAATTTATTTGACAGTGAATAAATACGATCTCCTTTGCTGTGTGACATATTTGTGATAGTTTTAGGAGGCTTATTCGCCTGCTTATTAGCAGTTATTAGTATCCAGTTGTTTACGTAGTGAAACTTGAGTAATACACAATCTAGGATTCCTATATGCCGTAATAAATAAAAGTTATATGATATATATTATATATATAAAGTACATTTTAACGTTCGGCTGTCATGTGCATATATTGTTTTTTCTATCTGTAAATCTTATCAAGGATATATTGAATATTCAAACATTATATTTCATTTGACTTTTCTATATGTAAATGTTTTACTAGTAAATATACACATAAAACAAGTAAACTTCTGATATCATTGATTGGTTTAATCAATATGAAAATGAACCAACGATTAAAAATTAATATTTAATGGTAGCCAATACCTATTTGGGAATTATACACCTGCCATTTTACCCATGACCTAATAAAGTACAATCAATAGGTATTTTATAGTTATTTCACTTCAATGACAAATGTTTTACTTTGAAACTTATATAGAAATGTGTGTTCGTAATTCTCTTTAATTTTAATATGAGATTCAAATGTATTTTTTAATTACTGTAACCTATTTATAATAGTAGTATTAGTAGAATTAGTAAACAACAAACCTTTTAAAGTAAGGAATATCTTCTATAAAATAATAGTAACATTGATTTTTGTACCTACTCCGGGGAAGGTAAAAACTAAATGAAATAAAAATATAATTCATTAGTTTAGGTAGCACAATGTATATTGGCTATGAACGTCAATAAATTATAGATTTACTTCTCAAATCAAATGTGTAGAACGGACGTATAGATCTGAAAACTTTTCGCCACCCTTTTTAATAGCCATAATATTTTTTTATAGAACAGAAGGAGCAGGGCAGTAGGCTCACCTGATGTAAAGTGATACCGCCGCCCATGGACACTCTCAAAGTAAGAGCGCTCGCGAGTGCTTTACCAGCCTTTTAAGAGTTATTACAGACTGGCCGCATATAATGATGTTGACAGCGAAAACGGCCTTTAATAACGCTCAGTTGTGGAACGACGGACGTCGAGGTGATACGGGAGGAATTTCTTATTCCATCTCGACGTTCGATGATGAAACTGAGCTCCATCTTAATCCGTGTTAAACATGACATCTTGTATTCAATTCTTGTTATAAAATACTTACGTCTAAACTACTGATTGTAACAATTATGCTTATATCTGCAATGGTCATATTATCTCCAGCCACGAAGGTTTTTCCTTCTATCAAGGTGTTGAGCCAAGCCAGCGCTTCCGTTACTTTTGCTGCTATATCTTCGTTGTATGGTTCACCACGCATTAGCATCGGTGCCTGAAATATTAGTACATGGATTTCATCTTATAAGTTAAATGTTACTTCTCTCTCTCTCTTTAATCCTTAATATTATATAGCTGAAATTGAGTTGGTGAAAACGTGTTAACTGGAAAGGAAATAAATATAAACCTAGATTACACATATCCCCTAAAGTATCCTAAAAACTGCTAAACGGATTCGGAGGAAACTTGACTGTTCCCGAAGTTGAAATATACCTTCAATCAGAACTTAATAGGGTAAGCTTTGGATTATCTTTTCGATTTTGAGTTTCGCGTTTTTGTACCAGCATATAAGCGCTTTGAAGCCTAAAATCATCTTACATTATGTAATTTCAACAATATAATTACTGGTCAAACTGATAAACTTTTTGAAGTCTGTTAAAAATATGAAAACCAAGAAAGTAAGCAGTAATAAACAGGAATTTTATGTACAAAGTAAGTGTGTTATCGGCAAAGCATATGAAGAATTTATTTTTAGTGATAATCGTGTTATTTTTAGTATTCGAGTTAGTGGTTAGTATTATACAATGCCATTTGCATCCGAGTACACTTGTAATTGTATAAAACCAATGTTATATTGAAATTGTTATGCCTTTATAATAAATCATTTATTTATTTTAATTAATAAAAATTGTCAGTACTCAGCCCGATAATTCTTAATACATTTCGGCTATCTATTATTCAGTATCCCATCTAACCTAGGATAGACGACATGATGAACGGTTTTTGTTTGCTTGTGATTTGTTAAACAATGAACGACCAATGCCGTCGCATATCTGTGATTTGACAAGATCTTGACCAATCAAAAACTAACGAATCGCGCCACCATCTTTTGTTCTATATTCTCGTGGATAGATTTCATTTAACCTGCATTAGTCTTAGCAAATATCTCGTCAAGATTTTAAAAGGACGATTAAGTTGAACAAAACAGGTACTTTCGATATAGGCTTCCAAATGTTAGTACGCGTAAAACGTAACATAGTTTATAAACTATATTTATATAATATGTACAAAATATTTCTTACGTATAAAGCTGAATATCTTGAAAACAAAGTGCCAAGGTCAAACTGTAGTCTTTGGTCTACAATCGCTCGCAATCGTGGATTCTTTGGGTAGAGAGTGTCATCTCGGCCATATGCATTCACCAGATAGGACATTATTGCTCGACTAAAATTATAGCTATTCTAAATACATTTATTTCAATACTCAATATATTCTTCTTTAACAAAAAGACTAGAGGTCAGCTGATTGCAACTTAATTATATCCGTTATTTAAATTTAGAAGCATAAAGTCAATATTATTTTTGATAACATACCTTTCCCATAGAATAAAACCACTGTCATCAATCGTTGGAATCGTGTGTTGAGGGTTCATCTAAATACAACGGAAGGAAATATATTATTCAATATGATTTATAGTGTGCATTGCCTTTCTAAAGTAATAAGTTTGACAATAATTAACTTAAATTATTATTATGACATTATGATAATGTTCTTATTATTTGATTTTATGAAAATTAATATGACTAATCTAATTAATCGATCTAAATATACCCATTTATTTGCAAACAAACTATTTATTTATTTATTTCCTTATTGTTATTTAAATCGGATCACGACTCGTAGAAAATTCTAGATCTTGGGTTTTCAGTTATTGTAACGAATACGAAAGAATGCTTTATGTTATCATTTGATCTCTGTGTACCCGTAGTACACAAATGTTTCTCACAGTACTTTTGCTTTGTATATTTAACAGGCGTATTATAAGGATACTCACTAAACCCTGGGATAATATAAAATTTGTTAAAAAAAGAAATCAGTTAAGGACGCAGTTCAGTACATTCCCCATTCAATATACTACCTTTCTCTTGTGTTACTGAACGACGAAATATTCTATTATTCTAGTCTGTGCTCCTTACTTTTTTGTAATATTTTCTTTTGTACCTATATATGTGTTTGTAAATATACTTGTTCAATGTATATTATTTAGTATTTTAATTATTTTGGTAACTATTGTGTATACCTTAAACTTTAACCCTAAAAACATCAGGAGATTAGAGGGTAGGAACCCAGAATAGTAAAACCATAGACTAAAAAAAATGATTAACTAATTTACAAATTATGATATTACCTTTAGATACTCGGGTGTCAAATGTTCACCTTTCATGATGTTAGTCAGTACCAAATCCAGTTCTAAGCCGATAACCTTCGCTGTCATCATCACGGCTCGGCAAGGTGGCGATGGTGGCAGGTAGTACAATTTAATCGCTTGGCTTGGCATCTTGCCTCCTTTAGATCTAGCAGCAGCGTTACTATGGAGACCAGACATTAAATTTTTTTAGAAGAAATTCGAAGCTTTTTTGCATAACAACTCTAATTTTGATTCAAATATTTTTTGGTATGTCAACGTCTTGGGTCTCACAAAGTTAACGTAAACGTTAACGTTTGTGACAAATATATATGTACATGCCGCCTGATATACTGCGAAAACCTTAGGTATTTTCAATCACGCTAGAAATTTCTAAGTGTGTTTTTAATTAAATAATTACTTGAAGGTTATATGTTAACGAAAATGATTAGTTATAAAGTGATTTTCCCAAAACAAACTAAAAAACACGAAGAACGTGAGATTTTTGTATCAATGTTAATTTGCTTTTCAGACAAATTGAAATAAATTTAAGGAATTTATCAAATTCAAAGGCCATTAGGAGAAAAAGTAAATTAAATTTTCCATTTCCCTATTGATATTAACAGAAAATTCCTTATTATTTTGGGATACACCACGCCGTTAAAATTAGTAGGTTTAAGTTAAGTAAATTTAAGTTTAGAGGTTATACATATATATAAGCGTGTAAATAAAATAAACGGTGTATGTAGAAAAACATTCCTCACGCGATATATTTAATGTATATTTTATTTGTACATTTTAAATATAAGCAGATTTTTACAGAGATTTATTAAAAACAATCTTGAAATTATCCACGAATTATTTATTATTTTTCCGGAAATTATTCCACAAAAAATAATAATTAACCATAAACAGGAACTCAAACCAAACCCATTTTTAATAGAAAGGCCTGCTACCAAGCGTGGATCCAGTTCAAAAACCGAAAATCTTTCAAGCAACGGCTTTTACAGACAATGAGATGAGATACACAAATTGCAACTAAGGATAAAAAATATAAATAAACTACTTTTATGTGTATTCTCTCCAATAAACACCTTTATTGACCTGTGTAGAAAATAAATTATGAAGCTGCCCGGGTCGCCTAAGCTGGATCGGCGCTAGCTTCATGTATAGAAGTAAACTTGCTCATTACTCACACAAGATACTACGCCCCAAATTGTTAGTGGATAATAAGGATTAGTAGATAAGGAAATCTCATGTTTTATCTGTTTGAGTCACCAAACTTACCCAATACTCGCTACATATAGAACAGTGAAAACTGCTAGGTATTTCATGGCCCTTATATTTCCTAGATGAGAGATAAGATAATATTTTTATTAAATAGGAAATGTTTGGAATATCCGACGGTGGAAAAAAGACCATAACTGAAAACTTTTATTATTCATTTATTTGTCAATGCATATTTGCATAAAATTAAATATATAATAGAAAATGCTATATTTTCCATATATCTATCTATACCGATCCAGTTATATAGTTATATATTTTATAACCAGTACAATGACAGTCATCAGGATCATCAGGATATTTTACGTTCAAAATAGGGTAAATTTAATGATCGTCGAATCCTATAAAAATTGTCTAAATTTAACATAGCAAGAAAGGCTTAAGAAAGTTGCTATTTATTGAAATGAACCCTAAAACTTATACCGTAAAGGTCTCACATATTTTAAATTAAATTTGTCATAATTGAATCGATACGGTATACATCGTATATGACAATTTCAAATTTTATAGTAGGTATTTCTATTACATAATTATAATTAATAAAAAAATATAATTCAAAAACTAAACAACATCTATTTAACAAATAAATAATAAGTGTATAGCAAAAATTTAAATGCGTTCCAATTCTTTAACTCACTCTTTCCACTGTATATTTTCTACTACAGATTTGTCCATACATTGACCCAGATTTAATATTTAAAGTTACGAAATTAAACTGAAAATTTCACAGAAATAACCTACTTCAAAAAGTCTCGATACGTGATGAGTAAACTGGTATTTGTGACTGGCAACGATTTATATAAAATGTTATGGTTGAGGAAACCATGGTGACGCTATTATAATATTCGCCAGTCATGGATAATAACGACAGTTAGGGTTCTTTCGCCACCATGAATTAAAAGGAGCGTTATAATAAAACTTCTAGAAAATTTTCATATTTTTCTCTTACAGTTCGATAGGCTAATCGTAGTCAGAGAGAGAAAGTATGATATGCTGTTATTTCAACATCTACGGTTCTGTATAAAAATTGGAATGACGTAAGCGCAGATAATGGACTCAGAAAACTATTGATTTTTAAAAATTTGTTTGTGCTATGTACTCTGTGAATATACAAAACCGCTAACAATAACCGTTTATTGTTTAAATTATTGAAATAAGAATACAGTCAAAATCTATTTTATGAAAAGTTTTTTTTATTTAGTATGCGATAGTAAAACTTTTTTATTAGGTTGATTAATGAATATGTCTCACAGGTAGTAATTAAACAATTTGCTATCAACCCAATTATCTACTCAACAACTATGTAATTAAAAAAAAATTAAGAGTTCCTTTGTAGGTTAAGAAAATTGTGACTATTGTTTAATTGTTTTATATATTTATAAAATGTGTAATGTGTAATGCGTGGAAAAGAAGATTTCTAGGGTGTTTTAACATAAGTAAATGATATAATTTTTTCTGCGTATGTATGTAATCCTATGCGAATATCAGACCGTTCTTATGATTTTTCAACTCATTTCTGAAAACTCTACTAGCGTATAAAGGCGTATAGACGTTGCCCAATAATGGTTTCCGTATCCTAGGCTGTGGTTTACCTAAGAAAATTCAAGAGACCAGGTTTCTTCTGAACATCCTAGATACCTCAACACTCACTGCCTTTTAATGGAATACCTGACTTGACACCTCAATTATCAAAGTCAGACGAAAGAGAACACAAAAAATTAAGGATTTGAAATCTGTAGGTTTTTACCCGTTAAAATGAGCTACGCTAACGTTTTCTAGTATTTCTTCAATATTGTTAACTAATTTAACCGTCAATCGTATGTTATTTTTGTATTATTTATCGTTTTCAATTCACTCGAATTTTGTTGCTCCTCATTAAGTAGTATTTATATACCTATTCTTTTGTCTTTGTTATTGTATTATTCTTTATCTTAATGTTTTAAAAGTAAAAGTTATTTACAACATGTCAATGTTTATGTGTTAATAAGAGATAAGGTAAGACATATACTAAAATATTTATGTTCTGTAAAGGCCTTCATACGCAGATCTATATAACTATAGCCTTTACTAATATAATATCGAAGCTGGTAAAAAGTATTTGATATTTGCCAAGAACGCGGTGGAATAAATTCTGCAATATATACCGGATTATATGTTTTTAATTGTAACAATTACATTAAAATTTTAACTTTAACTGTCCCGACATTTGGCGTGATCTTCATGGTCACAACGTTTCTATGAATGTGTCATCTACAAGTAAATAAAATCAATATTATCATTCAACTTTGTCACTCAGCTATCAATGTTGTCCATTATCGTACATACCTATATAAATATACCTATAGAACAGTGTTTTTAACCCTTACATTTATGCATCTCAAGAGAAAAATATTTATATCTCACGCGATAAAGACAACAACAAAACCGTGGTAATTAAAACAAAAAGTAATCAAATCTTTTTAATTTAAAGCACATAAAACAAATATGACACAGGTATAAAATCAGCTGATAAAATCACTTATCGTCTAACACTTCCACTGTCGAGGCACTGCTTGCATTATCATTATTTTTCTCCTCAATTTGCTCTGAGGCCATTTCCACTTCATTATTTTTGTTTGCGTTATCCAGAGATTCGGTCTTTATAGCATTTATACGTTCGTGAGATTCTTCGACAGTCGAGTCGGTAGATATTTTCATTTTCTTACTCTTAGAATTTCCCATATTTAAAATGCAACCGATCGCATGGGTCACCCAATTAACACTGTTCTGATATCTTGATAACAATTACTTAGGTGAATTCTGACGCGTGTGATAACCGTCCGATACCGAGTGAGTGCGAAAATGCATCTGTCTGAATACACTAAAAACAGCTTTGCTACAAGATAAGGCAATGACACATTGGCCGTTTTATTTCAATGACCTAAGTCTCAGTAATCGAATGAAGCGTGCTCCTTGCAGAGCGGATGTCTCGGATGACGTGAATTTATAATTATTTAATCTTTGTTCTTTCACTTTTTAAAAGCAGATTATTTACGCGTTTAACTTATCTACGTGTTAAGAAATGAGCCTTACAGTACACAATACCGATAATTCTTTTAAAATGAACAAAAGACAAATTATTGCATGCCATTAGTCACATTCTACTAACCACGATACTGAGTCATTATAACAAAAATAACTCGATATGATATCATGTATGAAACTAAATATTACTTTGTTCCTTAACAAAACAACTAATTGCGAAGAATAATATTCAGATTCTTTGAAGGTAGGTTTTAGGTTATAAAAGTCATAATACTGTTGTAAACAAAAACAAAAGGTTACTTATCGGTTAATTCACATGAGTTCAAAATAAATAACAAGATTATACTGAATTATTTATTAAAGTAATAGTATTCAAATAATTATTACATACAAACTTAGGCTTAAATATACTTCCAAAACTTGACTAGCGGTTACGCACTGTCAGTATCTTCTGCATTATCCTGTAGGTCATTATATGTTATAAGCCTGAAATCTTCTTATAGCAGTTTCCACGAACTCAGCAGCTCTGGTCAATCGTTCTGGGTTTCTGTATATGTTCTGAAGATCATCTGCCGTCGGAAACATATTCAAAATTCGCGTATTGCACGTTGGAGTCAGCGCACACGCACCAAATGCTGCAACTGTCCCGAATAACACAATGGGTATGTTTGACAGTAAGAAATTGATGCCATCTTTAAAGAGCCGGAGAACGTTCTGAAACAAAAATGCGACAGTATGTCAGATCGTTTTTAATTTTTTAAATGGCTTCCATACAAGAAATTGGGGTATGCCAACGTCACAGACTTCACGCAAGAGACATAGAAACCTACCGCAGAATGTTTATTATCTTGGTTCATCATTAATAGGTTGGAAAATATCGGAGAGAACAACCAAAACTCCAGTAGCTTGATATAGATTTCAACAAAGAAAATTAATATAAATTGTCTTTGTTCTTATTGAATACTCATTCGTAATTACTCTTGACGTAATTAAAAAGAAATCATCAGTGTTAAATAGCGGGGAAACAGAAAATTTTAGTCTAAACACCACAGACTAGAGAAAAATTATAAACTATAGACAATGATTATTTGCTCTCATAATATATTATATTGCACTAACGAAAGGTATTTAATATGAAATTAACCAAGTTTATCTAAGATTTTAACATAAAATATACACAAACAAACATCTATACCAAACAAATGATTACCGGCTCTTAGATTATTGTATTATTAATTTGATTCATTCGCAGCATATTACAAATTATTGCAATTGGTAAATGGACATTTTTATATTACTTCTCAAAAGAGACAGCCTCAAGAATATCCCTTTGACAACCCCGATGGAAACTGAAAGGGGAAATCTGTGCTGGTAATTTGTCACTTCTAATTGCAATACCGACGCTTTTGTATGAAACTTGAATATGTTCTCTCAATATCCATAGCGCTGATAGCGCATACGAGCGATACAAATCTATTGAAGTTATAAAAAAATATGTTAACATAAGACACAGGTATAAGTGATACCTGTGTCTATTCCACGTCATTACATTTAAATAGGTAGACATCCCTAATCATCGGCAACGACAGAGGGTGTAGGCCAAGACAAAAAACCGGCGCGTAAAACTCTTGGTACTCTTTTAAAATCATCAAACAACCCTTATTTTCAAACAAATATCGCAATTTAACTAGAAGTAACCTGTCTAGCACTAGTCCCAAGCCCTTTTATCAACGAGATAATCGTTAAATTTGTAGTAAGCCTTTTTACATCGCTTTCTTTAATACATTTCTTAAAATTATTAAAAAGCAGAAATAAAAGAGCCTCTGCGATTTTATTAAAGAAGAGTATCTCTTTTTCCTAAAAATAATTATTAACTTTAGATAATCTATTAAGGGGAAATTGCAGCCTGCGTTTGTTCCGAGTATTAACATTGTGCGTATGTTCTATTCTAGTAAACTTATCACTATTTTAAATGGTTTAGTTGGAATCACATCCTAATTGGGAGTAACTGATTACCTGCGCTGGATCGCGACACACACGAATGGTCGTTGGAGATTTCGGCCAAAATTTTTTTATTACTCATCATACCAAACACAAAGTTCACGTTTTACATTACTTATTTCTGTAAGTAGTTTTTATCATTATTCACCTTACTCTCACAACGAATTCATGGAATGAATAATTAGTATTTTATATTAAAGCAAACATAATCGCAAAATTTTACTACCAAAGCCTCAATGAATAATCACATTGCATAAATAAACCTTAATATTGAAAATTGCACATTTTGACATTCTTAGTTAATTTTGGCAGTTATGTTGACAGTAATGTAAAAATATATATCGAATTAAAACACGCCATATGTCAATTGAAATGTTTGATTATCCAATGATACTGGTTGAATAGTCGGTAATTCGGTAGTAAATAGTCGGTTGTAAACGATTATGTTTATTTACAATAAGCGGTGTTTACGTGTACGTGGTAGTAATTAATTGAATCTCCCTACATTCTACGTTTCATATAGAACCATAATTTAATTTAAAGGTATAATGTCTGGGCACAAAATTAATGAAGTAATAATTCTCCGTACTTTACATAATGACAAAAATAGTCACCGATTTTTGAATGAATTGGTGTTTATAAAGTCTGTTCAATCTCTCTATCTTGAACAAAGTTAACGTACAGCGGAAATACTCTGAAAATCTGGTATTACGTAATAAAAAGTTGCAGGAATTTTCTGTTAAAAGATCGGAAACGGAAACCTTGAATTAGTGCATCTGATTTTTCAGAAAATCGCGCACATAAACTTTAAATAAAAATTCTTTCAATTACTTACAGAAATTACAGGAACGATACTCAGGTCGTTGGCAACTGGTTCTAGGAGATCTTTTTTCTGGATGTGTTCTTCACGTCGTGTGGGTTTATACTCATTATAAGGTAATGGAACCGGTAGAACCTGGAAAATAGTCACAAATTATTGAAGCATATACATTTATAAACTTTCAATTAAGGTAAATGATTTTTGTTTCTTACATTTGTAACACAAAATTGTAGAAAAAAATAATCTTAGTACCCAAATATTTTAAACGTCAATACT
Source organism: Pieris brassicae (assembly GCF_905147105.1). Lineage (NCBI taxonomy): Eukaryota > Metazoa > Arthropoda > Insecta > Lepidoptera > Pieridae > Pieris > Pieris brassicae. The sequence continues at coordinate 15,385,599 of NC_059673.1, forward strand.
CAAGAATAACAACCACAGAATACACTCGCCATTTCTCAGGAAAGTAAACAAATATAAACAAGAGGCTGTAACTAATATAGATTAATAATAGGATTATTATAGAATTATATTAATTATTAATATTAGATATTAATATTATAGAAGATTATTATAGAAAAGGCTTTTCTCGTTGTTGGGCTCTTACTCAAGAGTTACATTTACGACAAAAGCAATGAATATGCAAAATATTTATTATGCACATACAAAAATTTACATAGCCTCACTTCGAACGACCATAGTTCGAGAATGCTTAACTACTCACAAACGTCTCATTCTGTTAATGTTGATAAAATCGATTTCATATTATAATATTTTCAGTTTTACATATTGTTATTTACGAGCAACAAACATATAGTAATTTTCCTGAGCATAACCGTAACTAATTTATTAGTAATAACTAGTCATTTCAATTTTCCCACTTACTTGAAAAGCTGGCTCATCATACTCCATCACATTATTACTATTATCAGCACGAAGTCCTTGAACGAACGTGCTCATTAAACTCATCAAAACTATGGCTTGCATCTGAAATAATAAGTATATAGATAGATATCCTAACATATTTTTCTGTATAAATACTAATAATTACAGCGGGCACTTGAATAATTTGTTAATGACAATTATTAAACTACAAGAAACTTATTAACCCTACAACTCGCAGAATATATCCGTGAAATATATTTTGTATAAATCAAACAGCGCATAAAAAGACCAAAAAATAATTAATACATATCTCAGCTCATTCATATACTTGAACTAATAAACTATGAAGTTAACTTGTAAGTATAAACTAAATTTCCTTATAATATGTAATATAATCACGTAAACACTTCTTACCTTCAAATACACTTTTTTTATTGCTTAAAAATAATCGGAGACTTTTTTCAGTTTCACTACTAACACGTTCACTCCTTGCTCTTATTTGTGACAACTTGTGAAAACGCACTCAATAAATACCCGATATTTTTCATTGTTAGAGTCAGGTATCCCTAATTAGCTAATGATTTCTGCTAAATTTTTTTTATAATGAATATTCTAATTGTGTATCATAAAAATAACGGCACTGTTAACCTATTATAGAATTACAGTAATTACTTCCAGTAAGTAATAACATCGATTTAACTAATCCTTTTGTGAATAAAGAAATTTTTGAGTTTGGAATAATTTATTTGAACTAAATGTAAGGATATCAAAAATACATATTAATATTTATATTACATTTTTAAACATTAAAACGATCTCCGTTTTCTGTTATCAGCGACCTTCTGAATAGTTTGATATTTGTTAATCGCAGTTTTAACAAAATCTGCTGCTGTGCTTATCTTCTCCAATCTCTCTGGCGTGATGAGAGATCGCATTTCTTCGTGTATAGGGCCAACTCCATTGAACGTGATGGAGCAAAGATTCGTGTAGCTACAAACGCCAATTGTGAGGAGGGAACCGAGCATGATCACGAAGATACTGCTAAACATCCAATGAATTGTTCTACCCACGTAGCTCACCAGCGTCTGAAATATAACATATACAAATATATATAAAACTTGGAAGATATTGAACCTGGAGCCGAATAAGTCACAATCGTCATGTACGATTACAAAAATCAGAACTACATGTCGTCAAACAAAAGAATGAGATGCGTATTTTCAAAATTCCAAGTGTTATAATAGAGTCTATAGAACCTAGTCGATAATTATTGTACGTTTATAAAAAAGGGGGAATGTTATGCCTTTCTATTAGACTTATTTTTGTGATCCTTTAATTAATACAATTCTCATGCTACGGAAATAGAGGATACCGTGAGTAATTTCTGCAAAAACCCGTCATCTTTTAGTCGATATCAACTCCGGGGAAATAAATACAGATAATATAACTTTCTCTACAGCTGTGATACTTTTTGACATTTAACACCTTTTGTTTTCAGTCACCGTTCAGACACGCTGTAAATCACGCGAAACGTCGGATTTTTTTAATGTAAAATAATTATAAATTTATACATAACTTCAATCCGTTGAAAAAGTGTTTTGTTTAAATCCCTTAATTACCCAATAGAAGTAGACTCATATCTGAGCCTCTTTTTATTTTATTTGATCATTCTTTGAGGATGAGAGGAGGATTTGAATCCAGTAATTCACGGCAGTGGTAAAAGGATAGCCTTAATAATAAACAACTAAATTCTCACCCGTGAATTAGGCACTTGACTCCATAACAGTCCCATAGAGGAAGTGTCTGGTTCCATGAAATAATCACTCAGGCTGTTACCATAGAGATCATATCTGAAAGAATATTAATGTATGAAATTTAATCCGTTTAAGTTGTCTTTATACTTGAGTACTGAAGAACATCAAATACAAAATTCAAGCCACTGAGTTAAGACGAAAATAGTCTCTATAAAAAAAGGATACATACGCATTAGCATATGCATTTCCATAGCCGTATCCCGGTGCATATGGTATATCAGGATAGGCCACCTCACCAGGATTAATGAATCCCGTAGCAGGCATATTGTCCTGTAATCATTACATTTTTATTTTAAAATGGAAGTTTTTAATTAAAATGATTTTTGTAGGTTAATTAATATTTGATACAGTTATTATAGGCTCTAGGTATTGTGTAATTGTCAAAGAATTACCAATGGCGCCTTTGGCCAATGGCTGATTTGGTGTAATTCGAAATCTATTAAGTAAGTTAAAATACAGAAGTCATCTACTTACGACCGAATGCAAAATGCAAAATACACTATATGAGTAAAATATAACACAGGTCTCTCACAATAAAGTTTAAAATTTACACATGTTGTAGGAGCCATAGAAGTAGTCACGAAAAGTTATTTAGTTTTTACCTAGCTACCGACAAAATAGTTAGGGAAATTAATTCCTTACAAAGTAAAACGTTACTTACAGAGCTGTCGGCTATGGGAGCTGGTGCATCAGCAAGCATGTCATGTTTCGCAATCGGCACCATTCCTCTTAACACATCTTCTCTTTCTTTCACTTCAGTGTTTTCATCCCGATATACAGGGTGATGTTCATCAGAATGCTTTTTGAAAATAGGGTGGGATTCAGCTTTTAATGGAGGATATTGAGGCTCTCGAGGTATTTCAGCGGATAGCGCTCTGGCTACTAACACCGATAGTAACAAAATGGTGTTCATCTAAAAAAAGACAAATTTCTGATTTACTTTGTTGATTGAAATTGCTTTAAGACGGAAGCGTTTTACCATAACGTATCCGATTTAGTGTGAGAAAAAACTACTAAAAGCATAACTTAAATGTAAGTTAAGATGTGAAAGAAAAATGGAATGGAAAGATTTTACTTCGTTTTCAATATATGAAATAAACAGCAAAAATAAATTATTATATAAAATATTTTACTTGAGAACTATAAGTGTAAAATCCAGAAACCGGACAGCGCTAGAGAAGAACATGATTCACTCAGTCTCGTTTTGGAATCTCACCCCCTTATAAAGCAAAATTAAAATCATAATAGGTACTTACATTTTCCTGTTCTGCTAAACTGATCCCGAAGAACTGGTGCAGAACACTTGAATGTTTGAGTTTTTATACTAAAGGGCTATTTAGATAAACAATAGATCCCTTAGCGTTATCTTTCTTACAATTTCCAATAATAGATAGAGTACAGTAGACGGATTTGTCAAAACATCGGAATTTGCAAGTTGAAAGGGATTCTTAACATGTTTGAGCGAGATGAATGTTTATAACTCATATGTTTGTGACTCATTGCAATGAAAATATAGACTAGAAGTAAAGAAGTTTCATACATAAAAAATATTTATGTTTTATATATTACATATGTGAAAAATATACATATAAACGGCTACAATAATGTGGCGTTATTATAAATCATTTACTAAAGTTAGTATAGTATATATTACCATTAATTTTATTTAGAAATAACATAAGGCATAACAACAAACTTAGTATTAACTTATTAACTTTAATAGGTACCTAAGGGCTTAAAATTCTATAGTCAGATGAACTGAATTAGAATGAGGCGAAGGCATATTATTTACAAGCATAAATCATCCTAATCGTTTCGTGTCCAGTAATAATAAACCAGCAGCTTTACTTTACTAATGTGTAATATAAAAATTTAGTTAACCTACTATTATAAATTATTTAGATAAATTTTATTTTAAATTATGTATTAAATCATTCAGAGGCGAACTCAAAGCAATAAACGTAACCACGACCCAACAACAGTTGGTTAAACAAACTTGAATCAGTTATTAATCAAATGTACTATGACCGCTTTAATTGTCATCAATTAATTTTAGACATGAAATGCATGAACCCATTTGAATGTATACACTTAATTAATAAGGACACTACTTATATAGAAGAGAAGTTACTCGTAGTTTCTCTACCTCGTAAAGAAAGCCGCCGGAAAGGTGGTTTATCAGGATAAAAAGAATTATGTTTTATAGTTGCGTCATACTTTCGGTTTTTGTAAAACTATCCTTACCGTTTGATGTATTCCCAAAAAACACGAATTTCATCCTCTAAACTAACGTTCATAATTTTGATTTTCATATTAACACAATAACATAGTTTTTAAAGATTTTTTTAGTAAATACGACATATACATTACGATACCGACTGAAAAATGTATCGTTTTCCACAACTCAGGGTTAAATTATCAATCGATGTTCATTTAGAATTCTATATGTAGCTATACTAACACCATACAAATATATTGACGGAGTAATTGTACGGTGTTATCAAGGATACCGCCTTTGTTATTTAATAGTTAACGCGCATACAGGTTTACGATTCCCGGCAATATTTGTTTTGTAGATATGTCGCAGCCAACTAGCTTAATTAGCTGTTTAATCAACAGCCTAGCCTCTTAACAGTTGAGCTTATTAACTAGCGGCCTGAAACAGTAGTAGTTGATCAAACAGACACATTACTTGGATCGATGACGTGTCATTACTTGCCTAGCCTGTTGACAGTTAATTTAAATTGAGTGCTTTTTTCTTGTACATTCAAACTTGAAACGAAACTCTTCAAACTATCATCATGGCGTCGGCAAACAACAACTTGATGGTGTTTTCCAAACTTTAATGAAAAACAACAAGTATAATGGAAAAGTGTAGTTACAATAATAATGTATATTTTGCTCTGACTGACTCAAGCAATTAAATTTATAAAGAAATTTTGTATGGCAGAGGTTTCATCTTTTTTACTTCTTCCACATGGTTACTGTATATGTGAATAAGATGTGAATGGCCCTTCATTAGCCAGCCAGTTTAATCCATGTGGTCACAAATGCAACGGCTGAATATCTTTCAGGCCGCTTGTTAAACAGCGCAGTTTAGTTAAAAGTCTAGGCTATTAATTATACGGCTTATTAAGCTAGTTGCCTAGACAGATACATCAGGCTGGTAAATTTTTGATCGTAGAAGGAACAGCTTGCATAAATATAGATACTAATTACAACCAGGATACCAATTTTTAAATTAGTCACAACATACGAATAACTGTGCGATGAGTAAGGTACCCACTACATAGAAAGGTTCTAAATGTAAGTTATCATCTACTTCTACATCTACAAAAAGTAAACAATGTATTCTGTAGATAAGATTCGGTTAAAATTTAAACTTTAAGGATTCACACAATAACTGATGAAATGTAGTATTTTTTTAATTTTATTCAATACTGGACGAAATTCAAGCACAGATAAAGTTACTTTTGCTGTCACCAAATAGAATACTTAGACATTAATTGTTATTAATGTGCTATACGGCTATATATTATATACGTTGCATAATGTACTTACATCTGACTAACAATACGTAATGTGTTTCTTACGGTTTATTTCCTTTGCACAGAGTACGCCAACGTTGAAAATATATGAAATAAAAAATAATTAAATATAAAACCTCTTTGTAGTAATAGAAGCAAAAACATTAATGTGATTATCTTTTGTTTTATTAATTTTTCTTAAATACATTCACGCAAAAGTTTTACATATTAATATTTAGTGCAAACATTAATTAAATGGTTTTTTTCTACTACTATTAAAATATATAGAGTATATTTAAGTGACAATGATAAAAATACCTAAAGATCTTCAATCATTAATAAGTGCATCTTATCATGTTAATAGTTTTAAAAGAGTTGTCGAAGAGTTGGTATGTTATATTATTTCAGTTACAATAATTGTTTATATTAATTTTATTATCTGTATCATCAGGGTACCCACAGTTCGATTCCCGGTTGGACCGCATATTAGATAATTTTTTCTCCGCCTTTGATGGATTGACCCGACAGAAAGGACATTATTAGCCTAAAACATTATTAGTTTCAATTTTATGGTCTATGCGTGGGTAGAGCGATCACTGAAGGTCCTTCTGTCGGCTAAAATATGCTTTTTTAGGTGTATAATTCACTCGATGCTACGTCAACATCCATCGCTATAAGAATAAATATACAAGAAAATTATATACAAGTGATTGATAACGGAGTTGGGATTAAACAAAACGATTTCGCTTTACTTGGTCAGAGATATACAACTAGTAAATTTGATAATATTTCTGTGATGAAAAGTATACCTCAAACGTACGGATTCCGTGGATTATCTTTATCAAGTATTATTGGTATATCAGATAAAGTAAAAATAATATCGAGATTTTTGGACTCAAAGGCTACGCTGTCTAAAACATTTCATAAAGGAGCAAGCAAAGATATTGTTGAAATAAATACCAGACCTTCCAAAGGGACTACGGTAACACTATTTCCATATACGTTTGACCTTTATTGTTGTATTTATTATTCATTGTTATTGATATTGAATGTTAACACAGAATTATTACTATTATTAATACGCCTTATTTAATACTTGTAACATTAATCCATATTTACACAAGATACACTTAAAATTGTATGTATATATAGTTAAATTTTTTTTCAAGGACCTCTTAGAGGTCCTAAACCTTATTTTACCTAGTGACTCTTTTCACCTTGATACCCTGTTTGTCCATCCGCCATTGTTCATGAGAGTAGTGTGGCCAACTCAAATCCACTAAGTTTCGTTAAATATGACCATAATGATTCAATTGTTTCATTAAGTTTAGGTTATTAAATACTAAATACAGTGAGTCCTGCATTCGTACGGCTCGATTTATTTTAATACTATGGAAATAAATGTAGCCTAGATGATTTGTCTAGAGTCAAGCATAATGTAGCATTTTAACGGTGTAGAATTTTTAAATCAGTCCAGTTGTTTGAATCGTATTTGAATTGATTCGTTACAAACATAAAATATACAAATCTTTTCTCTTTGTAACATTACTGTGGATACTTTCTTTACAAGTCTTTGATGGCACCCAAAGCCATTTGTATGAATTTGGGTAAAAAGATAAGATATCATAGGCATCACTTACTTTTGTCTATAGTAATAAAATGTAACAGAAGATTTAGTTCATAAACATTCCTCAATTTTATGAGTTATCTCGAAAAATAAACGAGAATACTTTTAGGTTGAAATCTATGGGCTTCTCTGTAATCTAAAAATACAGAAGAAAGCTCTTGAACAATGTAACGAATGGTTTGCTATAAAAACATTATTAGAACAATTATCACTAATGCATGTGAACGTATCTATTAGTCTAAGAGATGACGGAAAAAACGAAATTATATTCAAAATTCAAAAAAATCGAAACATATTTCAAACAATATCGCGTATTTTTAATATTTTACCCGAAGAATTACAAGAAATTACTGTCGAGAAGCATCAGTATAAAGTCAGAGCATTTATACAGAAAAAAGATGTCGATTTAAAGAAATATCATTGGGTATTTCTTAACGGAAAATATATTTCTAAAACAAAAGTTCATAAGATAGTCAACACGCAGTTTTTGAAAAGGTGTTATCTACGTAAATATTTTAAAAAGGTAATTTATTTAATTTGTTTTCTTTATATTTATTGTTGTTTAATCACATTAAGTAAAACCAAACATTTCAGAATAAACATGAAGAAGTGGAAACCCAAGCATTGCCTACATATTTCTTATTCTTATCGTGTCCATACAGTGACTATGACTTGCTTAATAGTGAATCAAACAAGACATTCGTTGAATTTAAAAACTGGAAACAGATTACTAATTTATTAGAAAGACTTGTACAGTGTCACACTGGAGATATTAGTTTGAAAGAAATTGCAAAACCGAAAAACATTCCGGAAGCAGAAAACAACGAATCAAAAACACGAGAGCAAATAAAAAATATAATCGATAAAATACTAACAAAAAGCTCCAAGAAGCAAAACGTACAAATGTGTAATGGAATCAAAGGTCGTGCCAATATTGTATTTTTATTGTTATCAAAATGTTGATTAACTAAAATTATTATCTTTCAGGAAAAGAAATTAAAAGGAAACGTCAACAAAATATTACAAACAAGAACGTAACAAAAATTGTTACGAATAAAGTTAAACAAAGCAGTAAAGGTAAAATATCCTGTGACAAACAATCTTTTCTACTTGAAAATTTAAATTGTCAAAGAAAGAGGAAAATTAAAACCGCTAACGTAAACGATGTTAAAGACAAAAAGAGAGCAAACAAATTAAATCAAAATAGCTGTAAACTAAACTCTGAAAGAATCACATTGAATAATATTCCCTTTTTGAAAACACTGAAACAAAAAAACATTCGAAAGAAAAATATACGAGATACTGAAGAAATCAATAAATCTTATTCAACAATATTATCCAATGCCCAACTTGAAAAACAGGCCGAAAAAAAAGGAATATGTGAAGTTGAATCTGATGCATATATTACACCGGATATTTATCAGCCACATGAACCAGTTGAATATATAAAAGAAGAGACATCATTTAAACTAAATCCCCTTAAAGATGATATGCTTAATGTAGCAAAAGAATGTGATATTGATCCCAAACACTTACTTAACGAAATATGTAGAAAAAGTGTCCAAAAGACTAATAAGAAAATCGTAATGACAACATACGACCTAGTGAAAACGGTAGTAAGTAATACTAAAAATATTGCTGACTTAATAGTAAGTCATAGAAACAATTATAAAGGTAGCAGGTTACACGTTCCAGAATATACAAGGTATTATCCAGGTAAATAAAATATATAATAAATGTCCTTTAAAGCTCTGGTTTTAATAAATTATTAAATATACTATATTATCGTTTATTAATAATGGTTGATATTTTAGTAGGTATTAATAAAGGAATGTTTTCCAACAAGTTAACATTTGAAAGCCACGGTTATGCTATCAATCGAAAAAAAAGAGAATATCATGCACGATTGAAACCTAACATACGTTTATTAAATAAAGATTCTACAGAAAACTCAATGTCTAAAAACCATAACATTAATAATAATATTCAGGCAACCGTCAAGAAAACTGTGAGTAAAAAATATAGCAAACGATGCCTTATTAACCAAATCAAATTTGGAATGGAACAGTCTATGTATACAATGCAAGATGATTTAAGTTTGTTCAACAAGAATAAAATGCATACTGGAAATGTGTGTTCGAAGACTATTAATTTATCGTTTGACAAATATAACACTCTTTTCAATTCGATGTTTGAAAACGATTTAAACCCTGTATACGTTCAGAAAACATACAAAAACGACGAGTCAAATTCAAACGCAAACAATTTTTTGGAGAATGTCAATGAGTACCGTGTTACATATTCAATAAAATCATCCACAATATATACAGAAGTAAGTAATAAGAAAAAATCATCTGAAGAAGCTAACAATGGTTTTGGACCAACGTACACCAAAAATATCGATACCTTCCATGATTTGATTGTAAATCAGGATATAGGTGCAATAGGAATAGGAATAAATGCCAGTAGTTCACAAGTACTAGATCCGATGGAATTGTGTCAAATAACATATGATAAACAAAATTCAATTGAAAAAAATAACATTAGCGAGAAAAATGGTGAACCCAATACGAATATTATTGTAAGTGATAACTCAAAAAACAATAAAACAGAAGCTAGTAAGAATGTCATATCACACCATTTTCACACGGATGAAATTAATGAAATTTTTCTAGATACATTTAATTCTAATGAAAAGCAAATGGGGAATCCCCCTGAAGTCATTGAAAACTGCAATCATATTAATTTAGCAGATTTTAATATACAAAGCAGATATGCGTTTGTACCTAAAGGTAAATTAAAATAATGACAACATATTAATGGAATGAACTTAATATATTTCAATTATCAAACTATGCTTCTTGTAGGTATGTCACCGATTTTCGTCAACTGTAATTTGATTCCCTCACTCGCAACTAGACATTTTGACGACGAGTATTATAAAGATGTAAGAATTTCAATATATAATTTCATGAATATTACCTTTCAATATATATATATTAATCAGCAGTTTTACAGGCTATTTATGAAAATTTTGCCGAAAAAGTTATGGCAAATGCTCAAATATTTGAGCCAACGATACAAAACGTTAACGACACAAATACAAACGATGGTGTAAAAAATAACAAAATGAGAAAAGAGAATGCTGACTTAATGTTTGATGCTGAATCTATAAAAAATGCTAAAGTAGGTTTATTAAACTATGTATTAATTTGAACTATTAATAAACAATGATGTTTTAATTTATTTTTCTTTTTAGGTGTTTGCTCAAGTTGACTGCAAATACATTGTTACTATATTACCTGGAAAAGCAATTTCCAAAAATGCCAAATTAAATTATTTGGTTTTATTTGACCAACATGCTGTGCACGAAAGAATTAGACTAGAGAAGAATCTGTCAGGTATCTGTTCTAAATTTTTGCGAAAATGTCCAGTCAAATAATTCTCTTAATAAATTTAAATTTAAAAACTACTATTTTATGTTATACACTAAAACTAGTGAAGTGCAGTTGCATACTAACATCAATAATATTTTGTATATGACGCTTAAATGTATTGTTATTTAATGGTAACCGATAGGCCTTCTGGATTTGACTATATTTTCTAATTATGCTCTTATTAAATATAAAAAAAATGCCATTTGTTTTATTTTGCATGCAGTAGTATATTTTAATATGAGATATACAGCTACATATGAAACAGTACAATTTGCAGACTACTTTGATGGATTAGCTTGGAAATGTGTCGATATTGATACAATTTCATTCAAATTACCAAAAGACGATTCAACCCTTCTTCACAATCACAAAGATAAACTTAGTACCTTTGGATTACAATGGCGTATCGAAGATAATAATATATCGGTTAATGCTATACCAGAGGCAATTCTTGGTAAAAATCCTAGACAAGTAAGTTAAGCCTTGAATGTAAAAGTTTAAATTAAGAAATTAACGCGTAAATCAAAAGATAAGTTGTGTTGTGTGTTGTTGTGATTGGTCAACCCTACTCCAAGTCTAATAGACAACCAACTGTTGTTTTTAGACCACGATCAAACAAAACCTGCCATCGCTTCGTATTTTATTTACCAATATTAGCCCCGCGTGATTTCTGACGATTGTTCGGCTATTGAAAATATTTCTGATTCTTTGTGTTGCTGTTCAGTACGATCACGATTTTCAATGAGTTAGTTTTTCTAACCCGTAAATGAATCAATAAAGATTTTTTTATAAATTTGACGAATATTTAAGTGATCCTAATCCTTGGGATTGATTTGCTCCAGTTCCAATATTTATGATTCTCCCTTACAAACAATTTGTATGACAAAACTTGGCGATAAAAAGAGAGGCGTTTATTGCCAGTTCTTCTCACCAGCTCTACGCTCTCGACATGCGAACTGGTATTAAATGTAAATTTACAATAAATTTAACATATTTTGTTGATATTCATAAGTGTACTTGTTTACCTATATGAATAAAGATATTTTAAATCTGAATTTGAGTTTACCGTAAAGTATTTTGGAATAATTTGGTAAATAATGGAGCTTCGGTATACCATTTAATTTCAATTAAATTTTTCAGGCTGACGTAGTTCTTAATGCAACCAAATGTTTGTTGTCAGAACTAATTGACGCGTTAAAGAATCTTAAAGGAAATATACCGCTTTATCCCCAATCAATTATGAATCTTGTTTTTAGTGAGGTAAGTCCTTATTATTTTGTTAATAAACTCTTCAAAATATTAATTATTGGTGATGTGGAAATATGTTGTCACATTAAAACTTCGTCGCTATACAAAACTTAGAATTAAAAGCGCATTACACGGTCTTAGCGCTAACAAGCGATATCAACCAAGTAATCCAAACGTAATATTATTATATTTAATAAATAAAAAAAATCAATTAATGGCTCTACGACCTTTTTAGGTCAGGGCCTCAGATTTCTGTATCTGTTTCATGATCATTTGTTAATCTAATAGGCAAGAAGATCAGCCTTCTGTGCCTGACGCATGCAGTCGACATTGTTTAAGGCAAGCCGGTTTCCTCACGATGTTTTCCTTCACCGTTCGAACGAATGTTAAATGCGCACATTTGATTTTAAAGATTGCCATTGGTGTCACAGCCGGGGATCGAACATACGACTTCAGGGATGAGAGTCGCACGCTGAAGTCACTAGGCCAACACTGCTCATTGTTATTAATAGCATTTAACACGTTCTAGGCCTGTCGTTATGCAATTATGTTTGGAGATAAGTTGTCGAAATCGGAATGCGTCAATTTAATTAATTCTTTGGCTGAGTGTAATACTCCATTTCAATGTGCCCATGGGAGGCCTGTTATGGCAGTTATTATGGAGGTTAGTGAAGAAAAACCACGATATATGGTAAGTTATTTGAGAATAGTTCATTTACTGATTTCAATTATTTACTATATGCACGCCACTTAATTTTTGATTGCGTTCAGCGAGGTCAGTTGAGAAAATTAAATACACATTTATGTTTCAAGGATGAAAGATAATAGACCAAAATGTGTTTTATTCTACGATGCACCTCTTTTACTTTTTAAGAGATAGAAAAAGTAAATAATTGAACCAACTCTGAACAGTCGTTAATGAAATACTTGTTAGTCTTTAGTAAAAAGTCCTCTTTGAGGGCTTACCGTGGCCGGATTAATGGTATTCGAGATGGTTTTAGATTATCTTACTGTTGCCAACTCGTTGATTGCTCACCCGACTCTAAAGAGAGTTAGACTCGATCTACAGCGATGCAGGCATTTTTTGAGTTTCACTAACGTAGTTCCATTTACGTTTTTCAGGTAAACGAAAGCAAACTTTTGGAATTCAGAAATAAATGTAAATATATTAAAAATTAACACAACATTAACTCAGGTGAGGCATTTTGTCGATAAAAATATTTATTTGCATTTGCGAGTAAATAAATATAATATGTTTTTTTGTTGTATTTTTATTCATATTAAAGCTATTTTATAGAAAATAACTGTTTACTCTCACTTGTAAAGTGATAAATAATATGGAAAGAAAAGACAAACAAATATATCTCTCTCAGTTTCAACTGTTACCTGATGATAAAATATATACTTAAAGCTAACATATACATTTCGGTATAGTTTTGTCAATGACATCATTAATCCAATCAATGTAAACATCTATCCGGGTATGAACATCCGGATATCCTATCGCGCAGGGAATACCCCATGATACCAGCCCTACTAATTTGTTATTTCTTGTTAATGGTCCACCGGAGTCACCCTGAAATTATCAATTAAGATGTTATATGAATACGCTTTTTAAAAAACGTATGACGTAAACGTGCATTAGCCTTTTCAACCGTTTTTATATAAAACAAGCAAACGGGCAGTAGGCTCTACTGATGTTAAGTGATACCACTGCCAAGGGACACTTGATACCAGAGGGCTTGCGATTGCGTTGCCAGTCTTTTAGGAATTAGTACGCTTGAAGTTTTTGTAGTTGAATTGACCCTTAACCGAAACATGTTAATTAAGTACTAAGGTTTAATAAATTTTACCATTCCTTAATGTTATTTGTTGTTTTATGGCATAATCTATATATATATATAAAATTCTCGTGTCACAATGTTCGTTGCCTTATGAATTTTTTATGCATATTGAGTAACAGACAATTTTTTTTGTTTTTATTTTTTTATCATACAGCATACAAACATACATATCTCTCTTAATTGTCACCCCTCTATGATCGACCCCTATTTTTTTTATAATAGTAGATAGTTTATTTTTATTGAACTAAAAAAAATCCTGGATAATATTCATGGCAAAACGTTTGCCGGGTCAGCTAGCATTATATAAAAATTAGAAAAACGCGCCATCTCTGGATAGATTTGGCGCATTGAACACATATCGGCGTCGTCTTTCTTGTTTAATTATTTTAACAAGATTGGCGACACAAGCCAATTGGATTGGCCAAACAAGGTTGGCGATGTAATACATTTTTCCAATTATTAACTGCATTCTTGATTAGTTTTAGATCGCGAAATAAAACTTATCTTAATAATATATAATCAATAAACGCAAACATGTAAGACAATATGGCCAAGTTTATGGCATTTTTTATGGGACTTCTAGATTTTGAGGACTTCACGAGTGTGGTGCGAGTTTTAGATTTTTCAGTTAAACTGAAAACTATAAATCTGATTGCATAATAACATATTCGCAAAATCCTATTGCAAATCCGAATCATTGCACCTTGATCATCCTATCAGTCCACGGACGTTGTAGACTATGGTTGAACATACAAAAAAACTAATTAAGTCGGTTAAAAAAGTTATGACCGAAGCGTCGTCATTGATACAATCTTTTTGTTATACCTAATTAAAACAAGTACTTACATGACATGTTCCTTCACCGATAGAGGTAAAGGTGCAAAACATAGAATCTACAACGTTCCTTTTCGAATACCGCATGGCGTATTTGCAAGTGTCTTGATTGAAAACTGGCGCTTCCAAATAGTACATTTTTCGACTGGAGTCTCCATTTTTCTGGAATGTGTTAATTCATACATTCGTAACCGTAGTAAGCTACGTCTCACGTTTATAATAACTATAGTAGTTAAAAAATTTAGATTAACGTCATCTAGTGATCGTGAACTAAAATATATTGTAAATAATGTAAGTAGTTTTTAATAGCTCTATCTAGTTACAATGCAGCCAGCTAATATAAATTACGACTGTACCAATTGAGGTTAAAAATTGGCAAAAGTCGTACGAAGAAATTACTTACTTTTTTAGCTCCAAACCCAGTTAACACCACAATATCACCTTCTCTAAGAGGTTTTTTATCCAAACGTATCATGTCAGCGTAATTTAAATCAAGCATTTGTTTTACTTCAATAACTGCTATATCGTGAATTCTTGCGGTAGTGTTATAGTCAGGGTGTATGTGTATTGACTTGACTTCATTCACTGAGCCACCTACATCGAGATTTGTTGTTCCCACAACTAGTTTAATGTTCTTCGGATCGGCACTGAAATGATACGTTTCTTATAAGCTGTTATAGTATTATATAATATAACGGGAGAACCACGTCCAAAACGACGATTGAATGTTTTTTTTTTAATTTATCACGAATTTTTTCTTTAAATTGAATTGTTAGTACGAGCTAACACTACATATTTTTTACCTATATTCATCAAATGCTAACATTGTATATCAGAAATATAAGTGCCCTATCTGTTTGTCATTAATTATATTTTAGAAGTAGTATATTGTATGAAATCTTGTGTTCCCGTTGTGTGTCTGATTCCATGGCCAAGTGCCTATTTTTCGAGAGTGAAGCAATATTTCTATTAGATTCATTTACCAAGATTCTAATTACGGACTAGCAGATCTGAGAGAAAATACTGAGACCAATTTTTTAATAATTCACACTTCTTTTTTATTCCTAGTATAAAAACTTACCCAAGAACGCAATGCGCTGCAGTAACTGCGTGTTTATGGGTAATAATAGCACCACCACAAACATGGTGCCCAGTTACATTTTGTAAGGACGCATGAAAGAGGCCGTTGCCTGGCGGGACTTTGCTACCACCAACTAATCTAGAATCTCCTAAAACACAATACCCATAAGAAACTTCAATTTGTAACAACTTGCCATTATTTTAGTAAATAACCTTGCACTCGAAGTAACAACGATGTCAAAATAATAATTAAAAACATTTTTCAACACTACAATATGAAACTAAAACTTATTTGTTCTCACTGCTAATCGTTCTTACATCTGAGATAATTGAGACTATCTTTTGATAAGATAATCGAATCGGTATTTTCGATCTTTGTTTGAAATAATTACAAATATCTCCTGATTAATTTCTTCTTACTGCTACCCGACATAAACAAATCAGATTGAGAGATAACAGATTATATCAGTATTAGTGGCTAAGTCGTAGGTTTCTCTTTCCTGAACGCCGGCTTTACACATATGGAATTTTCTTTATAGGTACCCATCCAACATCTGACATTGCCCGACGTTGCTTTACTTCGGTGATCGGCAAGAAATTATTATATTTAGTATTATTCTAGATCTAATTCCGGCTAAATCAGTCCAGTGATGACTAATTCAGGTACTAGAAAGATTGACCGGCACCTAAGAGTAATGTAAACCGGTTATAAAACTTCCGACATTATTTCATACGAAAGGGAGTTTTTGAACGAGAGGAACGTGGACACCACTAAATTCTTTGCTCCAGAGTTATTCCAAGCATAATAAAACCGTTCTAGGCAGCCTCCGCAAAGTGTTAACTGTTAAGAGAACCGTCATCTCGCCATACCAACTACATACTATTCTTGGTATGGATTTTCTTCAGTAAAGCCGGTATTTTCCTATGCCAAAAGGTGTTCACATAGTTTCTCACACTTTTTCGTTATAGAAATTGCGCGATTTTTACAATTATAAATATACAAATTCTACTGTAACTCTTTAGTGAAGTTTCGATGAAAACTCTTAAACACGTCGTAAACTAGTTGACGAATTTAATTAGGAGAAAAAATTCAAACAAATGCGAATATATTGGATTTCAAAATATCTATTAGCCCAAATATCTTTAAATAATAAAATTCGGGGCATACAGTTTGGCATTAGTTTCGAATCTATCCTCAATACCAAAAAACACATACCATGCCATATTAAAAAAATCAGTGGCGCTACCTTTAAGGCCTCAGATTTCTGTATCTGTTTCATGATAACTTATCAATCTAATAGTAGGTGATCGACCTCCTGTGCTTGACACACGCCGTCGAAATTTTGGGTCTAAGGCAAGGTGGTGTACTCACGATGTTTTCCATCACCGTTGGAGCGAATTTAAAAGGCACACGCTGAAGCCCCTAGGCAAACACTTCTCTTTATACCATACCATATATTATTACACTTGGCCGAGTCCATAGCACAGCCACACCCCATTTATCAGGATAATTCTGATCTTCTCGTGTTTAAATAACAAATTTGCAGTGAGGGTATCTAAAATGACAACAAAAAAAAAATTCCGAGGGTAGTAAAAAAAATTGAGTTTTTGAAAAACGAAGACAAATAATACAATCATTTAATCTTAGTATATTCCACACATCTTGAGGGATCAGTTGGGAAATATTCTTGGCACTTGGTCATCAGTCTTTTGAGTGCTTGTATGTATTTCCTTTGAGTTTCGTCGTTCATCACATGCGCTACGTTCTTAGAGAAGATTTTTTCACGTCCCGTACGAGCGTGAATACCCACCATGGTCACTCCGATGGGCCATGGGGCATTGCCTATCGCCATTTGGAGGTAGGCGTCACTTGCCTGAAAATTTATTTTTATAACATAAAAAAATGCAATAACAAGTTGTTTATTCGTTGCAAGTCATTTTTAAATTTTAACTTGACCTAACCTAACCTAACTAATAAAAATAATACAGCAACCCTAAATGATTTTTATTTTATAGACAAGACAAAGCCTTCTGTGTCGGATACATTTATTGATTTTTTGTCTTGAGATATGTCAGTTTCCTCACAATATTCATCTTTAACATAAGATCAAGTGCTAAAAAGCACATTGGTGCATAGCCTTGATTCGAACTCACGACCTCAGGGATGAGGGTCTCACGCTCCAGCCACTAGGCCAACACTGCTCTTACTACTATCAAACTATTCCTATAAAAGTAAATTTGAGGGATCTAAAGAAATATTAATATCATTTTGTTAACCATTAATTCGGACATGTCATATCGTCCAAATATAAAATAATAAATATGGTTTAAATATGATATTTTGCTTAAGCTTTGGGATAATAGTTATGCAAGTAGCCACATTCATAGGATTAGTACCTATAAAGTGTATTCAAATATTGTTTTGAAGGACCCTAAGTCGAATTAGTTTGGAAATACTTTAGTGGGCAGGTGGTGGTGCAAGGCAAAATATTAAAATATCACTATAATTGTAATTTTTTTTTAAATAAAAACTAATTTGAAATGTATGATACTTGGTTCATTTAAATGAATTTATTACATTGAACAAAAACTTCTGTTAAAATATATTGGCATAACATTTTCCATTTGTTATTTTACATACATATATGTTGAATAAAAGATACTTGCCATGATATAGTTTCTCTCAAGCAAATGTTTTGTGATCTCCATCAAGCTGTCACAAATATCTTCCGGCAGATTCTTTTTTTTTAATTTCCTCATTAAAGGCTTAAGATATACTTGGGTCTGTGTGTAAGTTGCTCTAGTCATTTTGTGTTTTGTTGATGTTTTCTCCGCAGCCGTGGCAGATGTTAGCTGCTGACCCCATAGATTCAATAAAAACTGAAATAAGAAATACTTTATTATATTTTGATACATTTTTGTTGGTCAAAATATCAAGCATTTTTAATTTTAGTTTTTTAACAATACAAACAATATTTTGTATTGTTTGTGATATATCTCATGTCTTGATTATAGTGAAACACAAAAAATTGCTACATATTCATCTTGCAACCAAGAAAGTTAGGTACTTAGGAAGAAACTTATTTGCATGCATACTAGTAGAACAATTATGTAGTAATGGAGATGTAAACAAACATTTTTCCACAGAATCAAGGCTATCTGCTAGCAATCTAAATCAATTGAACAATGAAAAATACATTGTATGCCTACAATTTCATAAACATCTATTTATAAGAAAAATTTAAAATTGAATATCTTACCTGTAACAAAGACATAATAACATTCATGTCGTGGCTTCTATCACCTTGGCCCATAGTTTTAGCCATTTCCTGAATAGTGTCATATGAAATTGTCTCATCAAGTGCCTCCTCTTTTTGTAATTTTTCAATGTCACTCTGAAATGATTTAAAGTGTTGATAAATGTCAAATATTGACATTGTAGTGACTGACTGACTGACAACTGACTTGTAGCAAGTCAGTTTAAAGCCTTTAGTTCAAGTGTGGGTCAAGTAAAAATTGCATTTATAATTTAATATGCTATGTGTGAGAAACCAACATAATTGCCTTATATGGAGGATAAGATAAAATATCACTTAGGTTGGATAGTTGTAGACTAAAAATGGCAATTGTGCTTCAGGTTCCTTTATCAGAAATGTGTCTGGGCCTCTTCATTGAAATATTTAGAGTCTGATCTAAGAGCCTTTTTAAAGTTCCTTAATCATATTACTAACCTGGGCTCCTAGTGCTAAAATTTCATTTAAGTAAGCTTGATCCACTTCATCCATTGCTTCTTGAAAATCATTACGGAAGCCCTGAAAGAAGCAGCAATACAGATATTACCAAGAGTTTTAGATGTTACAAAAAAATAATGGACCTACAAACTATATGTATATATATAATATTTGTTATGATTATAGTTCATTATTATAAGACTATATTAAGATTGAATCCAAGTAAAACAGTATTTCTTTCAGTGGTAGGTCATAAATATTTTAGGCTTTCATTAATAAAAGAATAATCACTAAAAAATATGTAGGCAAGAGACATTTTATATAAAAACTACACAATCAACTTCTTCAGGTTGATTAAAAATAATTTCTTTTTTAATATACCTTATTTGCTTCAGGTTCTAAAATCTCTATTCTTCTCAATCTTTTAAATGATTGAAGTTCTGACTCTCCAAAGAGTGATATTGGAAGTCCCCGTTCACGTAACCTCTTAATCACCTCATATCTTGGTAATGAAGCATTTTCATTCTGCTCACTTTCATTATACTGGTTTTTGACTGGAATATGATGATATAATGATAATGATATTAAATACAGGAAAATATTTTAATGTTATGTTTCATATACTCAATGTATTGATTATTACAAGTAGTAAACATGAAAATGCTTAAGTTCAAATAAACTGAAAATTCTCATATTTAACCACCATGTGTTAAGTCAAACAATGCTCTGGATGGTAAGTTTACCTGAATCTGCTTTTTCACTTTTTGCGATATTTTCGATATCTTTCTGTGGCCCATATTTCTTCAAATATTCTTCTTGTTCTTTGGCCAATAGCTCGCTGCGCTTGAAGTACTTTTTAGAAGGATTCTGGACAACAAAGTGTTAAGCTGTGAAATGGTTAAATAAAATACAAAGAAGAATAATACCGTTGATTTTGTTTAAATACTTACTAAAATGTTTTTTTCTTCCAAAAGCTTTCTTTTCCTAGCTATCTCTGCTTTTAAAATGTCCATTTTTATTGTTATTGTTTACGACAGAATTGCGAGGAGGATAATAATAAATTAATATTATCTAGTAGTTACACCGTATTCTGTACAAGACACAAGTATGAAGTAAGACTCTCATAACTCATTCCATTGTCAAGTTTTATGTGTCACATAGACGTCAGATGAATAACCGTCCGTCTGATTAATTATAGTCTGTAGTTTGACTTTGGTTATTCAATATTTATAATAATTGTTAAATAGCCTTGTTTAATTATTTAAATATGCGTTAAAATAAATCAATCTAGTAGTATTCAATAAAATAGCGAGGGCTTTGTATAAAGTATAACAATGAACTGCCTATGGAGACAGAGTGTCCGAAAATGTGGACGATTGGCCTACATCAAAAATAATGTTGTTAATTTACCTGTAAATTTTGTTAAATTCTGTTCATTTCAACAATCTTTGCCAAAAAACCTTTATCCGGCTCCATGTGCATATTATAACGTCATACGACATAAATCTAAAAAGGTAATCTCAATTATTAATGTTTTTATAACTGTAACTTACCAGCTAGAAGATCATACCTTACGAAAATACTTTAATATGTTACTGTTAGAGAAATGATTATTTTATTGATAACCTACTAACGAGGTCCTACTATTAAGGTTACTTAATTATAACTCAATAAACACATTTCCAGCAAAGAGACTATGACTCGGATGAAGAAGAATTTGATGAGGGTGATCAATCACTATCGAAAGATTCTAAAGTTATGAAAATTACTACAACATCACTAAGGACTGATGCTGTGCTTAAACTAGCTCATGGAGTTGCAAGAAAGTGAGTAGATTATAGGTAGAACAGTTTTTACAACATTAGTTAATTGCTTCTTATTTATGTGTTTACTTTGTGGAATCATGTGCATATGATTTTAAAACAAAATGTTCTGTTACAGTAAGATAGAACAACTATTCTTTGAAAGTAAAATTAGAGTAAATGGAAAAAAAATACTTAAGAAGAGTAACCCGGTAAGTGTATTTTTGTAAATAGAATAAGAATTATACTGTTTAATTTTATTATCTCAAATTTCTATGTTTTATATAATAACAATAATAAGGCTTTATTTTAACTTGTAAGTTAAAATTATAGTATGTTTTGCTCTAAATACTTTATAATCTTTTAAATTTCAGGTTAGGGTTGACTATGAAATAGATGTTATCAAAGGTTATAGTCCTAAAAATCCTAATCACATTATAGTATCTAGAATTGAAGTTTTAGATATAGCTGCAAAAGAAGAATCTATTGTAGTATCTGTTAGAAGGTTTAAAAATTTGCTCATAGAAAATTATGAAAAGGATCCTTACAAAGCTAGTACACAAAGTGATGAATAAAAACAACAAAGGATTTAATCAGTTAATAATTGTAGAACATTGAAACATAATTGTATTTATGTAAAAATTACTATAAGGACACTTGTTTCATGTATTTTTCTTTAAGAATCCTAAATATCCAAATCAATATCACAGTCAGTTTCAAACATTGATATTTGAGAATTTTTATCAGCTTTCTTTTCTTCAGATGTATTACTGAAACTTTTTTCTAAGACAGTATTTGTAAAATCTTCTTGTTTTACATTGTCACCATAGTACTTATTTAAATCATTTTTACTTTTAAATTGAAACTGCTTTAACTTATTTACAGTATTATCCTTACTGTCAAATTCATTGTTTGTAGATGTTTTTACATTACCTAGATCTTTTTTGTTAAATTTCTGTGGATTTGAATTACATAACTCATGTGGTTTATTTTTTTTGACATCATCTAAATCATGATTTATATTGAAATCAATACCCAAGTCATTAAAAACATCATTTACACTTGGAACTGCATTTAATGCTTTACTTATATCAAAATCTTCATCACTTTCAACATCACAGTTTAGTTCAGCTTTTTTCTTTTTTATGTTAGTTTCTTTGAGTGGAGAATTTGTATCTATAACAATTTCTTTTCTCTTTCGTTTATTTCTTTTTTGAACTGAGGGTATTTTTATTTTTTTATTAAGTGTTGCATGTTTGACCAGAGTAGCTGCTAGTTTACTATTAATGACATCTTTCTCGAGTTTCCTTTCATTCTTATTAAAGTATGAACTTGTGACTAAAGTTGCTGAAAGTTGTATATTGCTGTCTTCAACATCATTAACTTGAGCAAATATAGAAGAATTTTCACTATTAATTTCATTTTCTAATGTCTTATGGTCTACTCTTAATAGTTTTGCATAGTAAAGTAGTTCTTCTCTCCAGATTTCATCTAAATTTAGTTGGGCAAGAAGCTTTTTGGCCATATGTAAGTATTCATAGTCTGGATATTTTTGGAATGTGGAATGGAGAGCAGTAGCTGTGTCCGAAAGTGTGCAATCCTGCATTGAAAGATCTACTAATGAAACAGCCACTATTGCATCAACTGGTAATATGGTGGTTCTGTACATGAGACGGCAATGTGCTTGTGATAATCTAAAAAATAAAAACTATTTATTTAAAATAACATGGAAGGACTAATCTAAAAAATTAAAACTATTTAAAATAACAGGTAGTCTACAAAATGTGTATAACTGTTGTATCTTTGCAGTTATTTTTGCAGTATGTGCAGTTTTTTTTATTTCATAAACATTTGGTAAATGCAAAATGATGAGCAGAAAATGCATAATTTTCATAAATCCAAATAAACTAAATAATTAACATTGCCTATACCGCGACAATTAGCAAGATTGTTTTATAATTTTTTAAATTTTTGGTAATAATAATGGCATTTCTATTTACATTGTCAAGAAACCGTGCCAGTTTCTATGTGATGTCATTATTGTTAGTATGGTAAGGCAACCATTGTGCTAGCCACACACAGACACAGTACAGAAGAATTATCAATGAAGTAGACGCAAAATCTGAGGCCTAGTCACATATGCTATATGGGATATGACCACTATACCACTGGATTATTAATATAAAAATGCTTTTAATAAAATATACGGCTACACCATGGAAGTGTTACTACAAAGACATACAAACCTAACAAGGCTATCAAGCATCCTAACTGTTGTTCTGGAAGGATCCCTGTAGGCCGACTTCCTTTGACTCATGTAATAATGCTGGATTATTATATTCGCTGCTTTTGTCATTTCCATTTGCCTCGGTCCAATAAGACTGATATACATCTAGAAAAATTAATTTTAATATGAGTGTCACATTAAACAAATATTTTTTTAGGAATAAATATGATTTCTTATACCTGCAACTTCTCAATGCTCCACCGTTTCTTACTCTCAGCATTGCCTCCAAACAGTATGTACGACGATACTAATTTGTCCCAATGTTTATTTTTCGAATCCAGTAAAATAAATATCAAGTCAAACCTAAAAAGTTTTTTTTTACATTAATGAATGTAATGTAAGCGACCAGTCATATACTGTACCAGAAAACTAAAATAATGTATGATTTCCTCTTTAAATTGATTAGCACAATTAAATTGTGAGCATATTGTTTTTTGTATTCTGTATATTTGGAACTAAAAACGGAAGACCAAATAAAGGGGTACCTAAGAAAATTTATGTTCAAAGATGGATTTCAGTTAACTAAATGAAATTTACCATCCTGACGTAGTATGTATAAATAAATCAATGGCGCTACAACCTATTTAGGTCTGGGCCTCAGATTTCTGTATCTGTTTCATGATCATTTGTTAATCGAATAGGCAAGTAGGTTATCATCCTTCTGTGCTCACAGACGCCGTCGACATTTTGCGTCTAAGGCAAGCCGGTTTCCTCACGATGTTTTTCTTCACCGTTCGAGCTGATGTTAAATGAGCACATAGAAAGACACTCTATTGGTGCACAGCCGGGGATCAAACTTAGGACCTCAGGGGTGAAAGTCGCACGCTGAAGCCACTAGGCCAACACTGCTCCAACATAGTATGTAGATAATTACGTATGAAGTTAATTCTGGCAATTTTTTATGAATTTATTAAAACAATATACACGGCTGACCACTGGCAATAAAGACAAAAAAAAAACTTTTTTGCAAAAGAGTTTATATTCGTATTTGAATAAGTATAAAATACATGAGGTTTGTCATAAAACTCTATACGTCAATATGATCTCGCTTTGACTCCTACAACGCATATTCCATACAGTCCCGTTTAGTTCCGAATACTGACACATAGCGCTGCATTACAAAGATTTATGTTATTAAATATTCATTGATTTAATGATAATTTTAAAAAAAGTGACTTTTAATATTACCTACTCAACAAGGGTGTCCCAAGTGATACATTGACGCTAAGAGGCTGGTCAGTCTGATAATGTCCTTTGGGATTGCAGGCAGCTATCACCGCACAACGGGTGTTTAACTTGCACACTATTCCTGCCTATAATAATTTGACAATAATATGTCAAAGCAAATAAATATTTTGTAGTTTTCCAATATAAGAGTAGTGCTGTTCTATTGAATCGTGCGTCTGTCAACTCTGACGTTGTGTATTGGAATCAAGGATATGCTATATTATTCAATTAACAATCGCTCGAATTAACAGAAAACAATGATTACCATTAGGTAATCATTGTCTTCTGTTAACATAGCTTTTAAACATTCAAAGAAACCAATTTTTTAACCGGATTAAAGCTATTTGACTTATAATTATTTTACATAAATATACACCGTCCATGGTCACGGTGACTGAAGACAAAAGGTGTTGAATTTCAAAAGTATCACAGCTGTAGATTTTTCTTTAAAAACTCGTCATCTTTTAGTCGATACCAACTCCGCGTTTTCTTTGAATGGTAATTCATTGTTAGGAAACCGGAATTGGATCCTAAACTCGACATATGTACTATTATATTTTTATGTTTCCTATTTCCCTTAGAGAGAAAGTTAGGCCGTCTTTTTTATACGATATTAAAACATTATAAATTACAAAACAATTTTACAATTAAATTATAACTGTGTTAAGGGCGTGTCTTTGTAAAAAAGTTCTGTCTTCTATTATTGCCTATTGTAAAGTTATCCAAGTATATAAGATAGCATATATTTGCATTTGATTTACCAAAAATTTATAAAATTGTCTATGTTGTATTGTCTTTGGTTAACATCGTTTTTACACATTAAGAAAACACTTTTTAAAGGGATTGAAGCTATGTTTTATTATTAAGAACTTATAATTTACATATTTTTTTCCGACGTTTCGCGTGCTTTACAGCGTACGTGGTCACGGTGACTGAAGACAAAAGGTGTTGAATATCAAAAGTATCACAGCTGCAGAGAAAGTTGTTTTATCTGTATTTATTACCCCGGAGTTGATATTGACTAAAAGATGACGGGTTTTTGCAAAAACGATTGCGCATCACAGAAACAAAAATAAGACACAAACAGTTCCCCAGCCAGCCAGCCTTCCTGCCATATGTAAAGGGAATTACAGTTAGGATTAGCCGGATTCTAAAACGAGATTCTATTAATACAATTTTCAAGCCGCACAAGAAGATTCAGCAATTATAATTACAAGATTTTAATAATAATACATAGCTTCAATCCGTTTAAAAAGTGTTTTCTTAAAATTGTCTATGTTCCTCTTATTTTGTAGAAAATGTTAATATTAAGTTACCTTTGCTACGGAAATAGTCTGTTGCTCCATTGCTTCGTGTATAGCAGTCCTGTCATGGTCCCGTAAGTGAGATATCTCGTCGATACAACACACACCACCGTCCGACAGTACTAACGCGCCCGCTTCTAACTGCCATTCGCCTTCCTCCTGAGAATATTTCATAAAAATCAACATCAAATTTCGTTAGGAGATTTAACAGAAATAAAATAGAACAGATGCCAGTCTCGCAAGTATGAGGAAAAAGGAAGGTGCTGCTGCCCTTGCATTAGGAGAATCCTCGATCCGTAACCACTGAATGGCTTGACAACGCCAGTGTGAATTTCGAGAAGTTGAATAATATATTCTTAACGGCCAAAATAACTTCAATAGTGTATTTCAGGGTAAGAACATAATACACATAATAAAATAAAGTCTAAAAGATATTAAACATAATGTAAGATAATAAAAATATAAAATCATAGTTAAAAAAGAAATCTCAATCCAATATTAAAAATAGGAAACTTTTTTACATACATAGCGTAAAGTTTTGTCAAGTTTTTCAACACACTGTCAGTTGTCAAGTCAAACTGACAACACGAATTACATATATGCATACCTATTTTTGTACTAACAATTCCGCTCTTTTCGATTCTACATTCCAGCCCGTTACTTAAGTTATGTTCAAACTTATTTTGCGCTATGACGCTATCTAAAATCTAATTTAAATATACTTTTTAAATGAAAAGTGCAAAAAAAATATATCTGATATACCCTTAGTGCAGCACAAGTGAGCCCCGCTCGAGTGCTGCCAGCGCCTGAAGTGAAAACTGAACGAGCAGTTAGATCTGCGCCTGCGCGGAGTAACTGAGATTTTCCCGTACCTAGAATTATTAAACGGTGATCTAAATATAAGAATATTTTATGTTTGTAGGTATAGACAATAAATAACCATAGATAAGGTCAAAAAAACCAAGAGGTACTAGAGACAAATTAAAATTACTCATAAACGATGAGCATGGTGAATGTCATGAAAGTGGGAGAGAGAGGTATGTTAGGATCTTGCCTTCCTTATTATTTATTTATAATACTTGTACTGCATTTATTGCAACGAAGTATAAATAAAAAAATGTACGTATACTAGTACACACGTAAGAAGTGAAACTTCTTTATGACCTTATTTTTTGAAAAATGATCTACTGTATGCTAACTTTACAGAAATTGGTTAAATAAAGTTAAATTAGATAAAGTTTAACAAAAGGCTTGTATTATCTTATCATAGACATGAATACAAATAATACAATTAATTCATTTAACCTTATTACTGCTAAGATTATCACAGAACTTCATTAATTGTAATAGAATTATTACTATCATTGTTATCGTTATTATATATTTTTGTTATTAATGGCTTCAAATCCCTTGAATCAACCGTGGTAGTGACAAGAAAAAGATGGCGCGTAATGGAAAAATGTGACGGTACATTTTTTTTCAACACCGATAAAGTTTCACTTCAAAAATATCAATAAATAAACTATCAATTGAAACTTGTATCGCTGGTTTATATTGAATAGTTTATTCTAATAATAACGTTAGTAACTATATTATGGAAGTTACATTACCTAAATAGAATTAGAATATTAGAATTATTATATGTAAACATTATTATAAACACAACATATCTTATGCATGTATCGTAAATTGAATAGAAAACTCATATATTGTATTCAAATTTTAAGCATTATGAACATAAATATATTTGATATAGTACGTCGTATAAACTAAGAAGACGTTTTAGAATTGCCAAAAATAAAATATATTAGTAACAAATACAGATTAAATAAATACGAACCTAAGATTAAATAATAATCTAAATACATATATCCAAAATATTCTCTAGCATTCACTCCTTAACGCGTTATGATAATATCGAAGATTCGTAGCCATTACGACTCGTGTTTTGATATACCTATATAATTATTATATATATTTTACGTATACCTGGATCGCCAACAAGTAGTAAATGACACTGTCCCCTCACGCGTGTTGTGTGATTTTCGTCTACATTTTTCTTTTCATGATCAATGGCATGGTTTGAACCAGTAATCACTGTTAACAATACTGCCAATTTAACCAGATGCAGTCCATAGACCTTTAAAACGATATACATCAATTAATGTTTTATCTGTATACAGCATTTCATCTATTCTGATATTATAAAGAGAAATTGTTTATATGTACGAATAATCACAATAATTACGGTGCAGATTTGAAAAGTGATTTCACTATTGCAATCTTTTAGTAAAATTTTATTTTAATTAGAAAATTTAAAAAAATATTAAATTCATAGCCGGGACAGTCCGCTAGTGAGTCATAATTGCGATAATTTTAGAGAAAACTTTTTTATAATATAAATCTTCTGTGAGTGTGTGTAATTACATTCCTACTAAACGGCTGGACCGATTTGTACTTAAGAGCATATAGTTAAATATAAATTTATCATTTCATTAATATTAAAAGAGATTAATATTATTGTTAATAATTTTTTTATCAATTTAATACATATGAAGTCAATTTACTAATTTATTTAAAATAATTATTTACTTAAACTTGTGTACAAAACAATGCCTTATTGCTAATTAAGGAGATAAAAATATTTGCCTGAGGACAAACAGATTCAAGTATCCGATCTCGTCCTTTCAACGGGCACATCTCATATTTAGACCAAAACTCGTCGAAGCAGTCCTTAACATCAGGTGCTGATGCTACCACTGCCGAGCGAAGGGCGTTAATGACGTCAATGTAATTCGCGTGTAACACTAGTTCAACCTCAGACCGCTTTGTCTGTGACGAGGGACGCCACCTGCGTCGTACTATACCGCTGTAATAACAAAAGTAATGCTATAATATTTTTATATGTAAGTTGGGGGGGGGGGGGGGGTAACACTTTGAGCTTTGGTTTGTATTCGTTCCAATTTTTGCCGAATTTGAAACACTTTTGTGTAACAATAACAAATTGTTGTTGGTGTTTTAGGTGTTTTAGTTCGAAACACTTGGAAAAAAATCCATTTCGCGTAGAAATATCAAGAAAATAAATGTAAAGGTAATATAACACTCGAAAATTGCAAGGAAAATATATTTTTTGTCCAACCTGGGATATGATTGATTTTTTTTCTCTGTTTGTATAAAATACATAATTATGTATTTGCATATTTTTTATCTCTTACCATATAATAACATCATCACCAGGTTTGCAACAATCAACTAAATCATCTTCAAGCACCACCCACATGGAACTCGGAATTGTGCCAATATTTAGTTTATTCACTTGCTCCTGTAATATTAATAAATAATCTGGTATAATCCACAAAAATTATGTGCGTTGATATGGGCTTTAACTTTTTAAATTCAAATAACTGAAATATTAACTAATTCAACAAATGTTTAATAAATGAAACCTATGAATTTACTCCTCTTATAATAATAATAATGCTCCCAATTACATACAGGCCATAACAACAATACCATAAATCAGTCATAGCCCTCTATTAACTGAAGTCATCTTTCATCTCTTTCTTAATACTTGTGTTTACACTGCAATGAAAGAGACAAATGATTTACGATTTATTGATCAACCATAACTTTTTTACCTGTATTTTAATTTCTTGATAATCTTTACAATATTCCCTAGAAACTAAATTAACCTGTGTGAATGTGGAACATTTACACCTAGTTTCTGTATTTGCACACTTTGTTGGTGCTTTTAATATATATCTGTTTTCAAAGTCAGCCTGCAGTACATTTTCATATTTACATTTAACACAAACATACTTTCTCTGATATTCCAACATCTTTGCTTGAGTTACCCTTACAACTGTTCCTGTAAAATTATCAATGTGAAATTTTTGGTTCTTCCAAGGTCAGGTCAAGAAGATCCTTAAATGCTATTGCTAGAATGCTACTAATCATGAGCATGCTGCTAGCAACTAGCAATCCAAAATGCTTTGCATTCTTATCACATAGAATATGTACAATCAAGCATTAAATAATAAGGCTACCTTTAGTATTCATTCTATGCTAGTATTTAAAAATCGAAATTTTCAAAAAATATTCCACACAACTTGTAACAAATATAGAAAAAAAGCGAGAATGGAAATCAATCAATCAACTGTAATATTCACATGTTCATAAATATTCTGTAATGTTAAAGAATTTGAGAATGGGTGAGCAAAGACAATTGGTGTGCCATAATACTGAATTCATAATGTTTAGATAGCAAAAGGTAAAGATAAAAAATGTAACTAAAAGTGAACTGAAGAAGAAATCATAGCAAATGCTTCAAACACTTGTTGTTACTTACCATTCACTTTCAAAAAACATCCCAAATCAACATTCTTAGGAAATACTGTTCTATGCAATTCTGGACAAACTGGTAATCCAAAGAATCTTGCGTGAACATTCCTTTTTAGGCAACAATGGTCAAGCTTATTGATCAAATGTTTATATTCTGGCATGTCTAAGATATGACTCTGTGCTAGAATAACATCTTTATTACAGGAAGGAAGAGACTCCACTGGACTACACAATACTTTATCACCAACGTCAGGATAGGATTCAAAGAGTTTTATAAAACTGAAAAAAATAAAGACAAAATTTTTATTATGAAAACAATAACGACTCAGTGCAGCTGGCTCCAAAATAACTTACTCTACTTTTATGCTGTAGTAAGCAAGTTCGTCTTCTTTGGATAAAATATCAATACAATCAGCAATATGAGTCGCTTTTAAATATTCTAAAATCATCTTTGGCAGAAATAATTTTTATGACATTAGATTTAGACAACATTTATGGCGAAGGCATTGATATTTAAATCAACCAAACTAATCACGGCTTCTGCTTCATGCCACTTGTGTTAATTTATTTAATTTGTAAACAATATCAGTTTAATATATGTTGAAATACAATATACATAGTACCGACCGGTGTCCAGTAGGCGATATCTAGTAGGTAATTGTTGACACATGACTGTAGAATTTGTTGCGAATAGAGCCACCTAGTGGCTACCATTTTTCTTGTAAGATTTATAGAAACATTCCGCTATAATAATCTGCCAACGGAATTCTAGGTGGCGGTAACCAATCCTACGACTCGTTAAATATTAAGTTCTAGCACTATTTCGACATTTTAACAAAACTTTTAGTTAGTTTTGGAAAAAAGTATAGATCACAGCATAACAGATTCAAAAATATGGGATTTTGCGGATAGAGCCCTTTAGAAACAATTAAATCACTTTCATAGAAACATTTTCTATTACTAAAATGTTGCAATGAAATTAGATGGAGAAGAGAGGCTACTCGGTTTCCGAGCTAAATTTTTTTTATGGTCTGAAAATATTAAGCAGAGCGTGTTCCCTCTTACAACAACGAAAAAATTCATTTACCTTCTTTATTCTGGAATAAAATTATTCATATATGTTTATTTTTAACCGACTTTATTATACAGAAGAACTTTTATTTTTTTACTGTCGTACTTAAATAAGACTACAAAAAGCGATTTAACTGTAGATTATAGCTTATTAGCGATAAGACCGCCCGTTGCACAATGTAATTTTTACCTCTTAAATGTGAAATGACACCCAAGTTCAATATTAACCCATATGTTCAGTTTGTACAGAATACCATACCTACAACTTTAGTTTAAATAAACACATGACATTTCTAGAAGTTTGTTTATACTCCAAAAATAAAAATAGTAGTTTATCTGCCATAATTTTAAATCAGTTGTGATGAATAACCGTCAAAATGCGCCGCACAGGTTTATGGTAAGTTTTATTTTATTTTTATGTTTTTACCCCTAAATATGCATGTTTATTATAAAATACACATGCCTAAATGTTTGTTCTTACATTTTTTTATATATATGCTGTTGTCGCTATGACAATTAGTATGTTTTTGTCGTGTTTTTTTACTAACGTATAATATATATACAATACTATACAATGCCGCAGTTGCAGTAATTTACCTTTTGTTGGTGGAATAATATACATTGCTAACTTCACTGGAACAATATTTTTTTAGCATATCTGTCTTATATATTAAGCCTTGTAAATGGGGTTTTAAGAACTTAGTCACGGCCGGTGTGTCTGGCATCATTTATGACTTCTTTCTCTACGCGGGAGATGATATTACCTTTACTGAAGAGGAAGAGACTATGGATGTTGGAAGTAAAATAGTTTTAGCTTTATCTAAGACTATTCAAAATAAAGCAAGTGTGGTATATTTTGACAATTATTTTACTTCCTTGAAGCTGGAACATATGTTGAGGGAAAATTATGGCATATTTAGTTTAGGAACAATAGACAAAATAGACTCAAAGATGCTGCTAACTGAAAAGGCTTTGAAAAAGAAAGGAAGAGGTGCCTTCTGTCAGTTTGTTTGTAAAAAAATAAACTTAGTATTGTCAAGTGGTTTGATAATAAACAGGTCACATTGGTGAGTTCTTTTGATGATGCATACCCTGTCGAAAATATTAAACGATTCAGGAAAGAAGCAAAATCTCGTGTTGATGGAAAATGTCCTAAAATTGTGAAAGACTATAATCGTCACATGGGAGGTGTCGATTTGGCAGACATGCTGATTGCATTATATCGCACTGGAATATGATCGCATCGGTGGTATATGAATATTTTCTCGCAACTTTTGGATGTATGCATCAACAACGCTTGGCTTTTACGTCGGAGACAAAGAAATGACCAAGACCACTAGAAATCAGGATCGCCTAAAAGACTTTAGGTATAAATCTACAGCGGTCTACTGAAACGAGGTCGAAACGACCGTAAAAATAAAAAAAAACCTCTAAAAATCTTAAGGACCATGCGATGATGTCCGGTATGACAAATATGACCATTGGCCGCAAATAACTGGATATCAGAGGTGCAAGTACTGCAATGCTGGCCAGGCAAGTACGACGTGCAGAAAATGTAAGGTTCATCTTTGTTATGTGAAGAATCGAAACTGTTTTTGGAGTACCACCGCAACCATTAGGGTCTCTGAATTATTATAAGATTATTTTGTTGTTCAAGAAAGATTTATTTTATCAAACATTTTTACTTCCACCAATACAGTTATTAATATTTATAATCATGTTATTTACAATAATCTTTTGGTATATGTTAAAAACTACCAGGAACATTCTAACTCTCCCTAAACATAACAATGTATATTATAATATCGTTCCTGAAAATGTGATTATCACTGTACGTGTAGCAATGTATAGACTATTATGCATCTTGTTTTTCCAAAATTTTCATATCACGATTTTTTAATTTATTTTTTTATGTTTTTTATACCCCAAAGAAGCTGCCTATATATATTGTTTTATTTTGTTCAAAAAAGCCACGATAAGGGTTAATAGTATAATAATATATCTGAGTTATATTTATTGTTTTGTTCTAACTATAATTTTATTGCATGTTAATATTTTGCTTAGTATTTGTTATTTCATTATATTACATTTGTAAAGCATGAGTCGAGCAAAAAAACTTGGCGATGAAAAAGAGTGTGAGTTTCTTGCCAGTTCTTTTCGCTCGCTCTACGGCTTACTCCCTTGATTTGGGAAGTCGTAATAAATATTAAATTAGACCAAATTTTATTTTATTAACATTTATAGGTGTACATAGTTTTCAATGAATAAATTTATTTTGTGTTGTAGATACTAATCAAAGAGTGAAATTAAAATTATTTTATCGTCGCATTACATTCGGTATGCTTTAGTGCCATGTGGACACATGTCTCGAATTCGAAACAGTCTTTTTATTTTCATACACGAATATGTTGACGGCAAGTTCAAAGGGTTTTTAATTTGACACACTTTATGGCTTCGTCTCGCGTTTGATGGCTGTGGGTGGAAGGCGTCACAAGTGTCGTTTTAATCAAATAACAAAGAGATATTAACAACTACTGGTTTAAGTGTTTTATAGAGAAACAACATAAAGTAGATGTGTTTGGACTTCAAATTAATCAACTCGGAATTTAATAAAACATTGCTACTGTAAAATGTAAATTTATAAAAATATGACGTAAAAAGGAACTAAATAAGTTTTGTATAAGGTGTTTTTTCTGTGAGAATATTATGGAACTTTTCATAAATGACTTTGCTTTAAGAAAAACACTTTTTGAACTTTCTTTTTTATATACATAGCTTTAATCCATTCAAAAAGTGTTTTTCTTAATGTGTTAAAGCTATTTTAACAAAAGACAATACTATGTCTTTGCTTTAATAATATGTCCTGTATCTAGAAGAATTCTATCTTATTTAAACCTACACAAATAAGACGTGTTGTGTTCAAATCATATACGTGTGAAACAGTGACAGCGGTATTATTGTGTGTGCAGTTTTGTTGAGTTACCCAGTAAACTCCGAGTGAAACCCAACAGGAAGTGTATTTAGTGCCTTATAAAGGTACTGTGAACCACATATATTGGAGATTCTTTCGACACATCCCGAATTACTGAGTAAACTAGAAAAATCTATGCGACACATTCTATGAATCATTTTTAAAATACCCTCATATTCCTTTGTCCACATAAATAGAAACATTCAAACACGACAGTCAACGTCATTGTTAAATCTGACTTTTGGCAACTGACATCTGACAGCGGCACTATTGCCATACCTAGTAGAACTATTGGCTGGATACAAGGATTTTGGACCAAATTATTATAACATAATCTTTTGATTATTCCTACATTAGGATTTGAGTAGAAACCATAATAATGGATTGCCGTAGGTGTTTAAAAATTGCACCTGATACGGAAGGCATCAAATGTACCTCCTGCCTAGCATGGTTGCATTTCTATTGTGCTGAATTGACGGAATTAGACTTTAAGAAAATTTTACCTATGAACAGAATAAAATGGAAGTGTTCTGCATGTAAGACTAAAAGGAAAGCTGCGCCCTCGGCGACCACCTCACCAACATTTCCCATGGGTTCGCCCTTGAATGTGGATACGGAGGCTTTGACAAAATATATGGACTCAAAATTTGCAAACTTAAGTCAACAGTGGCGTGATGATCTTAACTCTGCTATCTTGGAGGTTTCGCGAACATTCAGGAACGATATAAGCGCCCTAGAAAATCGCATGAGCACATGGGAAGAAAGGGTAGCTCAAGTAGAATCAGCGGCTGTCATGAGCTCCTCTACCCTGCCATCCAACTACATAGAAGAAAATGCGTCACTACGTCACGAGCTTGAAACCTTGCGTAACAGGCTCGACCACTTCGATCAAGCCTCTAGAAATTGCAACGTTGAGATTCAAAATGTGCCCGAAAGTAAAGGCGAAAACCTTATGCAGCTCTCTTTTGCACTCAGCAACATTTTAAACGTCGAATTAAAAGACTCTGACATAAAAACTGTACACCGCGTTGCGCCTGGTGTACCTGCGGGTCGCCCAAAAAATATTATACTGCAGTTGACAACTCGCAGAAAACGTGATGATTTTATCGCGGCCGCGCGTGTGCGTGGCACTCTATCAGTTGATCAATTGCTTGGTGGATCTGCGGCAGTGTCTGGTGTTACAAACAATAATCGATTCTACGTCAATGAGCACCTTACCCTGAAAAATAAAATACTTTTCAGTAAGGTCAGGCAACTCGCTAAGGAAAAAGGGTACAAGTATGTATGGGTAAAAAACCTTTGTATGTTTGTCAGAAAAACTGATGAAGCTAAAGCCATCCAAGTGCGATCCAATGATGATCTAGCCAAATTAGTATGACTATATTCCCGTTTGTATAGCTTACATATTTTTTATACTGTATTCAAATTTTCTATATTTTTTGTTAGAATCTTGTTCTTTGAATATTCTTTAACTGCGGTGTGGAGTGCGAAACTGGATTTTTCTATAATTTTCACCTTGTTTCCTATCTTTCATATTTTTGACTATGGATAATGGCTCAAAATACCTTATCTGTTTACTATCAAAACTGTGGAGGCATCAAGAGTAAAATAGATAAACTCAAAAATAGTATTCTTCTTAGCAACTTTGATGTTATTGTTCTGGTTGAGACTTGGTTGGTGGATTCTGTGTTTGATGGAGAGTTGCATTCGGGTGGTTATGATGTATTTCGACGGGACAGAAACCTCCAATTCTCTCGTAAAAAAGGTGGCGGTGGAGTTTTAGTTATGGTGAAAAAAGGAATTAAATCTATCAGATTGACTGAGTTTGAAGCCCCGGATTTGGAGGAAATATACATTCACTTGCCATCTCATGCTGGTCTCCTCCTGACTGCTTGTTACTTTTCTCCCGTTACTCATACCTCTGCATACTTAAAATTCTTTCAAAAACTGCATGACATACACGCTAGCGCTCGATTTTCTAATTACATAATTACAGGTGACTTTAATTTACCTTATCTCATCTGGTCATCCTCTCCAGATACCCTACTACAATCTGCAAATACTGAGTCATCGAAATTGTTGTTGCATACCATGTCTTTTATGAATTTAAAACAAAATAATGTTATCCACAACAACAATGGGCGGCTCCTGGACCTAGTCCTAACAACACTTCCCGGGCGTGTTGATTTCTCTGATGATCCTTTACTTGGTCCTGTTCCTCATCACCCGCCTTTAGATATTCTTAGTACTGTTAATAGGTTAACTGTCATGACATCAGCTACTTTCAATCAAAGAAATTTCTTTAATGCAGATTATGACTTAATAAATAATGCTATCGATAAGGTCGATTGGGTGACATTACTAGCCACGTCCCATTCTGAGGATGCTGTTACCGTCTTCTACTCAAAAATAAATGCAATTATTGCTGCTTGCGTGCCATTCTCTAAACCTAAATCCCGTAAGTATCCAGTTTGGTTTAGCAGAGGGCTGATTAGAGCTCTTAATCGTAAGAAGAAACTCTGGTGTCGCTGGAAGACCTACAAAGGCTTACTCGACTATCAAGAGTTTTCTTTATTAAGAGGACGTGTTAAAAATCTTATGAAACTTTGTTATAATCGCTATATAGAAAGGATTGAACAATCGCTTAAATCTAATATCAAACATTTTTGGAAATACACGTCCACTCTAAAACAAAGTAATTTAGGTTACCCTAAACTAATGAAGTATGGCAGCATTTCATCCGACGATCCCAAACAAATAGTTGAGTTATTTTCAAATTATTTTCAGTCAGTATTTGAACCTCAAACTCACTCGGATGGAGACGCTGTGACAGTTGAAGAGAGCCTTTCCAGTGACTCTCAGATCCTTGTGCATAACTTGTATTTCGATGTAGACGAGATCAGCAAGGAACTATATTTGCTTGATCCGAGTAAAGGTCCTGGTCCAGATCAAATTAGACCAGTTTTTCTAAAGCATACACATCGTTCATTGTGTGTCCCTTTACAGATTATATTCAATAAGTGTATGTCCAGTGGCACTTTTCCTGATTGCTGGAAATTATCTTATATAACGCCTATCTTTAAGACTGGTGAAAGGAGTGATGTCGAAAATTACCGACCGATTTCAATACTTTCTGCAATCCCTAAGATCTTGGAAAGATTAGTTCACCGACGAATTTATTCCAGCCTAAGGCACGTTATTATAGACCAACAGCACGGATTCGCAGCTGGTAAATCTACTCTCTCTAACCTCCTTGTTTTTACTAATTATATTTTTAGCGGTTTAGATAATAAACACCAAATAGACACAATCTATACGGACTTTCAGAAGGCTTTTGATAAGGTTGACCATATGATGCTTTTACAAAAGCTGTCTTTTAATGGTATTAAGGGCAATCTTTTAAGATGGTTTACGGCATATCTATCTAATCGTGTGCAATCAGTGGTAATAAATGGGTTTACTTCTTCTCAAATAGTAGTGACATCCGGTGTCCCCCAAGGCTCAATCCTTGGGCCGTTGCTCTTTTCTTTATTTATCAACGACATATCTAAATGTTTTTTACACTGCAAGTACTTGTTATACGCAGACGACTTAAAGTTATATAAAACGGTAGTTGCACTTTCTGATGTGGAGCTTATTCAGGAAGATCTCGATAGGCTAGATGACTACTGCAAAATAAACAAATTATTCTTAAAATACAGTAAATGTCAGCATATCGTGTTTACAAGGAAAATACATAAAACAATCACGGCCAACTTCACCCTTGGAAACCATTCCCTCGAACGTGTGGGCTCTGTAAGGGATCTTGGGGTCCTTCTTGACTCCAAATTATCCCTAGATAAACACATAGGCTTGATTATTAATAAAGCCTACCGTATGTTGGGTTTCATAACGCGTATCACCAAACCTTTCAAAGACAGAACCACATATATTCACCTCTATAAGACGCTTGTGCAGTCTCAGTTGGAATACGCTAGTCCAATCTGGAATCCCTACTACGCTATATATGTCACACAACTGGAGGCTGTACAAAAGAAATTTTTGCGTATTTTAAATTGTCGCATGAACGGTGGTAGGGCTAAATACAACGAACTTTTAAAAAAATATAATTTGCTTTCTTTGAGTACTAGGCGTAGTTTGATAGATTGTGTCATTATAAGAAAAATATGCGTATATGAATTAACTTGTTCAAATCTTCTGGAACTCATAAGATTCAATATTCCTGCCAGATCTCTACGCTCGCACAGAACCTTTAACCTTCCGACTCCCAGAACCAACATTGGGTTCCGTGAGCCTCTTCACAGGATGTGTTCTACTCTTGATTCTACTACTAATATCGATCTTTTTTCGCACTCCTCTACTGCTTCATTTAAGAATAGGTTAAAACAACTATTCGAGTAGTAAACCTTGTATCTTTCTTCTTATTTTGGCTACTAGTATGTGTTTTGTTGTCGTTCTACCGATCTATAAACTTTATATTGTCTACTTAAATATTTTGTTCTCTGTTATGTCACGTTTTGTTTTGCTTTATATCCTTTTTTTTTATCAGTGAAACTTTTTGTGGATATATCCAATGCTTTAATTCTTATGTTTATATTTCTTTTCTGACTTCTACTTTTAGAGATGTATCTGTTTGTTTCCCAAATGAATAAATAAATAAAATAAAAATAAATAAATGAATCAAAGGATGTCTGTCCGCGTTAATAGCTGGAACCTCACTATTATTTCGAGTTGTTCACATCCGTTCACTCATAACCACATTTTTTATCGCGTGACATGTCTATATTATCTCTTATTTATTCTTCTCACCTATTAATAACTCTATTAAATTGATTGTCTATTGAGCTACGTTGTGTTTTGGCCGTAGTTTATGGTTTATACTCATCGACAACGGAAACTATGAATACATCATTGTAACAATTTCCTGTATAATGTTGTGGTATTGTAAACAAGCTTATGATTTAAGTCTTAGAGAGAAGAGTAGTTTTATTATGAATTAAATTAGGATAAGTAATAAAAATTGGTTTTTCGGTGTACATGACATTGAAGTCAAGAAAAATCTTTTCATATTGTATACTTGACATAGGAACATCAAAATTTAAAAACA
The DNA here is from genome assembly GCF_905147105.1 of Pieris brassicae. Taxonomy (NCBI): domain Eukaryota; kingdom Metazoa; phylum Arthropoda; class Insecta; order Lepidoptera; family Pieridae; genus Pieris; species Pieris brassicae. The sequence goes on from NC_059673.1 coordinate 15,425,313, forward strand.
AGAAATGAATACTAATCTATAGCAACGATTGTACAATAATCATGTTGAATCAAACGTTTATTTATTTATTCCAGATCATTAGGTATACTATATTAACAGTTACTACTAATGCGATAGAACAACATAATGCTCAAACCGATTATCATACATGAACAATATATTTATATACCTATTATATTTTGTTGACTAGGATTATATAGTACTAAATTTTTAGGTTAAAAAGTTTTAAGTATGTCAGGTGGTCGTATTAATGTTCAAAGAACTTTATTTCTCATAACAAAAAATGTATTTTATTTACATGTGAAACTTACGTATATACGAACGAGATACACGTCGCCATCAGCCATTCCAATTTGAGTCTATTAGACTCATACTGATATGTTTCTTCAATGCCCTTTTGAATTGGTTAAACGCGCTAATATTACGAATATTAGACGGTAATTGATTAAATAATTGCACACCCTCATACTTAATAGACTTCTTCATATCATTTGTAACCAATTAAAGTTTTTTTGATTATCTACAACCGTTATACAAAAAATTACCTTCCGATATTAACAAATAGCCGACAGCGTCTATAAGCTAAGAGGAAATTATATTTCTTATTTGCCGCTCGAGATGGCATATCGTTTGTCATACGTTGACACCTCATCTTGTCATGGTGGCCAGCCTCTTTGTAAAGCCATTGGAGTGGAAAACGGATGACAGGAAGGCAGGTCTTGAAAAATGGCTGTCCAATTACGTTTATGGCATCCTATTATGTAATATGAGGTAGTCATCATGATGACATAAGTCTCTAAAAAGTATTTCTTTGGCGTTTAAGAAATAATTATTGAATTTTAAATGAGCGCACATTTCTGCGTACAATTGATTTTCAAATCATTCAATTGCTTTATTCTGGGCGTAAAAAACAACTGTTTCGCCGGGGTTTTTAATAGATATTTATATTGGCATGTATGGAATTTAAATACTGTGTTTTGGTTATGTATTGATTTAAATTTTCTGAAACGATGTTACTTAACTTACGGGAAGGTATCTTCAGAATTATAGTATTGTCTTTTATAAACATACCTTTTACACATTTAATGCTTTATTAAATAAAATGCTTTTTTAACGCACGCTGTAAAGCACGCGAAACGTCGGGGAAAATTTTAAAATTATGTAAAATAATTATAAGTTTATAATAATATGGAGCTTCAATCCGTTAAAAAAGTGTTTTCTTTTACTCTTCAGAATTACTTAAAATACGTATAAGCAACAAACATAATATTTGTTGCATTACAAAATAAATTGTATATTTATTTAAAAGCATTTCTTAATTTCTTAATTATTAACATTTTTTTTGGCGTGATAGCCATTTCTGTAAAAAATTACAAATTCCAATCAGTGGAGATATTAGTGCCAAACAAACTTTTCACACTTACTACCTATAGATGCTATTTGATTTAAATAGCCTGCATCCAAGGGTCAACAGAGTTCAAGACAAATGTGTCAGCGTCAGCACCCAGAATCCACCAATCAGACATGTCGTAGTGCAGTGAAGATGTTTGTATAAACTTAATGACAATAAAGATACACCCATTAATTATCCCAATTTAGAATTTTAGTTTATTGCCCGAGGAGAAGATGGATATTTTTGGGTTCCGCACGAAATTAAGTAAAATTCTCGCAACTGTAATCTGATATATCCTTTGAATCTTAAATGGCCAGTTTAACTTGCAAGCCTTTGACATACTACTGTAGTGATTTAGGCTATTTCATACTAGAAAGGACTGATCATTTAAAAGAAGTTATCAGTCAAACACGTGAATGTGGTTACGAAAATGCAAAAATAATGGATACACATATTGTGAAAACGCAAACAGTGTGAACTCATAAAACTACCTGTTTTATAAATAATATATTGTCTATATCTCGTCTCTCTTAAGGCTGAGATTTTAATAGCCTATATTCGTTATGTTCCAAGTTTTTTACATAACAATAAAAAGCTATCTATCGGGATCTTCACACGTTATCTCGGTTCTATCTTGACCGATTTTTTATAGACTGTGGGTTTACGAGTGGACCACATGGACTATAGCTTTATAAACTCTCACTAATGTAAGTTTTATGAGTAATTTCATGGTTATTCATTCTCTCGGTAGGGGTCGATCTTGGGGTGCCAAGCTAATTCGTCACACCCTGCGTTATCGCTCACACATTACTTGAATTTTACATCTGGTAATTTTTTCACATCCGGATTTTTAAAAATCGAATAAACCTACTTGTGACCACTTTATCAAATGCAATCAAGTGCACTTGACAATTTGCGAATGCTGTTAAAGTCATTTAAGCCGGGGCTTTTAAAATATTCTGAGTACAGACATCATGTCATATTGCAGTTTTAATTTTCGGCCTTAAATGTATATTTGCCATTTGCAGCCTTATATTGTTGGAACGTATTAAAATTTAATAATTCCGTAAGACCGTATCGACTTAACCAAAGTGCTGTTATGTATAATGAATTTTATTTTTAAAAAACATTTATAGTATTGACGGAGATTAAAGTAATATATGAATATACTAAACTATACAACTGTAGTTAAATTATGTTGAATTTTTAACTTCAAGTACATACAATAAGTATGTCAAATGGAAAAGACTAGTTGCCCACGATACAGGGAATATTACACACTCTCATTTTACAGTACATGTTTAATAATAATACGGTATTTTATTCCTGAAATTACTACAATTAAATAATTATGTTACAAAATCTTAAATCTAGTTTATGGAACCCCATGGATTCCTCCTCCAACCCCTTCTAAAGTTCTCTTGCTTGGGCTTGCCGGGTCCATATGCCGAAGGCCACCTGCACCAAGTCAGATGGATATGGATGCCATTGTAGGGCTCTGTCACTTCACCGATTGTCTTTAGTTCAGCATCGGTAACATTTATTCTTTCTCTAACTGCCCTTCATTTTTCCGTGTGCCTGATTTTTAACATAGCTTAGCAGAGAGAAGTCTCTGTAGCAATTTGTGTTATGTGTAATAAAGCTTTTCTTTAATGTTTTTCCGTAATGTAAACATACGTGGCGGACCTTTTACATATTTCAATTATACTAATGATAAGGCAGTACGGTATTATATAGAGAGTGCATTCATGACGTGTGGAGGCTCGTTTACGTTGATAACATCCAACGTATTCAATGTTCGCCATTATAAGCTCATTTTGTCGGCTAACAGGGTGATGTGAGCTTAATTAAAATTCTGCACCATCAATCATTGGATTATTGATTTTGTGTCTCTCGCATTTGGCGCGCTGCCACTCCGTTATCAATTAGGTATGACGTGCTGACATTCTAAATAGTTGGACAAAATAAATAATTTACAGCAAGATAATTTTAATTATTAAAAAAGTGGGTTCGCGACTTCTGACGTCGTGTTTTTATTTATGATTTTGAACTGGAAGCGTACTTGTCCCAAGACCTCTAACAGTCATGGGTTATCTCAATAACGATTATATTTCATTCACGACAATATTTCATTAAAAAAGTATTTAATAGTCCAACGGTAAATGGGAAAGAGGTTTATTTAGTGTCAAGAAAAAATGCTGTCTATGGAAAAGTTTCCACGTAAGTAAGTACAAAGCCAGAAAACACACGATATTGTTTTATACACAATGTGACATATACAGATGCTCGGTGAAAAAAGCTTGAAATAAAATTCCAAATTTAAAAGTCCAACTTCAAATCTACATAACGTAAAGGATTTAAGAGTCCAGACGTTTCGCGTTATGGATACAAATGTAACGTATTTTTAATGCAACCACTCGATTCCGACTTTCATAGGATGCTTGTATAATTTTCTATACAATCTGGAATCTGGAGGGCAGCCAGAAGGACGGCGTAACTGCATTGCAGACGGCTTTTACCTACCACTTAGCATTTTAATCTCGGAAATAAGCTTAAATATCGCTTTTCATTGAGGTAATTACGAAATCAGAAAGTAAATGGATTTCGACAGATATAATCGCTGTAACATTTAAGAGTTGTGCAATCGTAATTAAAATTTACGTTAAGATAAATAGGATTAAAAGATTTAAAAATTAAAATGCTTGTCCTGTAAAAATCACTGTCAGAACTTACTTTAACTAATTAAGGTGTATTGTATGTAATGTCATACACCCGTATACGTAGGCATATTACCGAAATATAATATATTTTAAAGGGTTTCAAAATATCTCTCAACTTACTACAAACTTAAAAAAAAATTAACAACGCCAAATCCAAATAAAATTATTAAAAAAAACCAGTGACCTTAAATGGATTTCTGTAGTTTCGTGTTTTAATAGGAATATATCTGATCACCCTGACACACACTTTATGGGTATTCCAGTTTTATCTCGATGTTTTCCATTTCCATCCCTGAAGTCGTAGGTTCGATCCCCGGCTGTGCACCAATGGACTTTCTTTCTATGTGCGCATTTAACATTCGCTCGAACGGTGAAGGAAAACATCGTGAGGAAACCAGCATGCCTTAGACCGAAAAGTCGCCGGCGTGCGTCAGGCACAGAAGGCTGATCACCAACTTGCCTATTCGATTAACAAATGATCGTGAAACATATATAGAAATCGGAGGCCCAGATCTAAAAAGGGTGTAGCGCCATTGATTTATTTTCATTATTATTTATTTTAATAAAAATTATCAACATTTGTTTAAAATTGTTATTTTAGTAATAAAGATAATATCAGTAAAATAAGTATATTTATTATAGAACTTTCACTTCTCACAAGTTGTCACTTATTTACATGTAACTTAACACAAGTAACAAGTATAATACTTAAGGTTAACAAAGGAAGTATTTGGATGGTTCATTCATGTTGCAATAAAGCTGAAAGAGCGGAGGTCGGGACTTGAATGTGATGTTGTAGGCGGTTTACTGCAAGTCTTATGGGCCATATACTTACTAAGGACATCTTAACTCGGGAGTGAGTATTTAAAAAGGGAACATTATTTTTGTATTTACCTTACGAGGAATTTGACAGACATACGTCAATTTTGTCCAAAAAATTATTAGCTATTTTAACGTAAAATGTTTAACAATTACCCTAATAAACTTACCACCATATACCGCGCCAAAGATTTAAGTAATAAAACCTACATTTATGTTATCATTGCTTTCCGCTATTACAAGTGTATCTATTAATTATTTTCTTATATACGGGATAAAATACATAGGCGATAATTACTTACAATTTTTAGTCAAGACTTGATATGTTTGTTTATGTACCCGCATATAATGACAAAGCTAATTAACTAACAATTTTTCTTCTAAAAATTATTTATGTAAAGTTTACAATTACATATGTATGTTTTTATATATTTTTTCTTACACAGCTACAGGCGTGTCTAAGATCGATGGAACGATGATAGGGAAGAAAAGAATAGACCATATAAAGAATACAGCTTTAAGACAAACAACTAAGGTAATGTTTCAATAAAAATAAATAAACTAAAGTGGAAATGGTCACATGTCAAGAAGTACAGAAATGTGGAGCAAAAAAGTGCTAAACTGGTGGTGGTACTGCAAATGAAAAAGAGGAAGACAACTTCGAAGGTTGATAGAACAAATTAAAGAATCAGTAATAGACACGTGTTTAAATGTGAAAGTATCTGAAAATAAAAGCTATTATTATTATTATGATAAAAACAATATTGTCTAAACAAAATATATAAACGCCGAGGACCCTAACCGAGACTGGGCACATGTTTATGGGCCTTACAGATAAATGGTTTATCGCTGGTTTATTAATCGTTATATAGGCCTGTCGTATACAATGACTCTTAACATTAATGATCGCGAGAGAATTTTATATAGAGTTATAAAGAATGCATGTATCGTTGTTGTTATTTACGCTTCTGTAGGTGGATGAGGTTAATAAGTAAGATTCAATCACGCCTAAACGCTAACTATAATTTCCGTGTATCAATTTTTTTATTAATAGCAGCCCTAGTTCGCGCAGTCTCGGTTCTGAAACTTACGTAAACACAATATATGAAACGATACGCTATGCTACCCTAGTTTTAGGTAAGTCACTTCGAGAAACAATATTAAACAATATAATATTTACGTAATATTTTTTTACTTTTCTTTTTAATATACAGTCATGCGAATTCAATTTCGGCTTGTTAAGATTGTAAAATATCATTCACAAAGTAATTTTTTTAGCTTTAACTAACCTAAAGACTAAAATTGTGTTTATGTTGTGACGAAGAGCGACTATATAGCTTCCGTTACTCACCAACAATGACCATTTAATTCTTGGTACAGGTGAAAGTTGTTATTTCCGATATTTTTTATTATAAAATACACTATCTACCCTAGACAAAATGTAGCAACAATATAGCCCTCATATCATGTTGAATTATCGTAAAACGTTCCATTTCTATTAAATTTGAAGCATTCTAAATTACCCCAATGTTATGGCGATTATTGTTAGCATTCAATTCTTCGGAAATTCCATCATTTATTTTGTCACATTTAGTTGTCTCTAGGGGCTAATCTGCGGGCCCCGGGGGCTGAGATGTGTATCACTGTATAATTTATACCTTAGGGACGGTTGCACCTTTATTAGAAGATAAATTGCAGATTATAATAGGTAACTTGATTCCATCGACTGATATATTTTATTTTTTATTATAAAATTTACAACGAAGGGCCGTTTTTTATTAACATGAGAATTATGGACGCATTAACTTCTATGAAAATAGTGAATGAGAGAAGGATGTTGTGAGAATCTTTAATATATTGCTAAACTATAATCAAGATATTGATATATTAATAAAATATACTTTTTATTACTCACTTAAGATAATTCATAAAATACTACAGACATGTATGTTCTTTTGCTGTGATTACTAGGCACATACTTGTATTTACCTACGCTACAATAAAGTCACTAGCTTTATGTATTAACTATACGTTATCATATTATGTACTAATGTAGCAGTAAAACAACGTTTCTTTAATATAACAACTGTCATTAATACGAGAAAATTTACAGACTTAAATATTATTTGTATAACCTGCCAAATTTATTATCTATGGAATATTCGACATTGAAAATTCAGTCTTTACATGCGCATTCGAATCGTCAATTCGAAGTGCATTTTAGATTTATTGATTTAAAACCCTATTCCAGAATAATCAGGTCATCGAACTAGTGATAAATTAATTTAACGACATTCAATTTTATTCCTGTTGTAATGATTAGTATCATGGTTATTAGGATGTGTGCAATGTGCATCTATATTAGTTAATTACCATTATATTATGCAGGCGATTATGTCTCTATATGAGCGAGATGTTAATAGTTACGACCCGCATAGTTAGTAAAATTGACAACATAATTAAATAAACACAATTATAACATTCCTTCGTTTAGAATAAATGATAGAAACAAAAAAAATATTTTATTTTTAATAACTTCATTCTTTCTCTCTTCATACTATATATATTGGATGAAACTTATAGATAAATAAATAAAAATAAAAATGTGTTAATTCATTTTAAGTACATATGCATTACAATGTGTAAGATTTGGGAACCTTTTTAAGTTAAAAATACCTGTGTCAGGGTTTCCAGCTCTTTCATAACAAACATCTATATATGATTTATTACATCTTTTGTTTTTGTGTTAGATTTTTCAACTGTTATCAACACGCTTAGATAATTCTTGTATTATTACTTCTATAGATTATTGCAATACAAATTAAGTAAAATAGTTATATAGATTAAAATAATTAATTATTAAAAATATATAAAGTGCGTCCAAATACCGAATGGGCGAAATTGCCTTTTTTCTAAGTACCCATAGAAAATCGGTAGAAGAAAATATATATGCCTGGCATATCTTTGTTCCGAAATCTTCGATTACCAGTGTAAAAAATTTCTTTTACTAAGTAATGAGTGACGATTACGAAAACTATGCAAAAATATGCTATTAAGGGTTGTAGCACCATTCAATTATTATAAGAATAGTAAACTATTACATCTAAACTATGTATTACCATAGATTTCTTCATTCTGTTTTTAACTAGTACTTCAGTATACAATTATTTTTTATTTGAATCTTAACCGTGGACGTTCCCCCAACCTTGATTTACCCTTAGCATTGAGTTTCTTTAAAAACTTTGTACCCTAATTACGAACGTGCGTTCCTTTTTGTTCCGATAAGAAATCTAATATTCTCCCCTCATTTTGTAGTTTTCTAGAGTCCATTAAATGAGTCCCTTAGTTTTCGCTAAATAATACACCACACGGTAACCGAGGGGCTAAACAAAATGGTAGAGTACCGGAACTAAGCATAGGCCACAGGGAATAAGTGAACGTGTTGTGGTAAGTAACTGTCACACAGCCAAATATGTACTGTATTATGTACTGTACTCAGTATCAGGATGTTACTATCTACTTAGGAACGCTTAGATAGAAACTTAACAACGTTGTGAAGTTTTATAAAAATTACACGTCTTGTATTCAATTACACACATTGATGTGAATTTAAAAAATCGTGAAATTATTTTCTTCAAGCCGTTGCGTCATCGTAACAAGTTTTTAGCTGTGAGTATTTTTACTTAAACAGATATCTTAAAGTCAGAAAAGGTTGGCTTTAAGTCAAAACAATCAATCTAATATCAGATACCGGTAGAACGCCATAATGTCGTCTTTGATTTATATCCTATTGGATCTCAGTAATTAAATAAAAAGTGTAAAAAATATTTCTAGCCAATTTCTTACATCAATGCAACCAAGCAGTGCTCCCAATAGCAGATGTGCAGTGGTGACTCACGATGGCTCAATTACACATTCGATACTTTTTCTATTTGTATTCTTGTCGATCAAAACCACGTCACTATAACGCATTAAAATTTAATTTATCTAATATTTTCGTACAAAATGTGATCAATTTCAAAAATAATTTAGAGTTACATTCATGATTTCAACCTAGAAATAGATTTTACACGTGCCCTGGTTGAGAAAAGCAACCCAACCACCAGCCAGGTTTTGATTAGAATTGTAAATTATTGCCTGGAATGAATATCCAAATAAATATTTATTAAAACTCCTGTTTAAAGTGTATTTAAAGACAATTCACGTAAATATTATCAACAATATATAGTTATTCTATAAAGTTTCGAATAAATCACAAATGAAAATGTTTCCTGCAAATGAGACAGGACATTCTAATTCTGCTTGTCTTGTCTTAGCTGTCCAATCTTCCGCTTCAAGCTTATTACCATAATGTACTGCTTCATCCTGACGTATAACACTTATCTAAGAGATCCTTGTTTTGTCCCCACTAAAAGGAAATGCTTGTAGACATAAATAAACTCCAGAGAAACTCATGTCATTGTCAATCCGTGTTGATCTTCTCTTTTTATAGAACGTTCTCGAAGTTGACCCTCGTTTTTTGTCGCATATGTTTCGGATTAGCGGTTCACGGAACGTTTCCATTTGTCCGACCTACCGCAGAACTATGTTATAACTTTCAGCTAATCCCATGTAATTCATTGACGCGTTTACGTGCGTGCATTCAGAGAACGCTATATATAGAACCCTGCAGAGAATTAACTTGTTCAAGATGATCGTTAATGTTGAAGATTTTTTGCGTGATTTCAGCTGTATTGATTTATTAGGGATTATTGAAAATACAGTTGGAAGGGACTTTGGTTCGCTATTTTCGCGTATATGTAAATCTAATAGTCATGAAAAAAATACTCAGTCTGATTCGCCGTTTTAACTTAAGATGCTGATCTATCTAGAATGTGAAACAATAAACGTACACAATTTGGAGCACAGTGACAATATAACATGAACTAGACGAGACGATTGATTTAGTTTTAATTAATTTAGTAAATAATATAGTAACCGATCGATGTTACGATTTTAATCATAATTAGTATTAATGAGAGAATTTTAACTTATACCAATTAATTATTTATACTTAAATTAGTTAGGCTAAACTAATGAACATGAGCAGTGTTGGCCTAGTGGCTACAGCGTGCGACTCTCATCCCTGAGGTCGTAGGATGGATTTTCTTTCTATGTGCGCATTTAACATTAGCTCGAATGGTGAAGGGAACCATCGTGAGGAAACCGGCTTGCCTTAGACCCAAAAAGTCAGAAGGCTGATCACCTACTTGCCTATTAGTTTAACAAATGATCATGAAACAGATACAGAAATCTGAGGCCAAGACCTAAAAAGAAGGCCATAGATTTTTTTTAAAACTAATAAACACAGTATTCAAGTCAATCCACTGTACAATCAACCTGCAGATGTTGTTACTGTCAGTAACTCTGTGGACAGTAACAACATTAAAAGGTCTATGCGATCATTTATTATTCATTCTTAATGTGGCGTTGTTTTCGTTGTTGAATGGTTCACATTAGACGTTTCGTTTACGTGATTACCGTGTCGTTTGCTCACTTAGCTTTAGATTAGATTTTAGTTTTAGTAACGATGGAGTTTCTTGTTGGTTAATAAAATTTGACATTTAAAACAAAGGTGTGTTAACTGAATGGATTGTTTAAGTATTATTTATTAATTAACATTTAATTGCATTACGTATTTGGTGTACTTTCAGTTAACATAAATTAAGGAGGTACCGGGCGGCCTTATCGAAGAGAAGGAAAATAGATATACTAAACTGAAGTATTTCCGGACCAATTCTACTTAGGGTCAAGAAAAGAGCGTACCAATTCTTGAAAGGCCGGCACTTGCGAGCCTTCTGCCAATGTGCCAATCTATTGTCTGATTCTTACCCAGGCTCTGACTATACAAATTAATAAATACATACAATAATTATTATCAAGCATTTTGTAATATGAATTTTGTAACTTTTTAAAATACTATGGTATAAAAGAAAAAAAAACAGTGATCACTTCTATCTTTTGCGAACCAGCGGACTGTGGAATCGACTACCAATAGAGAGAGAGAAGCCCCTTCTCTTGTTCTCTCTCTCTCTCTCTATCTCAACTTCATATATACTAACAAATGCTGTACACAAAAATCAAACCTAATAAAACAAATCATCATGCGGTTTCGAAAACATTTACGATCCTTAACGGATAAATAAACAAATCGAAAACCGAAATATTTATACAAGTTTTGAAAACAATAATATTCGGATCGGCTAAACAGGGACACTTTGTTTGCACAATGATCGTGTTCTTACAAATCTGTGACGCGAGGCAGCTGGATCTGAGAAACAGCTGTTGGGCGAAGAGCTCTTCAGTCTCGACACTCTTTACAGAGCACGATATTATTGAGGCACAGTCATAGCGATGCAAAATAGCTAACTCATTATTTTATTATTAACGATTTAAACTAACAATAATTACTTGTTTGACAACATAATCTTTATATCAAATTCTGTGCGTGTATTTGTAATTAAACTCGTCTTTCATGGGCGGATTTTGATTGAATGTTTTTGTGTGTCGAGTGGATTCAAGTATGGCTGAGATTTACAAGAAGATTTTGTTTAAGACATGTGTACAGAACATCTGTCTGGCCCGCTACTATACTATTTATACAAATAATATAAATGTTATCTATTCATATAAAGTAGCAAATATATTTAACTCGGAGAATTAGTATTAACATTTTAGGATACGTGTTACGGCTTGTCAATAGGATCATAAATATTTTCTTATATAATGAGTTGTCATAATAAAGGTTCATTCTTACATTATAACCAAACATGTTTTTCTTTTCTATAGTGTATCATTAACTATTTAAGGTAAGGTAACTGCTTCTTTAGTCTGTGGTGGTTCTCATACAAACTAAAGTTTCTCAACGCTTTTCATTCAAATTGTTGTAGAGTGGTGTTTAACGGTGTTCAATAAATTGCGTATTTGTTTGAAGTTTATATAATTCTGTTCTTTGTATTTGCATTCTAAATTTGAAAGGTCAGTAATCATTTGAGAGTTCGAGTTAGAGATTGTAAATTCTTCAGCGAATAACTGAATGGATGACGTATGCATTTTGATAATAACAGTCATTCATAAGATAAATTGAATATCTATTGCTACATAGAAAGTCAAAGCTAGCGATAAAAATTACGGAGAAAAACGGCCGACTACGGGATTTTGTCTATTCGTTGAAACTTTAAGATTTTTGTCTAAATTCTTTACTTAAAGTTTATTTGTAGCCTATAATTCCATAATTCTTAATGGACATCGAATATAAACAGTTATTGTTTTGTTTGGTAGGAACGATAGGGTTACAAAAATATTCAATTTGTTATTTGGTAAAAAATTAAAAACAAAACAAATTTGTACGCATTCAAAATTCAAAATAGGTATAATAGTGACATTGACAGCAATCTAGTGCGTCGATTGGCGGTGTTTAACGAGGCGTTCAACCCCGCTGTCATGTCGATCGGCTAGTCCGTATGCATTTATGATGTCTGCTTTGTGATTTATATTTATTGACATGATGGATACATTTTATTTAGACGTACCTGTGTACTCAGAGAACGTACACCACAAATGTGTTGATAGATTATAGGTTAAGCATTAGGACTACAGAATTTACTTATTGTAAATTATGAATAATACATTTTAGAGGATGCCCTAACGCCTTGCTTGAATATATGGCAGAATTATTTAACCGTTCGAAAGTTTAAGCAAGTATGTTGGTGACAAGTGTTTATACTTCATATAAGTTTATATTTATCTAATTTGTGGATTAGAAATACTAACCTACTACTACATTAATCTTCAACTTTTATTATTTTCAAAGGATTATATCGAATATATTTCATGTAATCGACGTTATTTTGTTTTAATGGGATTGCTGAAAGCGATTTATACAAAAGATTCCCCTTACCTGTAACAGTAATTGGAGTACCCTTTGTAAAAGCTTTTTAGGAATTTAAGGTCCATTGCGAAATTGTATCGCTTTGTAACGACATCACTAAAAAAAAAGCATTGAAGCTTCATTGAGATTTTTTGTACTAGAACTTTATATACGCCGACGAATTGTCATCTGTCTAGTGTTTTTTAAGACAGTTGTTCCATCAAAAAGATAATTATAAATTATACTTTATTTAATATAAGGCATGGAATAAAATGGTTAGTAAAATAAAAAAAATCACCAAAACAAACCATATATTTAAGTGTAATAAACGCATAAAAATTATATTACTCATAAACCTGCCTTATATCAATAATAATTAATTGTGACTGAGGCTATCTAATATATATATAATATATAGGATATATATATATATATATATATATATATATATATATATATATAAGTTAATAAAACAAACAAAACGAAATTGAACCTTGAATAAAAATTAAAAAACACAACTAATCTAACGTTACAGTTTTTAATAAAAAAAAAGTCCCCAAGCCGCATCTGTCTGTATGAACACTATAAAGTAATAACAAGTGAAATTGTCTAAAATTATTGGTGGACCAATAATTTTTCAAGACTGCAAGAATCTTTTCCAATACGAAATCCACGCTTAGGAAGCTGTGTGCCGAAGCTAGTTCTATAATAATTACATCGAAGTAATTTTAAATTATTGTATTGATTAAGATCGTCTAAACTAACAAACTGAGCAGTGTTGGCCTAACATAACTTGGCTTCAACGTGGGAATCTCTTCCCTGAGGTCGTAGGTTCGATCCCCGGCTGTGCACCAATGGACTTTCTTTCTATATGCGCATTTAACATTTGCTCGACAAGTGAAGAAAAATATCGTGAGGAAACCGGCTTGCCTTAGACCCAAAAAGTCGACGGCGTCTGTCAGGCACAGAAGGCTGATTAGATTAGATTAACAAATGATCATGAAACAGATACAGAAATCTGAAGCCCAGACGTAAAAACTAAAACAAAATCTTAACAAACTTATTTTTTTACTTGTGAAAAATACACAGTAAACTTTACTAGGATCTAGTGAATTTTAACTGACCATAAACCTTGGTAAATGTGTCCCGAACTTACCTCTATGGTCCATGTGGTTTAACGCGCAAATACAGTGGCTTCCGACCTCTGTCTGTCGCTACAGGTAACCGTATATCTTCTGAAATAACAATATTAATTCAAGTGAAATAAACGTTTGCCAAAGTCTGTGAACGACTAGGAAAGTTATATTGAATAGCGGTTAGTCTATTAAAACCCATATTTATGAAAAAGAAAAGGTTGTATATATATCCATTAATAATACACAATAGTACCAGCTTCATATCTTCACATCATACCCTTATTAGGCATTCATATCATTTATATTATAATAATCTATTATTAATTCGATAGTTGTAAATATATAAAACAAAATACTATAACCTTTTATAATTTATTTGTAAACGTAAACGATACACATTTTTTTTCATTTGTTGGATTAAAAATAAAATGTCTTATTAGGCTTAGCGGTAAAATTTAACTTGAGTATTTCCAAAAAGTACTCGATGTTAATTTCGAAGGGTGTTACCATGACAACCATGGGATCTTATCTAGGTATAGGTATATGCTATAAATGGCGAGTCTAAAGCCCAGAGGGTATTGTTTTACATTGTTCTGTTTTATTATTGGTATTTGTAAAGAGTAATACAAATAAAATAGCTATACGTAATATATAGAATGTTCTACAATTTTCACTATTAAATAACTAAATAATTTATTTGCAAGAAAGTTGTTCATTTGAATCAATCAATTTTAAAAATCTACACAATTATACAAAATTACGCATGCAAATTTCATATTAACTTTCATTAACTCATATAATAATAACAACACGATGTCATAATAATAAGTTAAGCTATTTATAATATTGTTGTCAAACTTATGGACCGACTCGCCCTCGTTATATAAAAAATATCACTTTCCCCTTGAAACCATTACACGGCAGTGATCTATAACTTCTGGGAAGGTGATTAAATAGTTTGATAGCCATGGCGTAACAATGCTTTGAGTACATCGTGGTGCAACACGCTGGCTCCTACAGCCGTGTTGGATGAAGTTTCTTCAGCAATTTAAATTTGTAATAAACTCGATATTGTCAAAATACCCATTGCTACATTTTTCTGAGTAATAAAAACTTTATTGACATCCCCCATAAAGGCTATTTCCCCATAAATGGATACCATAGCGCAGAAGTGAGCCAACATAGCCAGATTAGCAATAATTTCTGCGTGTTTTGAAGCCACTTTGCGAATTTGATTTAAAGCAATCAAAGTCAAAGTCAAAAATCATTTATTCATATAGGTAACACAATGTAAATGCTTTTATTTTTACATTTACTGCCAGTTCTCAAATCCAGGCCGTAAAATGGAAGAGCAGAACTGGCAATAAACTCTCCGCCACTCTTTTTAACCGCCGAAGGATAAATGACATAGGAAAACGATGTTTATGTGTAAATATATTATATCTACTAAGAGTGAATTGTAATGCCGCCGAGTAAAGTCGTTCAAACAGTAATTTATAAGTCTGCGTATAATTATGCTATATGTTATAGCATCTAAACGCCAGGATATTCTCTGTATAACACATATTTTATCCCTTTAATTAAGTCATGTAATTCTAGGTACTCCTGTAATTAAATTCCAAGTACGTTGAAAACAGGTCGGGGTTAAAGTTCGGGAAAATCCAAGCCATTGTTTAAGTTTGTTCAAAGCCACGCATCGCAAGGGCTGTTATAATACAAGCGAATTTCAAATTTATTTTTGAACCTTCATCCCTAGCGTAATTTATTTTGAAATTATACCACTAATTGGTGCTCTTTCGCTCATTTTTAGCTTTTTATATAAAAATCCTGTTTTTCAGGCTATGTTGCTATGCGTTTGAATAGAGACCAAGGTTAAACTAACCTCTTTTTCTAAAACGACTATCTCAGTCTCAGTCAGTTGTAAACACTAAGCCAAGAAGTAAAATAGTAAATAGCAAACAATTTTGGCTTTTTAGGCATTGGCTACTTGCCTTTAATAATAATAATTTATTACGTCGATAGTAATATAAAACAAATTCTTAATATCAAGTCGTAGAAACCCAGAGATTAAGGATCTGAAATGCAGTCGGTGCAATAACGTGTTCGATCCGTGAACGTTTAGCTTGAGTACCATCCAATGAACGGCGAGATTCCACTAAAGCCAGTCATTTCATTAGCATAATCCAATTGTGATTCCTAATTCTATTGAAGACTGGATTTTAAAGGAAACGTTTCACTGGTAAAATAGCAAAGGTCGTTGATTCTAGAAGAAATACGTAAAATAACAAGAAAATATGACCATTATATAGAATATATAAAAACGTATTTTACTGACGTAGACATTTTATATGATTGCTGAATTAATACGTATGGCGGAAATAATAACAAACAAAATTTGTGCTTTTCATCAAGAGACAGATCATACTCACTGCGCGATTCAAGTGTCTTTACAAAAGTTTGTTCTGGATGACAATGGGCTTTCAACGAGTAATATAGTAAATATTGAGCAGCCGAAGCAACTGGACTAAGTGGCTTAAGCGTGTGACTCTCATCCCTGAGGTCGTAGGTTCGATCCCCGACTGTGCACCAATGGATTTTCTTTCTACGTGCGCATTTAACATTAGCTCGAATGGTGAAGGAAAACATCGTGAGGAAACCGGCTTGCCTTAGACCCAAAAAGTCGACGGTGTGTGTCAGGCACAGAAGGCTGATCACCTACTTGCCTATTCAATTCACAAACGATCATGAAACAGAAACAGAAATATGGGGCCCAGACCTAAAAGGTTGTAGCGCCATTGATTTATTTTTTAGTTTATTTATTATAAACAAAAAAATTATTATAATTAGTTTATTTAGTTTATTTATAATAAATAAAAAAGCCTTTTATTTATTGACAAATCAAAGTAAAGTAAACTTAATCCTATTATCATATTAAAAAGAAAATAAATTACACTTATTTTTATCTGTACTATAAATAATCCGCAGGTGAAACCTCCTTCAGACCTCCAGCTACCTCTCATGGGCAAACTGATCCAGCCGTTTTGATGATGTCATCCGCCCATCTCGTGAGCGGTCTCCCTACGTATCGATCCCAATAGGACCTCCCCACCTGTCCATCATCGATCGTTCGTTCCCTTAAGGTCCCTTATGCTTGTTTCCATTGAAGCTTTAGAACATACTCAAACTCAAACTCAAAATATCTGTATTCATATAGGTAAACAAGTACACTTATGAACGTCAAAAAGAAGTTACATTAATTGTAAATATTGGCAAGTCAAGGGCGTAAAGCGGGTAAGATGAACTGGCAAGAAACTCTATTTAATCGCAAGTATTGAGTCATACAAATTGTTTGAACTGGAGCAAATCAATCCCAAGGATTAGGACCATTTAAGTATTCGACAAATTTATAAAAAGCTTTATTGATTAATTTACGTAATTTAGGGTTGAGACTAGTATAAAGTAGATACTTGTAATAATGCCTAAATTCATCCAGCCACCACTTAGAAATGGTTAAATTACTAAATAAAACCTTTAAGAAACGCATTCGATATTTGGTGTTAAAACAAAATGCTAATAGCCGTAGAATCTATAAGTCACGATTTTCATCTATTTATATGGATGTCTTTGTTTTCAATGCGGTAGTATGCTAATGCCGATGTAGTCCTACTTGCACGTTCAGAAACTGACTATTATAATTGCAAAACTCCTTAATCGTCTTCTTTAATAGCACTATTATTCCAAGCAAGCGTACTCAGATTTGGAAATATTTTGTATAGAATATCGATGGGAATAACGGAAAGTTTAACATTAAATATAGTTTCGATAATATGTATTACATAGACTTTATTGATGTTTAATGTTATATTACAAAAAAACCAGTTATAACATTTAGGTAATATTGTGAGTATTGTCTATAAAAATAAATAAATTAATGTATTGTCTATGGTAGATACCAGGAGATGGAGAGTTTGGAGTTGTCATATGCCAAAATTTTATGTAATATAAATACAGAAAATGAATGGCAGCTAAAAACATTGTTTCGTACTATTTAATTTGTGATTTCGAATGAAATTATTTTTACGTGTAAAGAGTTCAATGCGTCATTGTCCATACTTTTTTTTATTAATAACTTATAGTAGAATCTTTATCATGAAACCATAGGAAATATATATCTACATTTCCGTAGTGACTTCGTAAATGGAACGGGAAAGTTTAAATAGGAAAAAGTGAGTGCAGTGGGGAGATAGTGAAAAAGAAGCGAGCAATTTAAACTTTTACAAGAGCCTCACCGCATTTTATAAGTTAAAACAGGAAATTACATGACATGGCAACTTTGGCGATTTTCGCGGTTTTATTTAAGATTGTGAACAACTTAATAAGTTTTATTGGATTAAACTGTACGCCGATTTAATTTTGATAATAATTGTGATTTAAATAAATATACAGTCACTGTTTTATTGAATAAATTATATCTTTACTAATATTTTAAAACTGTTTTGAGGCATGGGCTAATCTATCTGCTTCTTCGAAATGAAAAATCTTTATTGTGTTTGATAGATCATTTATCGTATAACATTACGAAACAACGAAAATACCAGAGCATCAATAAAACATGTTTCAAGAACTGGAAAAAAATTAACGTATTTAGAACTTCCGATGTGTGTAAAGGTCAATGTTGTGAAAATTATCTTAGAAACAATCAGAAAATTAATAGAATGTATATTTTAAAGATAAGTTTTTTTATGAAATCGCGAGGAACAACTAACTTGAATAACATTATTTTTATTTATTATATATCAACTATACAGCATTTATTCAACGTCTTAGGTCTCTACTTATTGCTTGTTGATTTATTTACATATATAATAAGCATTTACAATATGGTAATATTCATAGTAATAATAATAATAAAAAATGTGCGAATATAAAACTAAAATAAATTTAAAAAGTTTGGTCCCTGCGGTAGTGTTCCTTTAATGCTGGAATCATTTCGTCACTTTATTGCGATACTTATAAAGGATCAGCTCTGGCGTCCGGGCGCTTACCTAAATCTTTAATTACAACCGAATATACATTTTATAGACCATTTGAAATATAGATATATATATATATATATATATTATTGAACGTCGGACAGCTATTCTTATAAAAAAGCAAAATCGTATATATTATAGGCAATGGATTTTTTAATAAGTGCATTTTGTCGTATATTTATCACAAAATTGAGATACGTGAAGTCGGTATCTCTGTATTATTAGTCTTGTCTTGTCTTGTCTTATTAGTTGTATCTCGGTATTTCTGTACCTTCGCAATTACTGCAATACAAGTAAGTATTTCAGTCGTAATTTATGTAAAATTACCTTCGTAAGATAAGTTAATAAACATAATATTTTTATTTCACCTTTAGAAGTGAAATATTTGTGTCTTGTATTCGTGATTTAACGTAAACAAAACATCGATATAGCGTGCGAGGCGTGAGTCGAAACAATGCTGCATTTTAATTTTCTACTTGCATCTCTAACAATGGGACCATAATAGGTCCATAGATGAGAACCCCATCGCTTTGTTCATTCGCTGGAGACTAACAATACCTGCACCACGAACTTGCATTATCACTGAACTAATGGGTTTTGTCTGTACCTAGTCCCGGCTAAAGCGTACTTGATGAATGTTTATGTTTCATACAGCGTGATGACTTATTTTAGAAAAAGATCACCACTGTATAACTTGGGATTTATATGGTATTGTAAGGCAAAGGTGATTGTATTAGAAATTACTTTAAATTAAAAAAAAAACTGTTATTATTATTTGCAATATTTATTTAGATATGACACAAGTCCTTAACGCATTTACGTGTGTAGTAAGTGATTAGTGAACAAGGGAAAAGATCACGTGGCCATTCACCAACCAGATGGACCGATCAAGTGAAAGACTTATCGTCCTCAAAACTGTACACTGTCATAAGAGAGGCGCTGGCCAGAAACTGATGGAAGCATATAGTCCGCTCTAGATGCTTCGTTCCTGACCACGACCCTCAGACAGGATCTGCGAATTAAAGAGAGAGGGTAAGTGATTAGCTATTGTAAAATATAAATTTTGTTACATCACTCATTATTAACAGCATCTTACAAAACTTACGCCCAGGCATCGAACCGGCTTTAATAAACAAAATGTTTTGCCCCTATATTCAATATATATAATATATATAATAAACAAATAATTTTAGTCCTCTTTGCTAGTAAGTATAATTTAAAATCCTAACCTAACTTAAACAATAAATATTTAAAAAGATAAATAAACAGCCTACTCGTGTAATTTGCAACTGAGTAGTTATCTATAGTACTACTGTACTACTATAGTACTGAGGATATTGTTCTTAATGCCTCACAAGCTTCATAGAAGTGATGCCGTTCTTTTCATTTATTAAAAGGACGTACCTATTTTTAAAAGGCCGGCAACGCACTTGCGAACTTTCTGGCAATGTGAGTGTCCATGGGCGGCGGTTTAACTTAATATTAGGTGAGACTCCTGCCCGTTTGCCTCCTATTATATAAATTTATAATTAATAAACGGTTATTAATTAGAATATAAAAAATCAATAGAATCTAACTATCTATTTTGTCAATTATTTTACTAATTATATTTGTCGCAGTTGAAATTTTATTATGACTTTTAAATATTAACGTTTTTTATAATTAATAAATCATATAAACTATCTTCAGTCAATAATGGAGATGGCAAAATGACATAGAAAAGCAGTGTATGTATATATTTTTATTGAACAAGTTTTTAATCTTTTTAATTTCTTTCATAATCCACATTACCCATACAGGATATTTTGTAAACTTGTAATGCCTGTGGTTCCAATTCGCCCGCACGTCATTATTCAGGTTTAAAGAGCGTTATACCTCAATTTATCAATGCTTAAACCATCATTTGTTTTACGACTGCTATAAGTGGGAAAATTAACAATACGATTTTGAAACAATGATTCTATTTATAATAAAAGATTTCTTTATACTTGATAAAAAATAAATCAATGGCGCTATCTTTTTGGGTCTGGGCCTCAGACTTCTGTATCTGTTTTATGATCATTTGGTAATCTAATAGGCATGTAGGTGATCAGCCTTCTGTGATTGCCGAAAGCTATCAACTTTTTGGGTCTAAGGCAAGCCGGTTTCCTCACAATGTTTTCCTTGACCGTTCGAGCGAATGTTGAATGCGTACATAAAAAGGTGCACAGCCGGAGATCGAACCTACGACCTCTGGGATGAGAGTCGCACGCTGCAGTCACTAGGCCAACACTGCTCTAAACTTTAAACTTGATACTAAAGCCATCTATATCAATAACGTATTCATCTATTTTTTTTAAACAGATGTCAAACGGAAAGGATGTTTTCCTAATATGTATTAAATAATTTTGCTACGAATGGACACCAAAAATGCCAGAACTTACGTTGCCGGTTCTTTACATCTATGGTCGTTATCAGAAGAAATAACGAAAAAAAATAAGTAAAAAGTTTGATCTAAAGCCTATCAACCTATCACAATCTCTCGCCATTTTTTTAATTGCGCTTGCTAATGCAGTAAACAAGGTTCTCTTAAACTGGTTAAGGAGTGTTTGAAACAATATCAGTAAGACATTGTAAATCAAGTTATCGCTACGCACGTAAATCCTCACAGGCGATAACTTAACTAAGTACATGTTTATCGTTTGCTTTTAACTTAAGTGTAGCTTTATCTTCCTTTTAGGTTTCACACACTTCGTATGCGCAATACCTATTGAAAATAGAGATTTAAAAAATCTCCTATATTTTTAATTTGGTAAAGGGTTTGTTCTATTCTATTCTATTGTATTTCCCATACAATTGCTATTCGTTGCTATGGTTACTTATCATGTTATTGTGTTATTTGTAACACGTGTTATCATATTTGTAATTTTGTGTCTGTATCAAACAAAACTTAGCTTTAATAATAGATAACGCCACAAATAAGCAATTATAATACATAATAATTTATTAAAGATACAATGTTAGAGATCGATAAATGATTGCAACTGCGACTGTAGTGTATTGTCTCTAACATACAAATTATTATTAAGATCCCTTTAAAGCAATTTCATAGGGACAGCAAAAAGGAACGGAACGACGAAACGGAAAACCTTCTCGTAACATTGCACTGTATTAGTTTCTAATAATAGTATTCTATTAATCATCGTAAGATGTGATCGCTTAAAACATCCCCATAACAATTTTTATGTGACAAAACCCAAGGGAGTTAGATCAAGTTAACGACACCATGTGTTGATATTCTTGCCACGCTCTCACAGTGTTTGTCACCAGGGCGTCTATTCATGAACTATTCGATAGTTTTTTGTTGCGTTTGAAATTTCCAGCTACAGATTTTTTCGTTATCTAACAAGGAAGTATTACTATGCATGTTTTTTTATCAGCTAATGTGTAGACATTGAATTAAGTTATACTTTAAGTGCTAAGTCATATGTGTGGTTTAAAAGGGTTACAAACATTTATTTTGTACAAAAACTTATGTGATTTCTAGGTACTGTATTATTCAAACTTTACTTGTAGTAGGCATTCAATACTTTAGTTTTAGGAAGTCTTCACTCTTTACCAATATTAAAATCGTAATATTAGATAAGAATATAGGCTCACTGCCTAATAAAAATATGTTAAAATAGCTTCATAAAAATACAGTAAACATGTCACCTATGTTTCAAAATACGAATTTGCTTCCGCGTCTTTTGACTTTATTTTTAAAGTTTTTTGGCTTAATTTTAAATACGTTTAGTGTGAAAATAGTCCCCTGTCAGCGCAGCAATGCCGTAAAACTGTCTGCCCGTCATCGTAGGCGTGTCGAGGAAGTTTTATGGTGCGACTGAAGATCAGGGCGTTGGTACTTTACATTCATTACCAAAAACTGCTGATCGTTGTTATTTTTGGCCCCTACTGAGTTCTCCATACTTAGGTGTAGAATAACAACGAAATTGAATTCATAATATATATGACTCATTTGTTTAGTTACAGGCTCTTTTGTATCGATCGGTTTTTGGTTCAATATTATGATATATATTATGAAATTCAACGTTGTTTACTTTAACGACAAAAGATGTGAAATCTAAATGGATACCAAGTTCAATGATCAGTTCTGAAATTTATAAATAACATAAAATACTTTATAACAACCTAAAATACAATTTCTAAAACTTTGGAAAATATATGACGTATCATATGACGTTCTTATATACAGTAAATTTGTCATGTTTATGTGAAATATATTTTGCCTTATGTCAAAAGTGGGTCCAAATGGTTCGTGTAACTCTTGCTCACCAGTTATGTAAGCTTGAACTTGCTGGCTTCTATACGCTATTTTCTTATAGTATTATAAGTATATTAAATACTATAAGAAAGTTGCGTATTATATCGTAGATTTAGATGGATAAATTATTACATCCGTAAGCACGCCACGATATGTGCAAAATATAAATAGTAATAAAACAATAATAATTTTCATATATTCGTAATTCATATGTTTCCTTAATAATAATTAAGTTCCTTACATTTAGAATAACTCAAACCATTAATAACAATAATCTACAAACAACCATTACAAAATACAGATAAAAATTTATCATACTAATTAACGGCAACGTTTTATGGCAATAAAAATAAATTTACTGATATTTTAATGAATTCTCTGACGTTATCAGCGTATATTGAATAAACGTGGTTCATTGAATAAACAAGGAACGATAAATCATTTAGTACTTCCTAAATTATTTCACTTATCAAAAATGAACTAAAAACTGGGGGCAGCGGTCACCGATAGGTCTCATAAATCATTGTTATAATCGTGTTTTATTTCTAACATATGGGAAACGTTATTTTGTAATAGCTATAAACATTTTATGCCTATTTATAGGCAGACTTACGGCGTTAAATCGATAGTGTTTCCGAACCCCATTCCAATCTTATATAGTTCACGCCATGTGATTCCCTGTTTGTGGCAGCGCTACAAATACTAAATATAATAAGGAATTGCTAGACAATTAGTGTCAACCGGCTCGGCGCAGTTTTGCAATTTCTGAATTATTTAAATGAAATAAACAAGTATTTAATTATTGTATATGGTCATATTTATAACCATTCTAGCTGCCCCTGCGAACTTCCTTTCGTCTTAATATTATTTTTTGCTTAGTCTACCTTTTATAGTAGCTACATACTAACATATGGAACATTTTGCTATGCTTCGTCTTATTCTAATTTTTCTCCACACAAAAAATATACTCGGAGTTCAAGAAGTAAACTTTAAATAAAATACTCGAATTGGTCTAGCCCTCTTCGAGTATAGCGCTTAGGAACCAATTTCGCGAATATTTTTATTTAAAGAGATAGATAATTTTATTTATTTAAATGAACAAATCAATTTAAAACAAGATTTTAGCTAGTGCAATTCTAGAAATACTGGCCACTGATAGAAGTCTCAAGATAATAAAATTACTTCAGAGCTATTATTATCTAGGCGCCCTAGCCACAGCGTAGGCTGTCAGATAAGACCTAATTATACTTGCAAATGACAAAAGATATATAAATAAGCAAGTAACCACTGGATACGAATAAAATAATGTCTGAATAGTATCAATACATATAATATAATTGTTATATGAGGGATAAATAAACAGATACAAATATTTTATGATGGTGTGACTATCGCAAAATAAATTTAAAATCACAGATCAAAATTATCACAGAACACTACTCTACTAATATATCGAATAACCGCATGACAAGCGTCACAGATTATGTCACTACAGTACAGTCGATGGCAAATTCGCATAAATATGGTATATCTATGGTATTTCACAGAGCTTTAAACCGTTGCGAAATATTCAATGTTTCTTACCATTCAACTATTTTCTATTAAATATATGAAAATTGCATTTACATAGTAGAAATAAATAGTGTAATACATTTACCTTAACTTAAGTTTATTTGTATAAGTTCTGATGGAATTTCTTTATATTTCAAATAGAAACAACAGGTAAGTACGAAGCCTGGGTTGGATCCTTGTTAAAGTTGTTAATACGTTTGATATTAATTCGAAAATAATTGTACCCTTGATACATTAATTTATAGACGTTAGTCTACTGCATAATGTAAGAAAACTTTATTACTTCATGTTCTGTCAACAGAATATATGTAGTGGTGTTATAGGAACAGAATGTAGTAAACGTTTTCTATGAAATTTAAGAACAAAGATAAACTTTAAATGTATATGTAAGAGAATATTTTTTTAAACAAAAGATAAATTTTGTATGGAAAGAGATTTACGCCTATTAAACACTATAAATACTTTACAGAATGTTTATCACTTCATATAAAAAAAAATATTGGCGCCTTTTAGGTCTGCGCCTCACATTTCTGTATCTGTTTCATGAATATTTGTTACTCTAATAGGTGATCAGCCTTCTGTGTTTAAGTCAAGCCGGTTTCCTCACTATGATTTGTTTCACCTTTCGAGCGAATATTAAATGTGCACATAGAAAGAAAGTCCATTGGTGCACAGCCGGGGATCGAACCTACGACTTCAGTGATGAGAGTCGCATGCTGAAGCCACCAGTGCTTAATTGTTTTAGTAGAGACGATCTTAATAAGTGAGAAAGCGGATGGATACAGTTAGATACAGATACATTAGGATATAACCATTTAAAATTACTTCTATGTTATTATTATAGAAGAGTAAAAATAAATTGTATATTCACAAATCAAAGTTCTCATTATAAAGCTGTTAGAAAATATTTAATATATGCAGTAAGGATATTAGTTCTAAACTTAGTTTATTTTAGATCCGTATCAGCTTTTTCGCGTGGCTAACCCTCCGTTACATGTAATTGGATTTAGATTGGATCAAATTAGAAAATTTTCTTCGTAGTTCTTGTAAGGAAATGACTTTTTGATGGAACGTATCAAAAATGAATTTTCGGTACTTGTCTACGAAGTTAAATTCGAAATTCAAACTTGCAGACTATCCACTAACGACTGGCAATTTGTTTGTGAAGGTAAAATTCGTAATGTTACTACTGCCACAATAAAAGCAGAGAATTAAGGAAATTGTGACAAAATATTACAAAGGGCTTATCTTAAAGGGTTTTAACAAAGCTTTTGAGGTTAATGGGCTAATTAAACGAAACGAATTTAATTAAATGCCTTCGACGACATTCGTGATAATGTAACATTTCAATGGAATGAGGTTCTTGTTAAAAAAAAAACACGTAAGCCTAGATTCTTTCACGAACGAATGAAACTTTATTGTCGTAGTACTTTTGAAGGTTGTATTTTGTGTTTTTTCAACAGTAGTTACATAAACTTTGATACTAACACTTATATAAACCGTGCTGAACTGTAACTGTGCTTATTTTTATACTATTATTCCATATTATTGAATTTGGCTTGTAGTTATCATTTGTGTTGATAAAAATAAACAAATTCTCACTAAAAGAACCTGAAACAATATATTACGAGAGATCTCAGAAACTTTATTTAGTTAAGAAATCTAAAAGATTCCGCTAAACTTATCTCGCTTTCACGTTTATATTTTTCACTGTCAGACGTGAAGCTTGATGTGGAATTCAGGAAAATGAAGCACAGTGTCGTAAAGGCGCATTCATATTACAAACATAATATATTGTTATAAATTTATTATTGTCTACTATATCTCTTACTATATACAATTCGTTATCTGAAATTTACATATAAAAAAACAGGTTACAAAAGTTATTAGGCAACGGGTGGCCTTATCGCTATCTAGCGATTTCTTTCAGGCAATCCTAGTATGGAAAAAAAAATAACAAGAAGCACCTACTGAGGGTAAATAACAAATGCATAAATAATTAACAAAAAACATAACAAGTAACACTAATAATATACTAACTCAAAGAAGAAAAAAAAGAAAAAAAATGTAAAGTTTTATAAATAGCTAATTACTTGCATACATAAGTTTAATCACAAATTAATTGAAGAAATCTTAATCTAAACTGTATCGGTATCGTTATAAGGATAATGTATATTTAACATACATGATTTCTTAAAAAATCGAGACTTCGACAGCCCCAAAGACAATATATCTATTACCGTATGTAATAAGTCGAACAAATTTATTCATCGATTAATATCGGAGCACGGTAAGCTGTATTGTTTATAATGTAGCCATATTTGATTATTTTGTTAAGCGAAGAAGTTATTTGGGGCTGGATATTTTTCGATCGATCCCAGGAGTAAACATTATGTAAGATAAATATTTGTTCCGGTTCGGACTTTGTTTCATTTTCATCCCCTAACACTTACTTCAACTGTGTGAACTATTGTCGAATATCAAATTTATATAGCAAATCCATAGTTACTATTATTTCATATCTTACTCTAAAAGGTCCTTATACATTTGATGTATCTTCTGTGCGTGTGTTTGTATTTAAATTCCACCTGTACGGTCTTGTTGAAATTTGTAGTAATATATCAAAAGTTTCCCAAAAGTTAAATACCTACCTTTAAACATCAGGTGTGACTCTCATCCACCTGTTCACCAATGGATTTTATATCTATGTGCATATTTAACATTCGCTTGAACGGTGAAGGAAAACATCGTGAGGAAACCGGCTTGCCTTAGACCCAAAAAGTCGACGGCGTGCGTCAGGCACAGAAGGCTGATCACCTACTTGCCTATTAGATTAACAAATGACCATGAAATAGATACAAAAATCTGAGGGCCAGACTTAAACATGTTGTAGCGCCATTGCTTTTATTCAGGTCTACCTTTCTGGGTTTCTATGACAGATTTCCTATCTAAAAATTGACTCAAACTGCTCTTTTTATTCTACTATCTTGGACATTTTTTGACTAAATAAATGTATAATATCATTCATATTATTATATATACATAACCCATTAAGCACAGATTCTCTTTACATTTAGGTTTTTGGAATAAAAATATCGCTTTATACCGTTTAATTTAGACTTATTTTAAAAAAAACTTAGTTAAAAAATAAATGACTGGAATTTAATTAAAGTTAATTAAAATCATAATATAGCCCTTAACATCCCTCGCTTCTCGCCTACAAAGTATCGAATCTTCTAAGCTCTTAATCATCGTGATGATTGCTTCGAGAAAACCCCAGCTCCTTGAACACCCACTCCATTGTGCTCCATCAGACACTTCAAATTTCAGAGCACAAATATTTTATCCATAGTTATATATAATTTTTTGCAACAATGATAGTAATAATTATATTACAATTAATGTTATTCTTTAAAAATCTTAGTAGTTAAATAAGGTAAAATGAAATAATTGTATTATTTGCGTATACAGATAATTTTTCAGAAAAATAAGGTCATAAAGTAATACACGTACACATTTTTTAAAATTACGAATGTTAAGTTAAAATAGCTAACAGCCAACTATGAAACCCATAATCATGGTTTAACGCAGTTTATCGTTATATTTTACTGACGATTTCATATATACTTCTGTGTATAAAAATTCTATTTTCAAAAACTATTAAGCTCCAAAACAGACTTATACCTTTAATTAAAATACTAAAATTTTATACTGTATTGCTTATTGTCCCTTTTCAGCGTAAAAAGAAATAGACTAACTCACAACAGTTAAGTTTTATGAATAAGACAAGCGACACTTGGAAGACCTACCTCAAGAATTTAAAATGCCTTGAATGCACCCTTAGTATGCATTATATCTATGTATATTTTATTCGTCTGCGTCTGAAGTGCATTAGTACCGAATTCACACATCACACTGGACAGCTTAACTGCTGAAATATAGCTTCATACTTTAAATGCTTACCAATGCTTTTACGATATGTACGTAAACTGGGAGACTTGAGAATTTATGACTGGTTTGCAATACTCGATACTTACTCGGTACTTGTACGAGAGTCGACTTGTGAAAGGATATATATTGAGGATGTTTCTAACCTCATATATTATGTAATGATTTGTTTACGTATGGAATCTTTTGGAGACATGAAAGCTTTTAATTGAGCTTTGACTCAAATTTGATTAAGGGTCTTTCAAGAAAGGAACGTAATTTATTTTCACAATTATATCCCATTAGAATTGTACATGAAAATAATCTGTCTGTGTAATTCACACTTGATATAAGTGAGACCTTCAAAAACTTTGATTTCAAGATAATGAGTCGAATGTAATTTTAATTTTTAAGTTTAATATCAATTTTTCATTTTGTTAAAATATACAATTCTATTTTTTTATAATTAATAATTTAAAGTTTTACAATCCTTCCCACGTTAAATCTTATGAATGTGTCTGTCTCTTTTTACTGTCGCTATTTCGTTTCATCGACCTATAAATCGCAACGATGCTAAAGAAGTTTTCACTTAAAAAACGCAATGTATAAGTTAAATTAACAATAACAAACAATAAGTGGAAATTAAATTAATTTACCCATATATAATTAATATGTACATATATTTATTACTAACCAAAGTCATTAAATAAGGTTAAAGAGATATTTACAGAAATTCTACACAATTTTCCTCAGGCGAAATCATAGCAAGAAAGTAAGATCCGATTCCCATTAAGATATTTTAATTTAGCAAGTCGAGAGCGAGGAAGTTCTACAAAAGTATATTTAAGTTTTATCTTATTACTTATCCGGGTAGAAGCTTCATTTGGAGTTTAACTTTTACTTTGAAAATCTGAATCTCGAAAGGAGTTCTAAATTTAAAATATTTACTTCGACATTTCCATATTTAAAATTGATTCGGCGAATGGACGACATTATATAAAAGAGATTGAATGGGATGGAGTTCGGTGATTTTATTATCTGAAATGCATTTAGGTATAGTGCTAAAGTGCAGTTATGTATAGCACCCGACAACTCCACACTCTCTATTTACACTATCTACGCTTTTGAGAGAGCCAGTTGAGTTGTACTCTCTAAAGCCACCTCGGGCACTTCCAATTCGACCGCATCAACAAGATGAAAACGGTCGCCTTACACTGGGGAATTAACAGTATATCTGACGTCATATGGGATAACCCTATAGCAATTCACGCTATGAAAGTTTTTCTTGTCTCAGTAAATTTTAAATCGAATTTTTATTAACCTAAAACATTATTTCAAAAGTCATATAACATAAGTATGTACTTGAGAATTTAGTAGCTTGTGTCATTTTAAACAGCGACCATATTTTATACGTTTTCGAAAAATTCTGGTCTCCCACTGGTACTAAATTTTCAAATTTTAAAGATTTAAGCTTTTTGATTTTCCCTCGAAATATTTATATTTTGTGTGTTCAATGCATTTTTTTCTCTAATGCCTATTGTAACTGAGAACTTTCATCATCATAAAATGTTATTTCTATAAAAGGTACGTATAATTTTACTGCACTCATTCAAGTTTATCGTCATATCAAATATTCAAAAGTACTGTTAATTACGCCTAACTATCAATTAACATAAATAAATGGTAATTGTATGCGACTTCTAAATGGGAATTGAATTAGTGTATTAAGGTAATTCGATGAAAATGTAATAAGCGCATGCTTTTTGATCCATGGATAAAATGTGAGCAGTTGCTGGCGCCCCACTGGACATTGCATCGCTATAGTTGTGCTGGATGCGCAAAATATTCTTGTATAAAGATGGCACAGGAAGTAATGGATAAATATCATTAAAAACTAAAACAGTTAATAAGAATAAAGTTTATTTGCCTCGTCACAATCAATCAATATCATTCATTCATTTAGGTAACACAATATACACTAATGAACGTCATAAATAAATATATATTAAATGCTTCTAATGTAACATATACTGCCAGTTCTCAAATCAAGGGCGTAGAATGGAAGCGAAGAACTGGCCTATAATAGGACTATAGTTTTCCTTCGTGGAAAGAAAATATAAGAGATGTACCTATATACCCAACACAAGTAACGAATATTAATGTAAATCCCAACTCTAACTCGAATTTCAAACCACAATCGCGTCTAGGACACTGTCATGTATGACAATATTTATAGAGGAAAAATGTTTTTACAGCTTTTAAAACTTGATTTAAATTTGACATAGAGCGACAATCAATATTGCAAAGGAAGTATGTTTAAGGCATTAGTTGGTTATTGTATAATTATCGTAAGATACTGATAAAAATAAGTTCTTACATAACTTTTATATTTAATTACTTATATAATATATTAAATCGCTCTTTGAAAGGCGTGACACTCCAAACGAATTTCTGTGATAAAGTGATAAAATGTGAGCCAATGTCAATTCCATAGGTTAGATTGGCGCGTATCTAGTATATTTGTATCTCTAAAGACATCTCCAGGGTGCCCTGGGCACAGGCTTAAACTAATTAGGCCCCCCTGTTCTGTGTCAATGTTGTCTGCACGCGGCATGGTTTAATGTGTGTCTCCATTAGTTCACCCTCAGTTTAAACACCCTGTGTACACAGACAATTCGCTAAAATTGATTTGTGTGTTTGCACTTTCGGGGGAGTTGATCAGCGAGGATAAAGGAATTTGGAAACATAAACATTAATATAGTGACTTTTAAGTTATAATTCAAGAATGCGATTTATCTTCCCTTTTTCGTTTGAAAGATTTTTAGCATTATACAACCGTTGGCCTAGTGGCTTCAGCGTGCGACACTCATCTCTGTGTTCGTAGGTTCGATCCCTGGCTGTGCACCAATGGACTTTGTTTTTATGTGGGTATTTAACATACGTTCGAACGGTGAAGGAAAACATCCTGAGGAATCCGGCTTGCCTTAAATCCAAAAACTCGACGGCGTGTAGGGTAATACATAGGCGATAGATTACTTATTTGCCTATTAAATTGACAAATGACCATGAAACAGATACAGAAAACTAAGGTACAGACTAGAATAGGTTGAAATTTTTTTATTAGTCTAATGTCTTATTATATATTATTTTGTTATATAATTTATATATTTTTTTGTTATTACTTTGTAGGTTAAGTAAATTGTAAATACAATTTATAGGTATGTAGCATAATTAAATACTTCCCGTGTACAAGGTCTATACTTCAAATAGCTACGTGAAAAAGGTCTAATTTCCATAGAGAACTATTAGAATATTTTGATTGAAGCAACGTTATGTTTTGCATTGCGGTCTATTTAAACAAGTAATAAAAGTTAAATAAAAAATCGCCAAAATAATGTATAAGAATGATGTCAATACATTTCTAAAGTCATATTTAAATTCCAGTATTATCGCTATGAACACTAAAGCTTAATTGTATTTTTAAAGAAACTCTCTTGATATCATTGGTTTAATTATACCAAAGCCGAAAACGAACCTATCGAAACGTCCATATCTACTTTTTATATTACCTCAATAATTATATCTTTCGGATCAATATAAAAATAATCTTTTTTTCAGTTTTGTAAGCGGTATTCCCTCAGATACAACTTTCTTTGCTGATATTAAGAAGTTATTAATTCTGGTTCCAAATGTAAAATCCTGTGCGTAAACACTCACAAATAACACAACAAATATTATTGCCCTCATCGCATACAAAACATATATAACTCCTTCGATTTGAAATAAGAACTTCGAGATTTAGTATGATTTTCCTTATTAATATATACTATGACCTTGATGATTCCGATATTGATCTATGTATACTCGTTGGTAATTATTTGTGGTTTTAAGGATTTCCGTTTAATTACATATTTTGTCTTAGAAACAATGTCATAAAACACTTTCATAATATGTCATCATTATTAGTACAATAGTTGTTACAATGGGTTATTATTATAATCCATGATTCATGTATTATATTATTATGTGTGTATGTATGTGTTCAATCTAGGTGTCAACCAACTCCTATCAAAGGTATGGAAGCAAATAAAAATGTTGATCGATTCAAAAACAATGTCTAAGAAATTTATTTATTCTGACTAAAAATGAGTATAAGATAGTTCAGTCCCTCCCCCCTCGCACTCCGCAGGTGTAAAGTTATGTGGGTTTCGCCGACACCTCCAGCTGTCACAGTCACTTCAGCGTCTGTCCGAGAAAGGTCGCGGGCAATCACACCCTGGAATGGATACATAATCTTAATAAATTATTGCATTCGATTTTTAAGTTTATTACAGCAACGAAGGCAGCAAGAGTTTATCAAAATAACTGAGCCCGTGCTAGTCAATTCTAACCAGCTCAAGGGTTGTAGGATTCTAATGAAAACTATTTTCAATAGAATCCTACAACCTTTTAGGTTTCATATTTCTTTATCTGTTTCGTGATCATTTGTTTTTTCTAATTGCCAAATAGTTGATCAGCCTTTCTGTTCACGCCGACGACTTTTTGGGTCTGACGCCCGACCAAACTGATCAGTCTGTCTAGTAGCGTTTGATTCACGAAGTTTTTCAACACTCGCTGTGGTAACTGCGCACAGAAAGTCCATTGGTGTTCAGCACAGCGGGGTTCTTCAACCTCAGGCATGAGAGTCGTACGTCACTTAGCCAAATAAAAAAAGTAGCTTAAAATAGCTTACCTTAATAATCCTCTGTTTCGAATCAGTATACACATAATCTTTATCCCGTCTTATAAGTGGTATTCCACTGAACTCAACTTTCTGTGTTGATATCAACAAGTTATTAATTCTAGTACCTAATATCAAGTCCTTGGCTTGTAATTGTAAACACACTAATAACAGAATGAATATTATTGCTTTCATTGTATATAATAATCAGTCCATGTTATGCTACATTGATTGCAAAACACGAACTGACTCATGTGTCAAGATTAAGGAAAATGTACGCATATGATTTAACCTTGTCTTGTTTAGCAATGACACGGCCAAGATGTACGATGTGTCATATGTATTTTTTGTTTTACACTTTTAAAATTACGCCTACACCTTTTTGACAAAAAAAGTAACATTAAGGATATACACCGCCATACGAAACAACACGTTTCGTTTAAATAGTCACGAGAATCACGTGTTATCGACGCATTGTTAAACAATCCGCCTTTCCGTTTGACCAATCACAAGGAAACGAAATGCGCTATCGTCCTTTGTCTTACAATATCTCTCTTACAATTTTTCGTACACAAGGTCAAATTGTAGAATAAACTACTAACTTTAAATTTACACTTGACATACGTAATTTGCGGGTAGTATTTGTTTTTAGCGGTCAGGTAGACCAAAATCTTCGATGAGATTATTTAAATCACTGAATGAACTGACAATGACTTGTCTTACGATCGTGTTCATCTTTTATATGAATATATGATCAGTAAACTATGTTCGTTATTGCTTGCGAATCCATTAGTTAAGTGACTCGCGTCATATTTAAGATAAACAGCTTGCACATTAGATTTCCTTCTGCGTAAGCAAATATTACGTATCGAACTGACATTACAGAACCGGCTGATGGCACATCACTTATGCAACAAAATATATAGGCATATAATTCAACATATCAGAGGTAAACATTATTAATTTAATAATTATAGTGACTGACCGCGGAAGCATATTATACTATGCGCGCGTGGAATTCTAGCATTATTTCATTTCCTAAGATATAAATTAAAATCAACAACAATAAAAAAATTGATTTTTTGATATCAATTCACGCTTTTAAGGAACATGTATAACATGTATAGTTTTTGACATTTTTTTTACATAGCTGTGTAAAAAACACTATAATGAAGTTTTATTACAGTAAGTGAACATTAAAATATAGTATATGTTTGTTTGATAGTTTCAGAGTTTATCTATCACCAAGAAACAAAAGAAAATCGATTTTTTTTATAATACTAGTGTAGTTATATACTGTTCATTCCTTTAATAATAGATAAGATCTTCTTCGATCTGATCTGGTCTCGCTGTTGTCCCGAAGGGACATGTCACCATATATAGTAGTAATAGCTGGTAATACAATCTGCCTGGAAGCACTTCTGCTTTGACATACAAAGTCCACTCTTATAGGCTCGCAAATCGCAGCAGATTTAGATCATATATAATTACGCTACTAGACATACTTATCGGTTTGGGACCAAATTGTGAAATATTGATTACATAATTATTTTTATTGCGATTCATTTAGTGAAATAATAACGCCTCTTTTTCATTATTTGTCTCTGTGGAACGAAGATCACGATTGTCACTTGTTACACTTATCACCTTATTTAAAAATCGCGACGGGAAACGGGCTGAATGTAATATAAAAATAGGAATGACATCGTAGAGTGTATTCGTTCATTTTTTATCATATATGAAGTTCTCTTATGAAATCACTAGTCTGTATATTTTAATTAAAATTTAACCGTATAATACTCAACAAGGATACTTGCAACATCAAAGCTTTTTTGCATTCACTTTGTGTAAGCATTTATTTATAAAAATATTTTTATCTGTTAGACAAAATACCGAAATTTAAATATATATTATATTTTACCGATAAACTGTTTTTATCTGTTTGATACTTCATTAGTATAAAGGTCTGCACTATTTGGCTGGGAATAGCACCCAGAAGCTTCTGTTGCGCCGTGGTACCCACAAATTGCTATGAGGTGAAAATTTAGATTTACAAAATGTGAACCTACTTCTTTTTGAATACTTTTTCTGGGGCACGCCAAATTGCGACATATTTATAAACGGATTTGCAAAAGGCTTGCTTAACTATTAATTCGGAAATATAAGGCTTTATTGTTAAGTACATTTGGGAAGTAGTACGTTCGTAGAATAATAAAATCTTAAAACAAATACAAGCATCGAATTTTCTTTTTTAATCAAATAGTATCTGTTATACTTATTAAAAAAACTAGACACTGCGTAATCTTTTTGAAGATTAAGCATCATTAAGATATAAAGAAACCAATAGAACTTAACAAGAATGCAAAACGACTGCAGTTTTGTTCTGCAAAACAATGTTTAAGTTCTGTATTGTCTTCGTACTTAACTCCACGGTCATTACTTGAAGCTCTGAGTGCAACCTTTTACAACTATAAAAACGGTAACGTAAGCCTTCATTTGTTTTTTATACATCCCTTCTTCTACGTGATTACAGAAATACTGTCGTATAAAACTTTCAATGTATTGCAAAATACGCATGTAGTAATAATATCCTCGTGTCTCGCGGTGTTTCGTAATCAAATTCAAAAATCCATTACTCCAAATGTTATTCCAGACGTCTCCTCAACCTCTTTGATCTTTCCTTACTTTTTTGTTCGGCTTTAATGTCACAAAAGAAAAACGTATTTTATTTTGATTTAATCAAAATAAACCGTATTTTTTTACACAAGACAAAAATAAACATAAATCACGGTTCTATTTAAATGCTAAATGCAAATGCCAGTCTCTGGTGCCTGCTTATAAAATAAGCGATCTCATCCAGGCAAGCCATGCTAGAAGTATTTTAAGAGCGATGAATGGAAATAAAATACATACAATCAAACTTAAATAACAAATTTTGGTTTATACGTATGGGAAAATATAAAACACTTTTACGACATACATAAATGAAGACCATGAATAAAAAGTGTTTTAAAATTTGGAATCTAATTCAAGAATTAAACATTTTATATTAATTTCAAAGCTTTGAACGATTTAAAGTATAAGTGTTAACAATAAGGAATTTAAATCAATCCATTTGGGTAAAATCCTCATAAACTTTTAGTCCTGAACGTATAAATTTAAAATAGAAACTGAAATATAACATAACAAAGAAAGATTGTTGTACCCTTTCTATAAACCCCTTGTGTACCCCTGTTTTCTTTATTTACATCAGGATTGAAAGCATTCATACAAGATTAAGGCACGATGGAGACCTATATTGACTGTCTAGTCTAGACATCGATCCAATCCCAAGATGGCAAGCGAAGTGCAGTGGGATGCAAAATCAAGTAACGCAAACCATACGTCGCGCTCCATCGCATTTGCCTTGATTGAGTTCGAGAACTATTTATTTAAAGCTTGGTGAAATAAATGTTATAGGTTTTTAGTTGTTCTCTCTAGATTAAGCGGCGCGGTTTGTAGTAAAGTAAGTCATAAACGTAATAAGAATACCAAAATTGTTTTGAGATCACTTTATACCATACCGAAGATTAAAATGTTATTTACATTGACTTAAAAAACCGCAAACAAAGAAAATATTTAGTAATAACTATGTCTGGATAGGAATGGAACGATAATGAATGTCTTTGTTTTTAGAAGTAATCTCAAAATGTTATACATACAATATATCATATTCAAAATTTTCGAGTTAAGCCATTTTTAGGCGTTGCACACAAAAAATCCTTTGTGATGAATTTCCAGCCAGCTAGCTATGATCGATATTATTTATTAAGACTCTTTCATATGTTTGGAGGATGTTCATTGACATCTAGTCCTTAAATACTTCCTCTAACCTTAATTAACTATACCAAAACATATCCAATGCAACAAATTGAGTAGATTGGCTCCGAGTAATCAATCCCCACTCTGAGCCCGAATTGATATTTCCTTTTTCCGTTGTACAAAGTTAATTGCGTTTCCGGTGGACCCTCATTGTTTGGAAGGCAATACGTGACACATTAGCATTAAATTATTAAATTACAATCAGACAAAAGGCAATATGGAGTTTGAGTGGTCAGCAATGGGATAGTGCATCAAAAACCTTTGTTTTGTTTCTAATTTGTGTACTTCTGATCTTGTCCTTCAGTTTTAAATTGAGTACACTGCGTTCCATTCCTCGTTGACAAGTTGTTATTTTTCTATTTGTGTTCGAATCATATAGCCATGATTGGCTACCGTAAGAAGGACATGGCAATATACACGTGTCTAAGACTTTCTTGTTTCAGTATATTGGTATTTCTGCCTTCAGGACTTCTTGGTATCTCCAAAATTTGTTCCATGACATCGTAGTTCTCCTATCAACTTCGACATGATGCCGTGAATTTTTAAAATATATATATATAAAGTAAAATATATATTTCAACAAAAAAAAAACTATTTTTATTATATATTATGGCAAAAAACGAATGTTAATTACTTATTATTTCGACTCTCACATACAACCGCTTTGACCAACTTTCAGAATCTATTTTTCGTTCGAATTCCAAATTTAAATAATTTACCCTTTATCCAAAAAATGCATTTAAAATTTAATCCAGTCGTGGTTTGCACGAACACTGTTTCATATAAAATGTGGCAATGCTTTTCAATTTTAAATTTCGAATGACCTGGGTAACGCAAAAATTTTTGAATTTCGAATGTTTTATGATATTACTTGTGATACAGTCGGTATCATATAGTGACGATTTGATTGAATTTAAAGAAATTTTCTTTGATGAACATTGAAGTCTTGGAATAATTTGTAATTCGGAGTTATATATAATATTTATGCGTTATGACAATATTATTGTATAAAACAAATACTCAATGTTAATTAAATACAACTATAAAAACCCCGCGTTTTCCCAATAGCTTCACTACAGCATTAAATCATCTTCTAATTTAATAAGGCTGAGTTATGGTAATTTCTACACAAAACAATAAAGATTATTTTTTATTACGTCGCGTGGTCAGGCTATTGTGAAAAAACTAATTTTATTTTCATTAAAGCAGCATGTTAGCGATACGTGACAACTGTAAGTTATTACGTTAATTATAACGTAAAAACGTGTTTTATTTTAATGGCACGGACGAAATGTTATGATAATCAATATGGGTTTCAGTGTGACAAGAATTACGCGTCGCTTATACGCGATTTTTCGGGTTTTTGAAGTTAGTAAGTAGTAGTTAGTATGTACTTTTCTACAGATTTTCCAGTATAATTAGTCGATTTTTTTGATTTTAATATAACTCTATTATGTTATGTCTACTCATATTATGTTCAATATTCTTTTTTTATTGTCGAAATGTTCAACGAGTGATTTGGCTTACTTACTGTAAGGTCAACCAGGTGGGGTCGTCGAGCATAGAACATCAGCATGATCGCACTTTTGCAGCTCTTTTAACTTCACTCCAGGTTATTCCTTTTGCTTTGAGGATTCAAAGTCAAAATCATTTAATCATATAGGTAACACAATGTACACTTATAAACGTCAAAAAAAAAACATAATAAATGCTTCTAATTTTACATTAACTGCCAGTTCTCAAATCAAGGGCGTAGAACGGAAGAGAAGAACTGGCAATAACATCTCCGCCACTCTTTTTAATCGCCAAGTTTTTAGTTGTACACAATGTTTGTAAGGAGCAATCATTACACATGTTTATACCACTCATAACAACGAGGAGTATAAACATGTTTTAATACAACTTAGAACTTCAAATTTTAATAAAAATATATAATATATAGAGTTATCATGTTTTAGACATAGCTCCAGGCCACTATGGGGCATGACAAAAATGAATGCTTGATATACAAACGATTGTTATATGATATGATCTAAATATCTCATCATAATAAATATTATGGATTTGCAAGCATTGCATTCACCGAGAGTCAGCAAGTTCCATTACTTTGCTTTTGTGTAAAATTCAAAATGGGAGCGGATTAAGTTTAAAAATTGTATAACGAACTAAACCTCTCGTATTGAATAATTGGTGTAAACGAAATTCGTTGCGTTTGATATAATACCGTTTCTGTTTACACAAAAGCCAGATTAATCTACCTATTGTGAAAGGATTAAGCCTTTGTTAATCGCATTACAATGAAAACACGCGATTTTATGATACAGTTACAAGGAATATAGGAAAAACATACCGTATATTTCCCTTTGGAATAAGGACGAATATTGAATGTAGTTTTAATAAACTATAAAGTATTATTCGCATGGTTGCTTCTCAACACGCGAACATGGAAAATTATATTTTAGGACTATTTTCAAGGTATTGTTTAAGTTAAATATACCTTTATGTACAGAGTAGCGTTTAAGCTTTAAGTTTAAATTTAAGCGTTTTCTGACTATTGCGTAGTTCATGTTTTAAAATCAGCCGTGATTGCGTTCCATCTATCTTATCTATTTAGGAGTATTATTGTGGTATTTATCGTTAAAAGATGATTCAATTCACATACATTTTTAAGGGATGAAAAAGAGATGGATTCCTATAACACTGATATATAGAATGAGTTTAATGAGACAACTGGGCGGTCTTAGAAGCAGTTGATTCAATATGTCGAAGATTCAGAACAATAGAAATACGTATTTAATAGCTATGTCGCTTTAACGTAGACAAATAATTGCATAATAGTAAACCAATTTGTGAATTCTTTCCTTTAATATACTGCTATAAGACGTTTCATTACTCCTAGTTGTTAATTAAATGCCCAATAAAACTACATAGCTGCGACATTCATTACATCCCGGATCCCTTATTGTTACGCCCGGGGCAATAACAGGTAATGTGCATAGCTCCCGGAAACAGGCAACTTTTAGGATTATTAGGGAGTTTCTTTGTAACAAAGAGTACCATAGCGAAGACAATATTATGACAGTATTGTTGTTCTAAGTAGCCGCAAATGGGTTCTGGGGACACAATTTTGTGTTTATTTTATTGATATTTTTTTAAGACTCAAAGTATTGCTTTGACTCGAAATATTTCGCTGGGCATCGAAACCTGGACCTGTGTGTGTCATGTTATATACATATATATACACACAAGCAAACATCAAAAATTATATTAAATTATACGATTTATCTCTTAAATGATATTATTTATATGGTTAAGGAAATATTACGACATTTAATTTCCTAAGTAATTAATAAAGTACTTTAATTAAAACTAAGAATAACACTAATGTAACTTACATTTGTAATCGTGTCAAAGATATATTATAGGTATTGATTGATTTGTGGTGAGGCTTTGCAAATTATAATTTATAATGATAGTGTTCAGTAATCAAATAACTTACATTTATTTTTTTATATGTTCTAAAACAACGTGTATGTATAAAATTATACAAGAAAATATGACGTCACACAATTATATCAGAACATAAGCAGGCTCTATAGGAAAAAAGTTAAACTTGCTTGTTTATTTTTTTCAAAAAGAACCACATTTTCCACAAATTTAAAAACAAAAGAAATAAACAAACAAAAAATAAAAAATTATAATAACTAAATCTAAATTTAAATTTAAACCTCAGTAAGAGCATAAACAAAGTTACGGTAAGTTGGAAGATTATTGTAAAATATATATCAATATTTTGATCAATATGAAATAGCCTATTCACGTAGGTAGGCGTAGGTAGGTACATTGT
Organism: Pieris brassicae; assembly: GCF_905147105.1. Classification (NCBI taxonomy): domain Eukaryota; kingdom Metazoa; phylum Arthropoda; class Insecta; order Lepidoptera; family Pieridae; genus Pieris; species Pieris brassicae. The sequence goes on from NC_059673.1 coordinate 15,466,553, forward strand.
CACCTACTTAACATTTTGATAAAAATTTATTTCAGTCATGATGAGTGACAAGTCCTTTTATATACACAGTACTTAGGTATGTATAAAATTCAAATTCAGTGAAAAAATATGATTTAACTTATTGACGATTTAAGTACCTGTCCCTAGTATCTGAATAATAAGCTTGTATAAAATATTTAATTCTGATTAGATAAAAATGATCATATTAATGATAGAGCTTTATATAAGCATTACAATCATACAATCACTGGGGTCCGTCTCCAACTCCAACTATCGCAATTTGAACATCCCTTTCAATCAAAATTACAAAAACAAATTTGAATACAAATCGATAGAAAAACTTTGTCGATGTTATCCTGTTTATTTGTTGAGCGGGCCTCGCCTGGGGAAAAAAGTTACGAATTTGCTGACTATTGCCCGTTAGCGTGTTATATAGGTCAATCACGTCTCTATCGAACTTTGTGAATTGGTACAAAGGTTTTAAATGATATCAATATATTTGGTGAATTATTTATTTAAGGTTCAATTAAAATGCGAATCAATTTCTTTTATAACGCTAAAGAAGCGATACTGAAGACAACGTAGCGACAGCGAAACAAACTTTCTATCAAAGTCCCGATTCTAATAATCTATGGAAGAAAGCTTATTTTAATGTCAAATCAGAGATCAGTTTTTAGGTTAGGAGCTATTCTGTATACCTACTGTACCCTAGAGTTATTAGTTCCTTAAAATTATTGTATTTGGTTACTACATTTAATTTACAACAAATTATATGAAACAAACAGAGCAGTGTTGGCCTAGTGGCGTGCGACTCTCATCCCTGAGGTCGTAGGTTCGATCCCCGGCTGTGCACCAAATGGATTTTCTTTCTATGTGCGCATTTAACATTAGCTCGAACGGTGAAGAAAAACATCGTGAGGAAACCGGTTTGCCTTAGACCCAAAAAGTCGACGGTGTGTTTCAGGCACAGAAGGCTGATCACCTACTTGCCTATTCAATACACAAACGATCCTGAAACAGATACAGAAATCTGAGGCCCAGACCAAAAAGGTTGTAGCCATTGATTTTTTTTTTTTATATGAATCAAACAAGTTTTTTAATTAAATTCAGCTAAGAATGCAATTTGTTTTAATACAGTACTTAAAATAGCCTCACGTAACAGCTAAAGATTATCAGTATCTCCGGCTTAATATAACTCTGAAGTAATAAAGGGGGCCTAAGTAAACACCTGGCGAATAATATCAGGAGGGGAAAGATATGAAGAAAATACTATATTTCAGTGGCGACGGTGTCATTTCGTCTTATCCGGACTATTTATCACGTTGTAAATGTAATACATGATAGTATACTTTTGTTTTTATCGTCTGGAGTCTCATCTGAAGATATTTACTCTCTTCAATGATTTTTGTTACGTTATAGAAGAAGAAATACGCCTCGCGTAAATTTTTAAGGATAGACATTGTGTTGTTTATGTCTACATATATTACTCTAACGTTACACAATACATATACTTATAGTATTGCCTGCTTTATTAAAAAAAAAATAAACAGTGAGCTTACTGTAAACTAAAATAAAGCTTTTGTTTCGTTTCAAATTAGTTTGGATTCCTAAATTAAGTCGCTCTTTATTCAAATTTCGATTGTTGACATTGATATTATAGCCCTGGCGTGTCTCTTGAAATCAATTTTAAAACTACATTAAATGTATAGGTAATTACTATTAATATATATTACGATAAGAAGGTAATCGTAATAAAACAGTTACAAGGTCAATTTAGCTGTTAATAAAGTACGGGATAATCGTTGCTACTTTATATTTACTGTTTCGCTGTTACTTTATTTAAAAACTTTTGATAATAGTCAATTTTAATATATTTTATATACAAATTAAATTTTACTGAAAATAACTGAATATGACTATTGCACACAACCTACGCAAGTACCCTCAGGCTGTTACATCGACTACAAAAGAACGAATTTCTATTACTCAAAAACCTACTTTACTTAGAAACCGTCGAAAAATGAAACTGAAAACCGAACGCATTTCCTAAATTGGCCCTTTAATTTCATCGCGCCGGAAAATTCAAGAATTGTGGAACACTTCCAAGCATTACGTCATACGGCCCTCGCATTTCCGTCCGGATTAGATTGAAATTGAAAGCTATTCTTTTACAGGAAAATGGGTAATATTTCGGGAGTGTGGACAGAAAATGTGGGAATTGACGGCTGTTCCTTTGGTGTAAATGGATTAGGCGTGTACAATGTACTTCCTCGAAAAATAAAACCAACAAACACGAAGTTGTAAGGGAATTGACAAATTGTAAGCAAATTAAATGTAATAGGTATTAATTATGTGGCAATGTGGGGTCTCTCTGCATCTTCTACTACATTTACCATGGAGAGTGTTCAGCGGAGTTGTCTTCCTGCAGCTGCGTCAAGGCAAAATACCATCCGTATCATCTCGACGTCCGTCGTTCCACAACTGAGCGTTTTCTAAGGCAGTTTTTGCCGCGCACCACCACTATGTGAAACCCATTGAAGTATTTCTGATCCAATTCGACTTAGGGATTTTTAAGAAAGGAGCGTACCAATTCTTGAAAGGCCGGCAATGCACTTGCAAGACTTCTGGTGAGTGTTCATCGGTGGCGGTATCACTTAACATCAGGTGAGCCTCCCGCCCGTTTGCCTCCCATTATATTAAAAAAATTGGTCATAAATAGATAATTACCATTACAGGTATGTTCATAAAGAATATTTGTCTCTAAGAATTAAGAATTCCGTTGAAAAATCAAAAGCGAAGTGGTTAAAAATTAATATCACCCAAAAAAAAATTTAATTACATGGATACAAACTGAAAAAGTTGCCTCATGAATTTTAAATATAATTAAAAGTCTATGGGTGAACGTTAGCCCTGTTCTATAAAATAATAACGTCGTATTGGACGAAGCCTCCATACAGGAAAAGATTAAATTCGCCAGACACCTGTAATATTCTTGTTAAATTATAATCCCCTGAAGACGATGTTTTTCATGAACCTGAAGAGAATAAAGTAAAATTTAATCTGTCGGAAATGAGGTAACCATCAATGTTTTTAAACCGCAGATAATGTATTTTTTACATTAAAGCTAAAAGTTCCATATAACTGCATTTTACGATTTTCAGCGCTACTGTTTTTGTTTTTTAGAAAATTTAACAATAAATAGAACACATGTGGGTTTTTATGTTTTCTTAATGTTCTGGTTTTATATATTACTGATCTATTAGATATATATATATATTTGATGGACACTCAATTCCAGAGGGCTCGCGAGTGCGTTGCCGGCCTTTTAAGAATTGGTACACCCTTTTTTGAAGGACCCTACGTCCTAGCGGTTCGGAAATACTTCATTGTGCAGCTGGTTCCACATAGTGGTGGTGCGCGGCAAAAACTGCCCTAAAAAACGCTCAGTTGTGGAACGACGGACGTCGAGGTGATACGGGTGGAATTTGGTATTCTGCCTCGATGTCCGATGATGAAATTCAAAAAATAATTATTAATTTATTAACGTATTGTTTTATGGTAATTTCTTATCAAACAAAGACGTTTCGTTTGAGTTACTATAACTTCGAACATAAGTAGCCAATAAGTAGTTAAACTTTTTCTACCTTATTTTAAATACAATTGCATTTGTCTCGAAAGCCCCTACATCTTGATTATTCGGGTTAGTAGGCACAGATTTTCCTATGAAGCAACACGATGAATTAAATTGGGAAACAAATCTCACCCCTGCCCGATTTGAACCCCTTGCCCGGGTTTCGCAGCACGAAATCATAATTTGTAAAACAGATATCTCATATTTCTCGCGTTCTATAGAAATTGTTTCCTATGTATCCCCTTTCGTCGTTATCTTAAATTTTCACTTGGTATTGTCACAAGCGTCTAATACGCGCCCAGGGCCATAAAGACGGAAGTGCCATTTAGTTGAATTCAGCCATCGAGCGTGGCGCCAGAATAAACCTTCCGTAATAACATACCAGTTTCCGGGACGAATTTTAGTGTAGTGAGAACTAACGAAGCGGGGTGAACGCGGATAGAATATTTGATGGCATTACAAAAGATGAATTTCAACGATTTTGTTGTTATAACAGTCACGTTATTATTTTGTAAATTGTTTCCAAATAAATACATGTATTACATAGTACGTACTTAGATAATCTTTTTTAATTTTGTGTAAAGTCAAAGTCAATATAACTTCATTCATATAGGTAAACATACACTTATAAACGTCAGAAAAGAAGTTAAATTAATTCTAAATTTACATTTACTACCAGTTTGCAAGTCAAGGGCGTAGAGCGGGCAAGAAGAAATGGCTAGAAACTCTTTTTAATCGCTAAGTTTTGAGTCATACAAATTGTTTGAACTGGAGCAAATCAATCCCAAGGATTAGAATCATTTAAGTATTCGTTAAATTTATAAAAAGCTTTATTGATTGATTTACGTTTAACGACAGCTTTGAATTTATTTAGTGATAATTCTCTAGTTTCGCTTGGAAGTTTGTTATAAAAACGAATACAATTTCCATATAAGTAGTAGTTTATCTTCTGGAGCCTGGTTGGTCGTACACTCAAATTGGTTCTCTTTCGAGTATTATTCTGATTAACCATTTGTTTTAATGTTGTTTATATTTTTTTTTGTAAAGTAAGTGACACTATTCCATATATAAATAAATCTTTATATAGAGATAGGTAATAATACCTTTTTTGTTTTCAAGATAATAGTTATAACGAACTTCATATAATTTTAATTTTTAACTGCTTGCCTATCACTTACCTATTAGGAAGGTTCAGGTGGACTCATATATATAATCTCATTTTATAAATGCAGAACCCATTAAATAAGCTGTTCAACTTTATAATTAATAACATACATGTGTTACAACGAAATAAATGTAAAGTATTAAATCACATACAATTTGGATCGATGGTAATTTCAACAATAAATAATCAAAAACTGTGTTACTTTGAGTTCCACCTTTCGGTTGCACCGCGGGTGTCCAGGCTCCATTTTGTATTGATTCAATCTATAAACTGTATTTTCTTAATACAGTAAATGGAAATGGTAGTAAAAATAAAATATGTTTAATATGGAATATAAGATACAGGTGTCACTTATTCCACGTCATTAAATTTGAAGATCGTTAGAGATCCCAATTATCGGCAAAGAAGACAGAGGGTGAGAGAAAAAGCCGGCGTTAAAAACTCTGGGTTTTTTTGAGTGAGTGAGTTTAGTCGGGTGCAGGCAGTTGAATGTTTTCAAGAATTTAAGTTAATTTAACTAAACGACGTTATATATAAGTATGTATATTTAAGTAAAGTTCCATTGTCTCTGCGTGTTTGATATGTCATATTTTACGTATTCTTTAACATACCAGAATACGAAATAATTTTTATAATATTTTTTTTAATATTTGTTGATTTAGTGATTGGAATTACTCTTTAACTTTTTTATTATGTATTCTATATTAAAAATAATAACCAGTAGCTTTACAATCTCTACTCGTAACTCTTGGCCTCAGATTGCTGTATCTGTTTTGCGATATATTTTTCTTTTAGTAGTTCGTTCACGATGTTTTACTTCATACGAGCGAGTGTCAATCTCATAAAATGAAAAAAATGGTCCACAACCGTGATGGTGATTTTAACGAAGGACCTCAGGGTTGAGAGGGGCACGCTCAAGGCACTACGAAAATGCTCTTGTAATTAACATAAACCCAAAAGATGAAGTTTGAAAGGATGTTTTTTCGCAACTGATCGTAACGTACACTGTCCTTGTGTCATACAAATTATAGGTATAGTTGAAAATGCACTTGTCTGATGTCATTGAAAATAAAATTTATTGAAAATATACTTTTATTACGATTGACTCTTTTGTTATGTCTGGACATTGGTTTTATATGGTTTTGGATAACGTTCTTTTCATCCTTGTGCTTCGAGAGTTCGAATTTATTACATTTGAATTTCTATAGCTTTTAGATACATCTTCAATGGGTGGCCGCCAACGCATTATTTACATTTTGATAAGTCTTGTACAGCTTTGTCAACTTTATGTTTTGATAGCCCACTAGTTTTACTCTCCTTAGGGTGACGTTATAATACAGATTTCCTCTATATTATTGGACTATGCGAATCAAAAGTTCCTGAGATAGTTTAGAAAATAATTCATATTTATAATATTACAATTGACTAAGATTGGCTTACGCTTCGTTGTGTCTACTGAGACATACCACTGAAGATAAAGTGCCTCCTTATGAAAGCTCACTTGCGTTACCATTCGCAAGGCATACACTTGCTTCTTCCGGTTCATAACTGAACATCTGGTTGTCCAGGTGTAAGAACAATTATAACTAGCTACAGCGCGCAAAATATTTTACTATCCGTTTGCAGAAACCTTAATATGATGAAAATTGAATTTACTATGGTTTTAAAATAACGAATTTTAAGACCGATTACTGACTTCATAACTTTAGATAATAAATAAATTTGTAGCAATAACGATAGTGATGTTAAATATCCAGGCGTAAATTAGCGATTTATTAAGTAACGTCAATTACGCCGCAACACAGCGGCCATCTTTGATCCCGCTGCGAACGTCTTTAATCAATTTCATTATCTATACTTTCCGTATAAATAATAACCATAATTAGCTAAAGATACTTTCGTCAGGCCTATCGGGGGCTATTTAAATGCCGTAAAAACATTTACTTTAATTTATTGTACACGGATGTTGTTTTAATAAGTTAATTAACAGTTTTATTTCGTAAGCAGCCATAATTATATTATTTATAAAAATTGGACTTTAAAAATACTAAAATCAGCTGGTATTTCGTTTGGTTGGATTAAGTGGATTTACTTTATATAAGTTAAAACATATTAACAATGAGTTACTATTACATGTTTCTATTAGTGACGAATTGCTGCCAGCGTTAAAGGTCAGAAGCCAGAAGGACCAATTTTTTTTTAATTTTTATCAATTTTCTTTTTATTATTTTTTTAATTACTTTTATTACTATGTAAGTTAAGCAAATAAAATAATGTATAATTGATTGTTATGATTACTAATAAACATATGACAATCTTAAAGGACTATTTTTTGATATAGGCCAATTGCATAATAAACCAAAAAATACCTTTTTAAGACAACTACACCAAAAACCTAATTAGATAAAATTATATTAACTTTCTTGGTACGATTGGATTTTTGCGACTTAAAATATAAGTATTATTATATTTAGAAAAATTAATTCAAGGCTTTCAATATATATTGTTTTAAACCAAGCATGTATTTTGTTTACTTATTAATATTTTCGTATTTAGTTTTTAAAGGATGCTTCAGATACAATATATTAAACTTAAGTATTTTATATATGGTAGCTCTTAATATAGTTTTTTGTTCATGCCATCGGCAAGGTATGTCGTTGAGTTTGCATTACACAAACACGGTTCAAGGAATCACTGAATTTCCCCTGAGTGCAGTAAAGTCGGACGATGTACGGTGACACTTCGATACGCGTTTGATGAGAAAACAATTCAATGTTGCTAGCTACACATACATATTTAACTCCAATTTAACTAGTATAAAAACACGTTAAAATTCGCGTTGTTATAAAGTAATTTTAGGTATCTTTACAATTGATTTCATTTTATATTGAACAGCATCACTGATTTGAGAAGAAGATAGAAATCTTAAGAATGCTAAAACAATATTAATAAACATCGTGAACGAGCTGTGTTACTGTCCCAAAACAAAGTTTTTTTGAAGTGAAACTTTTTTCACATTTTTCGGTTACGCGTCACATTATTCCGTTACGCGTCACATTTTTCAGTTACGTGCCATCTTTTTCTTGTCCCTACCACAGTTGATTCAAAGAGATTCGAAGCCATTAATAACAAAAATATATAATAACGATAATAATTATATTACAATTAATGAAAGTCTCCAATAATCTTAGTAGTAATAAGGTAAAATGAAATAATTGTATTATTTTTATTCATGTCTATGATAATAAAAGCCTTTTGTTAATCTTTATCTTATTTAAGTTCATTCAACCAATTTCTGTAAAGTTTCATTTTCGAAAAATAAGGTTTTTAAAGAAGTTTTACTTCTTACTTGTGTACATTAGTACAGGCACACAGTTTTTTATTTGTATTTCGGAGTATATCCGAGACTTTAACTTAATAAATAATCCCTGAGTTAAGCATACATGCCTAAGCACCATATGTAGTATATACTAGATAATATAATACTGATTAAAAATATGTACTTATGCACATGACAATAGGCACTAGTATCAATTGCAGCGTGATCTATGCATTTAGAATACGAATAGTATTCTAAAAACAGCCAGCACTACTTTAGTAATCGATTGGTTGTTGCAAAAGTCGTGTTAAATTTAATTTCCGTTAAAGAATCTAGAACTCATCTTCTGGTATTTTGATTATAGAATCCTCACAATACCAATTTATTTGAGTCAAAACTCGTCCCGGCTAATTAAAATGACGAGGAAATGAAACTTTTGACAGCCAGAATTCGTAAAAGATGTTGGCGAGATTTCTTGATGACTTTTACATTTATACAATATCTATATGATAGATGGAATATTTTTATTTTTATCATAATTTACGGGAGTACAAATTAAGAAATTATTCAAAAGATTCAAACATTTATTCGATTTCATAAGAAGTATAAAAACTATCACATTTTGGTCAAATTTGTTATCTAACGTAGCCATGTTACGCAATTTGATATTTTACATTAAATATCATTCAATGAACTCAAATACTTAATAACCAACTTTGTCTTATAACTTTTTATCTTTAATAACACTTTATTAAATCTGTAGTAAAACGAATGTTAAAAATCTGGGTCTTGTGTAACCTAAATAAGTTGAAATCATAACCAAGAAATTCTAGGTCCTTTAAAGAATAATGTCTCCAAACCTAATAACTATTTTAGAACCGAAAAGATAAAGTTCAAAAACTAATCAATTGAAATTCAAAAAAAATTTATACGGTCATTAATATTAAAAAAGTCTGTCCATAAAGGGGAAGGAAAAAGTGGCAAGGAATCTGCGGCCCATAAAACCACTTTCATTTATTTATTTTTTGTACCATGAAATGTAATCTTTCTGAGACCAATTAATCTTGTAAACACTTTTATCTCGACACCATAACTCCGGGTTTAAAATATTGAGGCGAACAATTTTAAATTTTCTTAAGTGTAGCAAGTTATCAACATTAAATTACAATTTAATTAATCAAATTTATTTATAGAGAAAAAACCGGCAAACGGCTCACCTAAGGTCAAGTGATACCGCATCCTATACTCACAGTTCCTGAAAGCTCGCAAGCTGTCGATCTTTTAAGAATCGGCTTTTCTTGAAGGACCCTAGATAGGTTAATTCCAAATAAGTTCGAAAATACTTCAATGGATAGCTGGTTTCAAAGAGTGGTGGTGCGCGGAATAAGTACTTCGTGACATAACAGTTTTCAGTTTTGTGTTGCCAAAGCAGTAAGCACATCAATAGATTTTATTTAATTAGCTGTAGAGAAGGAACATCATAATTCAAACCAGTGGAGGCTTTTTTGGAGACTATATTTTGGTAGAATATAAATTGAGGACTTTTATCATAAGGGTAAAGATGGTGAAAATCTGTATCTCTTAGTAACAAAGAAGGAAATCTATATAAATAAAAATGGAAATGTAAATAAAAATGTATATGTTTTGCAAACAAGTTGCTTGCAAAACTCGAAGGCGACTGGAGATACACGAGTACTTTTATTTTTTTATTTATTCCTTGAACTCTGAGGGAGGTTGGAGAGAGAAGTTGGAAAATATTAAAAAAAAAATAGTTTTACTTCGATTCTATTCCGGAAAAGTGAACTCTATGGGGTAGCATAGCATAATGTTCCATATATTAGTATGTACCTACTAAAAAGGTAGGCTAAAATTATGGCGAATCGACGTTCGCGGAGGCAGTTAAAACATACTAATACACAATAGTAAAGTGTTGAGGATGTACTTTATAAGTTTAAGTGGGTCTAGTTGATATCTGGAATATATTTGAACGTAACAATGTTTTGTCTTTATATTTTTGAAATCACAGACATGAATTTGAAATTCATGACAAAATTGTATAAACCGTAAACAATAATGTGTGTCGTACATTCCTGTTTACTTCAGTTTATGTAAAAAATCAAAGGTTTCAATAACAACCAAGAGATACTAAGATTATGATCCCTAATCCCAAATAATTCTATGCAATTTGTAATGATAATAATTTCACACTACAAGCGATACATATGGAACTAAAACTTACCACCCTCTAAGCAAAGATACACCATTAGAAACCACCTGGGACCGTCCCCCGGGTAAAATGGTTACGCAGAATTTTTACTTTACCACTAATTGGTACGGGAGTCAAACCCACATACTCCCTTGGGACAATAGGATGCTTTTTCAATGTCACTCTATTTGCTACAAATGAATATGTTTGGTTAGTTCGCGTTAGTTTTCATGGGGGATACGTTATAAATTATTCATTATATGGGGTGTCTGTTAAAGTGAGTAGAAACTGTTTTGAATTAATTGTTGAAGGTCTACAAAAATAAAATCGCAATCGAAGTTAGTTTTGTGTTCGACCTTGTAAATATACCATCAGTATTCTGAGGGTCCCATACCTAGAAGGTGTCTGTGAACATTTTTAATGGGCAAGTAGGTGGGCAAACTGCATGAAACAGCGTATAATTTTTGGGTCTAAGGTTTATTCATGATGTTTTCCTTCACCGTATGAACAGAACATAATTAAGTTGATTGCGCAGATAGACAGAAAGTCCATTGCTAAACAGCCGGAGATCGATCCTACGACCGCTGCGAGAGTGGCACGATGAAACGACTAGGCCAACACTGCTCAAAATCCTGTATATAATCAATTATATTATTTTTATTCCAAAATATCAAACGTGGAGAAAGCATTACGGCATTTTTTACGCATACATTTGAAATGTGTATTGGTATTATCCTAAAAATAGTATGAAAATTACTAAGAAACCCGTTATACGATACAAACAAATTTAGGAAAAAATAGGCCATTGCAAATTCCTTCACAACTGACATGACAGTCGTCGAAGAATTGAAACGTCGCGGATTGGCCTGTTAATTCCGGGAAAATGACCGGGACATGCAGTAGTGGTTAAACGTTATAATTATTATACAATAATCGACTCGATATTTTATAATAGGTTAATAAAAATGAAAAATAATATGGCATAAATTACATACAATTATGCATATTCTAGCATTTGAAATAATTTATAATTGAATTACAAAATTTAATAGCTAAAATATTTCTTTTAATACATATATCAACTTTTAGCCCCAATGATAACAAACAAAAATACGTTACTAAAAGTTAATTTCAAACATAAAAAGTGAATTGAAAACCATTCAACATATTGCATCTGCAACGGATAATACAGATCTTTTATATACTACAATCATTTTTTGCTTACAAACCCCTTCGCATAGAAATTGATTAAAAACCCACCCCACGGGACTCTTAACAATAGGATATTATCCGATGTGCCAAGCGCACATATCTACAAATTCGCATACCCCAAGTAATATGAGCGAAGATTTCCTTATCTACCCTTGTTCGAACCTCCAAGGCTCTAAAATCCCGATAAAAGGGTCTACTATATCAAAGTAGCACTCTCGATTTAGACCCAGTAATATTTCGCACTACTCAAAGGATAATGGTACTTACACGTTCCGAAAAATTGATGGACGCTCGTCACGAATCGATGAAAGAATTACAAAGTAGGCCAAAAGGGGAGAATTTCAAAGCGTAGTTTAAGTAGTTGGTCCCTTTATTGCTTTTCAACTTCTCGTGAGTCGTGATCATAAGGTGAAGTTTTCATTTTACTATCAGAAGCAGATTTTGTTTGTTTTGGTAGTCATAAATCTTAAAAATACGTTTTATCAATATATCTATTATTTTATGAATCAATAGAATAACTGGTGTCACGTATACTAAATAAATAATAAAATAATGGTGCTACCTTTTTAGGCATCAGACTTATGTATCTGTTTCATGATAATTTCGCAAATTTAATAGTCAAGTAAGTGATCAGCCTTTTGTGCGCGCCAGTTTAATCGCGATGTTTTCCTGCAACGTTAAAGCGAATGTTAAATGCGCACATACAGATAAAGGCCATTGGTGCACAGCCGGGGATCGAACTTTCAGAAATGACAGTCCTACAGTGATGCCATAGTTCCTGTATATTTAATAGACAAACCGTATTATTACATTCACATTAATAAAGTTTTGTTAAACCTTGTATCTTCCTGAATCTGTGCTCTGTCTCTGCTCTGCACTACAATGTGTCTGCAGCGTATTCAGAGCAGTCTTTAGACGACCATATACTCCCGTATGTCAAAATTCAATACCTATTAGCCATACTCCCCGCTAAGTCCCGATCACCATCGTACTCCTATAGCCGCTTAAAAACCTGTACACTGTTACAAAAGTTTGTCTAGTCGTTAAAAAAATGTAGACTAAATAATCGCTGACGTGTAAATGTAAACAAAACAATGACTCGCTAATACTCGCCTCCACCCCAATGAGGTCATTGAGGTGCGGTATCCAGAATAAGCTGACAGCCATTGTCTTACGTCAAATTAGCATTTCCTTGGCAAGACAGGTTCCTGTTTTTGCTTAAAGCGAAAATATTATATTCAGTTTTTCAAGTGTTTTGTGTGAAAGAACTACACGGAACTAAATATATATAACCATTGAGCGAAAATATTCTATAAATAAATGCCTACTATTAAATTTAGTTTAAGGAAGACGCAAAACTATTCTTTGAATTTGGATGATGAACTACATGTATTATATTTTACTTTTCTATCAAAATAAGTTTTGGTAAAAATATGTTTAGTTCTGTTGACCTATAAATTAATGTGTTTTGACTCCTATTATTGTACCTAACTTAATGTTTACAAAGTTAATTTAATGAAATCTGAAATCAAATGCAAAGCAAAAATCATTGTAAACAACATTTGGGGTAAATTTTAAAGATCTCTTTGTGTAAAGAAATTTTATAATTAGTATATTTTATGACGCGAGTAAAAAGGTTTACATTAACGAAAATTCATTCTGTAATTTTAATGCTTCGAAATTTTGAAATTCCGTTCACATATCCGTTCAAGTAATTCAGTTGGTACGGAGTCCAATTAAAATTTCGCGTCGCCCAATTAATGTTACAATATGAAAATAAATTGCATGACTGAAATTACTGAAACGAAGCTACTGAAACGCTGCAGCACTTAGCCAATTATATGCAAAATAACTTTATTAAATGCTAATTCCTACCACTATGCATAAGTCACGTAAAAAGTTATTCCGAGATCGTAGTTGTAAATTAAATCATACTTAGTTTATGGGAATAGAATCCTTAATTGATGTGAATCTGAGTGAAAACTTTCTTGTCGGTGGAGGAAATAATACAGAGATGTCCCATATAACACTTCTTAGACACATAATAATCCTTCAATTTAATATATCTTAAGCCAATTTTCATTATTATATGAAATTCCGATAATAATTAAAAACATTTTATCTTCAGTCATAATTTATTCCGTCTCATCATGATGAGCATACGCGCGCGTATTATTATCGCGTAAACAATGATTTGATTTGCAAAGTAGAACACAAACTGATTGACCTTTTTAAAAATTGTAGGGACATTTTATCATAATGATAATAGTATAGATTCGGTAGTTTTAGAATAAAAGCTCGTTCGTAATTAAACTTACACAAACGTATGTAAACCTGATATAGTTAAGTTTCATTTACACTTAAACTTAGTTTAAATTGTTCCAGACATAAATACAATACGATACATTTTTTTATATCCATTATAACAGTATTTTCCTATATTGAAAGGTTGTTCAATATAAAATTACTCTCCCGCAATGGACCTTAAAGTGCAAACGCAAATCTCACATACGGGCAACACCGCAGTTGTGTAATATAAATGAACAATAAATTTAGACATTTGTTAACCCCCCACCTGCGGTGGTCACAGGGACCGGCTCGTAATTTAACGGAATTGTACCCGGAGGCAGTACAGTAAAAACCTTACGAAATTCATTATTTTCGTTTTATGTATGTTGTTAACTTGACGGCTATTATTGGTCACGCACATGTTTTTTTAATTATTTGGTCACATTGAAAGATTGGATTCGTACATAAAAATATAAAAGATTTAATTACTCAATTAATTAACTAACGAAACACACAATATAATCAAAAACGAAAATATGGAAAGAAAAAATAGGAGTAACCTTCATTTTGAGTATGTTATGGTTGTTACTGGCCCTGGCTCAGTAATATGCTGTGGAGCAGACGTGTCCGACAAATCTGGCCATCCTGCCAGCGGCCACAATAGTTAGCGCCTCAGACGCAAACATAGAAAAATAATGTAATGATAATAATAGTAAAAATTAACAGTGTAAGTAATGGAGTCTTGGAATTGTATAGTTACCGTAATATTTATTAAATGAAATATTCTGTACGAAGGTACCCCGTGATAATATTTAATGATTTTGTATATATTATTTTACTTATTTTAGTGCCAACTATCACACGAGCTGGCTCTGCTATTACATATACATTTTCATACAATTTTTTTGTTGAACAATTTTAAGTTCAAAATGCTGAATTTATCTTGTCTCAAGCACCTTGTATTCAGCGTGTATAATTAAAAGCTTAAACTCCGACTGATTTTCAAAAGAAATAAAGCTTATTTTTTTTAATTATAAAGATAATTTATAAAAAGAGTATAAAATAAAATATTGAAATCCCAATTACAAATACACAAGAAAATCCCCTGTGTGTTATATTGTCTGTTTTTCCTCATATCAAATACCAAATTTTAATTAATTAAATATTCGATAATGGACAATACTCAGAAAGGTTGAAATGTTAGACTCATGTCGGCACTTGGGGTGTTAACTGTACTCGTTATACGATTCCATATCGTTTTCAATCGATATGGCTATTGCCTCGAAGAATTAATTTCAATTTAGGTATTAACATACTGGAGCAAAATCTATTGAGGAACGTGATTATATATGACTGACTGTTTTACGAATAGAATAGAGAAAAACAATATATAGAACATATGTTTGTCAGTGAAATTCGACTTCTGTTTAGCGTGGTAGGTAGATACGAAAACCCCTTCCGATTTACAAAGGAATTGTAGATTTTTTAAATATAATAATAAATGAAACAAGTTCGAAACTAAGGTTAAAATTCAGGACAATAAACAAATAATTTTGACTACTATAAGGGTCTGTTTCACAATGTACGTGTGTGTACGTACGTACGATAAGTTCCAAATAAGCTATTTATTACTTATTGGGAGGATAAACACTATTGTTGCGACTGTCAGAAAGCGCTATTCGTCTCATAAGTTATGAATCTGATGAAACGCGATGTTTCTTATTCGGAACTTTTATCTTCCAAATAATTTATGTGTTGCATAGCTATTTGGTACTTTATCCATACATTGTGAAACAAACTTTAAGTGTCACAAATTATAACCGATGACTATTGGAGAGATAGGAGCTACTCTTCGCCCCTAAACCTATCTCTCAATGGCTTAACGTCTACCGCGTGTGGATATTATAAAAATATATATATCTATCGTAGATCAGATATATTTTTGTGTTAATTTTTTTTCAAAATAATTTATACAAAAATTATTTATTTCATTACTAAAAAACCTCCAAAGAAACCTTGATTAGTCCATATCGAAGTAAATATTAACTGGCACTCAACAATTTATTCCTTAATTAGTAAGTTATAAAAATAAACTTTCGACACCTCAGGCTACTGGCCCATGTGATAGGTGATATTTATGGTGGGGAGATAAAGACGAAAACTTGTTCGGTTCTACATTATCCTTAATAAGTATGGATTAGTTAGGGTGAGGTTCCAACTCGGGTCATAAATTAGTGTGGACTACCTTTTATAATGGGTCGTATCTCGTTTATGAACGAGGTTGCTTGTGTGCTCTCTGATAAGTATACTTTACAGTTCCATATATTAACGAGCGTAATTGGAACTCCTTACTATACACTTTTATTATGAAGTTTTAAGGGCCATGGTAATCAGATTGACTTCTACACGGTAAACGTTTTCAAAAACTGGGTACTTTCTGATTCAAGGATAGGGAACTAATTTGTAGTTCTTTAGTTAGAACGTTTGTCGAAACTTGAAACTAGATACGTAGTTTTTTTTCAATAAAACAGGCGAGCGTGTTCCTTGCCTTTTACTAATTGATAGGCTCTTTTCTTAAAGGATCTGACGTCGAATTCGGGATAACTTCGGCGAGTAGCTGGTTTCAAATAATGCACGGCAAAAATTGCCTAAACAACGCTCAGTTGTGATAGTTACGACGGAATAGGTGATAACGGGCTAATCATTGAATTTTAAGATTCGTATTTAACGGTTTAATCATTAAGAATAAGTATTTTTATTGCTCGGAGGGCAAAAAGCGTCAAACTGAAATAATTACTAATTTATTATTAAATAAAAATAATATTTTCTTATTTTAAATCAGAATAAAGAAGTTCAAAAAGGATTATACTATTAGTCGGGGTTTATCGTGGACTTAAGATTTTTTTATTGTTATCTAATGCCTTATAAGAAGTTAGTATTAATACTTTTTATACGTACAAAATAAGCATAAACTAGCTTTGTAATGCGTCGGTGTAATTGCCTTGAAAATATCAGTTTATTAATCATAACGTTTCCTGCGTATCGTGAATAAAATTATACACATCAACTAGATAATTAAGCTTTTCTATGTTAGACTAGATTTCTTATACACTCTACTATTATTACCATGGTGATTAATTATGTTGTTTATGAATCGATTCTGTTATCTAGGAACTTTATTAGACTTTAGTTCAGTATGATGAAATTTAAATGCGTTTAGTTGTTTTGCTTAATACAAATTGCTGGATTTTTTCAATATAATCGAGTCATGTAGGGCGCATGATCCTTTGGTCCATATCTTGGTTTGGCAGATAAAGGTGGTCGATGAACAAATACTATAAATGGACTCAAAAGTCACAATAGATCACGAGTCAGAGGATGAAGCAAGTAAAAAGTATAGGAAATTATAATTCACATTAATTTTACACACATCACATTCTAGAACGTATTCCTCAAATCAACATTTTAATTTATGCCGTATTAGCGGTATAATTTCCTTATTAGATAATAATATGCATTGACTTCATTAACAAAGTCATGGTATTCATAGAAATTGGAAAGGAATCGATACTCGCCCCTTGATGTGATTGTCAGGTCTGATTAAGCGTATAAAAATAAATGGTACGCCCAAAAGGGGAAGTTACAAGGAAGGAAAATTCTCCTCATTTTCGTAATTGGCTTCTTAGTCATAATAACTTCTCTGCTTTCACCCCTGACACAATTTTAAAAAGAAAGTTTTATTAAACCGCTTTGACGTGGAAAAATAACCGTATATTTCCTAGATTAGGTAAAAAGTGAAATTTTTATATGCAAGTTTGGCATATTTAGGATACCCTTTTAATGACTTAAAAAAGACATTTCAATATATTTTTGTCACCATAAAACTTAAGATATTTTCTAGTTTTAAGGATATAGGTCTAGCTATTTTTTTACTACAACTAACAAAAATAATCTACAGAGTCAAAGTAGGTCTTAATACCTAATTGAAAAACATTATGTTACTAAACTGCTCATTATATCATAGTCTTTATGAATAAAGGATTTTCATTCACAATCAATGATTTTTTTTATATGATTTAGATTTAATTAACATCCGGACTCCCTCTTTAATATATTAAACACAATAATGTGTTCTTCTGTTGTACGCTGTGTTGTACAAAAAGTAGTTTCTTCTAGAAAACCAATTTGAACGGATAAAGTATTAATCGTTATGATTACCTGTATAATTTTTTAATACATTTCTTATAAAATACGGTATGGAACTCGTTCCGTTTTATACTTTTCCAGTTCTTAATAGTCCTGCTCACGTCTTCTGGCAAAGTGAGCGTGATGCTCTAACATCACTTAAAATCAGGTGAGCCTTCTAGCCGTTTGCCTTTTGTTCTTTAAAAAATACCTTTTCCCGAATATGTTTTTAGTGATTGATACATCTATCACTATCTATTTCAAATTCGTTATCAGCTTACAAACTAAAATGGATTAACAAAACATGGTAAAGTTTAGAATTTATGGCCCCCGTGTGTCTGATATCAAACAATATGTCATACAGAACCGTGGATGTCACCTCCTGATATTTGTCAAACGCGAACGCTACGGGAAAATGACCCCTATTTATAAAGTATTAAGTTAGAAATATGATTATGCCTAAAACTATTGTGTTAAAATGGTGTCGGAAACGTTGAAATTTATTGCCAAACTTATGTTTTGCAAATATTGAACTTAGTATTTTTTTGACTAAATGGGCGAGAATGATTGATGGGATGGGATATCCGATGATAACCATTGAACTATCACATTTTTGTTGCGTTATTTAATTTAAATGACAGATAGAATTTGGCTTTTGTTAATTCCAATGAATGTAACATATTTGGCGTAAAATGTAGTACCCTTTCAGTTATAGAAAGAAATATAAAACAAAAAATGTGTGCGTGTACTAGTGTAGGTACACACGTAAGAAGTGAAGTCAAATTTTTAGAAATGGGTTCAATAAAGATAAATAAGATAAAGTTTAACAAAAGGCTTTTATTATCATAGACATGAATACAAATAATACAATTATTTCATTTTACCTTATTACTACTAAGATTATTACAGAATTTCATTAATTGTAATAGAATTATTACTATAATTGTAATCATTATTATATATTTTTGTTATTAATAGCTTCGAATCAACGGTGGTAGGGACAAGAAAAAGATGGCGCGTAACGGAAAAATGTGACGCCTAACCGAAAAATGTGACGGTAAAAATGTGTTTTTTTACAACGCCGACAAAGAAGTTTCACTTCAATAACAGTATAAATAGATCTTTAGAGACTAGAACTACGAGTAGAAAATATCTAAGGTATTATGATGATAAAAATACATTGAAATGTTGTCATTAAGTCAGTAAAAGGTTATCTTAAATGTATCAAACTTGCATATAACAATTTCACTTTTTACTTAACTTACGTATACTTTCATCACATGGAAATAAGATGTAGTACTGAGCCAACTGTCACCCGGAACCAATGACTTCAACTTACAAATAAATCGAATGCACCTTCAATCGCAATTGGATCACGTAGTCAGTTCATTTCCCGGTATCCCCATACCGTTTCAAAGTATCGGGAGTCTACCTGCGCCCCCTAGGGTGTCAGCGTAATTTACGACCCTAGATAACGAGGCAGTGGTCTTATCGACTTCCCTGCCATTTTTTCACCGCGTCTAGTACCTTTCCTAGCAAATAGACTGTTACGAAGACAATCACACTCGAATGAAGTGCCTTGAAACTTTATACATTTGCACAAGTGGTAACAGATGCGGCTCACGTGTACTTGATGTGCACTTTGAAGACTTTGTTTAAATGTAAAATTTCAAGATATTCATGGCCATTGAAGACACCTGCCGTAGTTTTATAGCTACTTTTACTTTGGATGCTCGAATTGCGTAATTTTGACTCGCCCCAACGATGGATCCCGTAATATGTCGTAAAATTTCACGTCGGGTTGGAAAGATTTTCTAGATTAACTACGAAAGCAAATCGTAAAATTTGTACTTTACTTGCTGATGCTAACAAAAGTTTATGGACAGTGATTCTACCATACTTTTAAATGATGACTAAATAAAATCCTCATCGTATTAAGGTATTTCTAGTCATGTGGAGATAAAAAATGATTGGGAGGTAAATTAGATTAACTATCGATCTACTAAAAACGCCAGAGGGCTCGCGAGTGCATTGCCGGCCTTTTAATAATGGATACGCTCTTGATTGCTTTAAAATTACCTTAAAACGCTCAGTTGTTGAACGACGAACGTTGAGGTCGTGATATGGGTGGAAATTCGTGTTCTATCTCCACATCCGATGATGAAGGTATTAATTCGAACAACACCTTTCATGGTTAATGGGATAGATGATGCAGAGGTCATCACATTCGATCAAGCCACTTGAAAAGGGATTGGCTGTCGACGATTCGAACCGCTCAGCATTGAATACGGTCAAGTGAAAGGAGCTGGTACTTGGGAGCTCCCGCCCAGAGTGGAGAACAGTCCTCCATGTGGGGCTGAATTTTCGCTTTATACAGTTTCAGGCCGTGGCCAGAAGTGCAGTGCTGTCTTGCACTGCTGAGAAGCTTTTTGGATGTTATAAATTAAGCCTTTCCGTCCAAATAATGAAACTGAACGTCGTTCGCTGTGTCAACGTCAAGTATTTCTATATATTCGTCTTATTCTTATTAATTGGGTTTGTAATATATAGAATAATTAAATGTATATAGGCAATAATTTATTTATATATGCGATATTATATTAGCTTTTTTTAAATTGCAAAAGTTGTCAAGTTCAATCGCACAAGTCTTTTTTGCTGTTGACCCAGTCCACAGATGGTAAATTTCACAAAATAAACTACAAAAGATATAAACAATTTTAATAAAAAGGTGTGTGTACTTATGTACAGGCGTTAGAAAGTTATACTTCTTTGGCATAACAAGATAAAATATTTTCGAAAATTTTATCTTTCGCCTTATTCTACGTTTGTAGAAAAAACGACACTAACAATAGAAAAAAGTATAAAATCGTAGTTGAAACTTGAACGAACTTGTCCCTCTCGAGATGAATATAGGGTAGAAATAATTTCAAAACGCTTTTGTTAAATCCGATCTCTTTATAGATTTAGTAATTTGTATTTAAAATTAAGGCAGATTTTTATGATATACAATACCACAAAAACTACTGTCTATGTGTATATGTATATTGTGATGTCTCCATATTATTTATAGTCTTCAAGCACTGTAGAGGGGCGTTTCCGTCTTCGAATTCAATTTTTCTTTCAATATTTTCCATTTCAATAGTCACTTTCAATCCAAACGATATAATATAGTACTGATCATGATATTATATTCCAGTTTCATTATAACGCATTATTTATATAAATAAAGTTTATTTAAGTATCGCACAAAAAATATTTCTACATAATTAATCAAATGGACACTTTTTATTTTAAGAATGTTGACTATGTTTACTTCATGGTGTCGGTTTTTTGTGACGGCGTGCGCGCGCATCGTAAAAATTTACACACATATTTTTTCCCTAACGCGCCTAAAGAAGTATAAGTTCAAAAGTCGTCCTTCATTTTTAATTTCACCTATGTTATAAAAGGAATATGCTTTTGGATAAACTTTGAAACACACACTAGTGAAGCGTACGAAATCGTAAAAGTTGCTTAAATTTCAAACCCCTGGAAAATGCAACCAGTTATCACGTCAGAAAAATCGCGCTCATTTCCTCAACCATTTCCCCGTTTCCGAACTTACTTTATTAGAATACACTACCATTATTTACCAAGAACTTTCAACATTTATTTTACTCTTAAGGAAACTTCTTAATACGCGGAAACAATATCCAATTTTCCCCGCATATACGATTGCTATAGATTGTTTTATAATCGTTACAAATTTGGTATGTTTTTCTTCGCTTATTTTTAATTTTATTTATAACAGTTTTAAACTTAATATATTCATTATATTTATGATTTAAGAGTATTAAAGAGTATCATATCTATTATTGAATGCATCAGTATCAGTGCGTACATTTCAGTAGCAACAGCACTTTATCTTATATTTATATTAATGTTTTATTTCATCCGCTGTAATAGGACAGATACTTGTTTTGTATTGAAAATAAATCTTTATATATGTGAACTTTTGGTGCGTTAAGTTAAATATGTCTTAAACAGTTGAACGATTGATGAAACATTTGTGTTTTGTAGTGGATTCAAGAATTAATATAGTTTTATTTTTAAGTCGTGCCGGTCTGCTAGTAGTTATGTGTAAAATTAAGCTTTTTCGTTCTAGCTTCTAGCTAGCTAGCGATAAGGTAAAAAAGCATTGATATAACGTAATTAAGCTTAACAGAAATAATAAATTAATTCAATGAGTAATAAAATTCGCTGTATCGGTCCTCCGAGCACACTTAACATTTACTTATTGATATTCAGGTGGGTTAAGCTGGGATTTATGCCCTAAGGATATAATTTAGACTTTATACATTTCGCTGGATGGAATTTTTATATTTTTTAAAGTACTTTGAATATCAAATAACTATAAATTTCTTAATGGATTTTACTCTTATTGACGAAAATAAACATAATCGTATGGATTCTCGTCGCAATCTGATTTTAATAGATATTGGAGAGATGGTGGTGGCTGTGCGCTGAGTATACAAAATTAATTGTTTCCAATTTCCAATGGCGTTAGACAGTCGCAAGAGAACGACGTGCCCCTGACGCTTTGATTTATTTATTTATTTCGGCTAACAATAATTATATACCTACATACATACATCAGTGGCGCTACAACCTTTTTAGGTCTCGGCCTCAGATTTCTATATCGGTTTCATGATCATTTGTTAATAAACAAGTAAGTGATCAGCCTCGCATGCCTGATACACTCTCGACGTTTTCTAAGGCAAGCCGTTTTCAGTTTAAAAGGCCGGCAACGCACTCGCTTGCCCTCTAGCATTGTGTCCATGGGCGGCGGTATCACTTAACGTCAGGTGAGCCTCGTGCCCGTTTTCCCCCTATTTTATTTAAAAAAAGTCACCATTCGAGCGAATTTTAAATGCTCATAGAATGAAGGTCCATTGGTGCACAGCCGGGAATCGAACCTACGACCTCAGGTATGAGAGTCGCAAGGTGAAGCCACTAGGCCAACACTTGTCTGTAACATAAATTATATCCAACAAAAAGCAATTACATACCAATTATAGAGCCAAAGATAGAATATAATACATATATACGAAAAGGTACACAATTTACGAATTGAAAAAAGCAATGAAACATATTAAATACGTAATAATTAATTCCGCTGTTTGCCGTCTTCGAAAGGATCTAGATTAGATGATCCGATTTCTATTTTTACCAGTCGTCATTTTGCCTTAATCGAAATCCCTACATTTATAACCAGTAATTATATATATGTATACTTAATAACCCTTCAAAAGAATACATTATGCTTAATTTATTCCGCCGGTTCAAGTTGTATGGGAGTTTTAAATTATAGCCAAGTGCTGTGAACACTTTGAGTACTAAATTATAAACATTAGGTATTCAGCAGATGTTGTGCTAAGTTTAAGTGATAAATAACTGAATAGTTCCTTGTTACCGTTAAAGTTTGGTTTATCTATGATAATAATTTACATTTAGAGAAAATATTTAAACCTTACAATTTAGGAAAACACTATTTATATCGGGAATTAATTAAGTACTTTGTTTATGAATAACACCGTATTGCTTGTGAATTAATTTACTTATAAATTTTATTACAAAATGTAGACACTTCTTAGAAAAAACCTTCAGAGGTAATCCTTACATGTAAAATTAATTTAGTTCTATCTAAGTATAGAACCAATTACGGTGCAACTAGACGTTTCGTAAGAGCCTGCAAAGGCCTATTTGAAATAAAAACTTTTGATTTTGATTTAAATTAAGACTTACAGACCATCTCTTGACTGATCGCAGATCCTAGGGATCTGGGATCAGTCAAGTAAATCAAAGTCCATCCAAGTTCCACTTCGCTAATTCATCCTTGAAGCTCTTCAATGGCCCACGACGTGAAAAGTATCTTTAGTATATAAGTTCTCATGTAAGTGACTATTGTCTGTTACGAGAATAAATGTCTTTAAACCTAAACCTAAAATAAAGTTCTCCGGGCGCGTCATACTGTTTGTATGATCGCGATTAACCTACCGAACGGATTTTTGTGCTGTATCAATAGACGTGAATCTTGATTAAATTTTATGCGTAATTCTTTATTTTGAAATACAAAGATTTTTGTTGATTTTAAAGCAAGTCTATGCGGGCGAAGTTGGAGTGGCTTTAGCATGCCACTCTCATCTTTAATGTGTGCATTCACTAATTGCTTTTACGTAGTGGAAACATCGTGAAGAAAACCGGCACCAGCTCAGCAACAAATGATCACGAAACAGATACACAAATCCGAACCGCCGCTGAAAGGTACCGATACTGCTTTGTTTTTGTTTAGCCAAACATAGCTGACAAATCTCTGCTATATATTGGAGACTTCTAATATGATATTGGTCCAAAAGTTAATAAAAATGAGTAGGTAACACCGTGCACATGGAGTCCAGTCTTAATGCTTAAGTTATGAAATGTTTAAGTGATAAAAAAGCGTCAAACATTTCGTGATTGTTTTCCTAATTATTTTCTTGTTACGTTACGCTTTATAATTTTATACGTGATCCTATATTTATACATTATAAATACTAAATAATCCGAGAATAACAATTACTTTAAAATTTCTTAAGAATTTTCACTCAGCACATTCATTGTTGGCGCCAACGTTTGTTTCAGCGCATTTGTTGCTTATGTTCAGATTACATTTAGTATTAAGAAACAACAACAAACTCTGCACCTGATTATGAATCTAACAAACTGAGCGCGTGTATAAAATAAAGTCCACTTGTCTTGTTTGTCCGAGCGATAATTCAAAATCCAATTTACAGCAAATGAAATTACCGCCAAATAATCGGATAACACGTTTTGGGGTGGCTGTATTTGATAAAATAATTCTCGAACAAATAGTGGACTGGTTTTAATATATTTCGTTCCTATTAAATACAAGTTTACCGAGAGTTTTTAATGAAACTTTACATTACATCCCTTTACAATCTGTGGATGCTTTTAGAAAAGCGTGGTGTATTTATTTGTACGAATATAAAAAAAAACACCTGCAGTTCTAGAATGAGTTTGACTAGTTATTTCTGCTCTTAAAACGTTAGTTTACGCATTACAAGATACCTTAGGAAGGGTTCATGAATATAAATGACAAATATGTTCATGAAACCTTGGACTCTACCATACTGTTTAAAAATCTATATAAATAAAAAAGAATCACAATAGGTTTATGTGTATGCTAAGCGTAAAACTCGAAGACGCCTGGACCAATTCAAATTCTTAATAAATTATATCTTGGTCAACGCTTATTATCTATCGCGATCAAAGATACAATTTAATGCTGCCATATTATTATACACTAAGCTGGTTATTGTGTATCATTTATCTTGAAGCTATTCCACTGTGTGACTTTATATATTTTACTTTATATGTTTTCTAGGTCAATCTGTCATCACTGAGGTACGGTCCGTGGCACCAAAGGACATTCTGTCTACATGTAAGCAATTAAAACATGCTCGTACGGCGAATAAAACATCGTGAGGGCGTAGTCTTAAATCCAAAGTTCAATGACGAGTCAGATACAAGTCTGACCTATGAAATATAAAAAGACAACACATTTGAAGTAGTTATACTTCTTTTAGCGCGTTAGGGAAAAATGATGAAAGTAAATTTTTAAGATGCGCGCACACACAAGGTCACAAACAACCGACGATGTTAGCTATAGTCAACATTTTAGTTTTTTGTGATATTTACATAAACTTTATTTAACTAGATAAGGCGTTATAATATGTTACGCCATAGAAGTATAAGTTCGTACGCGTGTACATAAGTACACACACATGTTTTTTTTAAGTTAAACAGTTTTACTGACAATAGAAATTAAAATAATAGAAAATAAAGACAATGTCCCATTATACAAACCAAAACAAGTTGTATTCAAAAATTTCAATGTTAAACAGGCCCCATGTTGTACAATAAGCTGAATAAAATTCTAAATATTTATCTTTCTAATATCTATATGAATGTAAAAACAAACTTGTAGAATGGCTAAAAACTCAAAAATATAATGAAATTGTTAACTTGTCTGGTAATATAAAATAATAAAATTTGGCTATTTAAAATTTACAACTTCAGTCTGTTATTATAATTGTTTAAAATTTAATTTAAATAGAAAGTCTTAACAATAAACATTAATTTCCATACTTACCTAAATAAACACTAAATTCATAACTCGTTCAAATTTCTCATCCACAAGACTTAAAAATCTTTATCGAAGTTCACACTTACTACGGTCTAACCTATTGCAACAACTTAAATAGATTCTACCCTAAATTAGTTTAATAAACAATAAAATTAATAAACATCTAATGATAAACAACTTAACCAATTTCTTATTGACACTGGAAGTAACGAGCGTTTGGCTAGTGCTCATAGTCAGCTCAAGTATATTATAAATAAGGTTAGCCAAAATGTATATTGTATTGTAATGGACTAAAAACTAAACAATAATTCAGTAGATGCACCCCTGTTCATATCAATCTATCGCATCACACGCCCAACGATTTTATTTTTGATCAGAAAAATAAAATCTTTGGGCGTGTGTAATCTCTATCAATTCAACCCGTATCATAATTAATGCTATTTACATATTTTCGCAGGTTATTCAAGCAATCTAAAGCTTGAGTTTTATTGCTGGAATATTATTATATTTTACAAAATTCATCAGCCGCATGGATCAGATAAACGTTTTTATTACAACCATATTTCGACCGACTTAGCAAATTCGGGTTTCCGTCAAGGGTCGGCCATTTATCAATCATTCGCTGAGCTTTTATAAAATAATATTAAAGTTGCCAGAAATTCACGCCTCGTATGTTAATTCAATGCTATAAAGATGTATGTGTTGCTAGACTAATTTCGTGTGGGCTCGTAAATGTGTTTTGAACTTTACTGACTTTTTATATCTTTTTTACAATTGGCATTCGAGACTATTGATATCGTAAAGTGGTTATTTATGGTATGTAGGCAATGATATGATTAAGTTTTGTGGCTTAAAACGTATACCATAGACTCCACCAACGCGTGAATGTCGAAGATATTCAACTTTTTGACATTACGGGCCAAGTGAGAACATTAAAAAGGACTTAAGTGAAACAAAACATAGAACACAAAAACAGTGTATTTCCCTTAATAAAGACTGTAAGTAGTGTTACTGGACACTTTCTTATGTTAAATATTAAGGATGTTGTAGTATTATCAGTAGGTAAATTAGGTTTGACTTAATTTACATATTAGTCTTGAGTAATGCTAGATCGTTATGTTCCACGAAGTCACAGTGAAGAGACAATGTAGAATGTAGAAATCTCTTAACATTCAATATTACCTACATTGAAGGAAATTATCGAACAGTGTAAAGCGTTCTATAGATTTACCGAAAAGTACGATCAACTATAATTCACATGTTAAGCTGTTGTAAGTTGTCATTGTATACCTTTAATTATGTAATAATTTATGTGGATACTTATGCTGGCAGCGACCTAAAGAGAGACTCTCTTGGAGAGAGATAGGCCTCCAAAACAAGAGACTGCTATATTCAAAAAATCAGTTTCGACGTTGCGCTGCTGTTTGGTTACAGGCTGGAGTTCGGGCAGGTCCAAAGGAGGATGCAGCGAGAGCAATGGGAAACCGTGCTTCTTGCCTTGCCTTAATGTATAAAAAGAATAATGTCGGATTAGTTGCACTACCATTTTTGCAGGTTTTACAATATCCCAGGGGAGCCCTTGTAATTAAAGAAAAGATCAGCCACGACTTTCACCGATACCAGGACCTGCGATCTTCACATGAATATGACGAGAGAATTCTCGAGATAGTTCAGTGGAGTTTTTAGGTTTGTCAAGATCGGCTAAAATGGCCCTAACTCTGTAACTTACAATAGCGATACAATCACGAATTCCGATCTCTTTTGTTCTAAGGTTGGAACAGCGCTGTTGAGGGAACAACATCGGACTTGCATACAAAAACGTCGGGTTGGTTTGGCTGTCCCTATCAGTATTTATAGAGATATATAGAGTAAGGGTTCATGTTTGTTGGTATGAATGCTTCATTCCAAAGATGGTACTAAAAAAGTAATACAATCTTAAAAGTTTATCAAGTCGAAATCGAGTACGTCGTTAAAACTGAATAAAAAATCTTAAGGCCATAGGTTAGATCTAGAACACAGTGAAGTTTAACAATAGATTTATGTCACAGTTATAATAATAGTCAATCGTAATTATTACAATAAATGTCGTTATGACCTATTTTCTATTTAGTAGTAGAGACCACCTTGACTATGGCACAGTATTAATATAAGCAGTATTACATTATCACAAAACCACAATGTTTTTAATACTGAAAAAGGGATAAAATTTTATGACAATGTAAAACACGACAAATGCAAAACTAAGTTATTGTGTACGAAGTCCATAGACGTAATAAAGTATGGGGCATATATGCAACTGCGTTATTGATGAAGGATTTAGACTTATCAGCCTTCGTCTACTCGAATTAATACACTTTGTAATGTCAAAATAATACCTATCGTTATCATTAGAATTACTGAGTATAAATAACAATGCTTTATGAAATTCAATTAATCAGTATTTAGGTCGAAAATTGCTTTTGCGAGAGATATATTACGTAAATTACAGTCCACCGGGCTCCATAAATATGTATTCGATGCCTCCGGGAAGAATCATGTTCCTTTTCCAACAAATTAATTTAACCTGAGGGAATATTGTGGAAGCTGTTTATCACTATAGATTTGTAATGTTGAACAGTAGTCTTTGACGGTTGAAATGTTTACTAAGTTTAATAATGGAAATATTTTATCACTTACTTTACAACCTATATATATTTACATATAAATCAATTGCTGTTCGTTTCTCGCTAAAACTCGAGAGTGGCTGGACTGATTTGGCTAATTATGATCTTTAAATATTTGTGGAAGTTTCGGGTAGGTTTAAACGATGGGAAAGAAAAATACTCAACAACAATCGAATTTTCCAATAAAAGCTATTTATCGCTGGAAAATATTGGAGGTCTTGTCTGTTTAGAAAATAAATAATGTCACATGGTTGTCATATATTTACAGAATTGTGTTTCATATTATGAGATCTCTTTGGTCTTTTGTAAACATTTTGTGTCAAGTTTTGATACACGATGTTTACTGGGTTATTTATTAATCAATAAAATTAACGCAGAAATTAGTGTACCCCAAGATACAGTGGTGTGAAAAATATCTTTTATAGATGATTAAACCTCAATTCTTATAAGATAATAGAAAGAAATTAAAATGAAATGTTTTGGCATCGCTTGATTGACAAAAATAAAAGAAAATCTAATTTGGGCGCCAATGTAACCTTCTAGACTTGGTTAGAATAGTGTGTAGTAAACAAGAGAGAAAAGTAAGGATTAAAATTCAATCTTAATTAGTTTAGGGTTGATATTTTAAATATTTGAATATTTTTATTTCAACACGCCAGTGCCATAATAAATCCTCTCGAGAACACTAACCTAAAGTACCCGGTTGATTGGATAATTGTAATAAAACCCAGTGAGCAACAACCTTCTAGGTCTGCGCCTCAGTTTTCTGTATCCTATTCGTATTCCTATATATTTTTTCAATTTTAATAACAGCCAAATTAGGTAGAAACAAAAACAAAGTAATGCTTCAGCTATACAAAGGATTTTGATGAAATACATATAATAAAAACCAATTAGATATTACTAAAATATCTTATAAACTTAAAATTATTTACATACATATATTAGGACAATCGCCCGATTTCGAAAAACAAAACTAAAAGTGGCAGTGACGGTTTCAACTTAAAAACTCAATTAAAAGTCTTAGTTGTTAGTTAAATTATTATTATTAGCAGTTTAAAACACTTAAAACGGTGGCCTTTATTTATTGCTGCAGAATATTTCTTTAAGAATATTTTTTTACACAATTACAGATTTTATTTAAAAACTTAAAAAGTATATATTTTTTTACCTAGTCTTTTAACTCTCCCAACGAACGAATTTGTTGTTTACGAAGCTACATTTTATGTACAATATACAAGATTTAGAGCTACGTCTTACACTAATGCAAAACAACGAAATATTTAAGAGAAAAAGGAAAGGAAGGGAAAAAGTATGCCCAACACGAGCATTCTTCGGAGGCAATAAAGTTCTTACAGTCATCTAACTAATGTTCAGCAGGATTTGAACGGTACAATATATTGTATGCCATTAATCGCGGCACATTGCAACAGCCAAAGAGGTCCCTCGAGAAGAATCAACCCGAGTCACATATTTCGACGATTTTTCTTAGTCGCATTTGTTACTAACTTCTGAGCGTTCCCGTTTTCATTGGATTTTTGTGGTATATGACAAATTTGGCACGTGGTGAGTCAGGTATATTAGATGCTTCCGATAAAACAAATTTTAACATGTGAAATTTACTTAGAAGTGTTTTTATGATCATCGCAGCGTGTGAGAAAGATTAAAGACAGAGGGCAGCGCTAAACACACGTGCATACGTATCATCATTTTTACCCTATGACACAACACACCCAAATTAGACGTTACTTCCATTTTTCGAATAGTTTTTTTTTCCTTTAGTTTATAATACGTTCCATCTTTGGTTTTTCTTTAGTATAATTGTTTTTATTAAATATAATATATGTCGTAGGATTATGAAATAAATAAATTTAGGAACCTAAAAATGTATGAGAATTGCTGTTTTTATAATGCTTGTGTATAGTGGAGAAAGCTTGATTTTGGGGTCAGGAAGGTCCTAATAATAGAGTATTTTTACATGACTGAGTCAAAAATTGTCGTGATTGACGCTTGTGACTTCCCGTAGCTCAACTGAATTACTGCTTGAGAGCTTCAGTTGTGGTTCATGCCTTACGCATAAATTATTATCGAGATTTTAGACTAAGTTTAGACGCTTTGAGGACCTACACGCCCTAAATCATGTAAATTCCTTATACTTTGCCTTACGTTATTCAAGTACATTGATGAAGGCATGAAGTGTTGGTACGAATGAGCAAGTTTTAATTGTTTGTTTGAAGTTTCTATGTTCTAATCGAACTAATGTGTATGAGTGTAATATATTATACGTCATATTTTTTTATAAAAATGTTGTTTTGGGAACTTATATAAATAAAAAGCGCACAACTCGAAGGCGGCTGGATCAGTTCAGGTATTTTTTATTCCTTGAACTCCAAGGAAGGTATTTATAAAGAGAAATATATATATTATTAGCGAACAGCCTCTATGCGCTGTCATCCTCGGCATAATTAAATGTTTCATGTGTTGGTTAAGTAGCTACTAAAAAGGTTGGCTAAGTAAAAAATCATACTGAGGAGAAACGACATTCACGTGTTAGTGGTAGTTGATCTTGTTCTTGGGTAGGAAATTAAACACTTCAATGATGACTTAATTCACTATAATTTACTTCACTGATTTTACGTGAACTATATAACTTCAAACTTGTACAAAGAAAAATCCCGTGCGCATGTGTCACAACGTCTTTTATAATCCCAAATCCCTCCTCCGACTCGACCATCCTACTTCAGGAAGATGGTCGAGTCAATTCGTAACAATTCGTAAATAACCGAACGAGTCAAATGAATAACTATTGCACATGCGCACTTGTAGCAAGATTCTTAAGAATATGTTACATTTTTTTTGAATTTAATTAAATATTAGAAGCTTACACACGTGGATGCTAGTACAAAAACGTTTGTTACATTAATATTATTTCGTTTATAACGAGGTTTACGTTTTTAGAATTTCACTCTTAAATTTTTTTCTTGTAATATTCTAAGTACATTTATTAATAGAAGGTGTTTACATACTTCTATGTATACATCATATACATCTTTCTATGTTGTCGTTTTGGTCTAATTACCGATCCCTTTCATATTTCATAATCAGTGATGAAATATATGTGCCATAAACTTTGTTAGAAGTATACATGAATACAATTCTCCCATATCTCCATTTGTATCGGCCATTACAGACAACCCAACATTTGTCCAAAGCCATTGTCTCAGCTGCCTTTCACGATTATTATTGTTATGTGATTCGAATCGAAATACAATACGATTAAATTCCCTGTAAAATCGAGTTTTCTTAAAATTATACCACGGGTGAATATAAAAAGATAATTATGCTATATTTTCTAACTGTAACCAGTTTATACGTATACATATCTACTTATTACTTATATATTGGCTTCACTTTACTATGGACATTAAGAGAATCGGTATTAAAGTAGGGATTTTAGAAACCATAAAAAAGTTTGAAATAAGTTGTGAACTTCTTTCATTCACTGAATATTACACAGCACACATAATTATTGAATTCGTTTTTAAGACTGATTCATAATTAATGATATTATTTTTAATTTCGAAACGAAGCATGAGGACATGTTTTATGACAAAAACATGATAAGGTGTTTATTACAAGTTCATAACACCTCTATAGCCTCATGGTTCCTCTGCGCCTAGGTGATGGTAAGACCTACATGAGCCTTTACTTGCCCGGAACCAGCGATTGGAGGATCGGCGTCAAGGTCCTCCACTCTGCCACCACAATGAGTTTTCCGAAACTTTGTGGATCTCTGCTTTATTAAAGTAACACCTGTAGAAATACGAACATCAAATATAATAAACCGAACTAACCTGTTATGATTACCGATTCCTAGTAAGCCCGCTGTTTACACTATATGTTTACAAATAAGAACGTATACGTATACAATATTTTAATTAAAAAGAAACTCCACAAAGTTGCAAATCCAGCTAAGCTTAGCCACCGTATTACGGATAAAACTTTTCCATATTAAAATCATTTTTCATCTCAAGGATTTGAACTTTTGCTGTAAGGAATTTTAAAGTAATGAGTGTCTGTTTTTCAATAACAAAACATTTTTCATTACAGTTTACCATTTGAATTACAAATGAATAAAACAAAGTCTAAATAGTTACAGTTATACTTGACAATATAATACAAATAAATGATTATTGACTTAGATTTCCCGAGGAACATGGCCTATGTTTATATATTATTTGGCTAAATTACATAAATACATTTTGGTAATAAAATATATCACTATTGTGAACTATCATATTTTCATGAAGTCGATTTAAGTGAATAATGTCTTTATGTCAACAGTAAGTGATGTTTAAGCGCCAGTGATTTTTTTCCGCGACTATGTGGAAGTATGAAGTATTTCCGAACTAATACGACTTACGATTCTTCAGGAGAAGAGTGTATCGATTCTTACTAACATCTGGTGAGCCTCCTGCTCGTTGCTCCCTATTATATAAATAATTTAATATAAACAGATTTTCAATTTCTTCAGAATTCGATAAACCTTTCAACTGCAATGTTAACTTCAAATAACGTAACAAAAACTCCACTTTTATGTATTGATTTTTATATTTATCGGAGATAATAATAAAAGAGAGATTTTGTATTCCGAAAGACATTTTACGATTGCAGTTAGATGTAGTAATAAAACAGAGCGCATTGTAAACAATACAACGCGTTAAATTTATAATTGAAACAGATTTCTGTCTTTATTTTTAAAGTTATTTGAAATAGACAGCTTACGTCTATTTAAATATTACGTCTATTAACTAGTCTAGGTCTATACGTTCTTAATAGTAATAAAAAACGTTGTAATACTATTTTGTGGACTCAATTTCCGCACTTAGTCTCACTAGGTCCGTTGCCTTATTTATATATTATTATAGATTAAATAATACTCTTCCCAATATAAATGGATCATAATATCGCTTTGCAACTTCGACTGGTCTTAATTTTTTTTAAAGAGACACCAATCCAACATGAAATGATTAAAATCTATAACATTTTCGTTAACATTAGTACAAGAATATAGGTACTTAAATGTCACCTCAAACTTTATAACGACATAATCTTAAATAACTAATAACGTGTATTGAAAGTATGGTACTTGGCAAATAAATTATAATCTATTGAACCCTTTTTAAACACTGTCGACTAAATATATTGTTTTATGTTATACAACAAAAATAAATTGTATATTAAATAAATAAACGTAACCAATAATGCTTTTGTTATTAATTAAAATATAGCCATGATGTGAATTGATAATCTATACGTGCTAATATAGATGGTATATTAAAAGAACTATTCCAAAGACTGCAAAACAAAATTAGAAATAAAAAATTTAAAGTTTCAACTGTAATTCCGACACGTGACTTTTTAAGTTGAGAAATTAAAATAAAGCTTCGTCTATACTGTATTCGAAACGTCGCTGAAACTACTTGAGACTCATAAAAACAGCTTGCAACGCACGGACGTTTTTATTCCAATTTTCATAGAATGAGAGCATTTGTTTCATAGTACTTTAATAAAGTATTGTGGAACAATGTATACTTTTGGATGAATAACGCTTTTATATAAAGAGTTCTAAAGCGTGCCTAAAAGATTTTTATGATTAAATGGAGCACGTGACACATAGAAACAGTGGCGCTACAGCATTTTAAGTTGAGCCTCAGATTTGTGAATCAGTATCAGGGTCTATTGATTTCTCCGATGGGCAAAGGTGATCTCTAAGCCTGACACACGATTGACTTTTTTTGAGTCTTAGGCCAATTTCCTTACAATTATTGTCTTCACTTCAGTGTATTACGTCTAAGTGTTTTGCGAACGAAAACTGAAAATTGGTGTACAGCTGTGGTTCGAACCTACGACGATAAAGTTGAAGCCACTATTCCAACGTGACAGACACATACATGTTATACTGTCTTTTATTTACTGATTTTTAAATAAAACATCTTTAACGGATATAAACTTGAATCTCATATTTACTCGTCGTTTCGAGAGACCGCTACATCAAGTTACCATCAAAAACTTATCAATAATGACTAGAAATTTAGTTTTATTTCCTTCAATATATTTTCTTATTCAATTTCAACGTTATCAACTAAACACGAGACATAAAGCTTTCAAAAAAGTTCTACGAAACGAACAAAAAAATGGGTTCAATGAACTCCAATAAAAATAGACGCTCAAAACCGCAGAACTAATATGGTTTATTGGTGAAGGCAAATTACTTTTTTATAACCCTCGCATGCTGTGTAATAAATCTTGAAGTCTGTGCGTCATTTCTCGCACCTCAGTGGGCCGAAGGGCCGGCATTAAACACTTCGACCTACGCCCTTCACTTTAATTCCCACTCGAATATCTGTAATTCATAATTATAGGATGTGTACGTCCCATTAGATATAAAAGCAGAAATTCGCCCAACAGTTCAAATGCCTTTATATACAAATACATGAATGGAAATCTTGTAAAGAACTACCAAATATGATGTAAATTAATTAATTTAAGATCAGTACGTACTAAAGGTGTATCTTGTAATGTATCCAAAAATATCTACATGGCCAATTGGAGTATTCATTGTACTTGGTCTGGGTCAATTTTCAGGCAAAAAAGCATTGCAGTCACATTATTGTTACAAAAAATACTAGAACATAACCTCAGAAAGAGAGAAGGTGTCCTCCAAATTTTTCTACTTGTCTCTCATCACCCCTACAATATTGGCCTATCTTTCCCGCTTTCGCTTTAAATTATTTTCCTAGGATTCTGGTGGGCTTCTTCTTGTTTTTCTGCCCACAGGGCTAGCTAACGCTTTATA
This sequence comes from Pieris brassicae, assembly GCF_905147105.1. Taxonomy (NCBI): domain Eukaryota; kingdom Metazoa; phylum Arthropoda; class Insecta; order Lepidoptera; family Pieridae; genus Pieris; species Pieris brassicae. The sequence goes on from NC_059673.1 coordinate 15,502,267, forward strand.
TATCTATATTTTCTTCGATTTATGTATATAAAGGAGGAGATCCACGTGTCTGTACATTTGAAAATATAAGTAAAAGTGAATAAGAGCCAGAAAAATGAACATTATTATCAAACTAACTTTTTGTCTTTCGATCTGTCCGTACACTATTCTTCCCAACGTCAGAATTTATTTTTTCTTTCACGTGGCTTTCAACAAAAGATAAAGTTTAGTTCGGAGCGTTGATTTAGTTGAAGACGTTTACTAAAAATTTTATGAGAAAAATACCGTAAGTAATAAATTTGTTAACATTAGTGATAGGTTTGCTATTCAGGATGATTAGGTTTTCTATTCACGAAGGTATCTAGGTAATAATTAACATACATATCTTGTATCTTAGACCAGAGAAAACAAGTAACTGGCAAGTTATTAACAGGTTGCAAATTATTGGTACGGTCATGCTGCGTAGGCGCCGGCGCCGACCTACGCAGCATACTTGATGATTCGACTTAAAATATTGCAAGCCAACTATAAAGACTGCAACACTTACCGCTCAAGAGATAATTACTTATTGGTAACGCATAAATCAAAGTGTTAATGCATGTAGAAAGTATGTTAGTTAAGTATTCTGTGATGAGAATGGCAGACAAACTCTGGTACTAATCTATACCCAATAGAAATCCTAATAAAACCTGATCTTGGTATTTGGTATATGGTAGATTACGATTTTTATTTTTTCCTTCTGTGCATACCTGTCGATTTTTGATTCTGAGTCTCGCATGCATCACGATGCTTTCCTTCACCGTACGAGCTAGTGTGAAAAGCGCACATGCTGTAGCCAATAAATCACTGCTCAATAAAATAATAGTAATTATTAATCAGATGTCCTAGTAAATATTTATGAGCTGCGGCGGGTGAAATTGCAATTTTATTAATAGAGGTGCGCGACATTACATAATAAAAATTGCGGCTACAATCAGAGATGAAAGGGATCTAAATCAAACATTCAATATCTTAAGCTGTACCGAAATCATAACACTAAATTGAAGTATACTCTTTATATAAACATAAAATTTATATTCACTTACCGTAAGTCTCTATAGAAGATTAAAAAAAATAAATGTAACTATAATGTACACATGATTTGAACACATCTAAAAATAAAAAGCTGAAAAAGTAGGTATAGGTATTAGGTACGATAATTTTTAAAGTATCTTTCCCATTAACATTTAGTACGAACGATAAAAGTCGAAATAATTTATTAATGACTTGTATGATATGTCATATATAAAAAAAATTGCTATTGAATTTCTTTGCATACAGAGCTATTGCAATCATACGTTAGATTTTGCCGCTGATCTTGCAAAAACGTTTGATTTATTTCCATGTAATATTGTATACACCTACAGTAGAAAGTGAGACGACACAGCACTTTAGAAGATTAATGACAATTTCAGTGATTCCTTACTAACAGATGTTCCAGATTTAAAATAAAACTCGGAGACAAATCGTCTAATCTATTAGCCTTAACACGCCTTGACTTTGACATCCACGCTTCCTTTCAGCATCGAAGCGTACATCCAGCTCTTCAGCGCTTGATGGGTGGCGCATTAATCACTTGATGGCAGACGGGTTAAGCGGCGGAAGTACCCGTAAATAACTGCAAAACATGCCAGTTGTCCACTCATTAATCAATAGCTGCTCAGGGTATTGCAAACGAGCAATTGCGTGGTCGCGATGTCCTAGGGAATAAGCTTGTTAATGCGGGTGTGACGGTAGGATTACGTTTTTCTAATGGCCCTTTTACGTTTAATATACAACAGTGATATGTAATTAGAGTTTCAACAATAATAAACCAGTTGTTACCTTTTTCTAATTTAGTTGTTTAAAGTTCAAACAGATATTCTGTGCTTCTATGCATTCCGGTTTACTTACGATAGACTATAGAGTAACATTGTAAGTAGCAACTATTAATTGCGCAATAAAAGTTAAGACCCCCTATATTTAAAAGGATATAAATATCTCGGTCTCTGTCAATATTATAAATATAATAAATAAAATAGCCTTTTATTTTTAATGCCTTCAATCCAAAGCAATATTCAGAGTTATTCGTACATGTGTCACAATAATAATTGAATTCAAAATTTATATACAATAAACATCAATGGATAAATTATGTTTCGAGTATTAGTTACAAATAAAGTCAATCGGAGTGAACAAACGGAACTTTAATAGGCCATATCCGTAGAGAATCATATCCTCAAGTAGATGTTTAATTGGAACCTGCAAAGAAAACGGAACGTAACCGTCTCAAGCAAACGTGGCAACATAAGTTGCAGATAAGAGAAAGACTTGGAGCGAAGTCAAATGCGAAGATCAACACCAAACGCGATGGAGGCTCACTGTGACGCCCTCTGCCCCATCAAGGGCTCGTAGGACATTAAGTAACTTGCATGATCCTTCATTAGCGGTCAAAGTCATTATTAGTGTGGGGGTGAAAAAATTCAAAGACAATATAACTAAGACTTTAAACCTACATAAAAAGTAACATGTCATTGTGTTATAAATGAAGCATAGCACTAAGTACCACACCGCACACAAAATATTCTAGAAGTAAAACTTGTTTCTAAACAAGGATACATATTTTACAAGCGTTTGTTTGAACACTCAAGCAAACATACACCTCGTTCTGAGAAAGCTACGCCTATTTGTTTAATGCTTGTTAATATGTTTCTTATGGAAGACCTTAATGCGATATTAATGTGAGTATAAGCTCTAAGTGTAACACTGTTTCACATAACAGGCAGACAAGTACGTCTAGGATCCAATAGCGACTATGATCTCAAATTATTTATAGTTTTTATGCAATGCTAAGTTTTTTTAATAATTAACTAATAAGTGAGTTTCTCATTAAAACCAGTAGTTTTACAAACAAGGAAGACGCAAGTATAGCTAATATATAAGTCCTATATTATTTAATATGTAGATTGTAATAAAATATACAGTTTATGAATGTAACATAAAATATGTCTTAACCCATTGTTAAGTATTCAGCGCCCGCCACGTTTTATGTTTAGGGACAAGGAAATTGTCACAGTATTTTCGATTTGATAAAATCATAGAAGATCAGACGAGAGTTTCTTTTTGTTTTATGTGTTTTAGATTGTAAATCTCAAGGGTACTTGAAGCTTACACTATTAAAGATAAGTTGGCCGTATTTAAATTTATTTAATACTTTTTTAGTATTACATATACGGAACAAAAGGACGCCCACGAGAAACCTGGGAAGATGGAATAAAAGGTATACCTTATATGAAAATGATGGCGAGAATGATAGACTAGTGGAAGAGGAGGAGGCCTTCACTCCATCGGAGCTCGTGTACTAATTTTAAACATAGTGACATGGACTTAATGTAATCCTAATTATGGTTTATGGTTTAAGGTTGGTGGACTCAGTTTCCGCACGTAGACTATGAGTCGTAGACTATCGGTCCTTTGTGCGTAAAGTCCTGGCTAATTAGGCTAGCCTAGCTTCTTCCAGAAGCACAAAAACATCCTGTGCACTTCACAGGCTTCACGGACACTAGACACAGCCAGGACTACGTGGGTGATTGATTCCTCTGCGCTGAAACAGCCTCTGCACGTGGGGCTATAATATTCTACAATACATAAATTGCTTAATAATCTACGTACTTTATAACGTAAGATTATATATTACGTCATGTTTTTACAAACCTGCTTCTTTTACATAATATGTCACGCGATTTTGTTTTCTAAAACAACAGTCACAAAGATCACCTCTCCTTCGATATCTCAACCATAATTATGATTTTCAAAACAATAACTTTTTTAAATCACTACCCATAACCAACGAGCATGAGAGGTATGTCAGAACCGTAGCTGTACAGATGAGTAATATACATAAATAAAAATATCATTTTTTGAAATAATATATGGTTAATTACTGATTTTGTTTTTTAGAAATGTATTTATTTAGCAACAAACAACTCTTTCCTTTTCAGATTAAAATATTTTTATAGCATAACCCTAGAGTTCCCAGCCAAAATTGATAAACCACATGAACTAGAGGCGTTATAATATTCAAAGGCTCAAGATAATTCTCGCTTCCACTTTGTGTCTATTGGCATTTCAAGCACGTACACTTGGCATCCGTGTGTGGCTTCTGTTTTTCTTCTCTGATTACGAGTTTGTATTTACTCCACATTTTCACTGCCTCTGTTATGTCATATTTGTATAATATATTTACGAATTTACTTCGCAAGAACTAAATATTCGATTGCGTAAAACATATTTCCCTATTTAAAGTTTTTATAAAATAATATTTTATACGCAGCATGGTATGTTCTTCTTAAACAAAGAGGAACAGACTTGTATGTTAAAATTTCAACACTAGGATATAAATAATATCAATAAAATATTCTTTCGAATTGTGATATGTCAGCATATTTGACACATTTTATAGAGTTAAATAAGAATGCTTTTAGCATGACGTGTAAGTGTCGTCTCGTTCCAAATACAAATTGCGTCTCATCTTAGTTGAAACACAAATGATCACAAAACACATACCCAACTATACTTGCTCTACCCAACTCTTCTCCTACCAACGATTCTTTTATCAAGTAACTCTAACCAACTCTACTCTTGACGAACCTTATTCAGTACATATGTCCGCAATAGATTATATTGAAGCTTATTCATTCATTCATACTTAAATTTAAAACTAAAGATTTTTGCAGTGCAAATGTCCAATGTGCAATAGATATTATTTATGTTTGTTCAAATAATTTTTTTTTACAAAAATATCTTTGTCAATTAAGTATTTTTACTAGGATGGCCGGAGTTGCGAAGAGCTATCATATATAACCATAATGTTGATATGTATATAAATAAATAATGTATTAATGTTTACATAAAATTGTAGTGTAAATGTAGTATTCCTTTACACAACCTCAAATTCTTCTATTTTGTCACAAATTATCAATTCAATTTCTTTTTTTTATTTGTCAATTAACAACATACCAAATTCCAGTTGCACTATGCAGATGAGGATGGAGCACCGACTCTATCAGAGCAACGGTTTCTTAATTAGCAGTTTGCATACCAAATGACATGAGAAAATAAGACATAACCAGATAACATTCTTCCGTCAAATATCTATGGTATATAATTTAAGCTTTATTGTCAAATGCCTAAGTCATTACCCTAGATATCGAGATTAGAAAATCTAAATTATCTTGTAGTACCCGGTTCAAATGGAAATTAAATTTTAATACTGAAATTAAAGTACTGTCAAAATCAGTACAGGACTGATTAGGACTACCTTTACTACAATAAAATAACTGTCTTAGAATAGCTTCTTTGCGAAGACTTTGCGTCTAGCAAAATTGAAGCCAATGTTAGCTATGAATGAAAAAATAAATGTAAATGTAGAATTATATTTATAACGAATTAAACACGTGTAAAATACAAAAGATTAGTATGATTCAGATTTTGCTTTTGCAAAAAATTAAATGGCCAAATCCACGTTATAATTTAGTAGATTTTGTTGAATGCTATTATGATTGTAATCGTATACACGATTATAAGAATTTTATTTCAAGTATGTTATTATATTATTCCATTTCCAAAGTAGGATCACACAATATAGCTCGTGATTTTAAATTTAAAAAAAGAATACCAAAACACAACTCTCGAGACAAAGTGAACTAAAAAAAGGGTTAGGTGCAAGCCTCACCTATTAGCGGCTCGTAGTTGTATGGGTGCTATTGTGCGAACTGTGAATGACCTCTTCAGCATAATAATGGATGAAGGGATGCGCAGGAGCGCGTGCGGGAGGGGCGACCGGTTTGAAATTAGAACGTTTTTTTATGAACTGCCTTTGTCGGCGCCCGCCCGGTGTGCATGCGCTAACTCGACAAATACATCTAATGAAATAAGCCGTATTTTGTTTCGTTTCCTTTTTTGAATTGCCTTTTGAGTTAGGGAATATCTTGAGGGGTTAAATCTCAGGTGATTTCAGCTGAGGCTGTGGTGAAATCCGAGTATGAAAGCGCACAGCTGTAAGCAATTAACTATTGAAAAGGTACAAGTATATAATATTGTTTAAATCAAAGAAGGATTTTGGACGCAATTTTTACAGAATATTTAATATTCAATGAAAATAACCATGCATTTTAAATAGTTAAACTTAAAATTCTTTAAGTAGAATTAAATTATTTCAAATTAAAAATATGTATATTCATAAAAATATCATAAAATAATAATTAAAGATAATAAATAGGATTTAATGTTCTGGAACTAAAGACAAAATGCTACGTATAATTCTAATACTCAAAATAATAACGTAATTTCATTTATTAAAATTCAAATTGTAACTTTATGAGCAATATCTCATTATCTTTCGTATTATGTACTTAGCATATATGTATACTTTTATCTATTCAAAAATCTTTACACCTCAGAAAACGCCCGTACCATTAGTTAATAGAGATTACTTACTCTCCGAAAACACGCAACAATTAAGGGATTAAATACCATATCATCGCAAGTTCACAGGGCTGAATGTTTATTTACATTAGGTCAAACGCCAGTTGTAATATCACGTAAGATCAACGATACGGCGCCGTCGATTCCCCCCATTAAGAGTAAACAACTAAACAGATGTGGGAGGGAGGCGATAGTACGAGACACGACTCGGCGCGGCTTGGTTGTGTTCGAAATTCGAACGCACGCTATGATTGCGCGGGAAAAAGTTTTGACAGTGCAATAAATGGAACGTTTTTTTATGCTGCCAGTATAGTGTTGTGTAAAAATGTAAATTGTCAAATAGGAACTCCATGGTGTGAATAGTGATTTATCTGTGGCAGTATGGTGGATTTCGGTGGGAATTGTGATAATGTCGTAAATGGAAAGAGTCAATTTGTTTATCTTGTTTTTGTGCATTTGTTGCTGATGAGTTTGGATGGAACTAATGGTAAATATTTTTATGAATATATACAGTTTAATCGACCGATATGACTAAAATTATTAGGATTTATATTCTTAGTAAAATTTTATATAAAAAATAATGAATCCATACAAATAGCAATAGAAAATAAATCTTTTGTAAAATTTAACATGCCAATGGATACCCTAATTTTTAACCCATCCCCCATATTAAGGCGCAAAATAACAACACGCTCTTTTCTTTTTGAGCGACAACTGGTAAAAATATTTTTTTTATATTTATTTAGTTCATGGTAAAGTTGGCATATTTAAATATAATAAAAAATTATCTCGTGTTGCACGACACATTTTGTTAAGTACACATCTTTTTTTAAAAAAAGATCTGGAATTTAAATTTATTACTAACATAAATTTTAAATACAATAAACGAGTTGTATGAGTTCTTGTTGTTGTTGTGAAAATCTACTAATAGGTAAATTATATTATATGCCTTTGTCTGGACTAACGGAGGATTATTTCTGTTTATTTTTTTTAAATATATTTTCTCCCCCAATTCATATTATAACATTGCACAAAACCGATTAGATTATTAATCAAACAGCCATCGAACCTATAATCTTTCACATTCGTGTAATATCTTTATTATTTTACCATTACCCTTAAAAGCATTAAGCAAATACAATATACTATTTTTGTTCATATATGTTGCTGTGTTTGATATAAAGGACAGTGCCTTAAGGGCTTGGCGAGCGATATGATAACATTCACATTGCGCAATATTGGTATCTCAATGTTTGACAAATGTCCGTCATGTAACGCCCCACGATTTAAAAATACAAAAATTAAAGGCAAAAGAGGCTTTGGTTAATATTAATAGAAAATAATCCAGTGACACTACAACCCTTTGACCTCAGAATGTGTGAATGCGTTTTTTAAATCATTTTTGATTTCATCCGGCGCTGGTGATCCCACGATGTTTTCCTTCAGCGTCAGAGCGAGTGTCCATAAGTGCACAACCAGAATCGAACCAACAACCTCAGGCATCATTTATATAAATATAAATTCTTACCTGTTGTCTGCCTCCATTTCGCTTTCAAAACAAACTTTTAAATGATTTCGTTTTAGAATTAGAAGTTATGAGGCGTAAAAAATAATTCTTGCATATCGTTGTTAGATTATATTTTCAAGATGGTAAAGAAGGACCTTATATACAGGGTAGTCTCTCTTAACGTATATTTCAAATACGCTTTTGATAAATAGCGCTAGACAAGACTGACAGGGGACAGTTTTGTATTTTAAATTCGTGAAGAATTTAAATAATATTATTTTCCCATCTATAATTATATCTAAGCATTTCTCTTCAACTTTCTCTTATATTCGTATATAAACCAAGATATAAGAAATATTAAGAGTTTATTAGAATAAATTATTTTTTTTTTTAATTTAAGAAACTATTCTTTACTGACTTACTGATAAGTATTCATAATATTTTTTCTATGTATACTAAAATAATAATATCGTCACACTGTAAATACGTAAAAAAATGGAATATTTGTCATAAATTCATGCTTCTAAACTTTAAAAAAAAGTTTTTATTGCCATTCTTCATAACATCGCATGTCATAGAGAACACACAAATATCATAGATAAAAGAATTATGTCAACATTCATTTAAATAATCCCATATGTATTCCGCCATAATATAACATCCTGCCGTTATTGTAATCTCAGTATTGATGTCGTGTACCAAAGGAGCAATAGAACTGGATTTTAATTCCAAACGTGACATACATGTATCGAATTACATTCTCAATGGCTGTCTCATCGATGCTCAAACGCATATTAATTGGTCATATTTATAGTCAACCCTGAATCTAGTGAAAAGAAATCTATGAACCATTACGAATTAATTTTTTAATGGAAATCAATGTAGTAGTTATAGTTTATTTACGGTTTATTCTTACAATGCTTTTTTCCGTAAGTCATATTTTTATAGTTTATACCGCTGTATCTGTGGACGATATGCATAGATAGAATTTGCATCTATAGAAATCTGTGGAGAAGTTGGTGGTTCTTTATTAAACGATTATAGCTGGTGTATCGATGTTCACGTAAAAATTCCTTTACTTTGTTCATTTACACCTCCGTAATTGTGGACAAATTCATATATAGAATTTGCATCTATGGAGATCTGTGGAGAAGTTGGTGGTTCTTTATTAAACGATTATAGATGCTGTTTCGATGTTCACGTAAAAATAGCTTCATTTTGTTCATTTATACCGCCGTACTTGTGGACGAAATTCATATATAGAATTTTCATCTATAGAGATCTGTGGAGAATTTGCTGTTTCTTTATTAAACGATTATAGCTGGTGTATCGATTTTTACGTAAAAATCGCTTTATTTTGTTCATTTACACCTCCGTAATTGTGGACAAATGCATATATAGAATTTGCATCTATGGAGATCTGTGGAGAAGTTGGTGGTTCTTTATTAAACGATTATAGATGCTGTTTCGATGTTCACGTAAAAATAGCTTTATTTTGTTCATTTATACCGCCGTACTTGTGGACGAAATTCATATATAGAATTTGCATCTATAGAGATCTGTGGAGAATTTGCTGTTTCTATATTAACAGATTATAGCTGGTATAAAGGTCTGCACGTAAAACGTTTGTTTATGGAGTGGTGGCAATTAATCCAATAATAAATATTCGTATTTAGAATTTGTGTTGCTTAGTACAAATAACAATTTCTAAATAGAAGAATAAATTGTGTTATCTGCACAATATTCTAGTTAATAACTTAACAATACAAAATATTATGAATGTCTGGTGTTCCTTTGATATGAAAAAGGGTAACAAAATACAGATCTAAATAAATAATCACTCTTTGTATAGCATATAAATAAGTAGAGTTGGTTATAAATACCGAAATAAAAAAGCATTTGACGTAAATTTTTGTTAATAAAAAGGTTCTAACCAATATATGAGGCTCGCCCACGCGTAACCAGAAATAATTCTATTGTTAAGATAATATTATCGGAGTAATATTATGAATGGGAAGATGAATTCGTTTGTTAGACTACGTTTAAACCTTTAATAAATTTTCGTATCTAAGATCTTAGTCAAAGGCTACGTGTAAAAAGTGTGTGATAATAATTGTCAGTGTAATAAATTTGTTAAAGAAGTTTTATTTAAATTTACTCGAAATATAAACCAATGACAATAATATTAAATAATAACCTGAATATTATAAAACAATTTTTGTACTTTAGGACTATTGAACTCCATTCAATTTGTCATAGACCAAGCATAGATACAGATTATACATGTAGTATCTTATTGTAAATGTTCTGTCCTAAAGGTTTATTTTTCACTCAGGCAACACTTCGTAATAAACAACCTGTCAATATAATAATTGCTCTATGGGTGGTACTTGTTCATTGAATAATTAAAAGTAGCTTGAGGCCAATTAACGAAATGTTCGGTAAAAGCGATGTTAACGAAACAAAGGAGTTTTTTACTTCGGTTTAATTAGTTCACTGGTGGAGAGCAACAGATAACTACTTTTTGTGTTGAGCCACTTTTTGTTACGAACATTGTATGTACGTTAATTTTGCAGGATTATTAAAATAGGAATCTAATTTAAATAATTGGAGTTCGTCAATTTAATTCTGGTCACCAATTTTGTTAATACAGTCAAAACCGTTTATGACGTCATCGTTTTGGACAACATATTGACAAAAGCAAAGGTCCCTTTTTTGTATAAAAGGCTTTTATTGTATTAGGTACTTAATAACAACGTCATCGGCTGTTGCGACTATCGGTTTTTACAACCAAGTATTTGTAGTCCCTTCGATGTCGTTATAACAATTTTTTACTGTAATTACTAATTTCGATTTAATTTAGAATCTAATATCAAATTATTATCGTAATAATAATAATAATTCTTCTTTACACAATCGCACAGCGTAGATTTGATTTTATCCATGTATGTGATGCTTGAATTGAAAACAATAAATTTGTATTGATCCTTCACTATAATTGCAATGGTTGAATGAAAACACAATAAATAAATTCCTCGATACAAAAAAATGACGAAACCACCTCTAATTTTTAAATTTTGTTTCTATTGAATTATAGCGAGCATTTTGGTTCCAAAAAATAAGTGAATTACACAAAATTTGTTTGGCCTAGAGCTGTTACCGACCATTTTATAAATATTTATATTTTACGAGTTATTTAAATAAACAACTTTCGTTTACTTAATTTTTGATCGAATCAAATTATGAATTTTGCTAGGCGCGCTCTTAAGCAGTTTCTCCTTGACCAAGACGTAAAAATACAAACATATAAAAGTATAATACAGAACTTCAACGCAATATTCGGCTACAGGCTGAGCATTTTCCAATTGTATGGTAGTGACGGTGAATGCTAAATTGAAAAAGTTGGATCTCTGCTAGGGAACAGAAGTGACCGGCTATGAGACAAACGGCTATACCTATCAAAATATAAGGCGTTAAATTGCGATCTCTATGGTAAGGATTTCACGTTTTCGACGCTATACAATATCGAAAGATGTATATAAATCTCTCTCTGTTATATTACGTATAAATTTTATAGTGAAATATGTGCTCATATTCCAAAGAAAATAATGTAATGCTCGCTCATGTAATACTTAACACCTGGCGTTGGTGGTTAACAAATGGTGGTTAAATAAATAACGAGATTGGCATCGATAGAGGGATTTAAAAATTAAAATATCTCTGCACTGAGACATTAAACATTACGATCTAGTCTAATGTAAGACTAATGAGAAATTTAAGTAACCTAATTCATTAATAAAAATATTTAACACATAAGGAAGTGTCCAATAATACTACTTACAGTCTCTATAAGGGGAAGACACTCTGTTCTTGTTTAGAGAAGAATTAAAATAAAACAATTGAACCGTAAAGATCATGTCAACTGAGTTTTTTTATTAGTAAGATGATGTATTGATTATGCTTACACATTTTCTTATATTAAAAATATGCGTATAATCAATCAATCTGGATATTTGAAATATATTAAGAGGTGATATGAAATTAAAAATCGAAAGAAATTACTTTCTGTAAAATATAAAATGGTTAATACTTTTATATTTTCAAGCCGCTTCTATGGTAAGATTCAGAAACGAGACTTACCTAACTCCCGTACACAATATATTGCATGTCGACATACATGAGTCATAGTTCCTAAGTCTCAACATCATAGGCTACGGCGAACATAGCTGTGTCTTGACGTGCATTTTTATTATAATCAATAGATCTCTAAGATTAAAGTGACTTTTCATAAAAAATATCAATTATTTACATCGATCATTGCCCCTACAGACAATGCGGACAAACGTCGTAGATAATGTATATTGTACGGTTTATCGTGACATGACAAGTTTGAATAAATGACAGCTAGTGCGGTTGACCGCCGGGGATTAATTTAAAAAATATCTTATTTTAAGTTCAGTTACGTAGCCGACTTAATCATTCGATGAGTGGCTTACAAATTAAAATATGTAAAAAATGTTTAGTTAAGCATCTGTGATATTGTATAGTTTGAAATTTGTGCGGTTGAGTCGAAAAACAATTGACATAAGCTATAATACTTTTTATTAATATAATTACCATAAAGTATTTTTTTACATTTAAGCCCTATAACTTTATTTGTATAAAATAACACTTTTTTGTAATTACACTAATAGATTTGCATGGTTGGCCTTATGACTTAAGCATATGACTGTCATCCCTGACGTCGTAAAACCGAAGCTTTGTCAATTGTCTAATTTGACACTGGCTTGTACGGTAAAAAGAAAACATCAGGAAACTGCAATGCCTTACACCCAAAAAGTCGACGACGTTGTTAGGTACAGAATTACGTATTTGTCTTCTGTCTCTATTTGTAAATTCGAAAAAAAAAGATAACAAAACAGATACAGTATACAAATATTAAGATTACAATATATTGATTAATCTACATGTTAATGAGTATAAATGTTTCTTGTTAAAGCACAAAATCGAGCACCACGGATCAAAGAGCACCCATCCAACACAGTATCAGGCCGGAGCGAACCGGCTACTCTAAGATGTGTGGTTGAAGGTCGGCCAAAACCAGCCGTGCACTGGTTCAAGGATGGGTTTCCATTGCCGCCAGCTGACGATGGACACAGGGTCATGTTAGAGGATGGGTTGTTATTTCTTAGGTAAGTTTTTTGAATACTATTCGTCTAAAAATATTTTAGTTATTAAAAAGGCGGCCAAAAATGTAGCCGTTATTTATAGGTTAAGGTTCTACATTCTCGGTTTACGCTATCACTTTCTTCGTCTTTCCCGAAGATCTTGGAGTAGATTTTCGAAACAACTATTTTGTCGGACAGAAGAAAGATTGAAATAGAAAGCTAATCACCTACTTGCATAACGAAAAAAGGCATAATATCTCCAAATATAGGCCACATTTATAACATTTTTATCAGCCGGTCATTGTGGTGATAAGAAAAACTGATTCAGTCGCATTAAATTCTGCCTTTTTTGTTCTAAGATATTGATTGGTTTTGACGTGGCTATAGATAAAGGAATTTAAAAGTTTTTTTTTATATTTATAACCCAATAAATTTTTAACTAATTGTCAAATAGAAGACAGATCGTACAGCTGGCGTAAAAATATATCAATATTTTTGTAAAACAATTTTAAGCCCTTCATGATTAATCGCAAACGCAACTGAATACATTGTTCAGATGTGTTTTGTGTTGTAAAAATGAAAATCCATTTGTTCGTCTCAAAAATGGACCTAATTGACTTAAAACCCATAACAAGACGATAGGATAATTTCCTAAAAGTATTTACTAAATAATCTTTTCTTAACTGACTCTGACATTAATATCACTGACAATTAATATTTTAGATTAAATTAATTCTGTTATTTAACTAGGGTTAATCGAGGGAAGAAGGAAAGCGACGAAGGTGTTTATTGGTGTGTAGCACGAAACATTGCCGGAGAGGCCGTCAGTCAAAATGCCACTTTAAATGTTGCCAGTAAGTATTTTTTTCAAAAACCGCAAAAATATTTTCTTCGTATAAAAATTGCTCTCTTACAAAACCAATTAACATTTATGATTTCGTATGGTTTATGATGTGTAAAAAAAATAACCATTTGATACTTAATTAACTTAATCGCCAGAACCTACATTATACCATGAGACTTGCTGATCTATATAAAAATGGATATCGTGGCCTAAACCAAAGCGAAGCGAACGTGAGAATGTCTCGTTTATTATTTTGTGACATCCATCATCCATAAAAAACTGCTTCCAATCCTTTTTTTGGTTACTCACTGTCCAGTGCAACCACGCAGTAGCATTATTTTTATCTGTGTACAATGGTTGTGTCCACTAGCACTGCAGTTAATACTCACAATAGTCTCCAGTCTTAACAGTCCAGTAATGAACTTCAATTTATTTTATATTATGTTAAGTAAAATTTTTCATAGCACAGTTTTTTTATTGCCTTCTGGGAATTTGCGCGTCAATCTTGCTATATTTAATGTTACTGCTATGATTCCCCTTTGAGCCTTTAGATAGTGGTTGATTTTATATACTCTGTGGCGAACATTAGCTTAATTCGATTTTTAAATTTTAGTGTTACGTGATGAATTCAGAGCAGAGCCAAGAGATGTTCAGGTCGCGGCAGGAGAGCCTGCTATATTAGAATGTGTACCACCCAGAGGAGTGCCCGATGCATCAGTACACTGGATGAAGGATGGACAACGTTATGAAGTTGAAGTTAATGGAAGGTATTCGAATTTAATATTTAATACGGAAAATACTTATGACTTCTTAATATATATTGTGTATGTGCAAACTAGATTATGTATGATAGTATTTGTTTAGTGAACATATATCACTAAATTCTATTTCGTATACAAAATTTCATGTAAAAATTTAAATTTCCAATTCAATTTTAAATAATTCATTTTCTAGGCTTTTTTCTTTTGAATAGAGATTTCAGACGCCTTTTTAATTTAATTATACATTACCCTGAATACGCTATAGCAAAGTATTTACAATGATGATATTCTACTTATAACGAACGTCACTGACCTAATTGGCTTCCAAAAACGTTTTACTACACGTTATGAATGATGATAAACGAAAGGTTTAGTAATGATACATTTACTTTCAAATCAGGAAACCATTACTTACAGCTCCAATAATGTCATGTATTATATTAAATTTATTGGATTATTTATACGGAGAATTATAGAAAAACAGTACACTGTAGATATAAAATTGAGTGTGACACTTTAATTATATAAGTATTTGTACATAAGCTTGCATAATAAGCTCTAGTTTATCAATAATTGGAGTTGATGCAGTATACAATTTTAGGGTAACAATAACCGAGACTGGAAGTTTAAAAATATTAGAAACATTACCGAATGATAGTGGAGTGTTCAGATGTGTGGCATCAAATATAGCTGGAGAAAGACAGTCAAGAGCAGCTGCACTAATCGTACTAAGACGACCGCACTTCGTCACAAAACCCACCAACATCACAGCGTTAGTTGGACAAAACGTTGAATTTAATTGCCAGGTAAATACCACGTGTGAAACTAACCGAAATTGGCTTAAATAGAATTAATGTTAATCACCCTTTTATTGGGTACATAAAATTTGCGTTCATGCTTCATCGGTTTTGTTAATTTGCATTTAATACATCTGTGAAATTGGTTTACAAATTACATTGATCTGATTAAATTCAACAAATTAATCTTTTATATAATTGCATGCTTTATGAAGTTCATTATATTACATATCTCGCTGTAAATTCCTTAAACGTTTTCCCTTTGCAGTAAGCAAAGGAAATATTTATTTGTCTTACGGGAGGGCGATTGATTTGTTCTTAAATAGCATAGATCTTCATTTGTTATTTCAGAGTTACGATACAAGCGTAAAAATAACATGGGTTAAGGAAGATGGGGTTTTGCCGTCTCACGCATCTATAATCCGTGGGCTATTACGGTTAGAACAGGTGTCCGCATCTGATGCGGGCATCTATTCCTGCCGTGCCGATAGCCACACTGGAACTAGCACTGCCAGCGGAACACTAACCGTATACTGTAAGCATTCTCCGCTTTATTGCTCTATATCTGATATCTGTAAGGGCTATTTTAATACGGCCATCTGTTTTAGCGTTGCCGCACTTCACACAGATACCATCCAATTTAACCGCATGGGAGGGTGACGTTGTGTCAATTCCCTGTGAGGCAAAAGGGTTACCGACACCTACGACGTTCTGGATTTTGGAGGGAATCGAGGACAATCTATTGTTTCCGGAATGTACAAAGAGCAATTCGAGTTTACTGTATTTGGATGGGGTGAACGTTGAACACGGCGGCAGAGTTATTTGCGTCGCAGTCAATTCGGCTGGGAGCGTGATGCAAGAGGCTCATTTGAACGTGTTAAGAAAAGGCTTAAAGAACGATGATGAGTTTGGGATAAATTACGAACACAAAATCCGTATGACGGAGTACGAGTTCGTTCAAGCGCGGAAATACTTGCAGCAGAATGTTCTGGTATTAAAGAGGGTGGAAACTTTGTCGTCGACATCGCTTAAAGTCGTGTGGGATGTGAGTGTTTACGTTACTTCAAGTATTGCAATAATTAACGCGAGTCTCAAACTTATCTTGTTTTAGGTGTTAACGGATTATAATGAGTATTTAGAGGGGGTGAAGATTTGGTATAATGGAACGAGTATGAACTGGCGGAATAGTTCTGAAGATGTTATTCCTCAAGTGGAGACGTGTTCGAATGGGTCTCTTTTACATGTGGACAACAGTGGGTCCTCGTCTTACATACTGTCTGGCTTGAAGGCGTATATGCAGTATGACGTATTCTTGATGCCATTTTACAAGATGCTATTGGGGAAGCCGTCGAACTCCATGACAGGTGTCACCAATGAAGATGGTAAGTTTCTATCTAGATCATGACCAATTGCAAATCTTTCAACACAATATTTTAGTATGAATTTAGTTCATTAAAGAAGCGATATGCTTATAAACTTATAAAACAATATATATAAAGAGGGTGTAATAATCCTAAGTATTTTTATATATAGATGATATTGTTATCTTACTCACCTATTTCTTACAATCACCAATAAATAACGAGTGTGTCATCATTGGAAAAAAACTTTTTTTTCTAATAAATAAATAAAATAAAATATGTGTTTATTTATTTTACAATGTGTAAGATTTGGGAACCCTTTTAGATATAAAATACCTGCGTCTGGGTTTCCAGCTCTTTCATAACAAACTTAATTATAAATTCCTTAAAATATATTTACATATAATTTAATTACATCTTTTATTTTATTTATTTTTGTTATTGATTTTTTAACTGTTATCAACACGCTTGAGTGCATAAGTGACTGTGTGAGTGCAAATGTGTGAGTCAGTGAGTGAATGATTAAAGTCTGTAACTACATACTAGGTCTCAAAAGAAGCTCTAACTCTGAGTAGGGTGTGTTCATAAGCCAGTCCTTTAGTAGTATTTTTAGATTGTAGACGGTGAGCGGGTAGATTTGTCTATGTAACAAACTAAATTTATATCAATTAACAACCAATAAGGAAGATCTTGATTAATTGTCTATAAAACAAAAAGGTTTTAAATAAATTAATGGGCGTAAATAATTGTTTTAGTGCCATCGTTCCCTCCCCTAAGTGTGACAGCGGGGGTCATAAACGCCACGTCGGCATGGATACGATGGGAACCACCACCTGCGAACACGTGGAACGGAGAACTGACGGGTTATATGGTGAGCTTTTTTTTAATAATTGCTTTTTTATGACTATGCAAATTGTTGATTACTGTTTATCACGATATGTTTGTTTTCTTTATATACAGAGAACCAGCGTTATGTGATAATATTCTTATTTGCGGCGCATCATTTATTTACAAACATTGTATATATAATTGTTTTGTGTTCAAGATTACCGACTGTCGAATTAAAATAACGTTACAGCACTTCAAACATAAGTTTTAAATCTACTGTAAAACTTTTGGTTAACCAACTATGTTATCGATTCCCGGTAGGTCCCCTGGGAGATCTACGTATACTACTGCGACCGCCAATTTTTCGACAACGTGTCCGTGGACTGCGATGACTGGCCTTTATGAGCGTATCGTAGTCCCGTATATGTTCTATAATCTATGTCCTAGAAACAAAATTGCTCTGGTTTTGTATGAATGGTCGTGTCATTAGTTTTATTGATATCATAAATTAACCAAGTACAGCATTAAGCAATTAATTGCATACTTGAGCAATAAAATCTATATCCATAACATTAGTGTCGTTGAATTTTTGTCTGACGCTAATAAGTAAACGAACATTTTAGTTGTATGAGACTACAAAATGGTCGTCGTTACTCGCGCTTACAAAATTAATGTTAATTAATTATTTTTTAAGATGAAAAAACACCGAGAAACCTCTTCGCATTTGGAGTAGTTGTACTCGTAGTGTAAAATGTTCAAACGACTAGATACTATTTTTGTGTCTTTGTGAGAATAAAAATAAAGTGGATAAATTTTGTGGTATGTCAGAATGTCAGAATTGATAGGGCAAACGGAGATCTGTGGTCTCTGCCTACCCCTTCGGGAACAAAGTGTGAATATATAAATAAACATGTTCATATATTTGTAGATATTTAAGCATTATTATTATAAGGTATCTTTAAATATCTCACAACTCAAAAATATCTTAGCTATGACCTAAGGTTCAAGGTTACTAAAGATCACATATCCCCAGATCGAAATACGCGTCGGTGGAGGCACAAACGGTCGTGTCGTGGGTCAAATGTCTTTAGGCGCTCGAACTCGGGCCGCTGCGGCGAGCTCGTTACGTACGGGAGGGCGGTATATTGCGCGCGCGGCGGCTGTCACTAAACGCGGTCACGGGCCGTTTAGTGCGCCCGCGCAGATACATATGTTGCCCACACAGTCGCAGAGGCATTATGTTCAGTAAGTAAAGTTTATCTGTGATATGTGTACTTGAAATTTTTTTGTTGTTGTATCTGTTTTTTTCCTAAATCACTTTTTATCATATAAGCAGTTTTATATGAACTTTATGGTGATATTAATATTGCTCTTTTTCGTCAATGATTATTGGTCATTAGTTAAGATCACTGTTAAGTTTTAATATTATTCGTAAAATACAGTCAAAATCTGTTATAACGACATGGAAGGGACTACTTTTATTTGGTCGTACAAACCGATGACGTTATTTAACCTAATACAATAGAATTCAGCCGGGACCTTTGATTTTGGTCAATATAACCGGTATGTTGTTCTAAACGATGTCGTCGTAAACGGTTTTGACTGTATTTCTAATTTAATTCAAGCAAATTTTCAATACCTAAGTTGAAGAGTTGAATTATTATTGAACTATTAGCTCCTATATCCATCTGAAATTATTAAGGAATAATCATAACATTGGTGACATGCAACCATAAAAAGTTAAATGCTTGTTTCATTGGCGTCTCAAAGAATTGTGTAATCCTCCGAATGAAGCAATAAATTTATTTTAGGACCGAACCACCTCACGATTCTTCGATTCCGCACATATTTCACGAAACGTGGTTGCTGGCGCTCGGCCTAACATTATTCTCAGTGATTGTTATCGGACTTGTCAGCATTTACTACATCAGACGGCGAAATGGCATACAAAGGAAGAAGGCTTCTGGTAAGCGAATAAAAATCATATAAAGAATCACATTATTATTTGTAATGTAACTTATATGTATTAATCTCGTACATATAAATAATATGTTTGGTTAAAATTTGACTTCACGTCTCCATTTCCCCCTTTATTAAGCTTAAGCTTTATTTATTTTAATCATAAAGATCTGTTCCATGATTTACGAGCTAATATTTTTCAATCTGTATAATCATTGTTTAATCATAGAAAACTTTATCGATTTGCATACTAAAACGAGTAAATCTAGTTGTGTAATATACCAATTTATTATATTAAATGAATCGTAAATTAATCCGTAAAGTATCTAAATGCTATTTATATTTATGTTTGTTTAACAAATAGTTTGTAATTGAAGTTATTTGAGGTCACGATCTCAACCTTAGCATAACATTTCAATCAGTTAGTTAACTCTGAACTTCGAGTAAACTAAACTTCAACTGACTGTCTGACATATTATAGAGTCATTGCTCCCTGGGTCAGCGATAGTGAGCACTTAATAAAGCTATGATCTAATAAGTCACAAGTACCGAAATAATTGTTTGAAGTTCTATTTTCAAAGCTCAATATTTTATAGTCAAGTAATATGTCAGTAGTGAAACAGATTCGGAAATCTGAGGCACAGAGCATTTTATCAATAAAAAACACGACATTTCTTTTTTAAATTCAAAATTGGCATAAACCCGAAATCAACGCTCCTCTTCAATGACCTTGATTGAAAACGCCGAATTTTTTAAAGACAAATAATCAGCGATGTACCGGGTGGCCTGGCCTTATCGCTAACAAGCTATCTCCTCCAGGTTACCATAGTAAGGAAAATACTTTAAAAAATACTTAGGGTAAAGTGCAAGAAGATAACCAAAACAACAACAATAATTATTGGTTTTGTATCGGTTAAAGTAGTTTTATTTAAATTGTTGATACTAAATACAATTAAGGTAAATACGGAAGTCACTAAGCGTATTTTACATAATTAAGAGATTGAGTTTGTTTTAAATTATCGAGCTTATTGACCTTTTAAATTTTTTACGTCAGAAGAAAATTATTTTCCATAGAAACAAATTTTAGTCTGCAATACTAATATTTTATAATTTTTAGTTTTAAGACAAAATAATAGTAGAATTTATTTTATATAATATAAATAATTATATACGATACATACCTACATAATTAATATAAAATACAACTTTAGTCTATGCCGAAAATCCTTATCTGTTCCATGATAATTTTTCTTTCTAGAGTAATGATCGGCTTTCTTTACCTGACTTTTTTATTTTTGGGTCTGAGACGCCAGTTTCCTTACAATCTTTATCTCGAAGTGTAGAGATTCGCACATAGAAAAGTCTATTACATGAAGTCACACGCTTAACCTTGTTCCAAAGCAAGTGTGTGTGTTTCCGTCCGCGGGTTCATATTTATTGTATGTATGGCATTAGCATTGAATCATTGCCCACAGGCCAACCGATAGTAACAGCACAGCAGTGTTTATTGAATAAGGACACGATCTGGCTGAGAGATCGTCCTGTATTCCCTGACCCCTCGCTTGACGTCAACAGCTGTCATCAGAGCCTGCTTCAATGTGAGTTATAATGACGCTTTGTTTTACATGACTTATTTGTTCATTAATTATATATTAAGATATCTATAAATAAAGTCTTAGATGTGTATTTCATTAGGGTTTTTTTTCTAAATTAAGGTTATGCTCATGGGACTGGTCAATCAATTACAGAGATAAATATAGCATGTATGCATGGTAAATTGGCGGAATGTGTGACTCGTTTTTATTAATAAATCTTTTTTTTTTATACGCGCAACCTTCTAGCTCAGTAATAGTATGGGTGTTATAAGTTAGGTTAAATATCATATGTTTGAAAATAAAGTAAATATCCGTCATGCATGTAAGATTGCTGTCACAACTTACTAAGAGCAGTGGTGACCTGATTGATACTCTTCTGAAATTGTAGGAATCATTTCGATCGTGTCAGATGTCTAGCAAACACCACAATCCAATCGTTTAAAAGTTACATAACCGCAGACAGATTAAGACATGACAAAGATATAACATCCCTCGTTGCGTTGGTGCCAAAATATTATTGAAAATTATAAATCGGAACAATAATTTCGAAGTATAAAATTCAGGGACTTTCAAAAAACTCATGTAGTAAATATGTCTATGGCTAATATATTGCCATTTTCCTAATTATTGCTGTTCACTGCATAAAACATACATATAAAATGGTGTATTAATATGAAAAAGAAGTCTTGATTAATATATCTTATTAAATATTTACGTAAGATTAAATTGTATTAATCAACATTGAGCATTATTTATACTTCAACGTGTTATTGTCGATAAATGTTTATGAATAAACATGAGGCAAATGATCCCATTTGTCTGTTTTAATCGCAGCTATTAATTGAACTCAAAGAAACCATAGATACGTGAACTAGAAAGTCGTAACTCTGTGAAGCCGTAAATTTTTCTTTTCGATTTTTAAATTAAAAGATTTTGGACGTTCTATATTCAAAAGTAAAATACTTGCTAGTCTCACGTAGTGTATCATGTCAAATGACAACAAATTATCTTGAATATAGTTAGTAGCTTGGCAGATTATTTTTCTACTACTAATAGATACGCAATTATTTTGAATATCTCGACTATTAATGAACATTACCTTAGTTTATAATTATTGTATGGGCTAGATTGTAATTCATATGAATTAGCACACTTTTGTAAACTTGTAGGAATCAAATGAAACGAATGTTGTATTGAAATATTTTAAATTAATACTGTTTACAAGGACTGTCGAATATTTCGACTATGTAATATATATAGGTCTAACCGTCAATTCCCTTATAGCTGGCCAATCAAGCATCTTAAACGTGGAACCGGAATACTGTCTGCCTCAGAACTCTATTCAAGGACTAGATACATCGAGTGTGGACAGAATTAAACGCCCGGAGCCCTACGCCTCGAGTGCTATTTACACAGAACTCAATTTCAAGGTTTGTAAGATAAGCTTGGGAATACATTTGTTGATCTTAGATAAGACCCATCCGCGTGTAACTCAAGTATTTTCTCATAGGATTTGTGATGTTATTCGACTGTGATTTCACAAAACGGATCTACAGCTAATAATTAAGTTCAAGTGGATATAAAGTATATACTAATTACGGATTCACTCGTACATACATTCATTATGTTTAGGGTAAACCTTTGGCCTATATACACATTTAGTCCTCCGAAATGTGTCTTAAATATAATATTATGAAAGGTCTTTATAGTTATACCATGAAGTATTAAGTTACGCTTCCTGTATTGATTACAAAGACAATTAGTCCGGATAGGGATACGTGTACGTAAATATATATTAATGGCTTGATACAAACGTGATTATATTTAAACCACATTAAATGCATATGACTTTTATAGACTATTTCTAGCTATCGCGGAAGTATCTCAGAATTCTAAGGTTCTATAATGTTTAGACATTTATATCTATTTATATTATTTATTATATGAAATTTGTTATATTAAAGTATATTTTTTTTAAATACATTTGAAACGTTTCAATATCTCCACCAGGACAGTAACGACAGTGGAGATGCCAACTGTCCAGAAAGACGATCACACAATAGCATAGTTCGTTCGTGCAACGGAAGTATTCAGTACTCTAACGAATGTTCCACATGCCACAGCTCATCCAGCCGTTCCACAAACTATAGAGACTTTAGAGAATACAAGGAATTCAATAAGGAAGAAGAGGATACAAACAGATCGGGCTCCCGAAGCCGCCAGGACAAAAGCAAAGTTTGCCCGAATGATTTAGAGTATGATTACCCGCAGTGGCATTGGCTCGGACGAGAGAATAGTTTCAAAATTCCCATACAGAGGCACTCGACCGGCCGCTCTGAACAGGGCTGTCAAATAAATCTGTGTGATATACTGCCGCCGCCCCCGTATGAGGTAAACAATGATGTTGTGATGTCTCTGTTGTACCATTCATCTCTGTCCAAGAAATTATTTGCATTTATTAAAATCGACGATGACGAATAATTCAGTAGCATTCTCCTGATTGCTGTATCTATTTCCTGATCAGATTTTTATCCCCGATAAGCGCTGTCAAATTGTGATTAAAGTCTCCGTTTGCTATAGTATTAAATGCGCATGAGGTGAATAGGAATATCCAGTGTATAACCGAGGTTCGAACGCAGGACCAGTTCAGTCACGCTCCTAGGGAATATTGGCATTCATGACGAACTTTTACATAGGTAACATAGGTGTTCCAAATGTTAGGTTAAACATGGTTGAACATAAAGTAAATATCCATTATTGCAGTGTTCATAATGAACCTAAATGAAATTATATATATTCTTTACAGAGTCCAGAAAATAAAGGACAACTGAAATTACCCTAAACGTTGTGACGTAGACTAGGTGAAACGAAGCAATAATTTATATCATTTTGAATTTGTAGATATTAGTTATAAGTGTACATTTTAATCAGACCATGAAATTCCTTGGTACTGTATCAGCTTATACAACTGAACACGAATCGCCTTAACATTTTTAGAACTATACAAACTTACAAAATTCTTCTTTAAAATAACTTATTTAAAATGTCTACTTATTAATTTCTTCCATAATGTATCCGTTAGTTATTAATATCATTTATTCGTAACAAAACAATTTTTATGGTATTTTTTGCAGATCCTTTGACACACGCATTTCAAACAATTGTTTTGTTTCTATTGTTTTTTTCATTTTTCCTCTCTGTATATATACGAATTATGTATCTGATACACTGTGTAGATCATAGACAATTCATCCATCTTATTGTCTTTAAAAGTACATTACAATGTCATAAAATTGTTGTATTCATTTTATCAAATTATGTTTAAGAATTAAAAGCAGTCGTTCACCTCTCAAAGGTCATGGCCGTATATGACCCAACAGCTATTAATTAGAAATATAATTTACGCAACTATGAAATGAAGTAGAGATCCTTTATTAACTTTTAGAGGTGTTAGTGAATACCCATGATATACATACTATAGTAATCATAACGGTAGATGCTTGTAGAGAATCATATATAATAAATAATTCCTAATTCTAGTCATCCTGTATAGACTAGTTATAAAGGGAAATTGCGGTCTCCTTCGTCTAAATTCACAATACGTAAAAAATCCTATTACGCCTTTGTTCATAAAAAAGACAGTATAATTGCAGCGATTTAAGTTATTACTTGTCTGTCTTTTGTCATCACACTGTAAACGCAATTTGACAGAAAGAGACAACAGTTCGTTTTTATGAATAAGGTCGTAAGATAGCAGCCGCAAATGTCATCATTAGTAATATTAAACAGTAACTAGCGCTGGTTCTAGGAAAAAATTAGGTGACCTGAATTTGGCTTGACATTTATGGAACGCGCCGTCAACCTAAAATACAAACAACAGTGTGCATTCGGAAAATGCTGCAAATAAAATTTCTGTTATAAATATATTAAATATATACATATCTGCATATGTAAATGTATAAATGACGTAATTAAAAGAATATTTTTTGTCGTATACCTACAAATATTCAGTATGCGAGTTTGTTTGGAATTATTGAACTGAAAAACCAGTTTCCAGATTTCCATTTTCCACATATTCCACATTCTACAGATATAGTTCTCTACAAATAATCTGGCTATTAGAGTAGTACTTGTGTATGTACTTTTAGCGAAAATTCTTAGAACTTCCGGGCATAATCTTGCCAACATATTTGCCGGGAACTATATTGTTACTAACTTGTTAGCGAATCCATTTTTAACATTGTTTTTGTCTTTCGTAATTCTTAAAGATTTTTTTAATACCTATATATTACATATTCATCTTAAATTTGAGATCATTGTGTGGTTATAGCAATCTTGATTCAGTGGTGTAGATTGCTATTCACGGTAAGTCTGCTGAACTCAGCGCAAGTTACAAGTAAGAGGTAAAAATCCTGGTTGTTTGTAATCACTGCCATTTTTTTAGTATTTTAGTTGTAAAATTTTTGACTGTGATATTTATGTATATTAATTGGTGTTAGTCTAAGATTAGAATATTGTAGAACTTTTGAACATGTATTCGAGTAAATTGTTTATAATTCGTTTGCTACCCCAAATATTTTAAGATCCAGTTGTTTTATTCAAAATCGAAATAAAGCTTTTTAAACATTTCTGAATTTTTATTCACTTTCGTTAACCTGCATATTACGCATTGCTGAATACAAATTGGTTGTTTTAATTTATAACGTGAGACCAATTTTATCTTTAAAATCTGGAATTGTATAGTGATAAAGCATAAAAAACTGAGCTAGAGAATTTGCATTTGCATTTGTTAATCCTTATATAAACATTATCCTTGTAATATCCCTTAATATTAATTTAATAAATTTTTGAAATCAATAAATGTTTAATGAATAACTTGCATGAATAATTATAAAATAAAGCTTTATTAATTAAATAGACACAGACGCTTGACCTTATACTAGGACATTCCTGTATTGTGGGCGCCCATTTACACTAGGTTCAAAAAAAAATTATTATATTTCAACTTTAATCTGTAGTAAATTTATGGAAAAACGTTATTTATGTTAGAATCAATAATGAGTTAGTTCTAGTCGTAATTCGTGACAGTTTACAGGACTAAGGTCGCCAAGTATTTATCATTGCAAGAATGCTGATCGTGTAAAAACAACTATTGTGTGTAAAATTGTATAAATAATTCAATAAATCTACTAGACCTAAATAATTTATTTGATAAAATCAACCATACATAAATAGCAAAAAAATATTACAATAATTATAAAATTTTGAAAAAAATTATGGTTTCGTTGCTGGTTTTCTCACCTACTCCATAACCATATAAACTTGCTTAAAATCTTGGAATTCAGATAGATCTATTGGTCTCAACGCACAACTTCCTCAGAAGTCGCGCTTTTTATGACGAGGTAACATTGTTTATGCTTACAAATATAAATTTGAATCTGCATTTATGTTTGAATTTCGAACCAGTTACGGTTCTTCTAATTAAATAAAATGAAGCAATTAATTACTGTCAGTAAGAAATCTTAGAAATAGAGATTTCGAGTTAAAAGCTTTTGGCAATAAATTGCGAAGTTAAATCGAGGATTTACCTTGAAATAAGAAACTTTTATCGAAGGGTTGAAAGACAAAGAGAACCATTGCTTTGATTCGAATGTATTTTCCTTTACGTTTTAGTCTCATTTATCGTATCAAATAGAATATTGACGCTCGATGTTTAAGAACATAAAAACGTGTTCTAAATACAAAATCGGCTAGCAAATATAAAACTTTCCCCATTATAAGTACTACTTAAGACAAAGGTAATGCAATCTGACACAAGAATTCGGTTTCTGGAGAACAATGGTAACATACCAGTATCTTATTTCTTACAAACGACTCGCACCACTAAAATTCCTTAGAAGAATGGCTATTCAATTGTCTTCATGGGAAACATTTATACAGATAATAAAATTCTAACCTTTATCTGTAGGTATTTAAGCCTAGACCCTGTTTGTACCTAAACACTATTGTGCTAACTAACTAAGCGATGTATTCGATGTCAGTTTCGAATAATAATAATTATTTGGATTAAATATATAATATTGCGATTATATTTTTTAAGAATTCGCGGAAGTGTTTGTTCCTTAACGCAACGATGTAGAAATATCGCTTACGCATAAAAGAAGATAAGCATAGAGACTTCATTAACCACTAAATAAGTTGCTGATTAATTCTTGGGAATTGATTTCTGTGTAATTGGAAACCAGGGTTTAATCTCATTACTACCATTAACAGGTTAACTAGATAATTATAAGTAGCAAAACATTTTAAATACATGTTATTAAACATTATAAAAGCAATAAAATGATAATTAATGCCGAGTTTTTTGCCTTGTTCTGTTGAATTCTCATTTGCAATGTAAGCACTTGTTACATTCAACAGGACAAAGAAAATTTGGCACAGATTGTGCAACGTTGTGGTAACTAGCAACATTGGGAACATACAGCTTTATCAGCGGAAAATTAATTACAGTGTATGTGTTGCCAGATACATTTAATTATTTATCGCATTTAAAGCACGTATAATTAAATTATGGAGACATTTTGTATCGCTTTAGATTACTTTAAATATTACACTAACCACCGAGATTCGATGTTATATAAATTAACCCATTTGAAACCATTTCGTTTAATACCCAGAAATCTATTTATCTGATTACAGTACCCTTTCTATTGGACCTATTGATCATCAACACAAAAATACACGTCGATAATAGATGTGTCCAACCCGAGATGATTGGGTAATTGAATGATGGTTAGAACTGCGCCTCTTTTCACTTATTTAGAAAAATAATGAATGGGGAAGATAATTGGTTTGACACAAATTCGATGTACACCATAAGCAAACATTGAGACGCAGTTCATACAAGCGATCCTTCCGTTTTCCAAGGTAAAGATTAAATTTATTATTATATTAAAAAATAAAAATTTAGTTCCTACGTATCACAAACGTATATTTAGACTGTGGAATTCTTTTGTAAAGGCTTATACAAAGTAAAGATAAAATCAAAACAAAATTATTCTGGTTTCATACATTTACAACAGAAATGATTATAGAATCAGTTCCTGCGTATAATCTATGTACATAGGTACCTTAAGATTAAATCTGTGAGTTAAATTTATGCAAATATCGACTCCTGGTTTATTTCCATACACAAAACGTTTATCATAACATCGAATGTCGAGGTACGAATATAAAACCGAATACTTAGTGAGAACAGAGTTACCTTATTATTAAGTATTCAAATAAATCGTCCAAAAAATCCGGCAGATTCTCTTATAAAAAATCTTATGACATCTTGGTCTGGTGGTACATATAATATAGAAAAACCCCGACATCGTTAAGTGTCAAAATCGAGATTACTTACATTAAGTTTTAAGAGTGTAATCTAGAAAAAAATAAAATGTTTTTGCCCTTGATGGCAAAGACACGTTGCTAAATAAGGATTGCTAAATTCAGACCATAAAAGCTTTGAAAATTTGGAGAATAATGACACTATTATTTAAGTCACGATAACACAAAACGTGAACAAAGAACAATGAATTAGTTCTGCCTTAATATGGTATACATCTTATAAGGTCGAAATTCTTTGCCGAAGAAAGGTGCTCGCATAAATTAACAAGAAGAAATATGCTTGGCACTTAAATCAGAAGTTTGTTTCTTTTAACTGTTTTAGAGCGCGTTCAAGGTCTCTTAAAAATTCTCAGAGTGTGCTAACATGGGCGGATTGTGAATTTGTGGGGCTATTATAGGTCCCCCGTAAAGACACACGAAAAAATACACCAACCGAAAACAAGCAACGGGGAATTCCCCGTTCCGTTCGATAGACACGCACCGCACATGGGATGGATTCAGGAATACCAAACTTATGATTGGACTTTTCTATTTTTTTCAGTGGAAACGTAGGCCGTTTGTATCCACGGCGATCTAAGCTGCAGCCCAAAAATATACCAATAGATAATACACCAATAGAGAACTGTTTTTCTGTGCTTAAAAGGTTACAAGCATATTTCATTGGTATTCCTTTTAATTGATAAGTCGTCAAGCGACAATGAAAAGATAAAAGCCTTTTAATTCAAAGCAAGCTACTGTCAGATAAAAATCAATACCTTTTTACTGCGCAAGAGCCGCTCGAATTATCGATAAAGCGCAAAATGTTTATACCGAAGGCTCGTTTTAATGGTCTCATACTCACTTAAAATATTCCGTTGAGAATATTGTATGATATAGATCGTATGATAATGGAATAATCGCTTGCTTGAAACTTGAAAATGTATCAAGGTTGAGTGTATACTACGCATTTTGGGCTAATGGTCATTTTAAGAGAAAGTTCTAGAACTTATTATTCTGTTCACAGCATTGCCCGCTTAGATTACATGCATTTTTGCAATGGTTTTGCGACAGTTCTATAATAATCATGTTTCATAGTATGGTTACATTAATGAAAGAAGTTATATACACTAATGTTTTAGCTCTTGGGAAGATTTGCTCCTGCTCCATCAACACCGAATGGCCACGATGAGGCATTCTAAGCACAACGTTAAATACAGGACTTTGAAAAATATACATAGTTTACGAGTCCGTTATATTAATCCTGACCTTTGCTGATCTTTTAGTCATGACTAAATATAACGCACACGCACGCACAGAGCAGTGTTGGCCTAGTTCAGCGTGCAACTCTCGTCCCTGAGGTTCCCGAAAGTTCGACCCACGGCTGTGCACCAATGATTTTTTTTTTATGTGCGCATTTAACATTCCTCGAACGGTGAAGGAAAACATCCTCTTTAGACCCAAAAAAAGTCGGCGGCGTGCATCAGGCACAGAAGCCTGATCACCTAATTGCCTATTAGATGAACAAATGATCATGAAACAGATACAAAAATCTGAGGCCCAGACCTAAAAAGGTTGTAGCGCCACTGTATTTTAAATATAACGCAAACTTTTGCATTTCTATAAATGTAATTGTAATATTTTAAAAGTGAACTTATACTAACCGTATACGTATATAACTGTATAATATTTCATTCGGGACCTTCAACATAACATTTGATTCAACAGACAGTCCGAAAATAGATCTCTCTAAAAGTTAGAAGCCACGTCAGTCAAACCGCATGCAAGCTGATATTTTATTGAAACTTTTTGCTCCTATTCCCTCCAGGCCTAGACTACATGACTACTTTAATCCATTAGCCTTACATGAAAAGTTAATATAAAGCAATAAAACAGCTACAGGAGGGTGCAGCCCTGCACTTTGAAATATTCGGAAGAATTTTTGGCTTTTACCACTGTATTGGTTAGTGATGAATCGTGATAAAATTTATATATAACTGGCTTTTGGTCACAACAATAAGGAAAAATAGCAATATATTAAAACCAATTGAAAGAATGGGGCGTAGGCTGCATTTTTGTAGAGTTGAGTATAATTATTTCAAATTTAGAACAAAGATTCCGAAATTATTTGTAGAGTCTCGAATCAAAGTGTAACGAAGTGTAAGGGAGTGGTTGGAAGGCCGCAATTAGACGAAGCGTTTAATTACTGAAATTCGAGGTATCAACGAGGCTTCACTTCCCCTCTGACTTCATGGGATTTCTAAGCTTAAGGTTTTTGTCATAAGCGATAGCGGGTACAGTAATATTATAATTTAATTTAGTCTATACGAATATTAAAGAGAGTTAATATTCTAGCGTATAGTAGTGACAAAAAAATCCAATTGAACGGATTCAGTAATAATGTATTCAGTGATAACATATTAAATGGTTACTATTAATAATTCGAAGACTGCAATTGTATTTTATTCCTTTTTATGTGCACAAATACATCTAAGCTGTATTTATTTTAACAGCGTAGCATATTATATCCTTATTCAATAAATACCTATAAAGAGTATAACATAGGTTCATTTAAACGGGCTTAGTAGGCTTCTCCACTTAACATTTCTGATAAACAATATGTGTTCAGTTCGAACCAATTGTTCCCGAGATATGTGCCAACTCACTATAACCGTGTTATATATCTTATTAAACAAAAATCGCTCCGCGTTTGAAATTCTTTAGTGTACCTAGCAACATCTAGGGCTGTCTGTAACTCGATATAAGTATTACCATCAGAGTAAATTGTCTCGAGGATAGGTTAAGCTTTAACAGCCAGGGTTGAACATTAAGTTGAATTATTCTCTCCGCCTCCATGACCCGGCCATTACAATTGCGTAGGTCAATATAAATGAACTGTGTTTTGGATATTACAATTTACGTCCTCTATCCTGTATTTATATTGGAGATTGCTGTTGTTATAAATACGTTAATTTAATTTAAAAAATCTCGCGATAGCGCTACAACCTTTTTAGGTCTGGGATTCAGCTTTCTGTATTTGTTTCATGATCATTTGACAATCTAATAGGCAAGTAGATGAACAGAATTCTGTGCCTGGTGTCTAAATCAAGACATCAACTATTTGGGTCTTAGGCAAGCCGGTTTGTTGGTTGTAAGCTGGAATACTAAATGCGCTTATAGAAAGAAAGTCCATTGTTACCTAAGTCCTCAGGGATGAGTGTCGCACGCTGAAGTCACTGCTCGTATAGAATAGATAGAATTTAATTACTTAATGAAATATCTTAGAAGTCATAAAGAACGTACCATATTTGCCCTTTTGACTCATTTGTTCACGGTTGATCATCCACTCGAAGGCTCGAGTCGGAATAAGGAAGATAGTATAGTGGTAGCACATACGCATTAGCATTCTGCAAATTCAAAGATATAGTTTTTGTAAAATCAGTGATTAATAATCTAATAATATAATTATTAAAGTGATTGTTAATCAAGTAATAAATGTTTAATTTCCTACGCCTGATCTAGCCTTTATAATATAACCCTAGGTGACCCGGCAAATGTCGTTTTGCCATGTATATTATTTCCAGGAAACAATTTATTTAGTTCAATAAAAACAACCTATCTTCTATAATAAAAATAGGGGTTGATCGTAGAGGAGTGACAATTAAGGGTTGTATGTATTTTTGTATGCTGTAAAAATAAAAACAATATTTTTTTTGTAAGAAATAAAAAATAAATTTATGGGGTGGACAACCCTTATCACTTAGGGGTTTGAAATATAGATAGGAGCCGATTCTCAGACTAATATGCATAAAAAAATTCATAAGCATCGGTCGAGCCGTTTTGGAGGAGTACGGGAACAACATTCTGATACGAGAATTATATATATATATATAGATTATAACACGGTTTCATAGTAATGGTATAGCAACGATAATAACAGGATTTATGTGAAATTCATTCGTAATTTCGAAATAATTAGACGTATGGTGTGGAGCGTACTAGCATTAAATCCCAAGTGAAATGACTTGCTACAGTAGTTAACTATTTCTTATCTAGATGTAGGATGCCAGTTTTGAAAGTGAATTTTCGAAACAGATTAATTATTTGCGCAATACTCAATATTGCCATAAGGCCTAAGTGAGTTCCGAAATACGCAAACTACTAAAGATAAATGTCTGATGTACCAAAAATATTTCCTACAAGATCTTGCTTAGAAGTTCGGAAAAAACTACTTTTAAGCTTAGTATTTGTTTGTTATGACTTACCCTTAGCAACAGTGTAGCAAATAGCACATATGACAACATTAAACTTGTTTTTTGAGTTAGAAAATGCACATATAGGCCACTGTTAATTTGTAAACATTTCGGGAGTGTTGCCATCCTACCAAATATGTGAAAACGTGTAAATACCTAAAAGTGCGACAGATACGACTTTTGTGCTTAGGAGGGCAGAATACATTCCAGTTGTTTAAACAAAACCCCTACCTATTATATATTCACATCACATAAATTTTGAAAGTATACAACGTACATTTGATCACTATTTGCTTTGAAAAAATGTAAAATACATAACAAATAAACATAATTAGCAAACAAGGTGTTTTGAATAGACATAAACACCACAATTGTTAGAACAGTGTTGGCCTAGGTTCGCACCTGAGCTGTGTATTAAAGGTTTTTTTTTTGTAATACGTGAATTATGTTAACACAACTGAGTGTAGAAACACTGGGCAGAAGCCCACTGAAGAAAGTCAAGAAAAAAGCGTATCCTTCTTAAAAGGTTCTGGCATTAAGAGTGTCCATGGGCGGCATAACTTAACATCAGGTGAGCTACCTGCCCGTTTGGTCCCTGTTCTATATATAAAAAAAAAATTTTTGGTCAGTAGTAAAAATCACGTAAATGTCTTAAATAAAGATGCATTTAAACGCATTAGAAGTGGTTACTAATACAAAATGCATGATGATTACGGCCGGGTGTTATACAGAAATTGTTGCTCAATTATGATACATATTATTTTTCATTTAAGGCTTTCATTAACCTCGATAAACTTTTTAATAGTGATCGAATTTCGATCTCATATCGCTGTAATTTTAATACAGTTAGAATAAACACGAAATTGCCTTTTAATAAACGCCGATCGGTGTTGGGAACGAAACCTATTATTAGTTGATCTTTTATGACCATTTCGAGTTGACAGAATAACTACAGCATAAAATATGATTTATTTTACATAGTGGGAAGGTGCTATATATTTTATTGCAAAGATAAAAATGGTCTACTAAGTTGATCGAAGCACCAAAATACCTTGATGGGGACGGATTTTTATTTCTTTTTTTTCCGACATTTAATAACTTATCTATGGTCGCGGGTGACGTACTTATAGCGGTCGATAGAGTATCTATTTTTCCCAAGAATATTAAAGCATCATATACTATTTTAATATTTTTTTTGTATGCTTTAAAAACGAGTTATTATTGGTTATAATACATAATTAGAAAAATTAAAACGACGTCAACACAAATGTCTAGTTAACTGAAAAAGGCTGAATATCTCAAATCTATTAAATATGAAATTCGAACTTTTTATGTATAGAATGGGGGCAGGAGGATCACCTGATATTAAGTGATACCGCCGCTCATGGACACTCTCCATGCCAGAGGGCTCGCCAGTGCGTTGCCGCCCTTTTAAGAATTGACACGCTCTTTTCTTGAAGGAAATGTCATATTGGTTCAGTAATACTTCAGTGGGCAGCTGATACCACATAGTAGTATTGCGCGGCAAAAATCCGAACACTCTCCACGGTAAATGAGGTAGAGATGCAGATTGACCCCACATCGCAACGCAACGCCAACGAATCAAGCCGCTCTTCGTTCAATACGGTCACATAAGAGGAGCTGGTACTAGGAAGCCTGTACTCCATGTATTGCCGAATTTGCGCTTTATACAGTTGCAAACGATGGCCCTGACTGAAGTATCGGCTAATTTAGTCTTTCCCTCCAAATTACCACAAAACTGACCATTGTTCGATATGTCAGTGCCAAGTATTTCGATGCTGGCTGTGGCTTTCAGAAGAGTATCTTCGAAAAGGGTAGTAGAAACGATTCTTATTGCGGAAAACGCGCAAACTTATGTCTTCTTTGGGTTAAATTGGACTAAACAAGTTTAGTAATCTTAAGTCGTCCCAAGGCGAGACTTATGGTAGGGCTTCGACTTCAGACACATGTTTGTTCCGGTACTGATTCATAACTGCTCGAGAAGAACTTGCATGGCCCGGTCTGGTATGGGTCGTTGTCCTCGTATGTCGTCAGTTCGAGTAGACATGTAGGTTTAATAGTGATTGATTCATACAAAAGATAATTTTCGAAAAGAATTTCAATATGACTTATAGTTTCCGAGCAATTTGTGGACAAACAAACACTAACGTAAGTTAGCACGAAAGCTTTTATTAATTTAAATGTTGTTCAATTCTAACAATAACACATAAATGCAGGTCAAACTGGTAACATCCTGTTCTGGACTCAGTTAAAAATAGTACATAGTTCCGTCACAAGTTCTTACAAAACATAGAACTTATTTGTGTCATAAGATTTCGGTAACATAGTTTATAAAAACCGCCGAACCACGTTATTACTGAACGATAAATATTATTTTTATTTTCATTCTCTTTCAAACAAAGTTGTATGTAGTCGCTGTATCTTTAGATTCTTTCGAATGAGGCTAGTAACTCTTATTTTATCAGCTATATTGAGATGGTACAGTAACAAATTACCGCTTTAAGAGATATAGCTGTAGCCGCCCGTTATCTAGGCGACGCCCACGCTCTTTACGACCTACTATTATCAGTTACAACGTTTTGCTGAAAATAAATTACTCAATTCTAAAGAATTTTGATAATTCAAAGGATAGTTTTTGTTTGTATAAGGTTTGACTTATCAATGTTGTTTCTGATGATTTCAAATGAAACTGGGTTACACGTGAGGCAAAAAAGTTGTTCCCATACTACAAATTTAACATATGAAGTATAAATATTGAATTACTTACCGTAAATAACGTATAATATTACCATCGATCTACTTTTGAAATAAATCAAAGACTATTTAGAATTAGTCTGAAGAGAAAAAAAAATATATTCCTAACTGGGAAAGGAGAGCGGACCACTCATAATATATACATATATATATATATATGTTACAATCTTGAATTATCACTTGTGTGCGCACTAGGCTTTTTAAAATAACCTGTCTGTATATCTTAATTCTCTTAAATATAACATCAGGTTGCTATATTTAAAATAACTATAGGAGTTGTAAGACAATACCGAAATTACGTCGCAAGTGACTCAAATGAAAAACAAAACTATATCTAAATAAAGATGGTTCCCGAAAATATTCCCACTTCGTTTCCCGGCAAAAAGAGAAGAACATCAAAGCATTCGCAAGCCAGCGAGCGAAGCCGACGTGATATGCTTTACAAATAACCACGGTAGTCAGGACGAGCTGTCAGCAACGACCAACTCGCCCACAGCTCGTGTCGAATTGACTGTGAATTTAAACCGGTGAGTTATTACTGTATATTTCGACGGTAGTTTTTAATTATATTAAGATCAGAACTTGCCTTTATTGGTTAATAGACTGGATTATTTAATATTGTAAAAAAGTATGCATTAACGAAAATATACAGGAGATTTTTATCAGGTCAAACAACTCAAATATGTCGAAAAACAAATGACTATTTGAACCAATGCTTCTTCCACAAACATGTATCTAGATTAATTTTCTGTAACCCAAAAAATGACTATTATTTTTAACTAGATTTCGAGAGTTTCATATGTTATTCCTGACCTTATATAATTGACAAATACAGTAAATCTACTGAATTTCATTCTAGAGGCACTACTGTGATAGTACTGTGAATTATTACAGACTTGTTGCGTTCCATTTCAGCAGGCTCACGCTTTAAAATAATTTACCAGCAGTGTCTGCACGTCGCTATGCCTCATTACGATGATGTATGGAATTGTACTTCTTTTGTTATGGTAATGTGTATAAATTTAATATCTGTTACAGGTACAAACCTCGCTCTCTCTGGTGCCTTACATATACATATAGTATATATACGTATACATATAGTATATATATATATATACATACATATACCTTACATATACATATAGTTTAACCCTATCAGGAAGTATGAGAAAATATATAAATGTTTATAGTGCACAATCTATTCCAAACTTAAAAATATTTTTCTAGTTAATATGTGCAACAATAATCTATTAGTAATACTATCAAACATAATAAATACTATCGGCTTTACGGACTTTAGAACCCGAAGGAATAGATATAATTTGAATTTTTAACTAACAATTAGATTAGTCTAAATCATTAGCATTAACTTGCGTTTAGCATACGTTACCTAAAAGCGAAAAATCTCAAGTAGACTAAAGTTATTCAACTGATCAAGACAAAATATTCAATAACTATTTGAGTCTGTAGTTAGCTAGCTGTATGCCACGGTTTCACAGTAATTTGGTGGTAGCGTGTTTTGCTCGAAACATAATAAAAAATTATCAATGCGAGCCAGTTTTCATTGGTGCCATCAAACACATACAAATTTCTTTAAGGCAACGCACCAACTATCATGGCTCCACGCAGCTTTTCATAGTTGTTAGACGTATAAAAAAAACTCTTTAACTTCTATAATATGACATGAGTATAGAGTTATTAGACAAAGACAAGTCCTTCTTCAAGACTAAAAACATCATTACGATTTTAACGCATTACAGCGTTTAATTAAAATTTGGCAAAACGTATTGTTACTCTATGACGACCTGTTCCAAATAATTATATGTCTGAGTTCAAAAATTACGGCTCCCCTAGACACTGCGCTCGGTAATGGCTCGTTAAACTTGATGAGAGCTTTCTGATGACTCGTATTTCGCAGAGCGCTGTGGAATCCTATTTCGTAACAAGTTTGTGTCTATCTAGGGTACCTGTTGGGTGTATTTTATGTACTAATGTGGGCGTGCAGTAGGTTTACATCAAATATTCAGTGTCGAGTTATTCGCTACGCTTTGTTTACGCATAACTAACAGCCATACAGTTATATTTTGTATTATCTCTATGACAGATGACCAAATATTTAGCAGATCGATGCGATGATATTAAATTTAATGTTTAACTAGTTAACGATATATTTAAGGATACAATAAACTCTTAAGGTCCTTGTTGGAGCCTTCAGTGGTGTCTGTGATAAACTTTTATAAATATCAAATTTGGGTCTATTTGCGCTAAAACTTGCTAATCATGACCAAGAACGTTGTAGAGAAACAGACACGTCCTGTCGAAAATCGATTGTATTTGTGTTCCTTCTAACGAGGAACAGATCAGACAAAAATACCTACACAGTTATACATAGAAGGAAACGAGACTATATATTAAAGTCATATTTGAAATCAAGATCATGAAAATTGTATGTCATTAGAGCTAGTTATTTTCAGCTAAAAACTTAAATATACCTGAACATAGGATATTTTATTTATAAATCAAACAATTACAATACAATATTGTAACATTATTAAATTGGTGCTTATAGTGAACTTATTTACTTTAAATTAATAACATTAATTACAGTTTTTGTTCATAGACATTTCCACTTATTTGGCAACGACACAAAATGCAAAGCGAGGCTTCTCAAATCCCTCTAATTATATCTAACGGCCGTGCTTACACTGAGACATTAAAATTAACTGCACAGCGCGTTTGATCTTTCCATTAAGACAACTATAAATAAATTTCTAATAAAAACACTGAGTCAATCCACGTTGAAAGGGGCTTCAAACAATGCAACTCATCACTATCTCCGAGTTTTATAAACTTTGGTAGGACACGACGAGAATTCAATATAAGTTGGGCGGTTTGGCGAAGTTATTTCGGCGTTCACAGATAAAATATTTCTCTAAAAATTTGAACTGGAACTTTCCGAATGGTCTTTGTAAATTGGGAATAAAATTGCGAGAAACAGGGCCGTGACAAAAAGACGAGACTCGTTTGTTGGCTTCGAGATAAACGTGTTGCTTTGTTCTAGAAATGGTGAGTAAAAACAAAAGCACTCGACTTAGAGAAACAGCGGTAATTAATTACAGTCATTCGGAGAAACCGATGAATGTATTTTTATTGAGATGTGTGCATAATTTATGAACTTGCGGCAATATAAGTGAAACAGGTTAATTATCTCGTTAAGAAAATATGCATGTTTTATTTTTCACAAAGAAAGCGTATTTATCTTTATCACTGTTGCGTATGAATAATGCGTTTCTTTTAGTTTCTTATTATTAAATAGATAAAACATAATTTAAAAACCTTATAGTTGGACGTAGGTTCTTTAAGATTGAAATGTGTTTAAGCCTAATAAAAATTCACGTAAAGCGAAAACTTAATGTTTCGCGGGGAGATAAACTCAAAGCAATAATGTAACATAAGTCACTACTAAACAAAACGTGCATCCACAATCCATTCCTATATATTTATTGTATTTTCTTATACATTTATGTGCTATATATACATTGCCTGCGACATTACAATAATAATCTAAATTTATAAAATATCTACTATAAAAATAACCAAGGGCAAACGGACAGGAGGCTCACCTGATGTTAAGTGATATCGCCGCCCATGGACACTCAATGCCAGAGGGCTCGCGGGTGCGTTGCCGGCCTTTTAAGATTTGGTACGCTCTTTTCTTGAAGGACCCTAAGTCGAATTGGTTCGGAATTACTTCGGAGAACTTTATATATAGTTACATTTAATAGGGATACCTTGAATTAACCTTAGTTTTCTATTAAAACGATCTTAGAACCACCGTAGTAATAAAAATAAAGCTTTCTGCTAACGTGGTCGTTTGCCATACTTTACGTACATCGAGCGAGGCCATTTAAAGGCAAGTGCCAACCTGATAGAACCAAGTGTGTTGTTAAGGCATGCTCGATTTTCATTGTACAATCCTAGACATAGTTAATAAATGTTAGAGATTTCAAAACAGCTTTATTTATAATAGTTTCTCGCTACGACCGGTAGAATAAATCGCAATGTCCAAATATGTAGAAAATTCGGATTTGTCAATGAAGTTTTTGTATCATTCCGTAAACCAATGACAATGTTAATTGTAATTTGGTCAATAGCTTGGTCAATATCTTGGAAATAACGGCTAACTTAATATGCGGGAATTAATTATAATATGCATCTTAGTGTACTATGAGACTGTTTTTTAAAAATTCGATTATCATTTGCAATAAACATATGCATGCATTGAAACCTCATGTTTTGGGGTTAAAGTGAGTATAAAATAACTATTTTCAACTGATTTTCATGTATGACTATAGAATTAGTATTTCTATAAATGCGTCTACTACGTCCGCATAAGTTACTTTAATATGAAACTTGCTACTGCATTCAAAATCTACTCCCACGTTATTTGAACTTCTGTCGTTCCAAAGTTATGTTAATAAAAACGGTAGGAAATACTCCAAACGTGGAGTTTAAAAAATGGAAATGAGGCTACTGAATGCTCATATGATTGTGATGTGTGTCACGTCACACTCGTGTAGGTTTTATTTGTTCCCCGGCTAATCCAACCGTCGACATTTGTTCCCCGTGACCTAATTTTGGTGTGGAATGTCAGAAAAATGTGTTAGGGTCGTAACAGACTAGCTGCATATCGCAACACGACGATTGATATAAGCAGAATGTGTTTAAGGATATTTATATTCTTTTCGGTAACAATTTCATAAATAGTATTGTCTTTTGTTAAAATAGCTTTTACACCGTGTCATGTGTATTATTATTAAAACTATAAGTTTTATATAGCTTTAATCCGTTCAAAAAGTGTTTTTCTTTTATTTTATAAATGCTTAGTAATAAAAAAGAAGTATACTATTTTGTTATGTGCGTTCCTATAGATGGAAGCTCATTTATTGTAAAATTACCTGCACGCTCACTTACATTGCCAGAAGACTCAAATGCGTGTCTCTATTAAGCATTTAGATTAAACAGTGTGTAAACATTATATACATTGCGTATTATATGTAATCAATTACGTAAAGCATTCAGAGCTTTAAGTAGCCAAAGGATAAATACACAGCATTCACCATTTATTAGGCAATTACCAAGACATGACTATCATCTTGCGATTCAATATACCGGGCTGCATACGTAGATGCGTTTGCCATGTTTTGTTTGTCCAGTAAACATGTCGAACATCCAGTCACTAAGTAATAGAAAGCTTTGTTAATATAGCACTTTGGAGGTAATAAAAGGTCTGACAATGGATAATGTGTACCGAGCCTTATCCTAGAGGAAAAACGCGTGTATTACTAATGCGACGTCACTATTAATCATATCAACACAATGCGTGTCAGCATATGAGGAAAAGGTCTGATGTCACGTTATATTTTTTATACTGCATTGGTATTTTGGCTAAGGGTGGAAATGGTGGAATTTATGGGCACAAAATCACGACTTATTTGCTTTAACTTGTTAAGGGTTACTATCTTTTTAGATTACTTGAACATCTTACATCTATTTTTGTATTATTAATTATTATTACGTAAATAATTTTATTGATAAAACTATTCCTACTTGATTGTAATAAAATTAATATATTTTAAATTCGCAATAAAAAGCTTTTATAGAAAATATCTCTATGATAAATGTTTATTCTAACAATATTCATTAGTCTCAGACGAAGCTTAACGCAAATTCCAATACTGATCCTGGGCCATGTTCTGACTAGTTGATTCTATCGCTCAAAGACACCAACGAAAAGTACTTCTAACGCAAGACAATATGATCGAAACACACATGACAGAGTTAAACAAAACAACGGCAATACCATAAATTCAAAAGAACTGTCTCGACAACACTCGCTATGTAAAACTTCACATTATGCGTGTCCCAGCGACGTTCACGCTCACTACGGCTCAATTATACGCACCTAAAATAACGTTTACCCTGGGTGGTCTACCCGGAATCGGTAATGAACGGATAAAGAATTCAAACTTTTATTGAACGTGAGGTAAACGTGTAAAGTTTTACAGCTTTCCTTGATATCACAGTACTAACAGCAAAATAGGCGTGCAATGTACTTCTAAGCGTCGTTGCAGTTTTAATATTATTATTACCAAACTGGCCCATTTGTTAGTTTGGAAATTTTATTTATGAAAACAATAATATTTTTTTTAGTCAGACAATAAAAATTTCGGTTAGACTTTTGATACTCAAAGTTAAACCGCATGCTCGTATCTTGGCTGTTTACCAATGGATTCATTTTTCGCAATTACTATTTGCTTGTACGATGTAGGAAAAAGCTGTTATTGAAAAGGCTGGGCGATATAATAATAATAATAATCTCATTATATACAAAGGAAAAGACAAATCTAAGACGGATAAATTGGCTAAGTTTAAGAAACAAATTTCTTTGTCCCCGTAACATTCGCTTCTGTAAGCAATTTACTTTAAAAACTGTTATACCGTAGCGTCTGCTGATAGTATGTGCCTTATCCGGGCTGTATTTCACGAAGTTTGCCTCTGAAATATTGACCAACTTGGCTTTGATCTAGACTGGAGTTTTCTTTGCACAACAAAGTTTGAGATAAAAGAGACAAACGGAGCTTAATTATAACTCTGAGTTGTATCTTTTGTTGATAAATTACCAAGTCTTTGTTCTGACTATTAAATTAAATGTTCTTGAAAGTTATAAAACATACTACATGTAAGATAAAATTTCAAAAATCTATTAATATTGTTATTATCAATATACACCCGAACTGTTTAGATTATTTTAAATTCAGTATTGTAAAATAAATAAAAAAGCCTATATTCGAGTACTATACTAAGAATTACATTAAGTTTATGTTATTATATTTAATATTAGTATACGACCTCCGACGGAGTGAAGGCCTCGTCCAAATTGAGACCACAAAAATGACAAAATTCATCATCTTACATTGTGTTACCTATATGAATAAATGATTTTTGACTTTGACTTTCTTCGTTAATATTTTTCAAAATTTTTCTTCTGTCTCTATTATTTTGCCAGGTTTCTAGTGGGCGTCCTCATATTTTTTTCCCAATGGATCATTCCAAGTAAGAATCTTTTTAATCCATCTGACTTCAGCCAAATTTAGTATTATAATTTATTATTTGCCAACTTTTCCATTATTTGTACGTACACGACGTCGAGACGAAAAGGTTAGCAACAACGTCCCGTATTTGGTCCCGTTTTTAAGAACTTAACACTAAAGCAATATTGATAATAAGCTTTTCAGTCATATTCATCTATATATAATCTCTTATAGAAAATAACATAGCCCACTAATCGTTTTTACAGTACCTAGGTGAAATTTAGCATGTCTACAATAGATTCACTGTACCGATATACGCCGAAAATCACTGCACGCTACAATTTAAAGCCCTCACATGCAATCGAAGCATCGTTGGCTGTATTTGAAATTTATTTGGCAGAGCCTAGACAGGCAAATTGGTTCGTTCTGATATTATGCCGTCGGGCAGCGGTAATAGCGTGGAACACAACTTAAAATGCAAAATAATTGTTATAA
This sequence comes from Pieris brassicae, assembly GCF_905147105.1. Taxonomy (NCBI): domain Eukaryota; kingdom Metazoa; phylum Arthropoda; class Insecta; order Lepidoptera; family Pieridae; genus Pieris; species Pieris brassicae. The sequence goes on from NC_059673.1 coordinate 15,545,555, forward strand.
CCTACTCGTATATTTGCGTGGGTAATTATGCGATTGTTCACGGCATGCAATCTGTTCGCGGCTTGCTAAGTAAATATAGTGGATTTATTGTTATAACTTAGAGCAGTTCTTGTAGTTTTGCTGTATAAATAAGTATTAATTGTAATTTAGTGTATTTAGTCATATTCTCTCGAGACGATCAACCTTTATCTATTTAAAGACACAGACAAATTAAATAAACAATCATGATTTAGATGATCAGGAAATCTCTTTAAAAACGCCGTCACAATGCCATGGATTCCACTGTCAATGTTTGTTATCAAGCATTGCACAACATCTTGATCTGGATACATGCAGTTACTTACATTTCTGTATAATGTATTGAAATGAATATTTGTTACAAACGAAACGAAACTTCGTTATCCGGTGAAACAAAAATTGCTTCCTAGGTGACACGAGTTGAAGCGAAACGCTTTTGTGATACTTAGGCGTAGCTTTAAGCGTCTGGATAGTAAAATTGTGCAATCTACAAAATTATATATAAAATAAATACTCAGACAGATACAATAATAATAATAGTACTACCAACAATTTAAAATATGTTCTGTGCCAAATTTGAGCTTTCTTCGTTATGAAAACACGCCATCTCTTAAGATGAGATTTTTGCCCTCAATCCGCAAGTGTTTGTGTAATTTGAATTTGTTTATTTAATAAAAAGCATTAGTCTTCGCCAGACTGGCAAGTCATGCATGCTATAAATTTTTATGTGTTTTCTTTGTAAACATTTGGTTCTGATTTAAGAGGAATTGAACTTTTAACTTGTACATGATTAGTGTAAGTGTGCGTATTGTGTTCTGAATTAAATACTTCCTGATAGTTATTTTATTACGAAATTTACATTTTTCTCACTTAGTTTAAGTGTTAGGTTAGGTTAGTTAGGACATCAAAACAGTTCTAAAAGTCAGTTCAGTTTTTACAGATTATAGACTTTTAATGTTTGTAGATTAAAACAAAAGTCCGTTTACTGAACTTTTTCTCTCTCTAATTATGAATTCTTTTATTATACTTATTAGCAGAATAATTAATATCGTTAAGGTTACTAACTCCTAATAATTTGTAAGAATTTCTATAACTTTTTTACTCTATAACTTAAAACTGTCGTAAGCTTTTGGTACTGTGTCTGTGTTCACTCAGATTTTATTTTATTTACACCCAGTTGTTATTAAACCTTGTGGTTTTTGAAGTGAAACTTCTCTATCGGTGTTGGTAAAAAAATTACCCACACATTTTTGGGTTACGTGCCATCTTTTTCTTGTCCCTACCACTGATGATTAGAAGAGATTCGAAGCCATTAATAACAAAAATATATAATAACGATAACAATGATAGTAATAATTCCATCATAATTAAAGAAATTTTGTAATAATCTTAATAGTAATAAGGTAAAATGAAATAATTGTGTATTTGTATTCATGTCTATGATAATAAAAGCCTTTTGTTAAACTTTATTAAACCAATTTCTGTATAGTTGCATATAGTAGATCATTTTTTTAAAAATAAGGTCATACAGAAGTTTCATTTCTTACGTGTGTACACGCACACATTTTTTGTTTCATTAGTTCCATTCATTTTTAGACTTCAATTACATGAACAGTTTGATTACACATATCTCACAAGAAGACTAAGTAAAAAACATGCAGCAAAATCGCACAATCAATTATAAAATTAACGATTTCACACAACCCAACTTCCGCGGAACGAATATAAATGTCTGGACAGAATCAAGCATGACATTACTTGGGATTTTGAACCGCCTTTGAGAATTGACCTGATGATCTTTGAATAGACAATGCAATAGCGATGTACTCGGTTATATATATAAGGTTGTTTTATATAATAAAAAAAAATATATGCATTGCTAATACATAATTTACCACGTTAAAATCAACCTTACGAAACCATGATACTCGTATGATTATCAAGAAATCGAGTATCCTTTTGGGAGTAAATAGTGCAATAGTGTGAAGTACTAAAACAATGTTTTACACTTAACGCAAGAACAAAGTGCCTTAAGAGGCTTCGAACCACTTAAGGTGCCAAAAATATTATAGAATACTTAGTTAATAGACATTATATAGTTTAAGTAACTAGTATTTAAACTAGCTCCCTTATTTAAATATTAAACCTACAAAAGTATTTATTATTCTTTCTAGAAAATCCAATCTTAGTCCAGTTTTATAATAATGTAAAATTCCGTTTGAGACAAATTTGCACGCCATTATGTGTGGCAGAATATGCGAACTTTAGATTGTACTACCATAACAATTTTGTACCACATTGTAAACTTCCAAAAGTATTTACTGTTCTGTCTAGAAAATTTAATTTATCTTAGTCGAGTTTTATAATAATGTAAAATTCCTTTTAAGACAAATTTGCACGCAATTATGGCAGAATATGCGTTATTTCAATTGTACCACCATAACAATTTTGTACCATATTGTTGAAATAAATTATTATTAGTCTCAAAAAATATTTGGAATAAGAAAAGTAACAAACCAGGCCAATACGTGGGCTTACGTGATTTATACGAATGGTGACATTTATAGCCCGCATGGATATTGCACTTTTGCACCGATTGAATTTATGTGTTAATAACCGAAGATACTTCCGTAATATCTGACCCTATTTCCGTAATATAAACGATAATAAATTATCGACTTTTGATTTTAATCCAGTTAATCTGCTTGAACTAGTTCTATTTTAAACATTGCTTAAGTGGATTTTCCTTAAAATATGATTATGTTTTTTACGGATTTTGAAGTGTTCTATGTATCTGTTAATAACACTATGTTACTAATTTTTATGTTAAAAATAATTTAATACTTATTAATCTGACATATAAATTAAATACAACCTAATATACAGTCAAAATCTGTTATGACGACATCAAAGGGACTAATCATATTTGGTCGTAAAAACCAATAGTCGTAATAGCCGAGGACGTTGTTATTAAGTACTTTACATTATTTTACGGAATCTTTGATTTTGGTCAATAATACCGGTATGTTGTTTTAAGGATGTCGTCATGAACGGTTTTGACTGTATTGATAATTTCATCATTTATAGAATAACTAAATGTGTTAACAAAATAATAGATGATACAACCCAAGCTAGGTGTATTTATTATCTGTAGCAATACAGCTGAAGACAGTGATACATGTCCTGATCGACTGACCAATGTATTGATACGACAGGTATTTCACTGAACAAGCTATGGCAATAAAATTAAGAGAAACGAACTTAAAAGAAATAATGTTCATCTGGAATTTACTGTAAGTGTTATACAAAAGTGAAGCGAACGCACCCATAATTATAATCCAATTAATTCTTGTGTGGATTAACTATATGAAGCTTCAGTAAGGTAACCAAGATTGGACAGCCATCTTGTCAAGGTTAAATATAAAAAGTGTGAAGAATTTGTACTGCGATGTAAGGGCGTTGCAATTTTATGTTGTCGTTTTGCGGTTACACTAAAGACCCGCACCGTAAAACTTTTATCTCCCGTGTGGTCCGAACATTTAAATCAATTGTGTTTTAAGTTTTGCAGCTTAAAAAGACTGGTAATGTTTCATGTAAAACTGTTATAATTTTATTAGCCTATTTATTAAGATATTAGCATCCAGAGTGAGTCCATCGAGTTCGGTCTTGATACTGTGGGTGCCTTTTGTGGACGTATATCAGGGTAAGATTCGAATTCGAGACTTAGCGCTAAAGAGCGCTCTTTTGTATGTCAAAAGTTACACTTAGTCTTCTATACGTACCTACGGCTGTCTTTTCAACTACTTCTAATGGACCAGTGAATCTCGCTCTTAAAACTAGACTACTAACATCGATGAAAATATTGATATATTTTATAACAATCATTCGACTTACCGTAACTTTGTTTATCATGCTCTTAGTGAGTTTTAAGTTTCCATTTAGCTTTAAAGATAATTTTTGTATTTTGTGGGTGATTATTTAATTTTATCCCTTGCTACCTTTTTTATGTTCTAATGTGTGTGATGTGTATGTGAGGTGTCATAGTTTCTTATATAACTTTGTTTCAGAACTTACATGTAAATAAAAAAAATGCTAGTGTGCGACTGCCTAATGTAGTGCGTCAATAACGTAATAACAGGTTGATAGGGTGGATCTCTATTGCAAGAGATATTTTATCGTAATACGTTTTAAAAGTATCACGCATAATTGCATGTATAAATAATATTAATTGGATACGTTTTCTTCTCTGTTATATATTAGCTTCTACAACAGATGAAACAGAACTTATAGAGAGCAATTAGATTTAATGTTTATAAATTAGTCATCATTTTTTTATATTTCAATGTAATATTACACAATCAAACGTTTACTGGGAATAGAAATTAATTCATATCGATAGAGAACATTTTTTTTTTATTACCGCGGGTTTTTATTTTATTATATTATTCTTAAATACTCCAAAGTATTTATAGTAATATTGTGTTTAGTAATAAAAATATATATATTAAAAATAATCTCTTATTACATTTTGGTTTTCAGAATTATGGACGACTAAATTATCCGAAAACTTTCGCTATACCCAATTAGCATTACCGACAGCTGTTGTCTGCTCCATTAATACTAAATTTACGCTTAAATTGTCTAATATTATATGGATATCGTAAATTATTTCACATGAAAGTACTAAAAGTTTTATGTCCTTATGACTTAACTAAACAAACGTAACTTGCCTAACTGAATGTTTCTTAAAGCAGTTTTTGCTACCACCACTATGTCGAACAAGCTGCTTACTGAAGTATCTCTGTATGGTATATGGTGTATGGTATGTGGTATATGGTAAGCCAGCTGGGCTACTTACAGAAGCACAACGGTCTCCTGGGCACTGGGCATTTTTGCACGTTATTTAGCCACAACCTCGCATTCCAGGACTACGTGGGTGATTGATTCCTCTGCGCTCAAACAGCCTATGCTGTTTCAGCTGCAGCAATCAGTAATGTTACACGTTATGGACTTTCTGTACTCTTAGCATCAATACGGTATATAGGAAGCTTCAGGATATTTAAAAAAACTTTGTATGAAATTTTTTAGCAACTATGTAGTATTTGTAAATTTTCGGAAGCATGCACATGATTCAAATTGTATGGAATATCTGTGTGTTAGACTTGTCTAATCTAAGATTATTGTGATTATATAAATATTTGTTAAATACACGCTGAAGCCAGAAGGTCACAACAACAAATCACGTCGATACATACAATAGGACTGCCCGTTTCATTGTTTAATATATTTTTTCACTTTATTAATACTAAGAATAATAATAATTAGAAATAATGATATTATTATTTTTAATTCCTGTATGTGTATTCAATTTTCGAGTATGGTTATTTTGTTAGCCTAGGCTAGGTAAAATAACAGATATTGTGCGTATTTGTGTCATTGATATGTTTTTATACTTTTGTTCTAAACTCCAATTAACGAACATTTCAAATTTGGAACGAAATAACAATTCCCTTGCTATTTAAACACCTCTCAAGTAAGTTTAACTGCAACAGAGATAGTAAACATAATTTACAGCCACGTTTTTATATTTAAACTTGTAGTTCCATAAAATGTTTCGTAAATTTCTATCGGACAGTTCTGGGACTGATCTCTCATCCGGTCTTTATGGTTCTCTGATTTATTTTGTTATCTTTTTATTGCTGAACTAACGACAAGCAACTTGGAAGATTAATCGCTCGTGTCATCGTGATTTAGCAGAGCAACCGATATTTAATGGAATTGGAATTATATTTAGATATAACCGCTTGAATGCCCAATCACGAGTGAGTTATTGCAATAATTAGATTTATAGGAAGTGAGAGTTAACTAGACACAGTTATAGATTATACGCACAAGGACGTGTTTTAGTATTAATAACTTAAAGTTAAGCAAGTAACTTAAGATTACCAATAGCGTAAATTAAAACCAGACTCTTATTATTCTTCTTATAATAAAAATATATGAACAATCTAAAATCACACAATAATTTCTCTATTAATAGAAAGATGTTGGCCGTGTGTGTGTTTATAAAATTTATTGTTTGGGTTGCCTTAAAGAGGATGGTACGCCTTTGAGAGAGCCTTATATATTTTTAATTGAATTTAGTTAGATTTATCTTAGGGGCCGTTTAAGTATTACGTAAGCAGATTTACAGCAATTTATATCCACCCCCTTCCTCGTCTCAGCAAAATTAAGCTCTCAAAAATAATAGTACATAAACGTATTATTTTTTTGTAGGAATCCTCGAAAATTTTGTTTTAAAGCATAGACAATGTGTGGCGTAATCGCCAAATAATAAAATTAAAGACCCCCTTTTGTTCTAAGAGAGTTAATGTTTAAATTTATACATTGTGAGAATGCCACTGCCAATAATTTTTTTTAATAAATCAAACTACTCATATACCAATAGACAATACCGTGGGAGCAAAGAAATAACATAAAAGTTTAAACGTGGCCTGAATGGAGACGCCTACATCTTTGATTGTGATTTGACATTTAGAAATATAAAATCCTTACGATATTTACGTAAACACGACAAGTGTTAAACACGACATTTTAATATTATTGAAAGTGAAAATAACAATAAAGGGCTAAGTACTTAAGGAGCCATTGCACCGTGTATATGCCAGACGACCGCGATAGGACTAGGATAATAGGAGATAACCGTCACTAGGCCGTTCCGTCACCTACTAACAACATCGCGTGTTATGTCCAGAGCGTTGAGAACTTCTTTAAAGTTAAAATTCTAAAGCGTGATCCGAAATTTTGTGATACTTCTACTATAAGATAATAATATAAATGTTACCTAGTAGTTTATAAACGCTACTTATGGATTTTGATAAGAAATTAATTTATACAATTTATACTGCCACAGGGACCAAACTTTCTAAATTTGTTTTATTTTTTTTTTAAGTTTAAATTATTTTATTATTACTACGTAGATTAAGAAATTTGTAAATACTATATATTTGATTGTTATGATTACTATATGATAAATATAAAATGTAATAGTATATAACTAAAAGAAGGATAAAATATGTATATACTACATATATAAAAATAATATTTCACTTTTGTTTAGTCTGTATAGTTTGAAGGTAGATTACCCACTATTTTGAAGTTGACAGTTTGACATTTGTTCTCAAGTTCACAGTGGACTATTTGATAGATAATTTGGGTGATAGTTGGATACAATTTTGTGAATCCCTTAGCCCTCGCTCTCCATCCACTATTGTGTGGTCAAATGTGAGGAGATTCCGTTCCCTGAACCATGTTGATGCTTCTTCAAATAACCCTTCTGACTGGATTAACAACTTTGCAGACAAATTGGCTCCACCTTTCGTTCCCTATGTGGACTCATTTCTGAGTTCTATGCCAGCTCCAGCTTCCGATGAAATGGATGCTCCCTTTTCTTTCTCTGAGCTTCAAATCGCTCTTCATGGTCTCAAAGATTCGACTCCAGAGGAAGATGGCGTTCCATATTCCTTCCTGGCTAGACTAAATGACAAAGCTAAACTTTATTACCTTAAAATAATAAACAAATGTTTTGAAACTGGTATTATACCGGCATCTTGGACATCTCAAATAGTCATTCCCATTCTCAAACCTGAAAAATCCCTTCAGATTCAAATTCATATCGACCCATAGCTTTGTCATCTACTTTAGCTAAAGTAACAGAACACCTTCTTAAAAACCGACTGGAATGGTTAATGGAAAGTAGAAATATTCTCCCCTCCTCCCAATTTGGGTTTCGGAGGGGTTTGAGTACCACAGACAGCGTCAGTATACTGACAACAGACATTCGCCTAGCCTTTACAAAAGGAGAGTACCTTGTGGGTGTGTTTCTTGATATTGCTTCTGCATATGACAGTGTCCTACTTCCGGCGCTCAGGCAGAAAATGCTTAAGCTGAGTATACCTTTGAGGATGGTTCATCTCATATGTAATCTGCTATTTTGATTTGATTGATTCAGATCTATTCTGATAAAGCATCAGGATACCTCTCTTCCCCCCAGACTAGTCTGGAAAGGTCTCCCTCAAGGCTCAGTTCTCAGCCCTCTGCTCTATAGCATTTATATCCACGACCTCGAACTGTCTGTCACCAGTTTTTGTAATATCTTACAATATGCTGATGATATTGTCCTCTATCACAGCTCAGGCAGTATAGGGGAAGTATCCTGTCGTATCAATTCTGCTTTGCATTATCTAGGCCAGTGGTTGTCTGACCACGGCTTGTCCCTGTCAGCTGGCAAATCTCAGGCAGTGGTTTTTACAAGGAAGAGATACATTCCTAATCTACTCATTTCATTTGAAAATCAAGCAATCAACCTGACAGATAAAGTAATTTTTTTAGGTATTTATTTAGACAATCGGCTGAACGGAATTGCCCACTCTGAACACATAATAAAAAAATGTGAAAAGGTATTAACGTACTAAGAGCAGTAGCGGGGGTTTGGTGGGGTGCTCACCCCTACTCTTTAAGGTTATTGTATAATGACTTAGTACGTAGTCATATGGATTACTGTATGTTTGTTCTGGATCCCTTCAACAAATCAGCTGCTGGAAAATTAAACAAAATTCAGTATAGGTGCCTAAGAATCATTCTAGGTGCAATGAAATCCTCCCCTACTAATGCTTTGCAGGTTGAGTGTGTTGATCCTCCTCTACACATCCGCCGGCAGTATTTATGTGACCGCTTTGTTAGCAAGATGTTACAGATATCATCCCACCCTCTTTGGCATCGATTAACCCGACTATCACATGCTTCCCTGCACCCGCAACTCCTCTTCCTATCTGCTCGATAGTTATCTAAAGTACACCAGCCTCCCTAACCCCATGATATCTTTTCCAACAAATCCCCTATATTCTACTCCTTATAAAGCCTTGACATACAACCCTCCCATCATCACAGACCTTGGTCTGATCAAAGGAGCCCCAGATACCAACATCAAATTACAAAGGTATATTAATCAAAATTGGTCAAATCATCTTCTTATTTACACTGACGCATCAAAGCTGTCTCCAGGTGGCTGTGTTGGTGCTGCCTGTTGGGTTCCTCGGTATAGAATTATACTGAAATTTAAATGTCCTCCCGAGTCTTCAGTGTTCACAGGAGAGGCCACAGCAATCCTATTTGCACACTCCCATAACATACAACAGACAGCTATTTTGACAGACTCTTTAAGTTGGTAAATGTCCATTAAACAGAACCCATTTCGTAGCAAATCACGTTTTCCTATTATACAAAAAATCAGGGAGACTCTGCTCTCTTGTAATCAAAAAGGATTGTCTATCATACTAGTTTGGATTCCTAGCCACTCAGGTATCCCAGGAAACGAGACTGCTGATTCATGTGCCAAAATAGCTGTTGAGTCAGGTTTTCTAGATCATTTTAAAAATTCAGCTCAGGATCTTTGTTCTCTTGCAAAGATATATCTGGACAGAACGTGGAAGACATTTTGGAATGACTCCAAATCGGTTAAGGGTAAGTTTTATGCTTCTATCCAACCAAGCATACCAAGACAACCCTGGTTTTGTTATTATCGAAATGCAAATCGCTTTATTACATCTACAATCTCGCGTCTGCGTCTTGGACATGCTTGCACCCCTGTTCATCTAGCCAAGCTCCGGATTAGGGATCACTCTATCTGTGAGTGTGGCTTGGATGAAGGTTGCTCACATACTATTTAATTGTCCCAAACTAACTTATCCTCTTTATGACATTCTTCCCCCTAAAGTCCCCCGTCCTTTAAGTGTTAAATGTTTGTTAATGTTTGTGTTTAGTCCATATTGTAGATTTTTATGTAAATATATAGAAACTATAGAATTAAAGTGTAATATATAAAAATTATTCATAAATAGTAAACAGTATTTAATAATGCTTTTACTCATATATTTGTGTTGTCTGTGCTGTCTCAAAACTAACAATCCAATTTCAACTATTTTTTTATGCATATTCAAAATTAGCTTAATTATTATTTTTACCGATGAAACTCCTTCGTGTCTTCTCCATCTACACGACACTGGCGAAGTACTTTGTGCCCAGTTGGCATAAATAAAAGCCATAACAAGAGGAAAAAAAATTAATCAGTGTTATTCGATACATATCTTTTCAAGTTAGTGACATTTAAAATATTGTTATAAGTAAACGTGTTTAATGTATAGTGTATATTTTCATAAATGTACGCATATTTAGAATAAAAACCTTTTAACAAATTACATATGAATTATAATGCACATTAAACACTTCGTGTAGAAAATAAGTATTTATAAAAAGGCTCACCCTGTGCAAAATCTATAAATAAAAAAATATAAGTCCATTTGAATGACCGTGAATTTCAATAAACTAGTTCAATTATCATTTGTCTAGTCCCATGCACTTAGCCTGCGTCTAAATGACGCCTATTAGTTATCTATTGATAAGGCTGTGTTGAAATTAAAAGCCTATGAGAGTCCTCCCACGCAACAACTCGTTCCAAGTTATGTCTGACGATACCATTCGAATGATGATATGCATTTGAGTCCTAACCTTTATTTGTGAATAAGGAATAAAAGTAAAATTTGTATACCAGTAATTAAGTAATTAATTGAGACAACGCTCGTGTATATTTGTTCAGATAAGAATTCAGTATTTAACTCAAGCTGATTTCTTTATACAGTATACAGTGTAAAACCTCATTTATTTGTACTTTATACAATTATTATTCAGCTGTGATTTTTTGTACAAAAACCGCAATTTTGATTTCAAATTGCAAATGGAATGGAATGTTTCAATATTTGTGTAGTTCTTAGTAATATGAACCTAACTGCGTGATTCAATAACTCTTCGATCGATGTTTATTTTATAATACCCATAATACTTATATCACTTCACTATAAAAATATAAACTGACATTATATGATACGATTTATTAACAAAGTGAAAAGAGTATAAAATATTTAATACAATTCATGCAATAAAATACACTATAAAATATTCAAAACATCGAATCTATCAAGATTATAATATATACGACAGTTTGTACCAGCAATCAAAATTAAATCAGTTAGTGGGCGGTGGCGCCACTCACTAACCAACTTACTCAAGAGCACGAATTAAACTGTACCGACTACCAATTACAAGCTTCGGTATTTCAATGATTACTAGTCAACACTTTAAATTAAGTTGTTTTCAAGTGAGTAGTTTACTACTTAAGGTTTTTATTAACCACTTTCGACTTTCGTTGTGTACCAAAAGTCATTTCAAATATTTTTGATCAATTTATATTTTCAGGAGTATCTAAAATAAGTTTAAGCTTTTAACTTGATATATAATAAAATGTCGGAAAAAAATTAAATTTAAAATTATTTAAATAATTATAAGTTTATAATAATAATACATAGCTTCAATCCGTTTAAAAAGTGTTTTGTAAATAAAATGTTTTTTTTTTAAAATATTTCTGAATAAGACGTATAAAAGTGTTGGGATATAAGACGAGATTGGTGTCAATTTCGTAACTGTATCGGTTACCTTGTTATTATTAATTTTTTTCGGCATCCTACCTTTGACGTAGATTTTATTGGTTTATGCCCATGTCCTTACAAAAAAATGTCGATTGTAGCAATCAATTTGCACACATGAAAATAATACATCCGAGGGTCCGGCTCCGAGCATACATACCTGGATACTGGCTAGGTAAGATATACCCAAAGCAGTAAGAAACTTTTAAATTAAATTGTTACACTTAACGGATACTTTTCATGAAATTATTTGGACCAGTTTAAATTCAATATGATAACATGTATCCAATTAATGGAATAACCAAAACCAAACCAAATACTATTCAGCTTTATTAGTAGTACCAGTTGCACAATTGTTTTTATTACATTATCCTATTTGTAACAAAAATATTACGATTTAATATAGTTCCATAGTGGGCCATTATAAATTTCATAATGTAAACAATGAAATTAAAAAACGTATGAATAACGCCATTAATAAGAATTTTCGTGTTAACGTCAAATTAATATACATTGCAGAATTAACATTTTCGCTCGCTTATATCCATTACACGTGACGTGTAAATTAAATATTAATTTCAATAAACAATCTACATGTTAATAGACCAGGGACAGATAGCATTTTAATGATTTGTTACAGCTTACTGAACATGTGTTATTTGCCTTTAAAAAGAGACTTTAGGGTAACTAAATATTGGTAATAATGATCAAGTGGCACCCCATATTGCATCCGTTTCTTTGATCACATTTTATTTCATAGACTAGTAAGTGGGTCCGTCTGACAAATGTCAGTGATTCGAGTTGACACACGTCAGTTTCCTCATGAAGTTCTCCTTAATTGAGGTCCATTGGAGCGCTGCGAATCGAAGTTACGACCTCGGGGATAAGTCGTACGTTGAATCCACTAGACCAATACAGCGCCGTATATTATAAACCATAATTAAATTAATATATATATATATATACTTAGTAACATGTAAAGAAAATATTTTGAATTTTTTAATTTACATTTTTTTCTTCATTGCTTACACTGCTAACTTTTACTATTATTATTATTATTTGTTTTTACTGAGTATTAGATTTCTATTTGTTTTTTTGCGACTGAGGCGCAAACTAGCTGCTGTGGTCTGGCAGAAAGACCAGCGCTGTGGAACAACTCTGCTCCTCAGCATAATGCTGAGCCAGGGCCAATTACAACCACAGCACACACGCATTACACAATTAAACCTTTTTTTAAAAAAAAATATCTCTCCATTATTATTATTTTTTTATTTATTTTTACTTTTTGATTATTATTATTTTATGTGTTTCTGTGTGTGTGTGTTTTCTTAGTAATAAATGTTATGTATATGTAAAAATTAATAGATAAACAAGTATTATATCAAAGCTCTCAAAGGAATATCACCGTATAAAGAGTTAAGAAATAAAAGCAAAAAATGCATGATATTTTTTCAAATAATATACTTTAACGAATGCAAAATATATATCTCTTAAGAAAAATACTGTAATGAATGAAATAAGCACCATTTTTGGTAATTTAATTTCTTAACGAAAGACAATGCTACACAAATGCGTTCGTTTGCATCAAATCGAACGTCTGAGTTTGAATCCCGGTGGAACAATAGTAAATTCTGAACCTGTCCCAACCGACGCAAAAATACGAAATACATCCGAACCCTTAATTCCCACGCAAGGACCACACACAAACTATGATATGAGTTACTATGAATTTTCAATAATTACTAATCAAGAATTACGTACAAGATAGTTCTAGTCCATAATTCTATCCTATCAAACAGACACAGGCGCCGCCGCCCACAGTCCGTCTCGGATGTTGCGAAACCTATTACCACGCCAACTTTAATACCTGTAAATACCGTAGAAAAAGCTTTGAGCTTTAAATTATTCGGTGCGTTTCATGGGAAATCAGTTGATTGGCTCGCTCGGAAGGCAAGATTGAAATTAACTTGTAATTCACTCTGCAATTTATTTAAATTGTGCGATGTTCAACGAGATGTATCTTTAGCTGAAGAGGGTTTTCGGATACAACAATTCTTAATGTAATCTTAGTATTTAACCTTACCATTGTTTTATTTATTTACTACACTTTCCTCCGCGAACTTTGCTATGCCTTAATATAATTTGTTTACTTAGTCTACCTTTTTATTAGCGACATATGGAACATTTTGCTTTGCTATGGTGACGATTCGTTTTTCTGTAATCTTTTTAGCAATATATTTTGATTCTCCATTTGTTCCATGTAATAGGTGTTAACTTTAGAAATATTAAGAAAAATAATATATGATAGTATAGCTGATATAGTAGTAGACACACATATTTTTTCATGAGCAAATTATAATATTATAAAAAACGAAGTTCATTTAAATATTATGTACACTATAAAATCACATTGAATTTTATTTCGCTTAAGCATAACAATAATAAAGCAATTCAACCTAGTTGTTAAGAAGGGATTATAGCATATTTATTTAAATGGATCGACAAATCTATATTAAGGGCTTAGACTCTACCCACGCAAACAACTTTAAAGTGTACAAATTATATAATTGTTACCGATACTTTATCTATGCATAAACGACAGATAAAAATATAGATTATGTTGCTACTAATTAAAATGTCGGTTAAGGAATGTGTCGTTAATTAAATTAATACCGTTTATTATTGGAATTGAAATGGAATCCGGAATTTATTAATTTAAGCAGTCGTCCGAGATGTGATATGCTTGATAAAAATTAAAATATATGGAGATCATATATATTAGTCCACATTATGAATTGTGATTGTTGTTATTGCAAATAAAAATCGGTTTTAATCCGAGATATATAAATTATAATTTGTATATAGATCATATATTATAGATATGTTCAAGAAAAGAGCGTACCATTCGAAAGATCGGCAGTTCACACGCTAGTCTCCAGCGTTGTAGGTGTCGATGGACAGCGGTTATCGCACGTGAAATTATTTATGATAATTAAATTATTAACTAGGTATTATTTAAATTATAATTAATTAAGCAACGTAAATATAACATTACTTTAACCTACAACTAAAAAAAATAAACAATATTATATAATACTAAAATATATTATTAAAAGGACTGCCTTTAGGTAAGGTTCTGAAGATAGCGGCAGCGTTCCCCCTTTGAATGGCTAGACTAATTCTTTGTCCGAGGTAGCTGCCAGCCCTTCGGTCTCCTGTGATGTCGACTAACCTTTTAGTTATATCTTTAAAAAGCCCTATATTTCGCGGACCCTAAGAACCAGGGGGTCTTGACATCGATTGAGACAAAATCATATCCGAGCCTAGACCCCTGTATCAGCTGCGTTACCTTTTAGCCGCTTCACAAGCCGCACCAGCTCTGTTGTTCCTTGTAGAGAAGAAGAGGCCAGTGTGACAAAAATAATAAGGCGTTTTATGATAATTGAATTATATATATTGTTCTAGAACCACAGACAATATCTAGTATACTTTTAATTCTAGTCTTTCTCTCAATTTCGTTCAGTCTGTCTTTCTTGTTCCTACACGGACCTTCATTGATATTTACATAATATGAAAGACAAAGACCGTTTCTTATTCATCATGACTGAGGCGTCACTCGCATGGACTCCCTCCCGTTGCCACCATTTACATAATAATTTTCACTTATGAATACGTATTAAGGCTTTATTGCACTTATAAATATTTACAGCGAATGTAGTGGGAGGTTGTGGGAGGAGCAGAATAATATATATTTTGCTTAAACACTTTATTAATGTCTAGTGCATCCTTGTAAGTGATTTTTATTACAAAGTTTATACTATTGAAGAGTATAATGACTGAATTTTTTTATTATGCAAATAGTGATACAGCAGTCTTGGCGTAGTGGCTTCTGCGTGCGACTCTCATCTTGTAATCGTGGGTTCTATCTACTTTCTATCTACTATCTTTCTATGACCGCATTATTTGCTCGAACGGTAAAGGAAAAAATGGTGAGGAGACCGGCTCGCCTTAGACCCAAAAAGGCGGCAGTTAATCAGGCATAGGAGACTAATTGACAAATGATCATGAAACAGCTAAAAGTGCCAAAGATTTATTTCAAAAAAGGAAAAAAGATAATTTACGTAATCTCTAGCCAGTCGTCAAAATAATGTATCATAATAATAGTTTATACAATTGCTTGTCTAACACTAAGCACTATAAAAACTTGGTACGAAAATTATAACGCCAACAAAAACCACTTAATAGAACTGTGGTATTAAAATTTCACAATTAAGTCGAAACGAATCGTACATATAAGCTCTGGTTTTTCCGCTTGATTGCCCGACTATTTTGTCCGTTAATGAAACCTCTAAGTCGAGCTTAAATCCAAATAAACGAAAAGTTCTGTTTCAATGCTAATACTACCAATTTTAATTGTTTATATACTTGATTCAGGGTATATAAAATCGAGTTATGTATTTATATCGTAATTGTATTAAAAAAATGGATAGATATATATTTTATCTGTTGTATTTATTATAACGTATGCCTAGTGATTACAGGTTCATTACAAATAAATTTATGGTTTGTTCTGATTCCTTCTAGGCATCTGCCTCGTCAAACAAACTTTTTCAATATTAAGCTCGTTATCGTCGTACCAAATTATTATCTGCGTACCACAGTTATGTTACCATTTTATTATCTACTTAATTTTCTTAACAGTGAAAACACGCAGAAGTCTCTTAGCTTAACTGAACTGGTTTTGCGAATTGACACTCACGAAGAGCAAATATATCTCAGCAACCTGTACAAATACTTATTCTTTACAAATAAGGCTGAGGCCAGAGTAAGGAAATCCTTTAGCTATGATTTTCATAATTTTAGTAATTTTATTGTCAGCGAAGGTCTATGAGCGTCTTTCATATGTTGGTAGTTCTCTTCTTCATTGTAAAATACACCTTGATGTAAGGAAATAATTACCTTTACACTAAAAAGAAAACAAAAATCAAAATCATTTATTAATTTAGGTACATACACAATGTACACTTGTGAACGTCAAAAAAAAATGAAATGCTTCTAATTTTACATATACTGCCAGTTTTAGAATCAAGAGCGTAGAATGGAAGAAGAACTGGCAATAAACTCTCCGCCACTCATTTTTATCGCCGAGTTTTTTTTACACAATGTTTGTAAGGAGCTGCAAACATTACACCATGTTCCACATGACATCTTAAGTAATTCATAGTTAAATAATAATAATAAAACCATAGATTTGTACTGGGATACATTCTCGTGGGATTACTCATGATGATTCGTAGGAACAATGAAAAAGTCTTAGTAGCTGCGGATAGCGTAAGCGCAACCAATTCACGTCTGGTCTCAGCCTAACATTATTCTGTTTACGCTGAATATATAAAAACATAAAACCTTATAGGCATTCAATTCAACAACCTAGTGAGTTGTAGAAATTGTTTGCTAACTCCAATATATCAAGAAGGTTTACGACTCAAGTCCTGACATTTCCATATAATAAAAATGCTTCAGAAGGCTGTATTTTCCTCGTTTTTTGCTGAATTTCCCATCTGATTTCTACTTGTCAATACATTGTTATTGGTATTTTATTCCTACGAGTTTCTCTATTACTCGTATTTTCGAGGTATAATGAAAGAGAAATATTCGTGCCTAATAATTATTATATTTTCTTAGGACCACAAAATTAGGGCAAACAACTTGAGTAATAAGTAAAACTAAATATCAATGAACTGAATCATGAATGCATCTCTTGAAAAGCGAGTTAACTCGGTAAGTGCAATAACCGAACCTCATAAACACTAAACTAACTAAAACACCATTTAGTGACTAAAACCAAATTGAACAGTTTTATTCTTGCCACTTCACGTTTATGAATTCTTGACAATTCGTAAGTGGAGCAGAACTTTTACCGTACACGAGACTTGTATAACATAACAGGTATCTTTTTTTAGCCCTACAACGCACTTACAAAACTTAGTAAATATGAACAAACTACGACATAGTCCACATAAGTTTCGGAGCTGCATCACGTACAACAGTTTGTTTAGTACACAGTAATATGGATCAAATGCGATACACGTAAAAGCTTCCGTTTAACCAAACAATTTTCAACGACAATGGACCTCTCGTGGGAATAAGAGTTAATGAGTTAAGGCATTTGTTTATTTATAAATCATAAATCTCATGCCGAAGAATGTCGTGTCCATACATTTTAAATATCCTACTATTTTGAAGAAAATATTCACCCATACAGGAGAATCATGTTGTTTCAAATATGGCAAGAAATGCTCGTTGTCAAACTACACAACCGAATTCCCTTACTGCGTAATTATTATAATTATTGATTAAAGTTGTATTTGTATGAAAATACTTATTTTACCAACATTATTTTTAGAAAATTCCTTACTAAATAACATGTATAATTACGAAACTTAACGCGCGCGTGATGAGCGCTCGTCGAACATAAGGGAATAGGAAAACTGTCATTGTGCTAGAAACATCACGGCAACTGCACTGCAACCTGTCTTCATTCACGTGATTCAGTCCCCAGATTAAACTACGATTTATGAATGATTCACAAGTGCTAAATATAATATATGTAAATTACCTTACACGACAACAAATATTTCTTATACTACTATGTCTTATTTATATAATATATTTATATAACTTTCATAATAATTTTTGCTCTAAATCGGTATCAAAGAAAAGATTTATTTATAACAAAAACATTAATTACGTTGCAAACAATACAAAAACAACTATACACTATAGTATGTTAAATTTAATATATATTTTATTAAAATAATGAAGCAAAAACCGTCATAATTCATAAAATATTTTAATAACGAAAGTTTTGGGTCGAAATCGTGATATTTGGGGGCCAGGTAACCAAGTTACATAATGGCTGCTCTGCGTGACTGTACTTTTGAATGGGGACTATCTGGGGGTGTTTTATTGAAAAAGTACAGTCGTGAGCAGAATGCGTGAACGAGCGCCGCCATAAATATGAGTAATAGACTATTGAATTTTACTTCGAATATTTGAATGTGTGTGTGTTGTTTAATATTATAAAATAAGAATAATTTACATGCATTTTTTCCCGATTGAAAGCGAGTAGGTACCCGAGGTGGTTTTAGTTGTTGTGGCTAGTCTCTGTCCTAGTCTCTGAATAGCAGAAATTCAGGGTCGCATTGAGTCCCAGTATCCGTGTTATTTTCTGGGGAAGGTGCTGCGCAAATGCATTTACACTTCGAGTTTTGGTTCAGCGAGACCATTTTCGTATCCTTGAGAACGTAGTTTGATTCCAGACAGTCAATGCACATATACTCTTACAGTGAAGGAATGCATCGTAAAGATACATGCTTGTGCCCAAAAAAAAATTGTCAGGCATAGAAATAATTAAAAAATGACGAGTAAAATCACTTATATAAAGAAAAAATATCTATGCAAAAATACAGATCGTATCGGTAAGAAACATACTTCTTAAAATAACGAAAAGACAATATCCAGACTAAAAGCCCGCTGTAAAACAAAGACTACTTAAATAGCAATTAAAACGGTACTTAAAATCCTGTGGAAAATCCTCTTTAGCTTAATTAAAAACTAAATAAAGTTCACGGATTTCTGTTTTCTCATTCCGTGTTACAAAAATAGAAACAAAAGCGAAGCCTTTGAGGGTCTTTATATATTATGGCTGGTTTATTTCAATGAACATGTGAATATAATTACGTTTTTAATAATTCGAGTTACGAATGACATCCATCGTTGGCTCCACATTTTCGGAGGTGAACTGGCTACCTGTGGACTCTACTTCCAATAAAGGTCTTCTGACGAGGTATGACCTTCAATCCTTTTGAAAAGGGCATACTCCTCTTAAAGGTGCTCACCACAACCACGAACATTGGTGTCCATTAGCTGCGACAGCTGCCTTTTATGGGTGTTTCGTGGTCTCGTTTGCGTATCATGTAAAAAATTATATTTACTAAAAAATTGGTGAAGTTTTGTTTGTTCCTAATGGTTGGAGGAATAATAATTATAAATAGATTTTAGAAGTATGTACATTGTACCTATCTATCTAGTAGATGTAGCTATCTGATGTGGAAAGGTTCTTTAAAACATCTATAAAGACGTTATTAATATTGTTGTTAGATAGATGCATTTTTGTGATGAATTTCGAGGAAGGGCAAAAGTTACAGAGCAGTATTTCGACGTAAGCATGCGATTGTCATCCCTGAGGTTCGAAAGCCAGCTCAGCAGGTCAGCTCCTTAAATTCTTAGTGCGTATTTAACACCTTTATCCTTCGACCGTTGATCCAAAAAGTCAACAGCGTACTTCAGACACAGAAGGCTGATCACCAACTATTTAACCCATCAGAAACAAATAAAGATATCCAAGACCAAGGGGACAAGACCGGAAAGGATTCTAGTGCCACAATATATTTTTTGGGACGAGAGAAAAAATCGTGGGACACAGATAGTAGCAAAATAAAACTCAATTTGTAATAACTTTGAAACGATTAATAAAGAACTTGGAATAGCTTATAATAATATTAGCTACAAAAAATTATAATAGATCCTCATGTATCATTAGTCATGCGTCGATCAGTTTTCATTCCGTTTAGATATTTTTTTAATGGTATTAATGTTAATGATTGACAGAGTAATGAATAACTAAGTAATGAATGTTTTTGACTGCGTAATTACCAATGAATAGATTCGAAGCCGTAATGATTGATTTTAATCGGTAATACTGAATAAATAAATTCTAATACAAAATTGATTTTAGTCAAGCTAATACCGGAATTATTTATTTATCTAACTTTTAGTATATCGCGATGATTTAACGATTTTAGACTCTTCTCATACTTTATCCTATACGTTTGAATGGGAATGCTGGTATTTGGGAAGTTAATTCATAATCCAAAATATTATTAATGCATACAAAAACCACATAACATTTCGCAATACTAACTTAAAATCTTTTATATGCCAATGGAAGTCCTATTCACGTAAAAATAAAAATACAAGTCGTCAATCAAATGTACCAGCTAATTTATTTCAGAAACAGTTTCTTATCGTAGAAAATTAAATACTTAATTATATAGGAAAACAACTTCCTTTCCACGCGTTATGTTTCCAGCGATTTCTATAGTCGCGTGAAATGTGGAAATAAAAATATCTTAATTATAGTGGTAGAAAACGTGTTCGCTGATACTGGTAAACTTTTTTACAAATTGTAAATAAGTAGAGTATTTTTGTTGAGTACTTTGAATAAGAATTAAAAGAATAAGCATGAGGTTCAAGTGCACATGCGCAAATTAAATATTTAAGTTGCCTGGTAGATAGTGCCGGTGACCGGTGACGGCGAAGTATCGCAATACAGTGAGGAAATGCTGCTATCGTTAAGGAAGGAAATGCTGCCTATCCCAGCACGAATTTCTGCGTCAGTGTCTCGGGGTGGACTGCGGTACACAATGGAGAGCTGGAGCACTGAGGCGCGCCGGCCCGTAATAACAAATTAATATAATTTTATCAATATTTTTTTATGAAATGGATTACTTGACTTGCGATAAAATGTCGTGTAAATTTCAAAATCATGTTCTATATCAATGTCCAAATGCAAAAGGGGCACTTATGACACCTTAATTTTATTTGTTGTTTTTACAGGAGAGAGAAAAAACTAAATATCTATTGTACTGCACACTGCACACATCATCAGTTGATTATATGTTATTGTACATTAACTATTTGATCTTTTTCAGCTTAGCATTCAGCTTCAATATTTTTGGATTTCTTAAAAAAATCAAATTAAAACAATGCCGTTTTTGAAACAAACAGTGCACAAGTCCTCTATATGCACCTAATTTTCGTAGTAAAGAGAAGTAAAATTGGCGTGTGCCCCTTTCGCATGTAAGTTTAAAGTTAGTTGTGCAATAATATGTGAAATAAAACTACAAAAATTTCATAGAAACATAATTACTTACATTAAACGTTTCGCTTAGTAATTATAATAAAGAAATATTAAATTACTGGCCAGTCATATATGTAACGCCAAAACCCTGCTGAAGCTTCTGGAATGTAATTTTTCATCTTTTTTAGGTCATCCATTATCTTCTTTGCAATGGGTATTGGACCAGTGTACAATTTCTGTGATGGTAGACGTCCAACCAAGAAATTAAGCGCCAAATGTGACTATGACATTTACCGCAGACTACAGAATTAGTTGCAGAAAGGGCCCATTTTCAAAGGCAACTGCCTTTTTCGCACTTAACCAATATTTGAACCACTTGCGTTGTATGAAAATAACAAAGAAACGTGCCCATCTTAGACCAAACGGTAGAAATAGGTGTTGCCAAGCGATTAAATACATAAAACAAATTTGGGTAAAAAAGGTGACAAGTGCCCCTTTTTGCATTTAGACATTCATATATTATATACATTTTCGTCATATAATGAATTCAATGCGTCAAAAATTGGCTGTGTTTGGATTTTTTTCTATCAAGCGAAGTTATTAAGCCATACATCAAGAATCGATGACAAAATTGGAAAGAAATAATGTGCCTTTTTGGATTTTGGCGAACGTATAGGGCCTTCTCAGTTTTTAATAATTATTTTTATTATTACTATGTAGCTTAATAAAATTGACTGTATATTTGATTGTTATGCTTACTAACAATAGTTTTGTTATTAACGCTATGAGTTAATGTCAAATATGACATGAAAATGCTTTTATTGCGCGTAAGAGCGCTGTAAAACAAACAATTTTATTCAATACACATTTATTACATAAAATATACAAAATAAACAATTTAAATTAAGGCAATAAATTCTGGAACTGCGCGTTGCGACCAGACGCTGAAATAAAGATATATTCCTATCAGAATCTTTTATTATTAATTATTGCAGCAGTTACATACTTTGTTTTATATTACCTATGAATAATAATACGTTAGATGTTTTAAAGGCCGGCAACGCACCCACTAAAAAGGGAGTCGATGGGCTGCAATGACTGCCCCATTTAAGCATCCTTGTTTCCCCCCTCCCCCACCCTATTATATAAAAAAAGAAAAATGCTATTTGATTGGCTACTGTACTCGTCATGACGACTATTGCTATTTTTGCTAAGTCAAAAGATGAGATACAAAAACAGGACTTACAGCGCGAATAGAGACCTTACCTTCAATCCAAAGATTCGTGGTCAGCTAGCTGGCATATGACTTTCGCGACAATAAATACTATAATATATTGGTGTTAGTATCGTAAGTTAACTCATAAAGGTTCCATTCCGTAGTATTTTTCAGGAAGTAAATCCTTAATTGGTTTTGCCTTTTGGGCTTTAATTAGCGAGATAAATGTATTGTGGATAACATTAATTTCACCGGACACAAGCTTTTGTCAAAGAGCCGCGTTGTGTGTGATTTCGCGTTTATTTATTGTCGCTTGCTACAATTCCCTTTCAGAGGAATTACTCTACTTAAAGTAATTAATTGTTTGATAAGCAATTTGTGTTCGATACGGTTCTAAAAGTCTTCACGGTAGTAAATAAGCTACATACATAACAGAACAAGGTGAAATACTTAAATATATCTATATTTTGTCATATGATTTTAAAAAGTATTATTTATACAAATACTTATTGGATTTTATTTTTGACGGACTTTAAGGAAGATGTATCAAGATAAGAAGACGCTTTTAAAGATAGTGAAAATCAATGTTTAACATGCGATTAATAATGTAGCAAAATGATCGTTAACCCTTAGTTGCAATAGTAAAATGAAAAATAATAACTTTCCAAGCGAGATTTTTAGGCAAAATAAAACTGAGAGGAGAGCCCAATAAATCCAAAAACATAAGATATACATATATAATACAGACAAAAATAACGTTGAATAAATAACAATTTTCCATCAATTATTTCCCGATTCAATTATAAAACGGCAATATAAAGCCCGTATTACCTGATATAGTAAAATGAGTTTGTTCCGGAGTTGGTTTAAAAAATAATTTGGCTTTTTGCCAATGTGGCTTGCAACTGGTGGTACATTTATACGTATCACGCCATTTGACTTAGACTACCTAAGTTGAACTTTCTAACGTTATTAGTATGTAAATTAACCTGCTTTTAATTTTCTCCGTATTAACTTGGCTTAACGATCACAAACTGGATATTAAAGTCATAACTTTGGTTTTATTGTAATTGGATTATTAAAGTTTTACGCTTTAAGGTTAGACGTGAAAATTTTACCCACTGGTCACATGATGAGATTGATTGTTATTTGTGATACACAACCGTGTCTTGTCATCAAGTTTATATATGAGTTCCTTCCTCATATACGACATATGCATATCATTAGAAAAAAATATCGACTTGTGTCACATGTCGTCAATTTTTCGTTCTTAAATGTGCTCGTTTCACGATATTATGTTTCACCGTATGGTTGAATACAATATTAAGTAATAATTGCACTTGCATAGAAAATTCTACTACCTCAGGTTTCAATCTCACGCACCTAATCGCTGTTCTAACGCTGCCTTTTGATTTAATTTATTTTTATTGTAGTAAAAAATAAAGCAAAACTTTCAGGACTAAAAGCACATAAATATAAATAGGTATAAAACACATTCAAATTTTCAATTTGAAATCCGTTTTTAATTTTCCATACGTTAAGATTGTTAACAGTTTTACTTTTAAATGCTTCTCTTATTCTTTTTATATATGGATATTCCACGGGACATAATTTATAAAACATTACATATCAAAAAATCCCAAATATAAACCAGAAATTAATTTAAATGAATTTAAAATAATCGAGGAAAAGACTCTTAATTTTAATTAACCATATATTTTATTTTCCCTTTGTTTTCGACAATTTATGCAAAGGAAAATCCTTAAGGAAAACTCCGCAATCGGCGTGAAATAATATATGAGTGAACATAAAACAGACCAATAGTTAAGGTCCATAAACTCACTGAGTTAACCCTCGAAGACACTTTTATTACGTTTACGTGTGCTAAGCGTTATAAATACAGTAATTTTAGAAATGTATTGGTTTATTTGACATGATTTGTGTCGTGAGGTACTTTTATGTATTTTAATCTTTTATGTTAAGTAGGGTTGTAAACGTTAAGAAACAGGTTTTTGTATTTCCGAAAATGAATTAATTGATATAAATGTATGTGCATTGAACTTATAATCATCATATATTGCATTGTTAACATATGAGGGCATGAGCTTCCTGTTTTTTTTTTAAAATACAGGAAGCTCATCTGATGTTAAGCGCACACACTCAAAGCCACACTGGCTCACGAGTGCGTTGTAAATTTTTTAAAGAATTGGTACACTTTTCTTGACCCTAAGTCGAACAAGTTCGGAAATACTTTAGTGGGTAGCTGGTTCCACATTGGTTGGCTGTTTTGTTATTGTGATATTGTTGTTTGTTAGACTTGCGATGATATGTATATGATGTTTTGGAATACTAAAACGTCATAACGAAGTGATTGGGTTTGATACACCACAACGAAATATATATTTTTTATAACCTATGTAATTTGTACTTTTTTTTTGCCGAATAATATAATTAATCATCAAGTGATACATTAGAAAACTACTGCGGTTTGTATTAATGTAACAATTGTTTAGGAGCGCGTCAAACGCATATGAAAATAGGTTTAGAACTTACTTTTTATATTGCTTGAGATATACATATGTATAGATAGATAGTTGTATGTTCTTGATTAAAATATATAATGTAGGTAGTTTTCATGATTCTAAACGCGGATTTTAAATTTTCATGCGAAATAATATAAAATTGCGAACAGAGCTCTCTTCACGGCACTTGTATAAACTGTATTCGACATCAGAAAATCATCATAAAAGTTACAACAGCCGTATATCATTAATTTCCCTTATATGATCATAAACTTCCAAGATGTTTACGATACTAGGATTTTCCAAATTCATATTCAACCCGCACGATGATTGTATGGATTCTATCGATTGCTTTTCCATTTCCCGGCGATATTTTATTGCGAGCCATATTTCGGAGAGAATGACTCCCGCCATGAGATATTGAGATCTTGTATCGGGAATCGAGATTGTCGACCAGTATTGCTTTTTGATTGCTTCCACATATAATATGGGTTTTTCTAAGGCTTTGCTCGATAAAATTGTTTCGCATTCTGTACTATTGAAGCGTTTTTGCTTTTTTGTGTATTTTATTTATATCGTGGTATGTGTCATTTTTTATTGTCTACATATTATTTAATTGCTTTATCTGTTCCATTCGTTATGTCTAAGAAATTTTGTTGCGCTCGCCTTTTTTCCTTACAGTGGTTGATCGCTCGAACCAGTTGTCCTCCGTAATATTTTATTTATTTAATTGTAATGCAACGAAGTGTAAATAAAAAAATATTTCTATTATTTTTGTTGAGTAAATCAACAAAAATAATAGTCGCGACTATAAGCTATAACTTATTTTTTTTTATTATAATTCATTCACTAATTAATCGAAAGGAACTTCGTTCCATCCGGCTGTCCCTTGACACCTCTGAAGTTTTTATAAATATACGAGTGCAACATATATTTTACCTTCTTGTCCATTACACGAATGGCTTGAGTTAGGTAGAGTGTCTTCAAATGTCTGTTACTTGCGCATATAATTTATTAAATATTTCATACCGATTCCTTTAATTAAACTCTCAAATAGAACAAAGATAGTGAAGCATTTACCGGAGTTTATTCGATCAGTTCATTTAGAGTCGGCTGATGCTCGACACGACTGAATGAACTCGATTTCGATCGTAAATAGGGGATGAGGTGCCTATTCTTATTATTGTTCGATAAATGTCATATATAATATAAAGTGTAGATATTTTTTTTATTATTAAATAAACTACTATTATAGGGTAAATAGTTAGACAGATAAATGAGTATAGTTTCATATAAAAGTCCGTCCTGGACTGGACTACAAAGGTCCACCCAACCAATGATAAACCGCAGTTAAATCTATTGCCTTTCCAAACTGCAGTCAGAAAAATAATATATCTATAAGCTGTAAGTACCTAAGTGTTAGTAGTTTACTGTGAAATCAATTAATAAACAAGTACATTGGTATGAAATAGTAACGATAAAATTGCATACAGTAATAATAAACCTTTACCAAGTTAATGAACATATTATTTCAATAATCATTAGATGTCTGTATTTTTGATAATTTGCAAACGTAGTATTTAGCTGCGTTCAACTGTGTGTTATGTTAAGCGAAGTCAGAATTTGTAGCTCTCTCGAATGTAGTACCAACAAACACAAAGACTATAGTGACCTTAAAATTATATAAGACAAAAAAATGGATTGTTTCACAATAGTAAATTGTCGAACGATTTACAGAATAGGAGTTTTCAGCTACTGTTCGTTTCACCAGGAGGTTGAGTGAAATTGACAGATTTATTTGCGATGGGATAAACCGGGATTGCGACTGGCTGCATTTTTTACGCGAACCGTCCGGATGGGATTCCAAATAATTTTGTTTATCCTGACAATTGCTTGCTGCTGTCATGTAGTTCGGCTTAATGGACTTTTAGTTATTTATTGAACAAAGTATCCTATGTACGAATTGTTGAATAAAATATTTTTAGGAATGCTCTGATAAACTTTTTATACTCTACTGTTAGCGTCGAGTATTTGAATATTTTAAAAATCTTCCTACTATATATAAAATATAATTCATTAATAAAATATTTCAACTCGTACAACTAAACATTATATACATATAACAATATGCAAATTTACAAATAAATCAACAAGATATAAATAATTTGCTACTTTTGTTATTTATTGAAATAAACATATAATAGCAACAAATGATTCTAAAAATACAAAAAGGTGGGCTTAGGTTAGGTTAGGGCTAGGTTTTTCTTACTAGTTTCAATCTTTTACACAAAATATATAAACATAACATATGCTTTAATCAAACTTGTACTTTCTAGTATATAGGCATTGCATACACGGCAATATATTGCTTGGACATTCTCCTCGTAGATAATATTCAATATCCACCGAGAAATCAGCGAGAACAGGACGTATTTTACAAGTGTCATAGTACTCCCGGTTCACCGATACATGTCGTTGGGCAACACCTCTTGGGAAATTACCACTTCCTGAACCGAGGGCTAACTCGCTTTGAGCCATTTGCTGCACTATCAAAGGCAAATTGTGGTGGAACAAAGATTTTATGAACGCATAAAACGCCACATCAGTTGGACCGCACTTCTGCATATTTTCTCTCAATTGTTTATCGTTTAGATCAAAGGAAACTAAACGGGTGAGTTCTAAAACAATATCTTGGAATTTAGTTCCGTGAATAGAGATGTCTTGTAGGTTGCTGGACATATGAATGTTTCTAAAGCGTGTATTTCAAACACTAAAATTTTTAGTACAAGAATGGAAAAAAGTTATTTTTCATATATTTTATAGTCAAATATCGTGTAATTTTAAGTACCAACATCAAAAATTAACAGTTCTGAAAAATCACGTGCAATATCCTTAGGGACGTAAACAAGCATACAACAAGCATTTTTAGTTCATCATACGTTGCTGTCATTTAAATAAGGCGTGTGCTAGAACGCATACTTTTATCACTCTCTGCTTCGGTATCTGAGTATTGTGGTCAGCTATATACTAATGAGGCGTGAATTATATTCATGCGCTTCTTTTAAAACGCTGTACAATAGTCCTTCTAGTGGTTGAACTTCTACGCATTCTTTTGTATGTTATATTTTGTATATCTATACTTCTATATTTGTTAGTATAAATGCTATGGCTGAACTGCATACAGCTGGATGATCAATGAACAAATGAACAATCAAGTTTATATGTAAAACAAAACAAAAAAATCATAAACGAATAATCTATTAGACGAATAGGATGGCAAGGCGTACTGTAAGTTCATTTTAATAAAAACGTCAATAATTTACCAATTAAGATTATGATGATTTGATATATGTTTACAAAATGATATATACAAATTCGTTAATAATTAAAAGTTAATAAAATAACTTAGGTCTTACCTGAGTTATTTTATTAACTTTTAATAATCCAATACTGACATATTTCGAGAAATAACATAATACTGCTAAAAAACTAAATGAATAAATATAAAAAAGCAATAAATAACTAACAAAAAGGAGTCCAGGAGGAGTCGAGGAGTAGGACATAGGACACCGCGGTCCCCCTTTGAATAGCTAGACTAGTTCTTTGTCTGAGGTAGCTGCCAGCTCTTCGATCTCCTGTAATATCTACTAACCTTTTTGACAATACCTTAAAAGCCTTATAGCGCTAGGACCCCATTGACCAAGGGTCTTGACACCAAATGCACAAAATCATATTCGGAGCCTAGAGCCTTGTATTTGCTTGCTTTAGCTTTTTCAGCCGCATCACAAGCCGCACCAGCTCTGTTGTTGGTTCTATATAGATAGGAACTCCAGTGTGTCTGAACAGGATGCATCCCATACCAGCACCCTGCTCATCTTCCATGAAATCAAACTTGTTATGAGTTCTTGCGCCGTCTCTTGCAAGTCCAGTTTAATTTTCCAGAAAGGTTTTATTTAAAAATAGCAAAAATAAATTATAAAGTATACTTTGATTAAAAATGATTTTAAATAAAGTATATTTTTCAATACATTGCATTCTGCAAATGCTTTATTTTACATCTATTCGCGAGAAATACGCGACTCGTAATAAAAAAGTACTATTGTCTGTACTCTACTACTCTACTAGTAGACTTGATAAAAAAAATATATTTTTAGCTTAATATCTGACTTAAGCCTTGTGAAATATACGATTCCATTAACTGGGATTGCTGACATAACACGACGAAATGTATATACGCAAATTGAATGAAGGAAAAATGTGACGTGGAAATTAGGTCCACATGTAATCATCATAAAGATGGAAATTTTTTATGTTGACTGACTATATTAAAGCTCGGGGGAGTGAAAACATAAAGCCTTATTTTTTTCTGAGCAGTGCTATTTTCAACTATTGCTAACTCCAGACAATAGAGGATTTTTTGGATTTTTCAAAAAGTATTTACAAATTACAGATCTTAATATAATAATTCCTCCAGCTTCTTTCACACTGCTCTCATTTGGCGACATCCTTTTTCATTTTTCCTTCTATCCTTTCATCATTTTAAGAAATAAGATACCTTTAATACGAGAGTTTCAAATCCATTTTATTTAACCACGTAATTTTTAAACAAGATGTTGATCTACAATTTAGACATGTAACTAACCTTTAAAAAATATATTTAATTAAATTAAAATAAGCTAACATGTCCCATTGAAAAGATAGACAAAATGTTTTGATGTTAGCAATTCATTTTCTTAGCTAATTTTATAATACAGATAGAAATACTAATTTATGATGACAGGAAGCAGAATGAATTTGCAAATCGCTAAGTGGCACTTAGCATGAATATTTCATACACTTTCTTATTGGTCAGTGTTAAATCAACATTTAGACAGCTTAAAATATAAAGGATTAGATTAAACTTGTTTACAATTGACAGTTCTGAATAACATAGGAGATAGATTTGCTGTTCCTCCAATTAAATTACTTCATATATAAAACTGGATTGGTCTAGAATCATACTTTAGTATATTTATAATACTAAAATCTTTTAAATGAAAAAATATCAAATACAGGGGCTAAATCTAGGCTCCGAATATGTTTTTTCCCATTTGGTGTCGAGACCCTTGGTCCGCGGGGTCCTATTGCTATAAGGCTTCTTAAGGAAATAGCAAAAAGGTTAGTCATCATCACAGAAGACCGAAGAGCTGGCAGCTACCTCGAACAAAGAATTAGTCTAGATATTCATATTTAAAGTGGGAATGCTGGACCTCTCTGGACTCTTCGGAACCTTGCCTTAAGGGACTACTTTTAATAATATATTTTAGTTATTATATTTTAAGGATAGTTATTGTTTTTGTTATTTTAATGCCATTTTTATTCCTTTAAGTAAATACTATTGTTTAAAATAACTTTTATATTAATGTTTTACCAATAAGTGAGACACACACATTAAAGCATTTATCTGATTGTGAATTTTTGAATTTTCCATAAATAATGATAAAATCTATATGTATAGTGCTGCAAATATCATCATAGAGGACGTAAGAGAAATGAATATCGAAAAAATACATGCTTTGATCGGAGTTATTTAATTGGTAATCAATATTCATAGTTAAGACAGGACAACGTCTGTCGGGTCCGCTAGTAATAAATAAAGAAACCAATGGGTTTGTTTATTCAGAAAACGTTACATTAATAAAAAAATATAATATTTAATTCACACGACTAAATCACCTTAATTAACACGTGACAAAACACCGAGAATACTTTGCCATTTAATAATTTATAGTCACTATGTCAGTTCAATTAAATATAAAATATTTATAACGGAATATACACCGCACAAATATAGAGCAATCATTATTTAAGTATACACTCGCATAAATAGTATTAATTCCACAAATCCCCAGGCAAGAGACGCTGTGGAGCAAATTAATGAGTCGCAGGCACACACGCTACCGTTACTCACTCGACAGGGTTATTACGAAATAAAGCGATAGCTAGTCGTACAATTTGTTTCTAGTTGCTTATTTATCAATAATAATTCAGCGGTGATTCAAATCTGTACAGTATCACATTCGCTTCTTTAATTTTTTTTATACACAAGTAGGTTATCAACCTTCTGTGCCTGACACATATCGTAAATGTTTGGGTTTGAGAATGCCGGTTTCCTCACGATGTAGGAGGAATCTAGTGGAACACAGTCTAATGCAGTTTGGAGTCGCCAATAGACCAACATTCATGATGTATAAATAAATAAAAATAAATCAATGGCGCTATAACCGTTTTAGGTCTAAACCTCAGATTTCTGTATCAGTTCTATGATAAAAAAAAATAATCGAATAGGTGAGTAGGTGATCAGCCTTCTGTGCCTGACGCACGCCGTTGATTTTTAGCTCTAAGGCAAGTCGGTTTCCTCACGATGTTTTTCTTCACCGTTCGAGTTAATCGAGAAAGAAAATCCATTGGTGCACAGCCGGGGATCTAACCTACGACCTCAGGGATGAGCGTCGCACGCTGAAGCCACTAGGCCTACACTGCTCTATTCATGATGTATACATGAATGTAAATAATATAATCACGATAGCAAGATTTTTAATTGAATGGTTTTACATAAGATTGACCGCGTTTAAATCAATCCTCTTTCTAAGTGTGTAATCACGTATACGGTAAAATATCATATTCTCATTATTGAGATTTGCCAAGTACACAGAGATATTATATCTCATAAGTCAACAGAAAAACAAGGGAATTCTCTATTTTAAAACACACATAGCTTGACGTGCGCACCCATGTGGCGAATAAACAGCGCGAACATCCAAACCTAGGACTACCAAACATCGTTTTTGCTTCAAAAAATTCATTAAAATTGTCGGTCTAATCCGGAGATCTTGTACTATATACTTGTACTTGTATACTTGTGTAAAAACGAATAAATTACTGATAAAATTGACATTGACAGCGTATATTATCGCATTTTCAACTGTTAGTCAGAAATAAGGCTGCGGGATTATAATACGGCCTGACTGTAAACTTACTTTATTAGCTTAGCAACTTGCACCGGACCAGGCATAGTGGATTTGGAAGGATCGACTTAATTAAGCGATGGGCAAATGTTGACTCTGCATCGTCTGGCTACTGAAGCAGCCAGGATTAAAAATAGGATAAAACCCTGGCTATTGTTAAAGAAAAGTTCTTATTATAATTTTGAATAATTCAGTACCGTTAAAAATTCTGACACAAAGATTTGTTTAAGACCTTAATGAAATTCATTTCGGCGCATATTATATATTGTATATACAGAAAGTTCTGTAAATACTTTATAATCTTGTAATTATCACAATGAACGAATAGTTTTAATGGATTAAAATATCGGTGTATTATTTTACTTCGAAGGTGGGATACAAAAGATCTATATTGGTGATATGCTACGTACGGTAATCGAATCCAAAAATACATGCGTCGATGTAACAAATGTTGGTCATTATTTTTTAATTTACTATGAATAATTGTGCTGATTGAGATTTATTTATTTATTAACACTTCGTTACATAACAATATAAAAAATGAACATAATTAAATATAAAGGAGGCCAACTAGGGGCCTTAATATTTTCGAGCGATCTCTTCCAGGCAACCTCTGTGAGTAAAGAAAAAATTAAATAAAAATGTATTATATTACATAAGATAGGCAAGAAGTGCAAAAATACATGTTATACACAGTTATTAAGACATAATTAAACAGAAAAAACGAAATAAACTAAACTAAAAAGATGGTACATTAAAAATAAAATGTATGTAAACAAACAATTCAATGATTAATAACATGTTATCAGTATTTTTATATGTTGATTAATACACCCATTTAAAATTTTATGACACAAGATACACTTCCAAGTGATATTCTTTATCCCAACAAATCCATCAAGCGGATCCCAAATGGACGATATCAGATAGGTACGGTATAGGTATGATATAAAACATTGAATTCTCTTTCGGAAGACTATAAAAATAAACTACGGTTATCTGAATTACATCAGGGCATAAATGCAAAAATCTCACATAGGATCTACGCGACTCAAGCGGTGAATTTCAAAGAGGTTCCGTTTCTATAGCCATATACGATAAAGAGGCTGTATTAGGAAAATTAAAACCGAATCCTTTCAAAAACAACTTCTATTACTTTCATTTAAGGACCAATATTGCCTGTATTGTATCACAAAGCAAAATTCTGATTGTCGTAAGAGAAACTACATAAGGTACGTAGTGTTATTACGGCCATTTAGCTAAGCAGGTGAATAAATTACGCCAACTTAAAGCTATATAAGAGTAACTAAACCGGCTAAGCTTACGTTAAATTATGTATGCGAAATTAAGTTAAGAGGTTAACCAAGTGGTCTATTTCAATTTCAATTTGGAATTTTTGGTGGTGCAATCTGCGTGATAGTTTCAGTGATGACGCAACTATTATTTATTAATGTGTAACTTTCTAGCCATCAATTTCTTTAAATCTAAATTCAAATACTGCCAGTTTAATTTATCAGCCAAGTATTTTGCTTTAGAAGACTCTTGTAATGTTTTGCAACTATTATATATTGTTTCAAATGCATGAAAATAAGAAACTTAATTTGCGTATAATTAAATGTACATATTCGACTATATTTTCTAAATATTATTGTGTTTTCATTGGAAAATAATGCTTTTAATTAATAAACGGTTATTGATACCAGCGTAAAGCACGCATAATGTTACGATATGTTTATGTTATAAGTAAAATACTTAGTACGTAGTAGTAGTTTTTTTGTTGTTTTGTTTAAGAATATTATATGTTTTTGTTTAAAAATGTGTCACGTCAAGTGTCAAACGTGGGTCTTCATAACAAATATGCATGTTATTGTTTGACCACACTGCCTTATGCCTTTTATTATTTATCAAAATCCCGTGATACAAAAATAATATTTAAGCCAAGAAAAGCGACAAATTATTTAATAAAAATCAAGTTTCTATCTGAACTATAATGCACTCAAGTCGCGTCAAAACAAAGTATCTACTGCCAAATCCTTGTCAATTGCCACGACAAAATGGCGCCGTGTACCCGGGCCCATGTTACTGTCAATATCTGATCGGGCTAAATTTACTTGCCCTGCTTTTTAAAATAGCTTTTAAGAAATTCGCTGGATAAAAGATGCCCTAAAAACCGGTGAAACATGCATGGAGCTGACATTTTCTGTTCAAGCGTGATTTTTGATACGTAGATTAGATATTCTATAAGTTAAGATAATTATTGTATCTAATGAGTTTTTTTATAAACTATAAAATAGATTCGATAAAGCATTTATGTACCGAGTTTACAAGCAATAATTCCACCTCTTTTAAATAATTATTAAATTATAGACGATAGTCTATCTTTATTGTGTTCATGCTGCAGAAAAACATCGTCATAGAGTAAAGAACAAACCTTTGGTGGTCCTTCAAGTGTTGTTATTAAATTCTATTTGACATTTATAAAACTGTCAATCATGAAAAGTAAGTCTACGCACAACGAGACATCTGTAGTTGACTGACGGCCAATATTTGTTTAGGTTGAGTGGAGTCGGGAGACTTCTTTCGGTAAACTCAAAATGAGTCCTTGAGAACTGACATAATTTCATATAAAAAATAAAAATTTGGTAATAAATCAATACGTGAGTTTCTTCATTCAGAGGTCAAGGGTTCACACTTTAATTGTTGAACAATTAAAAACTTTGCTCTTACAATAAATGTATAATAATACTTTACAAAGCCCTATGCATTAAAAATAAATTGCTAACTGCACCGGTTTAACTAAATCAGTCATATGCTTATTTTTACGATATGTTAACACAATTTGACAGAAAGATATGAAATATTACCTAATGGAATGCAATTAGGCTGTTTTTTATGAAAGAAGGAAGAGAATTTTTTTAGAGAAACTTTTTAAACGACTATAAAATGCTTTGTGAGTTTATATGTAATTTTTGAGGTCAAAAACAATTCGAATTCATACTTACAATAAACTGTACAGAGGATAGATAAAACTAACTATAAATAACCATGGTCAATTTACTGTCAATCAAGGGACAGTTTCATTCTTAGTCAATTTTTTTACTTGTACGAGTGTTACCCTATACAAAATCAATGAAATATGATTCTTTAATTGCACGCTTGATACGTACGTGCATAATACTCTACCATCTTTATATATTCCGTGATGAGCGCAGTCCATAAAATACAAAATAATTTCATACGTAATAAACAATATATGGTGTCTGAATAATTTCTCCACTATCAGAGCATAAGTCATCCAAGTCAATAAAATTATTCATTGTAATAAATTCAAACGCCTCTTAGTCATATGAAGCGATTTATCATTTCTACATAAAACCATTAATAAACCTTGCAAATGTCGACATATTATTGAGCACAAGTGGCTGTGGTTGGATCGAACCCACGCACTTGATTTGCAAGACGCTCCTTTATACCATTACAGCCTAGATAATGGTGGTATTAACATCACCCATGGAGAAGTAATATTCTATATATACGCTAGATATAGTCGGTAGTGGGCTGATAATAAAAAAAAATTGTTAAGTGCATATCTGATACCGAATACGCTGTTTGTCTAGCAATTTAATTGCATTTTTATTTAATTACATTTGTATTTACTATAATTGTCACATCTTTTAGAAAAGATAGCTTGTAACATAGACTGTAGATATAGTATTATTTATGTGGTACACTTTAATAAATACATAAAATATAGTAAATAAAAAACGCTATGTAAAACATGTTGACGTTGATATATTAGTTTCTTTAGAGCCTCCTTAGAATAGTGGATCTGTATGACCACCAGAAGAGCTTTACACATCCATGTGGCAGTAGCACTAAAGAAGAAATTCAAAAGTACATAGATGAAAATACCAGTGGCACAACTCGTGGTTTGGTTTTTCTAATAGTAGATGAGCAACCTTCTGACTGAAACTCTCCATCGACTTTTTGTCATCTGTATCTCAAATGTATCTTACAATATCTTCACGACCTCAGTGATGAGAGCCGCAAGCTCACGGTTTAGCCTGCCTCTTACATTGAGTTATAAAGATTACCTGTAGAAATACATAATATCTCACATTTGCATGGCTAATCTAATATATGAATCCTGAGAACGAAAGATCAGAACAATAATAGACTGCGCTTTGACCCAATTGAAGACACAAATATTAAAAAAAGATATTACAGAAACGAATGAAAAGCCAGCCGAGATCTAAAGTTGCGTCTTTTGCAAGCATTTTTCATTAATCAACATAATGCACCCAACGTCGCAATGCAATTTCCTAAGTGCCTATTTCATAATTGCGTTTCATATTCTGCTTTTTGTTGACATGAATGGAGTTCAACGTTATTGTCCATTGTGTAACTTGTAAATAAAGAATTCATCAAAATCTATACACAGCTTTAAATGTTGAATATTAAAACACAATCAAAAAATCGCATAATCAATATTCCACACAATAATTTTAATAAATTTTTGTTATCATAATTTTTTTTAAGAATCATTGCCCCGTACGCGACAAACTAGACAATTGTGCCATCTCGTATGACGACAATTATCTGCATAAATTCGCCAATGTTTAGTGTAGTAATACAATTTATGAAGATAAAGACATTTTACACTTTACCAAAGAGGGTGTGATAAAATATTTTAGGAAGCGGAAAGACTTTATGTAGCAATAGTAAAAAAATTGCTGTTTCTTTAAAACATTAAGATGTAGTTTTCTTTTTTATCCATTAGTTTACTTAAGTGACCTATGTTTTCCTATTTAGTATACTTGGTTTATCAATCAATAATCTGTTTTGGCTTTGTTTATTGGATAAATGTACCTGTAATATACTCTTATAAATCAATTTTCTTATCTATTACATTGTAAAGAGTTACGTTTATAATGATTGTATCCAAAAACAACTCGATATCTGTAATACTATCCCTAATAGGATAATATCTTCCCTGAGTTACACAGGATATATTTACTTCCTTTAATTAAATAAATATAATGTACAACCGTGAGAAGCTGGGAAGTTGTCTATAACTATCTATATTATATATTTCATTCGTAGGTTACGAATACATATATATGTAAAAATAAAAAATAATTATATTTACAAACTGTCTTAATGTTACTAATCATTTAAACTTAACATTTGCATTTAATACAGGTAATAATATCTAATCAAATAATGTCTTATACAAATTTAAAACACAAATGAATGTATAAAAAATAAATTACGTTACATTTTTATAAAGTCTGTTATAACTTGAATATAGACTTTACAAGTTTCTAATGCAACGCACTTATATGCAAAAATAGACTCTATTCTAAACACATAGGTGATACATTAGAATCCACCCATTAGAATTAACATTTACGCATTCGCAGACATGCTCAACTCAATATAACGCCGCACCGTACTCAAACATCCTGGCTTGTTGCATTTATCTTTGCTGTGCAAGCAATTTCAAGTCTAAGCAAGGATGCGACGCAGTATTTACAATTGGCGTTGCGGTTCTCTCGTATTTGGCTTGCTCTCGAGAATATTATGGAAAGCCTCAATCGAGATGAGGCTCAGATACTGCCTACGCGGACTGTAATCTACGCGGATTTGGTCTTATGAACGTATTAAAATTCACCACGGGAATTGTAAGGAAATTAGTGGGTAGAAAGAATTACATTTAAATTCTAAGCTCGGCCTAAGGATGTCCATATTGGATTTGTTATGTGAAATTTATGCTCCATTGAATCTTATTTCGTTAGTTTCCCTTATACGAGTAAGACAAAGGCAATATCTTTGTCGGAGGTGTAATTAAAACTAAGCGGGCTGTATGTTCTGGTTAAGGTGAAAGAGAGGCATGATAGTGAACATGAGACAGCAGTATGTTAACGAGAACTAAATTATATTTGTTCCGTGTGCTGAATACATGTGATGTGGAATAAGTTTAATGTAATTAAGCGTTTCTCTGTTGTTTTCACAGATTGCAAGATCTCAGGTTTCAACTAAGTGTTTGTTATTTCGCTGAGGTTCCCTTGTTAGCATCTTTATCTATATGAACTTAACTTTACCTAGTATTTACCGTATATATTATTATTTAGACATTGATAATGTAATTAAAACCTTTTGACGGATATAATACATTTCATTATTAATAATGGAAAAAGCTCTTTTTTACATTGAATAAGCTACAAGCTTTTTAAGTCTGGGCTTTAAATTTCTGTATTTGTTTCATATATTACATAATAGGCAAGTAGGTGATCAGCCTCCTGAGCCTGACACACGTCGTCAACTTTTTGGGTCTAACGCAATCCGGTTTCTTCACGATGTGTTCATTCACGTTCCAGCAAATGTTAATACATAAAAAGAAGTTCATTAGTGGATAGCTGGGGTTAACTCTCACTATAGCCACTAGACCAACACCGTTCCATCAATATAAAGGAATAAGTAATTAATTATTTTTGTTTTTAGATATTGTAATGAATGTTGAGGCTTCAACGGAGAAATTGTTACCAATTTGTGTTAGATATTGTTACCACCGGCACATACATATCTGTATCCTTTTTTTATAAATAAATGCAATGATCTGCATCAATTCAATCCAATAGTCAATTCAGACAACCCAAACATTTCACACCATTATTCAAATTAACGGAACTCCTCCGTGACATTTATCTAAAGTAAGCGTTAATATAATCACATTTTCTCCATTAATCTTTGAAAATACAATGAATAATAATTAATTTAGCTTTCGTTCGTCACAATTGTTGAAAATTCTATAATGAACACCGAGTTTCACGTTGAAAGGCCATAATGGGTCCATCGATACGGATTACGCCTCAGGTATTACAAACTTAATGGTGGGATTACTATTATGTCCGTGGATATTAGTTGACTATCAATATTTATGGTTAAATGTCAATTACTGATTACATACTGCGGTGGGTGTAATCTCTTAATGCCAATGAAAGTACTAATTCAATTACACGGTGCTTGGACTTTCCCAGATTATCGGCGGTAGAATTTTGGTTTTCATTAAATATATGAAATGATACCATATTAGGATTATATATAAAAGTATATATAGTTAAAGATTTTATCTGTTATTCTTTTATTAAACGGCTAATAGAATCACCTGTTGTTAAGTGATAAAACTGCCAAAAGGTACGGTAATTGTTACGCTCTTTTCAAAACGAAAATGGTTCGGAAATTCTTCAACATTCCGCTGTTTTCATATGATATGTTGTGGATTGACGGATGATCGTCGAGCACATACAAGTGGAATTTCATATTCTGCCTCGACGTCCAATGATGACGGCCCCGTTCTAGAAATAAAAGGTGATCTTCCGTGCCACAAGCTGTCGAGCTAAAGGATCCAAGGCAGTGTCTCCCAACGTTTATTGTGCCGTGCACCACCTCCTTTCTAAAATGATATACA
This sequence comes from Pieris brassicae, assembly GCF_905147105.1. NCBI lineage: Eukaryota > Metazoa > Arthropoda > Insecta > Lepidoptera > Pieridae > Pieris > Pieris brassicae. The sequence goes on from NC_059673.1 coordinate 15,585,251, forward strand.
CAATTTTTAATATTAAAAAATGTAATTGTTCACTTAGAAACTTAAATTATAGGTATTTGGAAGAAATTACGAGCCCCACGTTGGGAAGCACTGGTTTTCTCACAGTCCATTGGTACACAGCCAGGAGCTAGGTCAACAATGCATATTTACGCAAAGGATCTATATATGTAGAGCAGAGGTGTAAAAAAATATAAAAATGTATGCGTGTACCAGTGTACACACGTAAGAAGTGAAACTACTTTTTGACCTTATTTTTCAAAAAATGAACTATTATATGCAACTTTACAGTTACATAAAGTTAAATTAGATAAAGTTTAACAAAAGGCTTTTATTATCAGAGACATGAATACATTTTTTTTAATAATTACAGAATTTCATTAATTGTAATAGATTTATTACTATCATTGTTAGCGTTATTATATTATATTTTTGTTATTAATGGCTTCGAATATCTTCGAATCAACCGTAGGTTATCAAGAAAAATATGGCACGTAACGGAAGAATGTGACGGTAATTTTTTTTCCAAGGCCGATTAAAAGAAGTTTCACTTCAAAAAAAAATCCTCGCTAAATTTTAATCTAACTTTAAAAGTAAATATCAACGGCCGTTTAGAACTTTATCTTAACAAAACTATTTGTTTGGGCTTAGCTTAGTACTAAGCTTTAAAAATTAACTTACCTAAGATGCATATTTCATTGTCCTAACTCCTGATTAACTTACCAATATTCAATTGATCAGTGTTGGCCTAGTGGCTCCAGCATGCTTCCCTCATCCCCGAGGTCGTAGGTTCGATCTCCGGCTGTGCACCAATGGAGGTTTTCTATGTGCACATTTAACATTCGCTCGAACGGTATAGGAAAACATCGTAAGGAAACCGGCTTGCCTTAGACTCAAAAAGTCGACAGCGTGCGTCAGGCACAGAAGGCTGATCGCCTTATTGTCTATTAGATTAACAAATGGTTATGATCATGAAATAGTTACAGAAATCTGCGGCCCTAACCTAAAAAGGTTGTAGCGTCATTGATTTATTTGTCCATATGAACTGAGCTTTATAATATCCGCACCCTATATAAGTTTCAAAGTTCAAATTTCACCAGAAACTCAGAATGCATCAGCTATTACGGTTCAGATTAAGTTAGGGTTTTACCTAAACTGCTAGTTCGAAAGTTGGAACCGATAGCTAACTTTAACTTAGCTTCTGGTAAGTTGTGGGTAAGTTAGACGCTTTATTGTCAGTCTGCAACTTGGTGATAGGGGGAACATTGTTATAATTGGTGGAGTTTCATGTTTTTGTCACATTGTTATTTCTGTATGAGTAAATACTTATTATACTACGTTGAAGTATGTGTTTAAGATTTTGTTTCTACAATTGACTACGCCGTATTATTTTAATCTATATTCTTATTATAAAAGAGTAGAGATTGTAAGGTTGTAGATGGTCGTACTCTTTGGATCTACTGTTGCTATATTAAAATTCCTAAAAGTCTGCTTAAAAGATACAAGTAAATATGACGTCAAATCATACATCAATTATGAATGAATATAAAAATTTCACACTTGATTTATGTAACCTAAGTTAAGTTACATATATTTTAGTTCATAAGAAGCGTAAACAAAATATAAACAATCATTGTAATTTAACATTCTCGTTTCCGATAATGTCTAATAACATAAATGTCACTTAGAATTATGAACCCTTAGATAAGTCAAGTTACTTTTTAGTTAATCCAGCGTTGCAATCCCACTAGCCCTAATGTTCACGAGGTTAAGGTTGCTGACCCGATGCTAGGTGATACCGCCCCCTACGTCTCACTGATACTGGTCCCGAATGCGTTGCCGGCCTTTTAAAATTACATATTTTAAAATGTTACAAATAAACTGGCTCAACTGTCTATTTGTTAGTAGTATGATTGAAACAATTTTCAGTACATACTCATAACTAGCAATACTATAAAAATGGCTTACTAATTAAAATTATTAATAGGTTAAAAACTAATTTAACTATTTTTTTTAATTTAATTACGACTAACCATATTTTATTATTAGATATTACATAGTTCTTTTGTTAATAACATTAAATATTTTGTTCTTTTCACACTCGTGTTACTCGTTCTAATAAATAAGCGAAAACTCAACGCATAGAAACTTTAATATACCATGTGGGCTCTGTACACGGTATAGGACCTTAGGATCAAACTGATCACAAATGCAATGGACTAATGTATGCATATGCGACACGTTATGCATGCTATTTGCATACAAGCAAATATACTATGTATATTTAGGTAGACTATGCATTTATAATAACTTTATGTCCTGGTTTTTAAATGTTAAGGTTTCATTTATATGTAAACAACCAACTATAAGAATTTATTACTTTCTATCAGGAAACGAAAAGAAAAATCAGGCGGTAATACATTTTATAATGGACTTGTTAAGAATTGTTATAAGTGTAGAGAATCCAAAAGCATTTCTTCTATTTTTGTAACTGGCGTATTAACTGACGCTATATAGATTTAGTTTTATGTGAATGAAAAAAAGCTTTACGAGAATAATACATATATATATATGAATGTGTACCTATAATTAAGAAAAATTATATAAAAAATAACTAATGCCTCTCTTTTTCCTTTTCCGGGTTGACCAGGCCACACCGTTATTTATTTGTATGTAATCAAAGATGTAGGAATGAAATCATTAATTATAATAAACTATATGTCACTTGAAACTTCAAGTTTAAATAAAAAAACGCTTAAATAGAGGTTCTATTTAAATCCCCGATATCCAAAGACAATATACATTGAATTTTAAATGGAATCGTTCGCAACATACCAAAACTTTTGAAAATAGCTGAACATCGCGCGCTTTTATGACTTCAGCGCAATTTGTGAATTCAAATGCGTTCCAAAACATTCGTCTTTTTTATTTCCCCGTTCCATTTACTCGAATAGAAATCAAAGAGACGGAACGACGTGTATCTTAATCGAAAAGGAAGCGGCAATTTATTACAAACTAAATTTAATCCTTTTGGTTTAGGGTTGTGTGATGTAAAGCGTACTTCCTTGAACTCTTAATAAAAGATGTCACTGGACTTATACACATTGTCTTAAAATAGTTTAGAATATGCTATTTGACATAGTATAGTTACTATAGAACCTATACTAAGTTTTTTTTAAACCTGTTCTTTCAAAGTTTGTCTAGGCAAAATGGTGTCGCAATAGACTCTATGAAGTACCATATCATATTACCATACACATACCATCACATATCAATATTAGTCTTCGATTAAAATTAGTCGAATCAATGATGACGTATGACCGTTTATTATCAAGTGATTGTCGTTTATAAAACTTAGGGTCCTTCAAGAAAAGAGCGTACGAATTCTTGAAAGGCCGGCAACGCACTTGCGAGACTTCTGGCAATGTGAGTGTCCATGGGCGGCGGTATCACTTAACATCAGGTGAGCCTCCTGCCTATTTACCTCCTATTAGATAAAATGAAACATTTTTTTAAAATAAACGAATGATTTGCTAGTTCTTTCCATAATGCTTCAAGGCTATGTTATATACGTCATCAAAAGCACAAACGTTAAAAAACAAACAAGTATTTAGTAATAACCTCTAAATACGATTTAAGTTATAGTGGAAAATAATAAAAAATATACGAAAATAAGTATTTTCCTGCCTCATAGCTTTCCTGATAAAAATATCAACAATTAAAAGCAATTAAAGTAAACTGAAAAACGGGAAAATATTAACGAAATTCTTATATTTCTGAGTCGTAATGAAAGTACATAGGTTATTCATTTGGAAGGAACGTATTTAAGTACGTATTCAGTTGTAAAAGTACATTATAGCAAGCAAAATATCACGTTCGCTTGTACCAAGTAACAGCAGACAATGATGTCTATACCTAGAGGTCGTAAACTGGAAAACCACATAGTTAGCGACTACAGCTTTCTTTGTGGCTGGTTTAAATATTTTAAACGATTCTATGAAAAAGGAAACAGTTTTCCGTTGGGAAAAGCAAATTTGTATGCACCTGCATCCACTATTTGCATATAATGTTTTGAACAAATTTTCTACAGCCGCGACGTGAAAATTAAATTATCAGTTCTTGGTATTTTCGTTCTATTATTTGTGCTTTATGTTTAAAGAAGTCTTTTTTCATTAGTAACATACAAGTCACATATATCATGCCGCTGTCGGACTATATTTACCAAAATCCTTCGCAGGCGAGTTAGGCACGGCTATTATATCCCTTAGCCCAGGACATTAACCTCTCAATATGACCTAAAACAGACATATTTGAATATATCAATAACTAGTGGACCCGATAGACGTTGTCCTGCATGATGATTCAAGCGATTAGGATATCAAACATGTATGTAAACCATCCAGGCTCCACCCAAACTCATTCAAATCGGTCCAGCGGTTTAAGAAGAGTTGAGTGACGTACGTGCGTACAGTAGAATTATATATATATATATATATATATGTAATCTAAGATAAAGTTAGATCAAACTACACACGGTGTGCAAGTTTGATTGAAATCGGTTAAGTAGGAGTCCATGGCGGACAAACAGCGTGACGCATAATTTATATATATTAAGATAATATACAAGCTGTATCTTCTAAGCCGGAACTATTGAATAAAAAATTACAATTTTAATAATATTGTATTATGCCCGTGGCGTAAGCGGTTCTTAACCCTGAGATATTTTTAACGACGATTTTTTGAGGATTTGCGCCTTTGGCCGTGAAGGGCCGTGACAGCACAGCTCGGGCTGTTTTAGCGAGCTTCGCTCGGTCGGAGTCGCTTTTTCTCGCGACTACCACAATAACGCCTCCTGTGAGACTCTGCTTGGGCCGCAGTGGGGTGGATCATCGCCTGAAGGTCAGGAAGTTCTCTGGAGTGAGCGAAGTGAAAAGTAAAGAACCCAGCCTTCCCCGGTAAAGGCGGTTTATTACTCTAATCTGACTTTGACAATGCACAAATAAATCTTGCTATATGTGGTGAAAAAAAACAGTGAAAGAAGTCGACTCGACTTCTAACCCAATTGCAGAATGTTTAATAAAACAGATGCAAAAACGTCTGCCTAATAAAATGGACGTAATATTAAAAACAGGAGATATATAATATTATTTTTAGTTTAAGTAATTGATTTCGGTTTAAAACATTAGTATTAATAATAGAATGTTAAAACACGCAACCAATCCATAATCGATATTTGTAGGGGACGACTGTTAACGAACACGTCCGGGGCATAAGCATATTTTTAAAATTTTGTGAGTCGGGAGATATAAATAGTCGACACATTCGTACCCTCTTTAATTTGTGCCAGATTTTGCTTTTTTAATCGACTTCACAAACGTCTAAAACGCGTGTGCTCTCAGAATAGACAATATCACTTATACAGCTTTCTTAATTACGACCAGCACTCTCGATCACAATAATGAGAGAACCACATCGAACTTCTATACGAAACGATCGGGATCGTTATCGCTATTGAAAGTTACAAAGTTCGGTTTTTTGACTGAGTCTTTCTTAATTGTTCATTTTGCCTACTGTAAACCATACTTCGTATTATTATTACTTATTGAAACGTGTTCTATTTTTGAAAGTTATTATTCATCAACGAATATATGATACGTACTATTTTCAAATATTGCTTATTTAATCGATCTTCAATTGTTTTCAATATACACAATTGTTCCGTTAATTATTACCGTATAAAGGATTGTTTAATGTTCGATACAGCTACGTTTATGTTCTCACGTGCAGTACAGCGGTGAAGTTTAAGCCGTAAATTTCAATAGCATGCAAAAGCCGCAAATTCAGAGCTAAACAGTTTAGACCTATTAAAGTTAGCAACTTTGCGGTCTTCTTGTGTGGAACAATAGACGTTGGACATGCGAGTCCTTTCTCGTTAACATAAATTTATGGTTTGCTTCTTTAGGTATTCAGTAGAGATAGTTCTTCCTTAGATCACGAGGTTATGCAATGTATGTCTCAACGGTAGAAGAGTTTAAAGAAAACACCTTTTTAACGGAATAAAGCTATATATTATTATAAACTTATAATTATTTTACATAATTTTAATTTTTTTCCCGATGTTTCGCGCGCTTTACAGCGAGCGTGATCACGGTGTAAATACTTATAAATATGTAAAATAAATATAAGTTTATAATAATACTTAGCTTCAATCCGTTAAAAAGTCCTTTTTTTAAATGTGTAAAAGTTATGTTGGTAGAAGAGTTTTTAAGTTGAATTACTATTTTATTTCGTTCGAATACTAATAAAGTAAATGCAGAATTTAACACAGCATTGTATGGTGGCTCATTAGTACTTATGATATTTTGTGTTTTGTTTAATTTATTGTTTAAAGTTAATTTACATAGTTAAACAACGAAGCATAGTCGGCCTAGTGGTTTCAGGACGTGAGTCTCATCCTTGTAGTCGTAGGTTCGAACCCAGCCAATGGACTGTCGGTCTATGTGCGCATAACACTTACTTGTAACGTGAAGGAAATCATCTTAAGGAAATATCAGATCCAGTAATTCGATGGTGTCGGAGAAGTAGTACCTACTTAACTTAGAAGAATTCCGAAACAGATACACAAATGTGATGCCCAGATGTTAACCATATTTTTTTTTAATTACGAAGAAAAGCGGAAAGGCATTTCATTTTTTATCATATTTAATTTTACCACATAAGTTTAGTCATTGAAGAAGAAGATTGAATGTAACTTTGGACTTTACAAAAAACGTATTAAATTCAACAAACATTATATTTATTTATTGTATACGTAATACAAAATATATTTAAATTACTTTAATCAAACGGTGTATTATCATTATTTAACTACGTAAATATAATAATTTAATCGGCTCGATATGAGGTGCACGATCAATAATCTAGAATAGAAGACTTTTAACTTGAGGATTTGACCGGTCCGATGTAGGGTCAAAGCTCTCGATGTCTGCTTTTTTATAGTACAGGGGGCAAACGGGCTGGAGGCTCACCTGATGTTTAGTGATTCTTCAGTGGGCAGTTGTTGTCCGCCTTATAATGCTGTTGCGTCTGAGGGGGTGCAGGTATTGCTTATGTGGGGCAAAAGGGGTGCAATGAATATGTACCAACAGTGAGGTGGAATCACAAAAGAGACATTTTTTTCGGTCGTCGAGACGTCGACCAAATTTAAAATTATATAATTACCTATAACTATATAAAATACATTTTTAATATATTGTGCATAATAATAAGGCAGATTATTATAAAACCAATAAAAACATCGACGAATAATTTTTTTGTGAAATTTGCATTAGTGTTTTATTTAAAAAAATCACCCAAACTGATTAATTCCATATTGGAACGCCGTAAAATTAAATTATCTGAATGATGACTGCTCTGGCGATGTATACCATGCATATTTATACTATAGACAACAACAGGGTAGAATAAAAATTAATTAATGACTCTTCATCTCAAAATAATCGTACATATTTTTAATCATACAGGCAATCAAAATTTCAAAACTTAAAACACATTTTTATCATCTAAAAAATCTCCTCAATAAATATTCGTCCCACGCCTCACAAATCTACCAAATTCTGTTTGACATGAATGCCTAAGCTTAATCAATAAAACACGAATAATAGCTGTACAAGTGAAATCAAATAGTTGAATGTTGACAATGTTGGTTGGGACCGGTTTGGTTTTGTTTCTCTTTGCTACTGGACGACTAATAAAGCGAAATTTACTGTCTTGCTTATTCTCTTTTACAGATAAATATCGTATAAATTCATGGCATAAATAATTTATAAGTACTATTGAATTTTATCGTTTAACTTTAATATCTACCGGGACAAGAAATAGTACAGCTGTACGCTTACTCCGCTTAGTAAGCTTTATCTAGATAAAAATAATAATATTTATATTAAATCTTTGTAGAATGTCACTGAAAATGTTCGTTATAGATGAACATAATTCCTCTATTCAATAAAGACATGATAATAATCCGTGTGGCGCCATGAATGCTGCCACCTCCTTCAGTTAATTATCATTGGTAAAGTTGTATGGGCGTGTTGGTAGAAGGAAACAACCAGGAGGGTTCGTATTGTTAGAGAGTGGCGGGTAACGACTACGGAGTTGCTGCATCTAGCGCAGGACAAGATACGCTTCACGAGTCTGATAGCCAGTCTCCAGTAATGAAGAGGCACCAAAAGAAGAAAAAGAGAAGGATAATGAAAGAAAGCGTAGATTTAATATGATATGTATGTAGAATCCACTTCGAAATCAACTATGAAGAAAAATTAATGACGTAAAGGTTTTATGAGGGTAACTTTTTGATAATACCCTCTTTATGGTACAGCAGCTGTGTTGAATCATTTAACACCTCATCAAGATCAGAGTAGGTTACGTGAACACCGAAAAAACACATTTCGAAGCCCTGTCCTGTTTATAAGTGAATTAATAATAGAAGTAAAATGCACGGAATAGTACAATGATTCTAAATTCAAAAAAAGCGACACAGCAGCATTCGTTAATATTAAAGTTGATCCGTGTTTTATATGCCACTTGTATAAAATATATTAGTATATACTGTTAGCTTCTAATATTTATTTAATTAAATTCTAAACATTTTTATGAAACATATTCTTAAGAATCTTGCTACAAGTGCGCATGTGCAATAGTTATTCATTTGACTCGTTCGGTTGTTTACGAATTGTTACGAATTGACTCGACCATCTTCCCGGATTGGAATGGTCGAGTCGGAGGAGGGAGTTGTGATTATAAAAGAGGTTGTGACACATGCGCACAGGCCTTTTCTTTGCACAAGTTTGAAGTTATACAGTTCACGTAAAATCAGTGAAGTAAATTAAGTCATCATTGAAGTGTTTAATTTCCTACCCTAAGAACTAAATCAACTACCGCTAACAATACACTAATTTATTATTCCCGTATTTTCAATATCTATATTAGATAACAAAATTTAGGTCAGATCACTCTTAAATGTTGCCTGGAACGCTTAGCTTTCTCTACATGTATAATGTTTTTTTTTGTTTTCGACTTAAAATACATACGATTTTTAATAAAGCGTTAATGTTAAAAATCACGCAAATTGATTAACCGCGCTGCATTTTTGCACTCCGTAAAATTCTGACGATTTCTTTTAAGCAGTTTCTTTTTAACGCCGTCATTTCACGTCAGCAAGGAGGCCGAGGAACGTTAGGGCGTGAGGTCACGACAATACAATTATGTTTTAATTTATATACGCGTAGTCTGCACGCAAATCCAGATGTTAGGTGTTCAATCCAATACAAGCTACGGCTTTCGCCATATATTTCTTGTATGGTATAATTATATAAAACAAAAAGAAATCAGTGGCACTACAACCTTTTTTAAGGTCTGGACCTCAGATTTGTGTATCTGTTTCATGATCATTTGCTTAATTGGCAAGTAGGTGATCAGCCTCCGGTTCTTGACACACGCCGTCGACTATTTGGGTCTAAGGCAAGCCGGTTTCCTCACGATGTTTTCCTTCACCGTACGAGCGAGTGTTTAACGCGTATTCAGAAAAAGCCCATTGGTGCCGATAACGAACCTACGATCTCAGGGATGAGAGTCGCACGCTGGAGCCACTAGGCTAACAATGCTCATAAAATATATGTCTAGGGGAAAATTGATAAGGATGAATATATATACAAGGATACTGGAGTCATACGGTATGATTATAGTGGGTGGTAGATATCAAGCAATGGTTCTAGTATAATATTCGACTCAGTTAAATAATTGAAAACCTATAATATATATTTAAATTTATCATAATGGCAAGTGCAACGAGATGTGTTACATTTTCTAATGTAATGGCGATCGCAATCATGACGTTAAACATTCCACGCGATTCGAAGGTTGCGACATCAGCGCTACGGATATTGAGAGAACTGCATACAAAAACGTCAGAATCAGTACTGCTGTTGCCATTAGAAGGTAAGCAAGGACGCAGGTCTTACGTGTAATATAAAAGAATAATTAAGGAATTTAAAATTATAATTGTCAATAGTAAGCAATTGTCTATGGTAAAATGGCCTTACCTTGTCAGTATGCCAGTTTTACTAATTATTCTGATATATATAGTAACAGCAGTGCATTTTCTTACTAATCGTATAAAGATAAAGCAAGAATTCTACATAACCATAAACTTTCCATATGTTTAATCGTCATTATTATAATTCTAAATACATTATTTTTATGTATTATAGTGTAAGTGTACGTTTGTCTCAAGTACTTATCAGTGGTAAAAATATAACTCAAGAACAGAGTGTCCCATTGATAGAGATCGTAACTAGTGTTATCTAACACTTTCCTTTGTTAAATATCCTTATTAGTAAATTAGGTTTAAATTACTATTAGCCGTAAATTAGGATAGATCATAATGTGCTATTATATTTTAGAAACAATTGTTACTCTTACGATTAGCTATTATTAATTTTAGGTGTTAGTTTTGTAGTTGTAGTTGTAATAGGACTACATTGTTATATGTCTAGGAGTTTCTATATTTTTAATACTCGGTTAAAGAAAACAGCGGCGTGCCAGTTTTGCCTGTGTTAGACCGAAAAAGTCATCGGCGTGTGTCAGGCACAGAAGGCTGACCTATTAGAGAATGACGAAACAGACAGAAATGAGGTTTGTTTACTGAAAATAAGTTTATTTATATAAAAAGTGTATGAAAATTCTTTTACTCTATTTTTTGGAGGTTGCATTCTGCTTCAAATCTCCATTTTTTTCTCACCACATTATTATATATAAAAATAAATATATTGAGAAACTCCTACTTTTTTTTGTTGGTTAAAGATATGCATTTGTGTAGGTTAAACCAATTCCGATATTACACGAGGGTTAATAGGCACTGTCAATGACACTGAAGTGAAAACAATTTATTGCGAATGAAATAGTCCGGGGTTAAGATCATTTACGCAACGGACAAGTATCCAAACCCCTACAGGGGGAATAATATTATCTTTTGGCGAAAGTAGAATTGGGCATAGTTTAATGATTGGGACAAGTTACGGGACACCGCGTTCTACGACTTAAATGTATGAGGCGGCTTAAAATAAATTTGTTAATTTATATAGTTCGAACACTATATTGATATATATCTAGCGTTGTATTCTAAAAGATATAAACATATTTCTCTTTGTATTGACAGTACGATATAATCAATAGCTACTATTACTTTTAAAATATTCGGATCCAACGACAAATCTGTGCTGTTCTATGGATGATAAACGTCACCGGAAGGTCACCAAAGATATCGCGCGACAACTCCAAGTCTTCGTCAACCGCTGTTTTAGCCGTATTCTAGGTATATGTAGTACTGGCCCGAAAAAATCTCTTACGAGCATCTGTGGTAGCGCTACCAAGAAACCCCGATAAGCCAGCAGACCAAGCAGCGCAAATGGATATACCATGGATATACTATACACTCTGAAGGGATACCAATCATATTTCCAAGCATGCACTTGAAACCCGTAAGGATAGCGGAAGCATGGCTGTCCCAGGCAAACCTGGTTGTTAAAACCAGTTGCATATGAGGCAATGAGAGCCGGAAAGACTTGGAGCGAGGTATGAAATACAAGACTCACTGTGGATAACCGAAAAGTTATATACCAATAAAAACAGCATTTAGTGACGTCATTAAATGATTGAATGTTGTTCATCATTGACTGTGTGACATGCTAATTATTGACACTGAGATTGATGTAATCTGCAGGGCTGTACACGTCTGGTTATGTTAAATAACTGCGTTTTCTAGGTATTGAGAGGTGACAGTACTTTTTTTAATGCTGAGAAATCTATTTACAGAACCCACCACCGGGGCTACTTGTTAAAGTGATGCGGGGAGCGTAGGGATCTGTCCGGGAAGTGCAATAAAAACCCAACGAAGAGTTTGACAGGACAACTGTCTTACATTATAATAATTGTTAGCTAAACCACATCGATTTAATACCATTTAAAAAAAAAAACTCTGTGTATTTATAAAAACGATAATATTAATAAAACCGCTACAACGTGTAACTTAAAATTAAAAATAACTGTTCTGTTAATGTTTTCTGAGCAATTAGAGCTCTGTCCCTGATTTAGGGTTATAGCTGTGCAATATGCCCGTTGGGGTCACGTGTTCTCTATCTCTTTATACTGATGCATTTAAATATATCGTGAGAATTATTCATTTATGTCAATATATCCCCTGAATGTATCCGATTTTTAACACAGATTACAACAATTATATAGAAGAGGGTAGGGGACTGATGATGTTAAGGGATAACACCTATGGACACTCAAGTAAGGCTCGCAAGTTTCATGTGGTTTAAGGAATTGGTAGATTTTTGGAAGTCGAAATCCTATTCTTTTTTTATTTGGCCTAGGGCTTTGGGCCCTTTAAACTAATAGAAAAAACAAATTATTTGGTGAAAATTATGACTTATTACTGTATTTTCGTCTATGTAAAGATTAAGTTTAATTTTATTCCAGACATTAGTTGTTTTTTTTTTAAATATTCTTTTTCATTTGTTTGTATTTACATAATTAAACATAATTTATTTTCTTCATAAATCTTCACTATCCTCCCCACGATTACCAGTTTGTCGGCACTATTCTGTTCGCTTTCGTTCATTCGAACATTCCTATATGGACAGCTTTAGTTGGTTGAGATGGACTAAATCACACACTCATTCACTCACATGCACCCACACAATTTTGTTTAAAAAAATATTACAAATTTTATTAAACACATTTATATTTATTTATTATATTTTTGTAGCGCATGGTTTTCAACATTCTCCTCTACGTCACACTCAAATACGTCTATCTGTAGTACAAAGTTATGCACAGTTAAATCACTAACAGTTCTCCCTTCGTATCAATTTCTCAAAATAAACCTACGACAGTATAAGCGATTAGCATCCTAAATCTATTCAAAGACTTTGATCCAAGTAATAGCTTTTTAATAGGTTTATAGCTAAATTTGCAATCCCTTATATTCATTACAAACCGTAACCAATGCACGCTATAGTTATCCCACAGTAAAAACAGTTGGGCTAAGCAAAATAATCGATGGCTTTTCTTAAAACGTAGTTATTCATGTAAGAATGTCAGAATGTATCAAACCTATACAAACCTAACTTTAATGAATCGCGGGAAACAAATAAGCACGAAGAACATATGGCCGATGGGTCAAAAAAGACCGTCGGCAAAGCGTTGGACGGCCTCCACTAGATGTACAGATGACAGAGAGAGGAGGGAAGGCGTTGGATGCAAAGCGCGAGGACTATGTCCAGCAGTGGACGCCAAGAGGCTGTAGCGACGGAAAACAAAAAATACAATATTTACAGGTGGGTAATTTTTATTAGTATACAAATGGGTTAAGTAAGCTTTTACTCTTTACTATGCAAATTTGGTAAACTATAAGTGGTGAAACTTGGTCCATTAGAATACATTGAATTGCTTACAAAGTTATTTCGTCCATTAAATATATATATATATACATTATACAGATTATCTACCTTAGCCACTGTAATAAACAAAAAAAAAATATATTTTACTTGATTTTTTGTCTACTGTTAAAATTAAACTGTAGCTAAATTTGATATGGTCCACCCTCGCATACGACCCCTTTGCTCTTTGCTATTTTTCGATAACAGAGACAAAATCATCATGTTGTCTCTTTCCTTTTGGTATAGAGAATGTTTCAAACACAACTTAAAATGAGACATAATTTATTAAAATATTGGGGTTGTACAATTATCAGTTTAATATATACTATAACTATAGCTTTAGCAGTCCACTGTAAGAAGTGACACCCATCACTTTGAACAGAGAATTTTGTTAATGTCCATTTTTTATAAAACGGGGCCAAACGGACAGGAGGGTCACCTGATGTTAAGTGGACAATCAATGCCAGCGAGTGCGTTGCCGGCCTTTTAAGAATTGTTACACTCTAAATAGAGATAATATAAAATGATAGTATTAAAAGATTTCGTGTTAGTGCTTATATACAATCGTATTCATAAAATTACTAAAACTAAGTTATCTTTAATCAATTATCCCTATAGAAGCTCCAAAAGACTTCAAGTATAAGGCTTCCGCATGAGTCCGGCAAGTATTTTCTGTCACTAAAACCGTACAGTATAGAGATATAAAGTTCTTTTAATTTTCGATTTAAGTGTTTAATATAAGAAAAACCTGTTTTCCGTCAAACGTACAATTAACAGAATATAAAAATAACAGAACTCAAAAGATTACATAAAAGCTTCCTAAGTAATTCAAATTCAAAATCATTTATTCATTCAGGTAACTCAATGTACACTTACGTTAATAAAGAAATACATATTAAATGCTTCTAATGTTACATTTACTGCCAGTTCTCAAATCAATTGAAATACTCTATGTGTGTTATTATCCTATTATAATAATAAATGTTTATATGTTACTCAATAAGACCGCGAAAAGAGTTGGGTAGCTGTATATATTAAAAAGATTAAACTTTGACTTTAAAGAAGAAAAATAATCCAAACAGAACAAATTCTCTAAATGTTTCACAACTCTAGACCAATATATACACAATTTGTTCGTAGCATTAATAAAGATTGCATTGCCTTATCTGTGACACCTGAAATATTTCGCTATGGCTTACGATTAATCATTTTAATCCAACAATAGCCATTTATAAATCCATGGGGCGGAGGGATCTTTATAAGCCACAGGCAACTTTTCTAACTGAATTAATGGGGATTTTTGTAAAATTAAACACTGTAATAAATCGTAAGAATAATTTTGATCCCTTGATAATCGTGTGTGAGGAATGGCACATGAATTTATTTCTCAGTATTTTTTATTATAACCAAGTGTCATCAATCCCGCGGTTTAGTAGCTAACTTACTAACGGACAATCTTTATCCCGCCCAAAGAAAATTATTTCGGGATGTTAGTCATAGCTTGTGACTACATTAGAATTGTCAGAATCGTAACGTCCAATTGGGGGAATATATAGAAGTCACATCAATATGTATTAAAATTAATAATTCATGCCTCATTTATTATTTTATATATATTCAAGGACCTCTTATTGAATATAGACCTAATCCAATTGGCTCCATCTCTCTCTGTTTTGAGAATTTTTCTCCCAATCATCTCCACCAACTTTCTTAAATATCATTAGAAATATTATATACACAAAAAAACCCGTGGCGCTACAACCTTTGTTCGAACTGGACTAATACTGCTTTGACTACCACAAATATTTAGTATTATTATTAATACCAAGCATAAAGACTTTCTTCGCTCGGAGTGCAAATATTCATAAATTTATTGATCTCTTCATACATACTAATAACGTTAGACAAGCTCATCTTAATAACCCATGACAACCTATCTAATTAATCCTTAAGCATACCACTCAGACATTTATAAGGCTACATTATAAGCCACTTAAGTTGTAGTAATTCCATTCGGCTAGATAAGAGAAAAATTGCTGAGTTTAAAGAATTTTATGAAAGTTAAACGAGCCGTGAAGTCATTGCATTAAGTAGAGGGCTTCACCGACACTTAATTAAGTCCCCCCATCTCCCCTTACAGTCACAACAAAAGATTCCATGCGATACGCTGTGTTCATTAAAATTAATTCAATTTTTAATATCTCAAGGCTTCGAAATGGAAAGCACGTTCCTGTCGTTTGTTAGAACATTAAGTACTGGAAATCTTCAATTCATTTGTAGATACTTTCAGGGTGTATCCAATTTAAACGACACTGTTATTTTATTATGTACACTTTTAAATATACTAAATAATATAAATATATATATTGCAAAAACATAACAATATAATATTGCATTATGTTGCGTCTAACCCGTGCCGACATTTCATGCACTTGCCGTAAACTACGACTCAAAAGTATAACAATCCCAATAATCTGTACTAGGATAATTTTATATATAAAAAAAATATGAAACCGCTCAAGTTGACTAAACAATCCGGGTGATTTTGCTATAGCCCTGGTATTGCTTAGAAAATAACCAAATGGGCTAACGGGCAGGAGGCTCACCTGATGTTAAGTAATACCGCTTATGGTCATCATCTGGTATTAAGAGTGTTCCTCTTAATACCAGAAGGCTCGCGAGTGCGCTTGTCTTGAAGGACAGTAAGATAAGAAAATTGGTTCGGAAATGCTGCAGTGGGCCTTACTGCCTTAAAAAATGCTCAGTTGTGGAACGACGGACGTCGAGGTGATACGGGTGGAATTACGTATTCTGCCTCGACATCCGATGATGAAATTACTTAGAAATCAGTTAGATTTTTTGATAAAGGTATCGGACTTATTATGTTTTGTAAATTGTTGTAATACCTTATTAAGGATACAAGTCCCTCATAGGTATATTCCGACATTAATGTTACGACAAAAAATTGTACCTTTACTCGACTACCACGAGGAAAAGTTTACCAGACCATACAAACAAGTAATATGTACATTCCCATTTCACATCTCACTACACCCTCACAAAAGGTTAAACGAACTAAAAAATCTCCTATTGTTTAGTCCATTGCAACAATTTCATTGCGAGTGAAATGCACCAATTCTATCGGAAATTCCATTCGGGGTCCATCCAAGCGCAAAAATTATGACATCAAGCCAAATTATTAGGGGAATCGAAAATATTGTCTACGTGTAATGTGACTTTCCCCCATGTACAGAACAATTTCATTTATACCAATTAAATAAATCATATAATTCTACAAACTACGAGATTACGGATTTAACTGATGCGAGAAATGCGTGATTAGCATACAGCCCAGTCTTGAGTTTGCCTTCTAACGTTAATTTTTAACGGCACTAGGATGATCCTCTTTGTTAATCTGAATTCTAAAACTTATAAGATCACAATTCAGACTGCGCAAGTCATTGGCAACCCTTTTGGACACTGAATCACTTTGAATTCCCATCAGCTTCCACTCAGGAGTGTCCATATGTACTCCCCATGACTCTACCTGTAGAATTGAAGCCTTGGGCACCGTGGCCTCTATCGCCAAAAGGGTTCAGGTCGTTTTGCTCGCCAAGCGCGCCGCGTTTAACGACTTCATACGCCACTCCGTCATACCTGCATTTTGGAGCCAACAGGCATCGCTAAGGACGATCGCAAGGATGGGACGTACTTTGGTATAGGAAGCCACTTGGACACGTCTCACTCACCTCGAGCACCTACAAGAATGAAATGCTGCCAGCATTCAAAATACTGCTACAGCCACCAAACTGTTTAAACTAATTTTAGTGTTCTATTTATCCATTTTATTTAATTATACTATGTATGTTAAACATATTGTAAATACATTCGCTAGTTACTAAAAAGTGCATTCAATTAAATTAATCAATATATACGTACATATATAACTTTGTTTAGTTCTTACATTTATAAACATATAAAACTCGGTACAGGTCACATAATAATGAACCTCAACTAACTCATACCAAATAAATTCAATTCAATTCAAAATCATTTACTCATATAGTTAACACAATGTACACTTATGATCACCAAAAACAGAAATTTATATAAAATGGTTCTAATTTTACATTTACTGCCAATTCTCAAATCAAGGGCGTAGACCGAAAGAGAAGAATTGGCAATAAACTCTCCGCTACTCTTTTAAATCGCCAAGTTTCTTTTTTAAACTAAGTAATAACAGTAATTACATAATACCATAGAAATTATTAAAAGTAAAAATTTATGATTTAAAGTCAAAATCATTTCTTCATATAGGTAACACTTACGAACGTCAAAAAAGAAATACATAGTAAATGGTTTTAATTTTACATTTACTGCCAGATCTCAAATCAAGCGTGTAGAACCGAAGAGAAGAACTGGCAATAAACTCTTCACCACTCTTTTTAATCGCCAAGTTTATGTTTTAAACTAAGTAACAACTGTAATTAAATAATACCATACAAATTATTAATCGGCCGATGCTAGAATATTAATTTATTTTAAGCCTTATCCGGTGGGATTAATATTTTTGGATAAAACCCTTAGTAAAAATTTATGATTTAAAGTCCAAACCATTTATTCATATAGGTAACATTTATAAACGTCAAAAAAGGAATACATAATACATGGTTTTAAATTGTTTTTTTCACATTACTGCCAATTCTCAAATCAAGGGCGTAGAACGGAAGAGAAGAATTGGCAATAAACTCTCCGCTACTCTTTTTAATTTCCATGTGTTTTGTTTTACATAATGTTTGTAACGCTGCAACCGTTGCACCATGTTCCACAAAGTGAATACTGAATAGGTGATTTGAACGGACTTGATTAAGCTGAATATGAATTTACATAAATAAATGAAGCATGTACAAAGATTTTTACAGATTTTTGGAGACTATTGTTTTTTTTAAATAACCTAAAATTTCATAGAACATAGTCACAGATTGTTTAGCCACGCTTATAATAAACGCAATTCAATGGAATTTATACGACATAACGACCGTAAAGTACCGTGTTTACGCTTCATTCAAGTTGTTATGAAAATAACTGTCGACTCCCAACCAATAATATTATGTTAAAATGACATTTATTCCTCCTCAGCTAATGCAATTTTGTATTAAACTCATTTTAATTATAAAAAAGCCGCGGTCATAATTGTACGTCCAAATTATTATTTGAAATCTTTAATAGTTTACAAGCAATTTGCCAGTCAGAATACTTTTTTTATAAATTCCCAAACCTTTGTATCTATGTGTATATATTAGGTTCTTACATATGAAATTGGCATTTTGTATGGGAGGAACAAAAAGTCGAATATTTTTAAATATAATATATTTTATTAATCAATGTATGAACGAATGGATGAAGTTTTCTATGCACTTTTGCCATCTCATATGAAGTTCAATGATCCCTTTACTAAAAAAGCCAGTCGGACGGGAATCAATAAAATCTGTGAAGGCGATTTGGACTGGCCCATCAGAGTAAAATTTTTTCCCTTGCAAGAAGTTGTCCAAATTTCGAAAAAAATGGTAATCGGTTGGAGCAAGGTCCGGGGAGTACGGAGGATGTCTTAGACATTCCAATTGAAGCTCTTCTAATTTGGTAGCCGTCTGTTGTGCAGTGTGTGGTCTAGCGTTGTCGTGAAGTAGCAGTGGCGTGGAGCCATTGACCAGCCTAGGTTGTTTAGCCGCTAGCTTTTCCATCATGGTTTGCAATTGCTGACAATAGACATCATCCGTAATAGTCTGTTCAAAATTATAAGCAAAATTCCACCTGTATCACCTCGACGGTTTTGCCGCCACATTGGAACCAGCTGCCCACTAAAGTATTTCCGAACCAATTCGACTTAGGGTCCTTAAAGAAAAGTGCGTACCAATTTTTAATAGGCCGGCAACGCACTCGCGACCTTTGGGATTAAGAGTATCCATGGGCAGCGGTATCACTTAACATCAGATAACAACCTCCTGTGTTCTATCAAAAACACGGTTTTCCACCTCAAAGTATCCAAAGCTATTGCTCTTCCTTTTTATACCAATTTTTATTATATTTTGGTGATTAGTTAGGTCTTCCCATCGCAATACATACTTTATTTAAAATTGTAAGGTGTCACGTTCATAATTTAAACATAAAATGTTGAAAACTGTAGGTATATATATATATATACTATAACTCGTTTTCTAAAATACCTTTGTGTTCCATAATAAAGCCTTGTCTTGTCAGATGTCATCCAAAGTGAATTTTATTAAATATAACATTGCAAATTTAATCTGGTGAGACGGGAATGATCTTTAAAATAAAACGTGTAATATCCCACACACTACGCCATGTTTATTTCGTTTTATGATTTTGAAATTCGAATCACATGCCACAATCACATCATCTAAAAATTGTTTTCTTTAAAATTGTAATTACAAAAATATTGTCAAAATGTAATATAGTAATAATATTAAACTCTTTTTATTTTCATATCCTTAAGTTCTATTTCAAATGTTGTTTAGTATTTACTGACATCTAAATGAGAGTTGTAATATGTTAATATGGATATGGTGAAGGTCTCCCCCTATCCTTTCTAGATGTCTATATCATTGCGAATAGTCTGCCAGTAATTTCCTGTCATCTTTATTATCTTCTATGCTTTCTATCAAGTCATCAGCTAGCCTTCTTTTTGGCCTGCCCGCGTTTTTTTGTCGGGTCATATTCATGGAAAAGTAGGTATATACGTTATGTTTTAGTTGTTAAATTCCTTAAGTGAAATTAACTATACTAATATAGAGGTAATCTCTGATTCTACTAAACCGATTTGCAAATTCTTATAACAATAAAAAACCAACTTTATTTGTGTGTTCGAAAAGAAAAATCAAACACATATTCGTGGATGATGGATTTGCAATAAAAGTCGGAAAGAGATAACATTGCGTGGTGTTAATAATAAAATAAATATCATTATGTCCCCCTACTACAATTATCTCTGACATATATATGATTACCTACTATATACGTCGGCGCGAAGTACGACTGGTGTAATGTCCATAATCGCGCTTATAAAACTAAGATTACGGGTGAACGGGAACTTGTGGTGACTGGTTGAACTTGAATTCGTGTATGGGGTGATGTTAGTTATTTCGAATATGTATTTGCGTGTTGTTTCCACGAGAACGTAAGTGCGTGCTCCTATTTCACCGTGCCTCCTGCTGATGGAGGATCTTTGACAATCTGAGACAAATCTTTGTTTTTAATTTATTACTTAAGATGTCATGTGGAACATGGTGTATGGTTGCAGCTCCTTACAAACATTGTGTAAAACAAAAAACTTGGCGATTAAAAAGAGTGGCGGAGAGTTTATTGCCAGTTCTTCTCTTCCGTTCTACGCCCTTGATTTGAGAACTGGCATTAAATGTAAAATTAGAAGCATTTTATGTATATTTCTTTTTTTGACTTTGACATATGTACCTACCTGTATGGGCGAAGTGCTGTGGCTATATTCCTTTTAATTTAAACCATGCACAGCAATACAAGAGGAAGTGTATGCTGAATAAATCACTCATGTAAACAAACCGGAAGTTATGTCTTCCTGCTCGTCACCAAATTAATATTTGCAAACTGTAACATTAGCATTCTCTATAGAACATAAAGTATGTCATATCTATGAACATTGGATACTGATTACATATTAGCAAGTCTAATGAGCAGTCATGCGCATTGACACCTCTATTAGTATGACATGCAGCAAATTATTCCCGATTTGCATATTGCAATGGTTTAATTAACAATTGACGGTGTAATTTTTCTCTTGTAGTGCTTGTGTTGCTTAGCCTGTTCGAACAATAATAATAAAAAATAACATTTATTTCCCATCTTTACAAATGTATAATAACAGTTTAGATTCGTTATATAACTTTTTTCTAATATCCTAACTACCTGCACCATGGTCGAAACCCCTTTCACGGGTAAAGGTTTCCAAATATCTTTGTCCGTGCATTCGCCTCCTTCTAACACTCCTATTTCTTATATCCACCTTTTTTAGGCCGCCTCTTCTCTTTCTTCCACTTGGCTCTTTCTTCACTTGAGAGTGGTCTTTAAAGTGCTTTTATATGTGCATCTTCTTGTATGAACCGCCCATTGTCACGACTGTTTTAGAGCAATAACAGTTCCAATTTACCGTAACTTTAAACTGTTTAAACTGCACCATCATACAGTAATTGGAGGGCGGGGGTGAGGGGTTTGAGCTCCAAAAGTCTCTCTCACCGCACGAAACGAAACTAACCACTACTACAAAACCAATATAGCTTAATTCTACATTAAAAACCTATACTAAGAAGAAAACAGAGCCTTCTGACTTGAGTTGAACTAAGCCTCTGTTCTGTAAAATTATAGTGAGACAGTATACATAAATTTCTTATAATAAAATACTTTAACGGCGAGTCTATATTACTGCCATTTTTAATTAGCAAATTGTTATTCATAAAACACGTAATCTTCAGGGCCACTTACAGGTGTTTCGCATTTTTCGGCGACTCATAAATCAAAATAACGAGCGTGCTTCCGTGAGGTGGGTGAGCTTGAGCATTAAGCAGCTGTATTTTCTCACTTGCGACAAAATTTCACCGTCTTATTTACGTTGCAAGGTTTTCTTGAAGCTGTCATCTTGGCTGTAACAGGATATTAAAGTTTCGTGCAAATATGAGTTATTCTAAATGAAAATTGTGTTGTCTGCGAACTTATTAAGTTTCTTGCTTAAATTATGCTTGATGTTCTACTAATTTATGGTGAGGTATACTGTGTTACGTCTGTATAAGGTTCGTGAATTTATTTGTTGGCTTCGATTTTAAGTCGAACGATCGAGACCAGTGAGACACAGTTATCTATTAGTTTAGGAAAGCAACCGTCTATATATCAAAACAAAATAGGTTTTTTCGAGTCGATACTAAGACCTTGAAATAATTATGTTAAATTTTGACCTATCTTGTGCGTGCGTGCATTCAATTAGCCGATTTACGCATTTAGTTAAATATACATATATTTTTAATAACATTAGAGATAATGATGACTGCATGCAATTCGCTTATACGAGTATATAAATAGAAATGAATCGCAAAATATGTTGCTAGGCGCAATGTTTTCTTGCCGGCTGGACCAATTCGAGTAATTCTTTATTATTTATTCCTTGAACTTTCAAAGGTTTTCATGGAGACAAAATTTGCCTGGAAATACTTAAAAAATCCATGGGGTATATGCAAAATGTTCCATATTCAGTATGCAAAATGTTGATATGCAGCTACTTAAAAGATAGCTTATGAAACAAAAGCATATTAATGCGAAAGAAAGTTCGCCAGACAGCTAGTATGCAATAAATATATATCCAATTTAAAAGTAAAAGATTGAAAACCAAGAAGTGGAAAATAAAAAGACAATGTATTATTATCTTGAGACGTTGTTAAGCCTCATTTAAAATCAATCGCGGCCATTTTGTAGAGCATGTCTGAGGCGGGATTTCGCAGAGAATACTTAATTAAGCTCGCCGAAGCTCAACTTAATGTCGGCCTAAATCCTTGAAAGTAACGTCAATTCACTTCGACGTCAAAAGCCTCAAAAATTCGCTAATTAAGAGACAAAATTTAATAACTTTCGAAAATTCATTGATGCAGACAAATATTCATATCTTTGACATTGTATAAGATACTTTAGTGAAATATTTTGCGAATGATAAAAAAATCTTGTCGTTCGTAATATTCTAAAGTACGCAACAGAAGTCAAAGAAGAAAGATTTGAATAAAAATAATACTTTCATTAAAACAGTATAAAACGAAACGATTTGTAGCTTCCCGGCGTCTGTACGCTAAGATCTTTTGAACTACAGAATGAAAGTCTTTGAATAAATAACATACATATTAATATATGTTAGGTCAAGGGCTTAGACTTCCCTTTAATTGGTCTTGTTTTATTATAAAACTTATTGTAATTGATAATGTAAATTTTAAAGAATTGTAGAATTATTACAAAAAATAAATCTGTGTCTAACAATGTTGACATTACATATAACAGGTGTTAATTTTTTTTAAAGAATTGGCATACTAACTCTAAATTAGCGGATTAGTAAAAAATGGGGAAAAAGGACCGCCAAGATCCTAATCACACAAAATACACCTGTTACATGTGTTTACAAATGATATCGCGATTAGTTAAACGACTCAAAGGTGTTAATAATTAATCTGAAGTTAATCCAACTTTATGAAGGCAATTGTACTAAATAATAATATGAATAATATATAAAGGCTTTTCTATCAATAGTAATTTCAATATATAGTATAAAAAATATAAAATGTTCCCATACTCCTCCGAAACGGCTCGACCGATTCTTATGATTTTTTTATGCATATTCAGTATGTCTGAGAATCGGCTACTATTTATATTTCAAACGCCTCCCAAAGGGTCTCCTTATGACTTGAACTCAGAGGTTTATGTAGAGAAATATTCAGAGAAATACCTAATAAGTTTTCATTCTGAAAAACGGAACAGTCATAGAAAATCTTCTGGTATGTACTAAAAAGGTAGGCTAAGTAATATAACATTAAGGAGAAACGAAGTTCGCGGGGGCAGCTAGTATAGTATAAAATATCGATATTTTGAATTTGTCTCGTTCAGTGTGACACAAAGGTGTATCGTTCATTGACGTCTGCGTTTTGACATAGCTAGTTCCATAACTAGCTATTACAAGTTACTGAAACTAACCAATATGGGCTTATCTCGTATCGTATCGTATCTGTTTTGTTTCCAAATAAATAAATAAATATCCTTATACCTTTAAAATCACTTAACATTAGCCGGGATTTCTCGTAAAAATAAATTTTCAATATAATTATAAAACTCTTGAACATATTTATGTAATTTTCGCCTCTAGCGCTACCCCAATTTATATAAATTATATCATATTATATATGATTATATAATTAAAAATATTGAACAACAGACGGGAACTTTTCTATTCTAATTTTAAACAGATGGACTCAAAAAATCAATACCCGATCTTCCCTATCATGTTTCATATTACTGAAGCCTTTTTACTATTCTGTCGCACCCTACATGAATATTTAAACCATTAACCCACCACTTATTGTTTCTTTTGTCATTCATCATTAGAATAACAAAGCGTGTGTCGCATTTGTGCATCGCGCTAAAGGCTTCCCCAAACGGGTTCATTAATGGACTGTATGTAATTTTGTGTAGTGTATAATTAAGAAGCGGTGTATACCTTTGTGATCTACCTTTGTATTTAGGAGTGTTTTTTTTATTTATTAAATGTTTTGTGCATTCAAAACGAACACGTCGGGTCTTTATAAATTCTGTTAGATTTTTATTACTGGTTGGGGATTTTAAATGCATGTCAAGATAATTTTTGTGATTCTTCTGCATTCAAGTAAAGTTCAAGAAGAAACTTCCTACAAAGTTCACTGCCATGTAATTCTTTCAAGTGGAAGGTGATTAAATATTTAAAGGTAAAGTGCCTTAATAGCATAGGCAAGTATTTGGACCTTAGATTTAACATCGATAGTAAATAATTTAACTTTGACATTATTTTATGTTCTTAATAAGATATTGTAAAAATTATATGACATTTGCATGCCTCTTTATATATGGCTGATTGTGCGGGTATAAAAAAGAGCAATTTAAACATAACTGAGTTTTTCACTAACCGGTCTTCTTTTTAACTCAAACTCAAAATAACTATATTCATATAGGTAACCAAGTTCACTAATGAACGTCAACAGAAAATATATTAAATTTTATGATAGAGTATGCTTATGAATGGATATTGTGTAGTAGGAGACGAAATTAATTTGCTTATATCAGTTAATTTATTTTATTATCCTTTACACGATATTTTAGTAGTATTCAATCAGTAACTTCAAATTGTTGCTTATAATAGCAAATTCAAAACATTGGGTTATTTTTTTTTTTTTTTTTTTTTATAAAATAGGGGGCAAACGGGCAGGAGGCTCACCTGATGTTAAGTGATACCGCCGCCCATGGACACTCTCAATGCCAGAGGGCTCGCGAGTGCGTTGCCGGCCTTTTAAGAATTTGTACGCTCTTTTCTTGAAGGACCCTAAGTCGAATTGGTTCGGAAATACTTCAGTGGGCAGCTGGTTCCACATAGCGGTGGTGCGCGGCAAAAATTGCCTTGAGAAACGCTCAGTCGTGGAACGTCGGACGTCGAGGTGATACGGGTGGAATTTTGTATTTTGCCTCGACGTCCGATGCTGAAACTCAGCTGCAGGTATTAATCCGAACAACTCCTCTGAACACTCTCCATGGTAAATGCGGTAGAAGATGCAGAGTGACCCCACATCTCTACGCAACGCCAAAGGATCGAGCCGCTCGGAGAGGGATTGGTCATCGACGATTCGAACCGCTCTTCGTTGGATACGGTCAAGTGGAAGGAGCTGATACTGGGGAGCCCCCGCCCAGAGGTGAGAACAGTATTCCATGTGGGGCCGTATTTGCGCTTTATAGAGTTGCAAGCGGTGGCCCGGAGTGAAGTACCGTCTCGCCTTGCTGAGCACACCAAGCTTTTTGGAGGCTAATTTAGCCTTTCCCTCCAAATGACCGCGAAACTGAACGTCGTTCGATATGTCAACGCCAAGTATTCCGATGCTGGCTGTGGCTTCAAGAAGAGTGTTTTCGAAAAGAGGAGTAGCGACAAAGGGTATTTTTTTCGCGGAAAACGCGCAAACTTGTGTCTTCTTGGGGTTAAATTGGACTAGGTTTAGTCTACCCCAGTCCGAGACTCCACGTAAAAGAGTTTCGACTTCAGACACAAGTTTGTTCCGGTACTCATCGACAACTGCCCGAGAAATACCTGCCCGGCCAGTGTAAAGAGTATCCCCAGTGCTGTCGTCCGCATAGCAATGAATGTTGCTAAGTTGCAACATGTCATTGATATGCAGAAGAAACAGGGTCGGGGACAGAACACAGCCTTGTGGGACCCCAGCATTCACGGGTTTAAGGTCGGAACATGCTCCGTCGACGACGACCTTGATGTTCCGATCGGCTAGAAAGCTGGAGATCCAGTCGCATAATTTCTCAGGAAGCCCGTAGGCTGGTAGCTTCGAGAGCAGTGCTTTGTGCCACATCCGATCGAAGGCTTTCGCTAGTGCCTCCCCCTTGGACTCAATTGCCTCTGCCCATCTATGAGTAAGGTATACTAGAAGGTCACCAGCTGAACGACCACGACGAAAGCCGTACTGATAATCGCTAATCAGCTGGTGGCCCTCTAGATAACTCAAGAGCTGGCCATTAATAATGGATTCCATTATTTTGGAGAACAAGGAGGTTATTGCGATTGGGCGATAGTTGGATGGATCAGTGCGATCGCCTTTTTTAGGGATCGGATGTATCGAAGCGGTCTTCCAGCACTTCGGGACAGTGCCGAGCGAGTACAGGTACCGGAAAAGGCGCGTCAGGACCGGAGCCAACTCAGGAGCACATGTACGCAGCACAATTGGAGGGATACCATCCGGCCCGCTCGACTTATGAATGTCCAAGGAAGATAGTGCTCTGCGAACAGCACGTTGCTGGAATGTGATTTCCGGCATTGAGTTATCACACCGCGAAATCGCCGGTGGTGATCTCCCCCGGTCATCCAAAGTCGAGTTGGACGCAAAGAGACAGCCCAAGAGGTCGGCCTTCTCCTTCGCAGTGTGGGCGAGCGAGTCATCCTCTCTGTGCAGCGGTGGTATCGATGGCTGACAAAAATTCCCTTGTACAGCTTTGGCGAGAGACCAGAAGGCTCGGGTCCCAGAAGGGAGTTGGGCCAATCTCTCGCCAAATCTGGCGATGTGCTCTGACTTTGCCTTAGCGATTTCCCGTTTGAAGGACCTGGAGGCTGAGTTATATGCTTTTTTATGTTCGCTGGTATTGGCATCACGAGATATCGCCGCTTCCGCCCATGCATTAAAGCATTCTCGCTTTCGACGCGATGCCGCCTTGCAAGAACGCTTAAACCAGGGCTGTGACCTGCCACCGATCGGCACCGCAGAGAATGGAATAAAAAGTTCCATGCCCTGCAGAACCACTTCGGCGACAGAGGCAGCGACGGAATCTGGAGCTTCCGACGAAAAGCACATAGGCCCCCAAGGGTAGGACGCAAAGAAAGACCGCATCCCATCCCAATCTGCTGACCGATAGTGCCAAATACGACGACAACCCGAAAAACGGGGCCGAGGGGGGCGCGTAGTAGGCACAGTACTCCGGACCACACAATGATCCGATGAACCCAATGGCGGGTCAACAGAGACTTGATAGGTCTCCGGATGTGAGGTCAGCAGAAGGTCCAACAAAGAGGGTTTATGACCATCCACATCTGGTATTCGCGTAATCGCAGGGACCATTTGTGACAGGTCGTAAGCTAAAGCAAAGTCGTGAAAGGATCTTCCCGCGTGATCGGTGGTTTCCGAACCGAGCCAATCGGCATGGTGAGCGTTAAAATCGCCAAGTATCACGATTTCAGCGGTAGAAATCCCTTCGAGCAGGGAATCTGTAGCCATTTGGATGTGCTCAATGAGTCGCTCAGTTTCGGTATTTCCGCTATGGGACCTATACAGGCATGCGTAGAATCGCGGATGGTCATCGCAGTCTACGCGCAGCCAGAGGCTAGATAGGTCCCTTCCTTCAAGCGACCCGAGGCGACGAGAACAGATATCCTCTCTGACGTACACGCAAACTCCCGCCCGCGGCACAAATGAATGTTCCAATTTGTACCCCGGGTAGGAGAGGTAGGAAGTATCAGCCGGGAAGGATATCTGAGTCTCAGTAAGGAAGACCGACTAATAAATGGAACCCATTATTAATTTCATTAAATTGGACCATTACCGCTTTATAAATAGTTTTAAATGAACTATTAACCCTTTTACAAAAAGGGGCTTAACAAAACACCAAATGGTTCTTAAAATAACAAAAGCATTATGTTAAAGAGTACCGCAAGCGTCATTAGTAACAGAACAAACAGGTGTGCCGGATGACACGTGTGATAATGCCCTAATGGCTTCTTCCGCTGTCTTTGATTTGGCTATTGTGTGACAGATAGTATTGAATAGAAATGAACTTATTGTTTAGTTAAAAATAGAATACCTTACAAACGCGATTCTTCGGTGTTTACACACTGAAAAGTCAAAGAGGTTTTAATGCGTACGCCAAGTATGTGACTGATAGTCAACGTCAAAATCAAATTCATGTAGGTTCAATGGACACATATGAACGTCATACAAAAGAATTATACATTGAATGCTTTCAATTTTACATTCACTACCAGTTCTCAAATCAAGGGCATAGAACGGAAGAGAAGAACTGGCAATAAACTCTCCGCCACTCTTTTTAATCGCCATGTTTTTTTTACACAACGTTTGTAAGGAGCTGCAACTATCACACCACCATAAAGTTATCAAAGCCTGCTAGTGTACTATATAATATCGATGTAGGGTTTGTGAAATCTTCGTCCTCCGGCACCGATTGAACATTGTTGCACCAGTGGATACCTTGATCCGCAGTGACAATAATTTCGCTTTGCAAACGTGCTCGCTCATTATCTCAAACCTATACCATTATTCTTGATAGTACAATAGAACTGTTACAACCAACAGACACCTACCTAAGTAGTACATGTTTATCCCACGCACTTGCAAATACACGCAATACAAGTTTATTCTAAACTGGCAATAAATAAACCTTTAGCGAACGATTAACCAAAACAGTTCCCAGCGAAGGTTGCTCCAATACAAATGCGCGGTTGACAATGTTAAATGTGCCCTCCTACCTTGAGTAATGCGTTTTGTTGCCTAACTTGTCTTAAACTATTGCAAACAGAATGCCTGAACGCCTCAGATTTGTCAATTCGTTACGAGATAAGGATGGCTCCGTAAATGTTTATTAATGGCAGAGCCATTATTGAAATGTGTTTACTTTTTATCTGTATTTCTCATTTATGGGTGTAGAGAGAGATATCGCAGTGAGCTGTTTAGCACACACTTTCCGTTAATATTTAATTTATATTTTCTGACTGCGGTAGCATTTCCATACATTTGGAATAGTTATACAGAATATATGTGCTTCCGTTAAGTACGAAATATGTGTATCTAGATTTTGGTACAAAAATTTACTATTCTTACTTAAGATTTAATACTGAGTTAACACTGGCCAGCAGTAAAAGTAGTTATTTAGATTTTATTGAATTAAGAATATACTAATCGCAATGCAAATGCAACTTCAATAAATAATATAAATAAGAATGTAACGCATTGAAGGTTCACAGGGTGCATAACAGGGTCCAAACGTTTTTAAGTTTGATTTTATTTTCTATTAATCAATTTTAAATTATTATTATTAAACTGTTCATTAAGAAGGTACATTAACAGTGTTCTAAAACAAGCCGTTTCACTGTCTTATTTATAATATATATATATATATATATATATATATATATATATATATTGATAATGTATATATATATACCAATTAGCTTCGATGGCGGTTGTATGATGGTGTTTAAATAAAACTCTTTGAAGCTGGGTAACAACTGACTTTAATAGTTTAAAATATGAGCTTATAACTAACACAAAACTAGGGGTTGCGACGCAAACAGAAACAAACTTGGCTTATCTAAGAGTTCATATATCTAAATGACACTTATGTTATTGGTCTTTATCGGAAGCGAGAATGTTAAAATACAATTTGTAAGTGTGGTAAAAACTAAAAGTATGATGATTTACATTTTGTTTACAGTTCTAATTAGTATCTTTATATGCAATTTAACTGAAGTTGGTTTCACTGTACAGTTTATTTAAAGTGGATGAAAGACAGTCATCTACTTCGTAAATAAAATGTGTGTTTAATAAAATTTGTATTGGGACATAATCTTTTATAGCGTGGTTCATTTCAAAAGACATTATCTGCGATTCGATAATTGAATTTCCAAAAGCAAATGTCCATAATACGGTATGGTTAATACAGCATAAATATCAATTACGAAAAGATATTTTCGACGCGGTAATTGCTCGACCTATCCCCTAGATTGGTTTTGGTGAATTGCTAATTTATTTTTACCCGCCAGTTTATTTTGGGGGCTTCACTGACCATGCGGTTCAGACTATTATTATGGCACTTTAATTAGTTTGTATACCGTAATGGTGATAATGTCTTTATCTGTGGGGAGTATTAGCGAAATGTTGCATAGAAAAAATATTGTCTTATGTAGATTTAATTACTATAGTACATTGAATTTTAAAATGAAATCTTGTGATTGGTTGAGATTAACTTCGAATCGAGTCATATCAATTTAACACTACGTTATTTAATTAATGAATTTTAATAGTTATAATAGTATTTATTTATTTGGAATAAAAAGCCTAGCTTGGGTTTATGAATGAATATTTGTTTCTTATTCGACACTCTATCGTTTCTAATACATATATTATTGGTTGAATGCATAGTAGCTACTAGAGGTATACTTTGACGTTAGTTGAGTATCTTGTGTTTGTATTGAGTAATGATTATATGGTAATTATTAAAATAAAGCACTCCCTAAACACGCTTGCGGAACCAGTGTTAGCTCACGATCTAATCCTATAAAGCATCACCAGAGTCAAAGTAATAAAACACTCACTTCAGAATCAATGAAAGAGCAGTTAGAATCAAGAATGTTGAACTTAATCGACAGTTCTCTACGTGACTTCTCTGGAAATGGTTTTGTAAGCCGACTTCACGGCGTCAAAGTTACGTTTACGAAAATGTTTTTCCATTTTCCTATTATACCGGAAATTTGGCCCCCTTGAGCCATGCGTCGTTCTGACGTGCATTGTACATGTGATTAATGATAAACGCAATTTTCTACGCGTATACACTACATTAAAAATGCCAGTGTGCGATGAGACGGTAATGGAGGACACATTACCTTATGGGACCTACTTACCTAAATTTATACAAAAAGGTTTTAATTTTAAGGATTTCATTTGTTATGTTTGTACTTCCGTACCATATTAGCATACAGCGTGAATCTATATAAAGATCTAGATAAGGTAGGCTAGGTATCTGAAGTTGTTCAGATACCTAGCCAACTAGACCATAGGTATGTCTATATACATTTCATAATCTCAAGGAATTCCGATGTGAATTGACCCCTGAGATCGAACGATTTAACACTTCTCGACTATTTTCTTTGGGGATTTTTAAATTGAAAAAAAGTATGCTAATGCTCGCCTAATAATTCAAGACCTTAAGCGCAATATTCGGACTGAAATTACGCCTATAGACCCGATGATTCTGGAAAAAATAATTGAAAATTTTGATGTTCGGATGTTGGCCTGTAAACGAAGCCGCGATGTTATTTTTCATACATAAATGGCATAAACCAACCTTCATTTATCAATCAAAAAAATCGATTTCACCCCATAAAAAGCGTGTTGTTTTTTCAAATAGAATAAAAGTATCTAATAGATAGGCGCACCCACTAGCTTAATAACGATTTACACGTTTGCAGTGAGTGACTAAACCTAAC
The DNA here is from genome assembly GCF_905147105.1 of Pieris brassicae. Lineage (NCBI taxonomy): Eukaryota > Metazoa > Arthropoda > Insecta > Lepidoptera > Pieridae > Pieris > Pieris brassicae. The sequence continues at coordinate 15,617,333 of NC_059673.1, forward strand.
CAAATAGAGTTTGTTAGGTTTAGATAGGTTAACTAGTTTTTTATTAAACAGGGCTAGATATATGTCTTTTTATTTATAGTAACTTCAAGTTATCGTTCTTGTGGATTTACGTACATCCTGGAAGTCTCGGGTTTGATATCTGCAAAAACAAAGAACTAAGCAAGAAAATACATTTGCCATGCATTTAGACAAGTAAAATCCTAAAGAACTGTGACCGTGATAAGTAAAAACTGAATAAAAATCTTCACGATTTATGAGATATTTATAATCTAACTGTGACCGCGATAAGTAAAATCTGGATAAAAACCTTCACCATTTATGAGTATATAATCTAGACTTCAAACAAATGGTTGTTCTTAAGCCTAATATTGTTAGAACGAAAGACCACCAAAATCTCCATTTATGTACAACACATGTAGTTGGCATCAACGTTAATGGAGAATAAGCCGCTCTAATGCGCTATATTCGGTTTCAGAACAAACACAGAGACGCCACCGCCCCTTGTGTCAGGTTACGGCAATATCATGAATATATTTGTTTGTACAGCTACAAGATTTAATACGGTCCTGAGACATGAATCCAATAGAGGATTTTGAAGGGTAAAAATGGGTATTCTGTAATAACAAACGTAATTGTTAAAAGATGTACATGTTTCTATACAAAGTGCAGGAGTATTTGAGGAGGAAGTAAAATTAGTACTTCCACATCCCTAAGCCAGATTTTATTCAAACGCAGTTTGAATTTGACGTGTATTTATAGTTTTTAAGAGAACAAATGTTACTTAACTGTATAAATATATTTTGAATATTTTATGCTGAAAAATAAAAGGTTTTCAATGTTGACAAAATTTCTCTCTCTCAATTCATCCCCTATGACACCAATGTGATGGGTGCGACGAACCCACAAAGAAGTAGGCGCAATAATGGAAATGTAAATAAGATAGGAAACGTTTATTGAACTCCTTACCAATTTAATAACTCAAATGTATAAATTCCAAATGTTTTATCATTCTGACCTTTGCGTTTTCTTCACTCACGAATTTGCTATTCGATAAGTAGCAGAATTTATACCAACACAATATGGAATAAAATAATACATATATACAGCGTAGAGGTAAGAACGTTTACTGTTCATTCAAAGGGAGGATCAGCCAGGAGTTGGACCTCAAGATGTAATACATATAGCGGTCAGAAACACTTTAATATTACTGTTCAGTACTCACCGTAGATTGCAAGAGCCGCTACCGTATTTAAAGATCAATAAGTTTACGTTTACCTCACAGAGGTAAGTTCTGCTAAAGCTGTCTAAATAGCATTTAAAATATTGTACATTACTCCCATACTCAGAATAAATAAGTTATATATAACCTTACCAGAAACAAATAAATAAAACACCGTAAGTTTTCTAACACGCACGACGTAATCCTATAAATATGAAATAGAGAACAGATAAATTACCTTCGCACTACAGGAAGCATTTTCTGAATCAAGACATGAAAATTTATTCGTTGAAGGGAAATCGTGCGGAAAATTTGCAATTTAGAAGTAAAGAGGAATGCCAATAAACCATCGATTGTATACATTTTGTGTATGGACTTATCTTTACACTCCGGCTGGCGTTCAGAACTATTTGTTAGGATATTTTCGACGTTCTGAAATCGAGCAACTCAAGTATCAATGTAATTTATAAACCAAATCATTCGTTTAAAATTTCATCGCAATACTGCGTTAGGTATCTACTTTCTAATTGTATTTAAGTCTATGTATTGACAATAATTCTTCATTTGTCTTGGTTTGTTTTACTGTCAATGCCTAATGTTTATTCGACATTGTTGTGTCCATTTTAGCGTAATATAATATCTGAAAAAGCAAATGGATGAACTTTATACAGACGCTTTGATCTTTATTTATTTTTATTGTTTTAGGAGCATTTGAAACTCGGCGTCGAAGAATATATTTAAATATCGAATCGTTTTCACACAAGTCATTTGTCAAGAACGTTGAACTCGAACTTTTGACGTAGCAAAAGTCAGTGGTTGACAAATAACATGTATGAAAACGATTTTTCGGAAGTGTCAATTGCATTAGACAACTCCTCAGATAATAAATAGAAATATGTTTGTCTTAGTATTTATTTATGTTGTTAACCTTTACAAATGTAATTATTATATAAGTTAATTCTTGATTAATCTACGACTTAAAAAATTGCATGTCTTAATGTCATAGTTCGTGATAATTTGCATAGTAAATGGAATAGTAAAATAGTCCTTCAGGTTGCCAGGTTAAACAACGTACGTTTAATTATGTGTTGCCTGTTTCATATTGTTCTTTTTCACTTGCCATAAAGTTGTTCGCATTATTCATGAAAAGAGTCGGAACTCGTAAATTGTGCTACAATTGCTTTTTAAATTTTACTCTGCAGAATGCGTTATGTTTGAGACTAACTTAACTCTCAGTTGTCTAGTGTAGTTTGTATAAAAGTTATTGTTTAAATAAAAAGAGCTTCAAACTCACTACGTATTGTTAACACTTTTACAAGATAAATAGAACAGCACAACAACCATTTCTTCCTGTATTTGTATTTTTTTTTGGAGAGAATTCTAAATATTAGGTGATCAGATATCTGAGCTTAACACACTCCATGTTTGTGTCTAGTATGTGCGAGAGACTCGCAATGTTTGCCTTCACCGTAATAGCAAGATATGACGTACATGAATGAAAATCCATCGGTAAAGAGTTGTAATTCGACTCGATTTAAGGGTTAGTCGTCTCGTCTAGCCACTTGGTCAAACTGCTCTATTGATACAATAAAACCTTTTTAAACATGCGTTTTTAAACTTTAATAGATTACTATAGTCTGTGTTCATTTACAGCATGAGTTTAGATTCATAGTCGTTTCTCGTCTGTCAATATGCCATTTAGACATTAGATACAGTAAAAGAAATAAACTATTTATTGACCAGACTAATAATTATAGTTAATTAAAGTTTTCGAAGAATTTTTAATGAACCTTTTTACTGATAATTAAATGTCACTTCAAAATAGCAACTGTACCTATACCGTTCATGTGAAGAGTAAAGTTATAAACAATGTTATACTTGGTTTACAAAATACACAGTCCGTTTTACAGTCTATTGAAAGAGCAATATGAAAATCGACTACGTGAGAAGAATACCACGGTATTCTCAACGATTCCTCAACGAGGGGCGTAAATTCAAAACATCGTAAAATATGAAAAATATCTAGCCGCTATGGGGATGTGCTCAAATATCGATAAGTTCTACAAATATCGGTTATCGGTCAATTCTTCAAGATTTTTAAATGTCATTATGAAATATGAATTAATTCATTATACTTTTAAATAGTTGTTAGTTAAAAGCAAGCAGAGTGATCAAAGTTGATATCCAAAATGTTTCACGAGTTATTATTGTTTGTTTGGGTGGACTGGGATTCCTCATATTACAGCCTGGAGGTCTTAGATTTGATTGCAGCGTTTACGCTACGTTTACGTTTAATAGATAAATACGATGCTATAGTATAAAATAATAAATGTCTCAAGTCTAATTAAGAACTTAATATAAAACTAAATAGCCAGTAACAAATAAATATTAACAGGAACTCAATCAATTATAACCTTAAAATTGTTACTGAGGTAACATCACTATTTCTTACACAGTAAGCTTGTCTGTTCAAGGGTGAACACTGCACATCAAACGTTCAGACAATTGCAAAGCTATAATTTTTACGCTGTTTTACGAGAAATTTACCAAGCTTTCCGTATTTCCATTTCAGTTCTCGACTGCGATTCCTAGTGCAGTTAATGGTGTAAATAAAATCTTACATTTGCATTGTTATACGTTAAAAATTTACTTATTTTTTAAAACGTGCTAAAGAAACATTTTGCTTTATTTATTGTTTATCCTTGTATAAAACATTTTTATTATATTATTTGTATGAACAAACAACTTTGAAAGATGTTATCTTTTCCTCCTTTTTACACACGGAATACAGTGGATGACATCTTGTAGCTTAGCCGGCTTAAACTTTGATTTGCTGCGACAATATTCCATGCGTTGCCTAGGCTCCAATACTGTTTTTTATTTATGTCTTATTCAAGATGCTGAACTATCCGTATATATAGATTCTCCAAGTACGTGTGTATGTATCAGTTACATATGTTACGTTTCCTAATTCATAATCAAGGAGTGATAGAGTAGACCATGAAAGAAATTGATTTTACTGAAAAAAAAGAATATAACCAAAGTGCATGTGTGTAAGTAAGTGCACAAATTACTTTTTTCCTCATTATCATATTAGCGTAATTGGAAAAACCCTTAAGTAAAAGCAATTTTTACCTAATCGCGTTTTTACTATAAAAAATTATTTAAATGCAAATTATTGTTTTCTTCAGTATAGAAAAATATTTATTATACTCATCAACCCTTTCCGCATAAAGCACACAAAAACAATAACTCTTAACGGACTCCTTAATATGACCTCTGGGTACTGTAAAATTTAGTTATACTTGGAAAACTTATTCTTAGCTTATTCTCTGCAATTTCCTATGCAAATTTAATTGTGACCGGAGTTGCACGTAAATCTCTGGCCGCTGCGAAGTTAATTACGGCTACTCTACGATTAACAGAGGCGTTTTATTGTGTCTACATCGACAATGGAAGAAAAACTCGGAAAATGATATTACTATGGGCGCAAATGGGTTGGGATTTCTCGTTATAAATGTACTGCGCCAGGCTAGACATTAAAATGTTATTAAGTCACACTTGTTTTATTAATGGAAATGTTTATCTAATATGTATTGCTGCAAGATTATTTTTATAGGACAGGCAAACGGGCAAGAGGCTCTCCTGTTAAGTGATACCGCCCATGGGCACTTTCAATGCTAGAGGGCTTGCGAGTGCGTTGCCGGCCTTTAAGAATTCGAACGCTCTTTTATTGAAGTAACCTAATTGGAAGTGGGAAGCTGGTCCCACATAGCGGTTTTTAAAAACGCTCAGTTGTGGAACGACGGACGTCGAGGTGAATCCGGGTGGAATTTCTTATTCTGCCTCGACGACTGATGATGAAACTAAGCTGCATGTATGAATCCGAACAACTCTTCTGAACACTGTCCATGGTCAATGCAGTAAAAGATGAAGAGTGACCCGACATCTCTACGCAATGGATCAAACCTCTCGTAAAGGAATTGATCGTCGACTTTATCTTAGTCTTGTATTGCAAAGACCGACAACAATTAAATAAATATCGCTTTTGAAATAAAATAGTTGTTTTTGATTGTGTACTAATGGCGGCCGATGCTGACGTGTATCTTGTTCATATATATTCAGTTTCTCATGTAAATAAATAAATAAAAATACATTAATCATTACATTCATATAAATATGAATTGATGTGTTATTGTAATATTTTCCTTCATTATGTAAGATACTCAAACATTTTTAAAGCAATGTTAGCCAATTGGCTTAAGCGTCCACCTTTTCATTGAGGTAGTAGGTTTGGCTGGCTGTGAACATACTTTTCTGTCTAGATGCGCTTTTTAACAATCGCTAGTACCGTGAAAGATACTATCGTGAGTGCCTTTAGACCTTAAAAAAGTCGACGGCGTGTGTCAGGCTATTAAAGAATCACGAAACACTCAAGCCTGACACCAAGACCAAGAGTTGTAGAACGACAGATTTTTTTATTAATTACATTGTGCAACGAACTACGGTAATACAGTTTTATTTCCAAATATGATGAATATCTGCCACAATGATTGGCATTTCAACCGCACTGCAGTTTATTAAATTGGCGTTCATCCAGCAAAATGACAGCATAGGACAACATGAGACTTTTGTAATCAATTTCCAGAATATTATAAAGTTAAAAGGATCTCAGTGGATCAATTGGTTTGGTTAACGCGTAATATAAACGAAATAAATATGGGGTGTTATGATATAACCGAGAGCAGTTTTGACGCAGTGGCTTTAGCGTGCATTGTGAGAAAATCTGCATGCCTTAGACCCGAAATGACGACAGTATGTGTCAGACCCAGTAGGCTGGTCACCTACTGTCCTATTAAAAAAATAAATGGAAATTATACAGAAAACTGAGACCCAATTCTTAATAATAAATGTCTCAAGTCTAATTTAAAACTTAAATATTATGCCAAACTAATTGCCGTTTGAAATCCATTTTCTTCTAAATGTTAGTATATAATATTAACTACGATACTGCCAATTACAACTCATTGCATTCCATCACGCTTGTCATTGAAAGTTGATTGATAGATAATAGTAGAATAAACTGTTTTAATAAGTCAAAGTCATAGTCCAACAGCTATATAAGGCATATACGTTTCGCTTATTGTTTAATTTTACTTGTAAGTGAAAGCTTCTGTGCCTTTTAGACAGTTTAATCGGGACTCAAATATCAGTATATACACATATATATTTATATAATTGCGGAGCCAAAATCCATTAAAGTATTTAGCTAAAACAATTATTTTGGTGAGATTGAGATTAACATTTATTCGGATATATAAAATATTACTAAACCCTTACAGCAAAAATATTGTGAGTAGTTGGAAAAGTTAAGTGTAAGTTAAGGGCTCTGCACAACTTATGTAGTATCTAAACTAATTTAACGTTATAAATATTTAATTTTTGTTTAAAGCTCAACGTATTTAATAACCTCTAAAGGTTAATAAAAACTTTTATATCCCAAATCGTATCTTTTTTCTTACGTAGAATACAAAGAAATACGTTCAAATACACTCACTTTCCTACCCACTTTGCGACAATTTTATTGGATTTTTCTAAAGAACCACAAGGCGGGGATTTAGGAGGCTTGCCATAAAAACTGTTTTCCTCACAGGCCTTAGTCTCAACAAGACTCATTCTATTACGGAGATGGTTCTCGCCTCGAATGCCAAATTTCTCTACATTGTAAATGCCAGCAGGATATTTTGTACGCCAACTAACTTTATGAGATATGTGTTTTCTACAGACAATGCTTTTATGTTGTGCTATCTGTTATGAGCCTGAGTTATTGTTTATTCTCTTCTATAACGCAACATTTACATTTAGGTACTTTTCATATGTAACTTGGAAATGAAAGTTTTCATTTATCGTACACGCTGCCTTGCAATCCGATCTTGTAATGAATACGAAGGTTGCGTATCTGATAAAATCTAGTCTGCAATTAACCGTTTGCCGACCACAATTAATGAAAATAAAAAATGGAAACGCCGAGATTACATAACTACGAAATACATGAAGCAATTAATTTGGGTTCATAGTCGTTGAAAAAGTTTTTAATTATGTAACATGAACCAAAGAAAATACTAATTTTAGTAAAACTCCATTATAAACGATACATACAATTCTTACATGATTAATTAAACCATCGATTATTTTAAGCCTAGCAATCAGTTATACTATTATAATTCGGTAATTCGTATATATACTATAAAACATATTCTTAGGTTATTTGTATGAACGAAACAAATTTAAGGGGAAGATTTGGGTTGTAATTCACTTTGGCAATAAGTTACTTACTGGAATTTGATGATCAAATGAAATCGTCGGAAAAAGTTAAGAAATTGTATTGTATAATGTTTCCTATACAAACATACAAAGAAAAGACAAAGCAGGATTAACAAAAGTCACTATTTTAAGCTTTCGAATAACATTATTTATTTTGCACTACGTATTGATAATTTGTGTTCTCTTAAGGTTTTTATAAGTCAGTTCAAAGCATCGGCAGTCATAAATTTTAATTATAGAATTCTTAATAAGGGAAGCAGCGACACGGTCCCATCATTGATGATGGCGAGTCTAATTGGTACAGTAAATTAAAATACCACTGACACTTCAAGTCGGTGACTCTAATTGAGAGAGGGAATCGTAAAAATAATTTTATCCGGCTCATTTGTACCGTGAATGGTTTTAATCTTATTTTAACGGGCGATTTTTATCGTAGATGAAAGATTGCTCAAGGTGCCAACTATTAGTTTTTTACCGCATCTTTCGTTTTATGGTTATTTTTAATAGAGATGGGTTTGAACTAAATATGAAACTTATAAAACGTTTTCCTTTTGTCATCTGAAGAAATTAAATTACTAATGGAGTTTGGACTGTACATCTAATAGGTCGTGTGAATTTGCACGTTATATACATTTATATATAATCATATATATAAAAATAAATCCCTATCTCCCTTGGTCACGGCATCACGCGTGAACGGCTGTACCGATTTCGCTTTCGATTTAATTCTTTTTTGTTGTGTTTCTTATTGTCAGGGGAAAGGTTCTGATGGAAAAAAATTAAAAAATTGCGCGGAAAAGTAGAATTTTTAAGAATACTTTTGTTACGATAGCACTTTTTTTTCAGTGCATAGCGCTTTTACAATTCAAACTTCATGCAACCTTATGGCGTTTGTCATAACATTGACAGAATGCGAGCTGCAACTATAGTCAAAGAGGATGTAAGAAAAATGAATATTGTTTAAAACATATGCTTTGATCGGAGATATTATATTGGTAAAATACATATGAAATAATTACAGACGCTAATTGTTTGTGGCATTAATCTTGAAAATCCATGTTTGTCACATGGCCAGTTATATGTCGCCTGTTCCCATGTCGGAATTCCAACAAAACTATTTATATACACGCCACAAAAACAAACAAAGAATGTTGTGTAACATAATGCATTTTTAGTTAATTATACCAATTCGAAATATATATTCATAGTTAAGACAGGACAACCTCTGTCGGGTCCGCTAGTATATAATATTTGTTTACTCAAAGCAAATGGGTAATAAGTTATAAGGTAACTTGTGTTAAAGGAAGTTTTTGACATATTCTATGAATGATATTTGTACTTTATTGCGAGATTGCTTTATTGTTATTGTTCTCAACTCTGAGTTTCAACGTGCTACTCTCAACCGAGGGGTCGTAGGGTCAATCTCCGGCCGAGCAGCAATGGACTTACTGTCTATGTGCGCATTTAACAGAGAAGTTGACGGTGTGTGTCAGGCAAATTGAACCTAAAAAGTTGTTGGTCTATACATATATTCTAATTTTTACCTATACAGCTGTGAGAGAATAAAGTCATAATTTGTTTATAAATAATATGTAAATATAATTTTTGTATCTTTATCTTTTAGAACCGAAAGAAAGTCTATTCAAGTGCCACAACCAACAAATAATACTTCGATGTGCTCATTTTTATTCCAAAGTTTTAATATGCGTATTTATAAAAAAAAATATTTCACGGGTTTTCCCAACAGAATTATTAATTACACCGTTAAAAGTAAAACAAGGAGAAAACAATAATGTGTTGTTATGAAATACGAGGCCAGCGCCGCCTCCTCTCATAATGGACCGATTTTTCACAAGAAAACCCGCTGAAAGGCCTTCCTAATAAATTGTAGGCAGGATTATAGGGTTTTCCTTTGAAATTTAATTATTTACGTTACTTTGATGGCTTAACTCTTGACGGGAGCCTTCCATCTTCATATTTTACAATCTGACCGAAATTTTACTTAAAGATTAGCTTTGGGTTGGTTTAAAATCCTTTTTTGCAGAAAGTTGTTATGATATATGCGTTGCATATCGGCAACCAGGATGTATGAAGTAAACACATCCTGATTGCCAAAAGCCCTGCGTGTGTTTCGCTTCACGTAAGAATTAATAAGTTAAAACATAAACATTTATGCGTCACTTGGCCTCGTCAATAAAATGTATTAAAAGCGATAGTATATTTAATTATTAATAATATTTCGACATTGATCTTACGTAATTCAGTCAACGATCTTTCAACAATAATTAATATCGTATAACCAGCCCAATACAATTACTGTCACATGTGGTCACCGGATGAATACAATGAAAGCATCCAGATAAGACAATGACCCCAGGTCATTGGTTATAATGTTTTCTTTCAAATTGCTCACTTCTATTTATATGTGTTACGTAAATTGTTTCTGAATACCTTTTCATCAACCAGGAGATGACTTCATCCAAATTCACATTAAGTTGATTACAAGTAGAAGAAACTTGTTTTCTATTTAAGATTATCAAATGTATGAAAAGACTCATATTTTAAATTTTCTGATTTGTTACGAATATCTTATGCTTATGAAATAAAAATAAACTCTCCAATAGGGACAGACATATACACATAATTTTGTGTTTATTTTATTAGTAATAACAATTGTGCAAATAATTATTTAGTTATGAATTAGACATTCAATTGTCTTTGACTTACCCAACCTGCGAAACACTGAAAACGTCGATATAAATACATAATAACGTGTTTTGTTTACATTTAAAGTGTGTCCGACCTTGTGACTCCTCGTGTCTTTTGTTTTCGGCCGTATTCTATCATATGTGTATGCGCAGACATAAACACACTCTATATACAGAACTCATAGTCCAATGTGCGACATCATCTACCATTAAAGTGGTATCGAGTCGATGGCCCATTAATAAAGATGTTATGATCTAAATTCGACGGTTCTATACCAAAGGCGTCTGTTCCAGAATATATTATATAGAGGGTTATACATTAAAGGATCCGATGGCGTTAATCGTGACCTCTTTAACAAGTCACATTAGAAGTCATGTCCCTTATTTCGACCCAAGTCCCGAGGGCTCGTTCCTTTAATGAACGAAACTTCCGCCCTTAGCCCTGATACGGTATCTATGTTAATTACAGGGACATTGCAGAATTTAATCAGGAAGCCACCAGTTCTATATGAATTAGTTCAGATAATATTGGTGATTTGAATGCATTTCAAGAACGAGGGCGATAAAATATAACGAATTGCATTAGGAAAGAAATGCGTTATGAAACTCATAATTTAAGCTGATTTTTATTATAAATATCATATAGGCCAAGCCAACTTGCCGAAGGGAAAGTAGGGGTAGGCGCTCCCCTAGAATAGAGAAAACTTTTTATTAATTAGTTTGCAAAAAAATATTTTATTTGTCTTAAATATCCTCCGGCAAAGAACTCGCGAGTCCTCCGGCATTGAGAGTGTCCATGGGCGGCGGTATCACTTAACATCAGATGAGTCTCCTGCCTGTTCTATAAAAAAATGTTTATACATATTTTTAATGTAAGTCAAAACCACATTGAAGTTTTTACTTTCAATAGTTTTCCTATCCACTGGCACCCTGCCCCTTGACAGTTGGCTGGCAACGCCCTTCAGGCTAAGTACTAACTTTCGTTACAGTCTTCAATCAAGACGTGACAAGCACCGCTGCATTATATTTTTTAATTGTTCAAGGTGTAAGAAAACGCTAACAGATAAAAGTTCACTTTTGTCAATGTATAAAGCTGTATGTTAAAAACAGTATATAGTTTGTTACACGACTGTTACTATGCAAATTCCATTGATAGATTTTTTTTGTCTATAACATGCTTGTATTCGGTAAATCAATGGCAAATGAGGTGTAGATACATTCTTCTAGCCTTACTAATAATCACAACATTTACGCAAAATACAAAATTTAATCATTTAGAAAGATTCAATTTAATTGAAATTTATCAATATAATGAACCTCCGTAACAAAATGTATGTAATGTAACCCACAGTTTCTGGGTCTGATGAAATTATCGCTTTATTTAATGTAGTTTACATTACCTACCTTGACGGGTAGTCAAATTACATAAATAAAATTCAGAAAATGTATAGATTACATTCGTTCTTTGCGAAATGAGATTCTATATGTTTTATTTTAACTTGAAACACAATAGAAGCTTTTCTAAATGTTAAGAATAAGAAATGATAAAAGATTAGGCGAACCGATTACACCTATTGTAATATTGTACAATGCTATTTAAATAATGAAAAATGTATCAAAGACATTTGTGCACCATTTTCCCTAAGGGAAATCGGCTTTTCATCTCTAGTTAGGTAGTAGTCATTTGTTCCGGGACAATTTAATTAACTTCTACAGGATTTTTCCGTTCCCCTGACATTGCCGTTATTAATGCTAGAATTTTCTTTGTTTCCTCTGTTAATTGTGAAATCTATTTATTTCGCTAAAGATAATTACAGTCAAAACCGTTTACGACGACATGGTTTAGACAAGGCATATTAACCAAAATCAAATGTAGAAGTAACAAGGTAATCGGCTGTTACGACTATCGGTTTTTACGACCAAATATACGTAATAGCCCATTCGATGTCGTTATTTTTTCACAAATGTTATCTGTCAGGCTATCTATCTTTTTCATAAAAAATAATAGACTCATCCCGAAACGTACATAAAAGTACTTGTTAAAATAAATTCTGTTTATAATACTTTTACAAATAAGGCACATAAATACCACATCTAGGTAAAAATGGTAGTCCGTTAAAATTTCTAAAAATATTGTGTCTTCGGTAAAAGTTTTTTTATTTAAAAGCAAATATTGTCACTTCCGCTTCTGAGTTTGTTGAGTTAAGTAAATATCTAATATTATTTGTTAATATGCATATTACATGTACTTATTTACATCAAGTTTAACGTGTAAATATCAAATGAAAATCACCTTGAAGGCTACCGCTGGCTAAGTGATCGACAAATTTTACGTAAGCAATATTTTAGCAAGTTCATCGCCGCTCATTCGAAATATACTTTAACAAAATTGATGACGTAAATCAAACACCGTTGTATTATTTATTAAATAATATGCCTGTCTTTAAGATGTAAGCGCAATTCATTGGTATGTAGCCGGGGTTCAAACCGACGACTTTAGGGTTCAGTCACGCACTCTGGTAATATGAGCATAATTCAATAGTTGCGTCAGTAAAGTGTAGGAACAAACTACCCGTTGGATATTAAAATTTGTACCAACCTCATGAAAGGACAAGGCAAGTCATCATCAAGTCGCATTTAATAAGTTATCATCTACACTGAAGAGTTCAATTGAAGTTCTACGCGTCACGCAGCGGGACGCCTTCGTGTCTAAGAACCCGACAGACCCCCGGTGATAACAACCTGCCCCCATTGCATGTCACACGACACAATTAAAACAACCACTTCAATCAATAATAGTCCCTAACCCATTCACTTTATGCCTAAAATATTCTCTCATCTGAGAGCAAATCGTGAGCACAAATTATGCGCGTGTCATCGCTCAATAAACTCATATTTAATTGTGACTTTTATTATCAGGAAAGTATTCGTGTATTTTTAAACGCTTTTATTGCTTTGCACGTGTGTTAATAGATGATGCACCTGCGATTCTGTTGCATTCCTTGTTCAGTCTCACGACGCTGTAGTGCATCTCATCTTCATAACGTAGTATCTTATGGATTGATACCTACACCGTTTACGCATGTGATCCTTATTCAACTATTTAAAAGGATTGCCAGCTCGTGTATTATAATTCAAATTTCGAACTAAAAATACATACTGAAGTCGGCCTCACTAAATAAATTGGTATCTTTGAAATCAACAATTTTAATGCATCGAGCTATTCATATTAGACAACGTTCGTTCGTACTGAATCAAAAAATTGTTAGCGTTATTCACATGGCGAGAACCTTCTAGAATGCGTAAGTTAATTACGTTATTAAACGAATTACATGGCGTACCATTTGTATTGTCCGTTGAGTGAACTGACAAAAGTTCTATTATTTATTAGTGCCTAGTGATTTTGTATTTAGTATTGTTTAACTTATTTTTCCAATTTATTGTTATGTTTGTTTTGCGAATAAAGGAATTGTTGTTTGATTTTTTAAAATAGATTTGTTGTTGTTGGTTTAGGGGCTTCTGTTGCAAGGTTGTGTATCTTGGTAATGAAATAAATAAGTCGTGTCGTGATCGCAGTCGTGATCAATCATAAACCATGTACATTTAAGTGATTTTAATTATTGAGTTTAGGTGAATGACGCGCCAGCTGTTATAATCACGGAATAGAAACCGCTAACCAAACACTTCTAGCATCTCAAAGACGCACCATTACATCCAAAGTGTTTGTCAAATAGCCAAATGGCCAACATTGTTTATCAACTCGTTAAGTATTTGATTTATTCGACGATGACGTGTCAGTAATCGACTCCTTGCACAACGCACTTCAAAGAGAGAGCAAACGACATAAAATTGTTAATTTTATTGTCATTGCGTTGCAGTTCACTTTGCACATTGACAGTCAATATAAATTATATTAATCACGTTCTAAATAAAGCGGTGACAATGTATGCATAAATTATATCTAAAATCAGCGTATAATTTAATTAACGTCGGTCGTTATTTTAGCTTCGTTGGGGGTAAATAATGCTTAATCTAACATTCTTGGTTTAAATATGTTCATCATATTTTAATTTCCGCGATTCAGAACCTATTTCTTGATGACATTTCTAATTATTTATGCGCTCAGACGATTCTCGGTATAATTATATAGTTATTATGAAGGTATTGTTTGTAAAACAGAAAAAAGTTTATGGGCTTAATTAATAATTAAAAATGTTTACTGATTAATAATTTATGCTTTACTAGAGGACCCGACAGATAATGTAGCACAATAATTAGCGTTAAAACGATCACTGATTTTTAAATACATGTGAATTTCATAACATTCATTAATCGAGACAAATTTTAAGATATACTAACTGCCGTTTCGCCCTACTATAATTTTTTACTTAACCAACCTTTTACACAGCAACGTATGGAACATTTTGCTGTGCTAACTTAGACTGTTCGCTTTTAAAACCAAATTACTAAATTAAACAGTTTTTTTCTTCTTTTTCTCATAAAACCTTCTTGAGAGTTCAACGAATTAAAAAAATACAGCGCTTAGCAATATATCTTGCGATTCATTCTTGTTTAAATAGATTAGTGCAGCAACAAAAGTTCTTTAGTGTTCAGTTAGGTTTTATTAGATGCTGGTCAGAGACTGACCTAACGACCTTTGAAGTATGTCTGAAGACGAGTCCGACAATTTATGTGATTTTGTCATTTGTATTGTTTTATTTGTTTTTTTTAATTAATTCTTATGTTGGTATTGTAAGTTAAGACAAGCTTCTGTTTTTTTGGTAAAATTCAGTCGTAACCAATAATAAAGCATTATCGTAGTTGAAGTGTTTGTTAATAACATTATTATGAAAGGTACCTCCGTAAGTGTAGTCTATGCTAGGAATGTTGTTTAAGCGGACATCTAAGCTCACTTACACAATAGACCAGTATCAATCATACTCAAATTCCAATGTAAGGTGATAGCAGATAACTACCGTAAACAAACTCCAATACGTATGTGATTAACTACTTGTTACTCAAATATTATTAATGCAACTTTAATAAATTGTCAGACTGACCAGCATCTAATAAAACATAACTGAACACTAAAGAAAGCCTTTTTAGTTGCACAACAAAAAAACCAAACACAAAAATTAACCATAAAATATGTTACTAACCGCAAAAACGAAGACGTTTCAGTCGAGTACTTTTTTTTAATTCATTCCTTGAACTTAGATTTTTATCTAGAAAAAAAACCTTAAAGTTTTCTTTTTCTGTAACTGAGAACTAAATTTCAAGGCATCAAATGGTCCATATTTGGTATGTTTGTATGTATGTATCTACATACCAAATATGGACCATTTGAAACCTAAAAAGGTAAAAATTATATAAAAATGATTTTGTATAACTATTCCATTTATTTATCTTCCAACTATTCGTCTTTTATGCATTTACGCCCACTAATAACGATATTTCACCGACATTGTTACACAAAATTTTATAAAATAGGACCTTTTCTGCAGCTTTATTACCACCTTATCCATTAAAAAATTTGGTAAACTGAAAATATATACCAGTACACGTTTTAAAGATTAACAAACTATAAATACATTATAAATATGTATTAATCAATTTTTTATCATAAAAACTACATAGATATTTCAACATTGATACTGTAAGCTAAATTTACAGCTCAATAAACGGTAGTGCAAAACCGTGTAAAAACGTACGTAGATAAATTACCATTTAACGGCTTTAGAATTAAAGTCTCTTAATGAAAACATATTTACAAATATAATGGCAATGGCAGTACACGCGTAATGTCTCTTTATAAACTTAATAATACAGAATTTGACAATAATCGCATATTTGATAATAAATAAATTAAATTAAAATAGCCTTTATTTGAGTACTAAACTACACTAAGTTCGTAACATTATGTTTTACACTAGTACTGGACCTTCGACGGAGAGAAAGCCTCTTTCAAATTCTTCAAGTTGTCTCTATTACTCGCCAGTTACTAATTTTCCAGTTCTGCCCCTCCACTTTTATTCCTTCCCTGCTTCTCTTTTATTTCATTTTCCCAAGTTGTTCTATTAATATATTAATTTTCGATAGTATAGCATATTAATAGAAGTGTTTCAGCACTAGTACTTGATACAGGTTCTAAGACCTCAACTGTGTCCTAATGGATTTTTCTTTATATGTTCAATTAATTATTATTTGATGAAAAATCCATGAATTCATAGTTTTTCTCAACTGCGACACTCGTTGGAGGAGCGACTACATTGTTTTTTTTTAGTTTCGAGTCCGTTGCACTAGGCGCAGGCGCAGCGTGAAATCGGGTAATGGGATAGACTGATCCGTCCTACGCTTAAAACTCATTTTTATAAATAAAATAGCCTTTATCGAGTACTACATAATCAGAATTACATTAAGTCCATGTCTAAATATTTTAAATCAGTACTCAAACTCTGACGGAGAGAAGGCCTCTTCCAAATTTTTCCACTTGTCTTCTTGTTCAGGACGAATTCTCGCAACTATTTTCCACACTTTATATACTTTTAAAACAACTATTAATGATACATTCGCAGAGGTACGCATGTTAACTGATCAAAGTTACATATTATCTTATAATCGAAACAAGGAAAACAAAGAATATATATAAAAATAGACTAAATATATTATTTTAGTATCGGAAGCATTCAAGTTTACCTACAGCACGCTTCCGCGATTTAAAATAGAGTATGCAAAACACGCTCATTGTTTCCAAGAGAACAATATTTATAATACATTCAGTGTTTTAGCAATTGTTTGTGTATATTAAAATGATATAGACCACCCGTCGATCCGAGCTTAGCAGTTGGTTTGTTTCAGAACTGAATATACAAACAAAAGCGATCGCAAAGGAACATTACTCCTTTATAAGGAAAAATTGCTAGAACTACAATTACTTATGGCTTTGTTCTTGGTTTAAATTATAAAAAATTACAACTACCTCGCAAAGGCTTTTTTCTCTTTATGTTTGTGGTTGCAATTCCTAGACACCAGTGCGATGTACTTTCTGTGTATATTTATCTGTTAAAAAATAATAATGCGGCTATTTTAGTACCTACTAGTCTTTCCAGCATCACACAACTGTTTTTTTTAATATATTTTGAATGCTACTTTTCCCAAGTAAACGTAATTCGCACAGTGAAGAAATTTCTATAATGTGTGTAAAATATAATTTTTTCGTTACAAATGCATAAAAATCTTACATCTATATCTGAACTAGACTTGTATAGAAATATGGTATCTATTATCTCTGTTTATACATGAACATGCTTTGTAACACATACAAAGTCGATTTAAACCCCAATCGTTTATATTGGTTTGTTACTAATGATACATTGAAACCTGAATGCCTTTATAACCAAATAAAACAGTGAACTAAAGCTAAAAAGAATTTCGTTTATAAAGCACTCTATTCTCGGAGACATTATCAAACTATCAAGTCTTGAGTGTCGCTCGAAATAGCAGTGTTGGTGTTATCGTCGCCGTAAGGGAAAAAACTGTCGGCTAGGAAATACGAAAATGCGACAGGGAGACTAGACGAAAAAATTTGTTTCCGACGCGCAACGCGTACATTATACAACGATAGGGGTTTGAGTGAGTTGCAGGGTAGAAAACCTGGTTGTACATTTAAATATTGCGTACATTAGTATCGAATATTACTACATGTGTTTATAAAGTTTTCAGACAAAGATTAAAGTAGCGTTTCATTTTAAAGAACTATGCTAAGTTGTCATGGACATCTACGTCAGGGCTATCAATTACAAACAAATTCAGCGTTAAAATACCATAGAACATTCTAAATAGTTTTATTGAACCGGCTTTGACGAGGAGTTTAACAATTAGATGTTTTTTTTTTATATAAGGAAATAATTCGATGGAAAAATCCGAGTGAAAAAAAATCTTCATCAAAATAATTATCTCTATTTTCTATAACATAAGTTTTTAAAGTGTTAAGAAATAAATTGTGAGAGATTTAAGAGTTCCAATCTGGAACTTATTAAAATAACTTCATAAATAGGACAACCCAGTAAGTTGTAATATATAATAAATTCAACTCATACCACATATAACAATTAATATTTGTTTATCTACATGTTCTGCTCTGTGATATTTCTGTGTAAAATTTAGTGTTTAGTCTGTACGAGGAGCGGTATTCGCGATCCCCTCGCCGATAACACGCACGACAACTGATGGCACGAGCCGTACCTATTTGTAATTTACTTAAAAATATGGCCACAGATAACGTAAGAGCACTCCAGCGTTTTATACCGTAACGATCTGAATTTGTTTACCATTGATTGTTGACTATTAAGATATCAAGGCTAGATTTTACATATTTATCGCGAGCTTTTGACAATATATTACTTCAGGTTTACAACTCACTTGGGACATATATTATATAATATACAGTATACAGTTTTAACTAATATTTAAGTTATACTAATATTGTTAAGAGAAAAGTTTATTCGTTAAAACTTGATTCACAAAATTCTTTCACTATGTTCTTTCTTATTTATTTCTTTAACATTAGATGAAGTTATCCCTATTCAATGTATATTAAAAATATTGTTACAAATGCTGTATTTATAACGAAAATAATTTAAATAAATGTCCAGTTGTGAGAAACACGGATAGGCCGTATATACTTAAAAAATGTGTGCGTGTACTAGTGTACACACGTAAGAAGTGAAACTTCGTTATGACCTTATTTTTTGAAAAATGATCTAGTAAATGCAACTTTACAGAAATTGGTTAAATAAAGTTAAATTAGATAAAGTTAAACAAAAGGTTTTTATTATCACAGTCATAGACATGAATACAAATAATACAATTATTTCATTTTACCTTATTACTACCAAGATTATTACAGAATTTAATTAATTGTAATAGAATAATTACTATGACATTGTTATCGTTTTTATATATTTTTTGTTGTTAATGGCATCAAATCTCTTCGAATGAACCGTGGTAGGGACAGGAAAAAGATGGCACATAACGGAAAAATGGGAAGTGTAACCGAAAAATGTGATGGTAATTTTTTTTTCCAACGCCAATAAAGAAGTTTCACTTTAATAATGCTTCCGTAATTTTCTGTATCTCACTTATCAATATAAAAGATCCGACCTCATATCTTCTATCAAGAAGTATAGGAATTAGTCCATTATTAAAATCTCCCTAGACAGCCACGGCAACACATACAAAAACACAAGTTGACTACAAAATAAAATTCCAAGTTTAAAAAAACTCTTGTTCATTGGCTATTCTAAATAGACACTTCAGCACATTCATGCGTCTCAAATTCAAAACAGATTGCGTGTCAAAGACAGTTGATCTTATTTTGAGAATACACAAGCGTGAATCACGAAGATAAATAGTTTATATTTAACATAACATTTAACTGTTGAGTAATAAAACGCGTTCGGTTCGATGTCAAACTCTTTGGCATGATTTCTGTTAAGTTATAATTGTTCTTGTTATTTTGAGATTCAGTAATGGTGATGAACTTTGCTATAAATTATGAAAGCCCAAACAAAACTGGGACAGTAGTAGCTAAGTAACCTAAAGCTAAGTGCTACCTTGACAACTGCATTTGGATCTCAACATGTACCAATGGTAAAAACCAACAACATTTTGTGCTTCTTACTTTCTCGTACGGTGAAGTATAACCCACTATAGGAGTTTATAGTTTTGTTTACTAATCAATACTAACATGGCAACTAAGCTTGAATTGTTTCTAATTGTAACATAAACTAGATAAGGACTATAATCTGAAAAAAAAATTGGTAGTATTAACGATTGTAGTGTGTCAGAGACAGAAGCAGATCCTACTTATCGAATACAAATTATAAACGGATTAATCAAATATGTTTTCATCGCCTATGGAGGGTTTTGGATTATGGAACTGCATATATGGAGCAGGGTGGCGATCAGTTTATCCAATCTCAATCGATGTCCCCAAGTGGCTGGAGTCGAGAAGTTGTATAATGTATATATCCTTAGCGAATGGATTAATTGTTATCGCGTTTCGGGGACGTCATCGTACTGATTTATAGTCTCCGATGTCGCTACACATGTCTCAATTTAAACTAAACTTTCGATATAATAATGACTGCAATTATATAATGCTTAAAATATGTTTATAATTTATACTTTATTACATGAAGTATCCAGAAGGTTCTTGATGTTGATAAAGTCCTGAAGACGGCGAAATGCCTTAGCTCACTTAAACAGGCTACATAGGCTGATGCTGATAGACTAAGGCAATCAAACTTCTTGACACAACAGGAATAAGACGCCTAAAGAGAACTAAACCTTTTGAGTTAACAAACCTAGCGTAGTGAATATAAGTACAAGGGCGGTAACTCGAAGATACGAACGTGTCGAAACATTATTTATTGATTTATTTTACACATCATTATTCTATCATAACACTTACTACTAATGGGATAGAACGTCATAATAATACCTACACTGATTATCCTACATAAAAAAAACATTAAACAATATAGTTATATACCTAAATCCATTACCTAACATTATAGCAAGCAACTCTTGTGAACTCAGCCGTATAAAGTATATTGGACTTATACCTGTTGGCTCGTGGTATATATCCTTTTTGAAGAGAATTAATAAGACCAATTATAATCGCATTGCCGCAGACAGCTCGTTATCGATGTATGTAATTTACATTTGCTTGTAATTTGCAAGAGACATTAATTGGATAAACATAGTGTCGGTGAAATATTTATAATCTAGAACTACGGTAGTTATTACGAAATGCAGACTGTAACAAAGTAAGAATTAATACAGATTTATTCATGGTTTTATCTGTTTAAATACTACGTAAATAAGTTCTAATTACTAGTTACTATAAATGCCGAAAATTCTTCATTCGATATTGTTAATAATAATTTTAATTTAAACATGGAAGCGACAAATAAAAATTTGTATAAAGTTGAAAATAAAAAGTTTATAAAGAAAATCATAGGCGCTTGGTCATCGTTAATATTGATAATAATTACGGTTTAATTTCGTGTATTAATATTTCATGGGTACCAACCCATGAAACATAATGTTTTATATTGTCTATGGTCATCTACGGTTATCTCAATGTTTATGTGATCTGTGCATTTATGTTAGACCTTGACACCTGTTATTGTAATGTAATTAATCATTATTCAGTAAATGCCGAGTCTGTTTTTTCTCTTAAATCCCAACGGAGTACTTTTTTTACGTTAGACATTACAACTTAAGGAGTTGAATAGTATTGGTAAAATACCAAATAAAACGATGTGATTAGTATTGAAATTTGCAGTAAATTTCAGTAAGTACTAATAAAATACTACTAGTCTGGCCATAAATACTTTTTTTTGTATTTAATTATTTTGAATTTGGAACACGTATATTATTTTAAAAACTTCTCTCGATTTTCTGACATTTCACACATTTTTTAGTGTTCCAACCAAACCAAAGTTCCGGACTTTATAAGAGCTGAAGACTGACTCTCATCTTGCCCATACCTGAAGCCTTTAGCTTCAAATTATGGTCAGTTTTAGAGGACATGGCCTGCTCTAAATAACACGGCAACATTGAGTCCTGAAACGCACTTTGGACCAAGCTGTGGCGAAATTTCCTTTGGAAATAGTGCGTAAATCCATTGATTCGTGGCCAAACAGATTAAAGGCCCGTTTAAAAGCCAAAGGTGGCCTTTTCGAATATATATATATATATTTTAATGTTTTGCTAAGATTTTAATAAATATATATAAATGATTCCTTAGTTCCCTTGGTCATGGCATCATGCGTGAACGATTGTACCGATTTCGCTATTTTTAAGTATTTAAGAATACTTAACCACCATTAAGTTATCCTGGCTTTTGTTACGATATCAAATTTATTTTTTCAGTGCATAGCGCTTTTACAAATCAAACTTTTAAATGAATGCGGCCAGAAAAAGAAACAAAGAATGTTGTATATCATAAAGCATTAGAATAATGAACACTTTGTTTGTTAAATATGTTTTTAATTAACTATACCAATTCGAAGTCAATTTTCATAGTTAAAACAGGACAACTGGTATGTCGGGTGCGGACCCGACTAGCGGTAGTATGGTATAAATTTTAATAATATTACACGACTTCATGTAAAAAAATGCATTATCATTTGTCACGGAACTTATGGCTAGACTAGGTAGATATAACTTGTACCGGATAGCTTGCCAGACTTTGTAGCACATATAAAAACTCTGTCTAACTTCATTTTGATTAGGGGTGGTATAAATCAATAAGGTTACTTGGATAACCATGGCCCGTGACTCATGGTTTATATCCCATTATAAATCACCGAAAGCAAGGTATCGCGTGACCACCACCGCGTTACACCGGCGTCGATGTCATAATTCTGAGCTGATTCCCTCCCATGACTAACGAAAGTAATAGTTTCGAATTAAACTCGTATATTTCTTACCCTTGAAAACCGAGTCGAGTAATTTATATTGTCTGGTTTATGCGAACAGGCACTGAAAAACTTTCAAACCGTCGAATTATGTTAATAATTTGATAAATTAGTTTATATACGTTAATTAAGTATTATAAAAGTGGAAAAATTATTATCAATACCGTTCTGTCTATAACATTTTCTTTAATAGTGGATGAATAATATATATATATAAATATTATCCGAATGATATCTGGCCTGGAGTTACATGACTCAAGTAACTTTGAATCAACTATCAAACTAGCCAATAGATTTTACCATACTAGCGGACCCGACAGACGTTGCCCTGTCGTAACTATGAACATTGATCGAATTGATATAATTAACGAAAAAAATATTACAGAAACAAAGTGTGTATTATTGTAATGCTTTATGATTTACATCATTCTTTGTTTCTTTTTCCGGCCACATTCTGTCTAGATTATGTCAAAAGCCATAAGCTTACATCCAAAAAGTTTGAATTGTAAAAGCGCTATGCACTGAAAAACAAATTTGCTATCGTAACAAAAGTCAGGATTAACTTAATATGGTGGTTAAGTATTCTTAAATTTTCTAATATTCCGCGCAATGATTTTTTCTTTCATAAGAACCTTGTCCTGATAATATCAAATACAACAAAAAAGGAATTAGCTAAATCAGGCTTTGTTTCTTTTTCCGGCCGCATTCTGTCTAGGTTAAACGCCATAAGCTTACATCAAAAAAGTTTTAATTGTAAAAGCGCTATACACTGAAAAACAATTGCTATCGTAACAAAATTCATGATTACTTATATGGTGGTTAAGTATTCTGAAATTTCCTAATTTCCGCGCTATTTTCTTATTTTTTTCTTTCATAAGAATTTCCTTCTCCTGACAATAACAAACATAACAAAAAATAAATTAGCGAAATCGGTCCAACCGTTCACGCGTGATACGTGACTAAGAGAAAGAGGGATTCTTTTATATATATAATATATATATATATATATAGATTATAATTAGTAAGATGATTATAAGAATAATTAAATAATTATTCTTATAGATTTCTTTTTTTAGTTCTGGTTATAGTTTTTTTTTATTTGTGTTAATTCGTTAGACCCGAACATGGAATCATCGCGGTTAACGTTCATGTATAAATCCGTATTTCACTTACAGTCCGTCCGAGCCATCCCATCAATCAAGAGCATATTCTAGCAATATCTACCTTCAGTATACCTGCTCTGAAATTGGAAACCATAACTCAACAAGTATTAGGGGAAGAAAACTCCATCTGTAGGCCTTATGGTTATAAATATCAGGAACTTGAAGTACGAATTATGGCTCTAAAAGTACTTTCAGTGTAATGTATAATTCATGCACCCTAGTCTATAATTTTACGGGTCTTTTTATAATTATTTTCCGAAAATCGTGACGATCAATGTAAGGATAAGCTTTTGTTATTCAATCCCAATTACTTTTTAAATTAATATGCATTTCGTATGCGTGAACTTTTCATTGAATAACGCGTAATTGATATCTAATAGTAAAACTGATAGCCTTTTGTTTCCTACGTCAAAGTAGCAATCTTTATACTACAACGATGCAAACAACAAACTGATACGGGAGTGTCACAATGCACTGGAGGCAATAACCCTGACAAATAGGGTTACGCTGTAGTGGATAAGTGAATTTCTCGGCAATTTTTTTTTAGAACAGGAGGCAAGAGGCTCACCTGATGTTAAGTGATACCGCCGCCCATGGAGTGTCCATCATGTCTGAATGTCTGGTATCAATGCCCGAGTCGCGAGTGCGTTGCCGGACTTTTAATGTATGTTATGTTTTATGCTGCCGACGAGATTACAAGGAAAGACTCCGGAATGATGCCGACTCGCTGGTATCCTTCCCTTGCCCTTCACGCAAGTGCGAACCTGGATTCGCCAAAGATCTACAGAACTCCAACATCACCGATAGTCACGAAACGTGGACTGCAAACAGACTAAAGCAGCTACTTAACATACACATTTCTGGTAAAAAACGTTTACAATTGTTTACTAAATTTTATTTAACTGATAGTCCTGATAGTGATTACCGACAAATATAAATTTTTATTTCGTGTTTAACATACATACATATCAAAACAAACTTTCATATTTACGCGGTGCATCTCTCTCAATTTTTCTCCGTCAGCCTGCCACTTGACTTAGCGACACGACGGAGGGCCCTCTACTTTGAAATCGCACGTGGGGGAGTGTTGATGTAATAAAGAAAATAAAAATCAAAGGGAACTGGAATCCGGGAAATTTGATTCAGCGCAGACACCTTTTTTAAATGGGCTTTTGTTTCCTCACTTTGAAAAGCACACGTGTAACTTTACTTAAGTGTTTAAAGTTGTTTAAAATCTTAATTTGAAATTTGTGTTTGACGATGTTCTTATGTTCATCACTCAACAATCTACGCGTTGCAACGATGATAATAAGCTTAAATAAAAAAACAAAAAACTATGTTACATATTTATATTCGGTAGAATACCAAAGCGAGTACAACTGCTATATAATACATCTAAATTTAAAAATTGCTATTCTTTTTATTCCAGATCCATTTAGCAATTTTTAGACACGTTTACCTCCTCTACCATTAAAATTAAAGATTAATAAACTCCAATAACTTTACCTACCGCTGCTTTATTTGATTACACGTAATGACTCTTCAAAACGTCTCCATTAAAACTTATAAAAGGATCGCTTGACAAGAGCCGTCAGCCAACACCTGGCGCGAAATGCAATCAAGTTTAATTATTACAGATATTAATAACAAGGGTGCAATGAGGGTGAAAGCCGGTTGCCATAGTTACACCCTAAGGTTGCACGCAGGCTGTGATGCCCACAACGTATTTAGATATTTACGAGAAAAGCTGATTAAGGCTTTAATTGCTCTAAGGTTTTAACCCAACTAAAATTAAAGGGATCAGGATGTTATAGCATTAGTTTAAATTAGTTTCACATTTAAATTAGAAAATATTTTGAAATAAAGTTTCAAATTAGAATTGGTAGTAAGTGTTAACATTGCAAACCTCCTACCTATAATTTGCCTGCAGTATTATAGTGATTTAGTAGATTCATTTATACTGAGTGAAATAGTAATTACTGTTAATGAAAATAAGAATGTTTTCATTTCTATAAACATATTGTATTGTTAGTGTTCTTATTTGAAAAGCTTACATTACAAATTAAGGTCAAACATTTACAGGATAATTGTACCTCTACCAAACTCAGCCAGTGTGACCAGTATCGTATATAGTGCAGAGTAGAAGGCACCCGACGTGCATGTTAGGGCTATAACATTTATATTCAATTCCGGATCTTACGGTAGGGAAATTAGTTTATTTAATCAAATAAATGAATACCAACTCTAGCAAGTGGAAACTTTCAAATCGCGCACCATCTATTTTTAGAACTATGGTTTCACTTAACTTGCAAAATATTGTATAGAACCTTTAAGTCTTTGGAATAAGGTTTTGTTTATAAGATATTAAGTTTTTTTTATAAGTTGTACGCAGATGTTGTTCATATTGAAGGTATAATAAAACAAAACACTCAAATATACTATCATTTAATAAGTTGACTGATGTACCAGAATTTACAAATTAAATTACTGTATATAGGTTTTTAGTTCAGTACAAAATTACTACAACTGTGATCGAAAAATTTTATTGGTTCTCACTCGAAAACGCTATAAATAGATAAAGGTTAAAATTGTATAGGGATATCAAATATTTCTAATTATTTACAAAATAAAAAAATGCAATACAAAATTATTCTATATCACAGTCACTAGAGAGATAAGACCTAAAATCTAGACTACGTTACAGGAGCAGTCTATTAAACACATTCACAACACTACAACCTTTGTTTGTCGTCACCACCAAAAAATAACTATGGTTTATTAAAGATGATAACTAGGATTAAATACCGAGCAAAACTTTTACACAAATCATTCTTGCCGTGGCGCGCATTACGCTGCTCTTATCTTGACATTTGGCGTTGACAGGTGACAGTTGACTCTCATGTTTAAGTTGTTTTTTTACAAAATGGCGTCCCATTTATTTAAAACGATACTAGTGTTTCCCTATAGAAGAATCATCGGAATGCCTGCACTTAATATGGATTTACGAAAGAGCTCAGAAAATAAGATGTGGCTGTGTTTTCTTATATTTATCTAGAGACGTTATCTGTCAATCAATCTTAGCAAATTAGCGTAATGAGCGGCGCAGTAAGCGTCATTTAATGAGTTGAAGCAAGAAATTTCGCTGAGATACCCATAGTGATAAGTTATCACTGATAACTATAACGTTCTTCAATTGTTTGTATTGATCAAACGAAACAACGGATTTGTGATTCTACTAGTTTTGCACAAACGGTATAGCTGCCACCACTATTTTTCTATATCTAATATAATAAATATTATATGCTAACTGGAACTACAATTGATTAAAAAACGATTATATTTGAGCATAGATTTATGCTTAGGCAAAAAAACATGCATTAACAGAGATCATAATTGAGCTATACTTGTGCTGCGGTGTAACAGTTTAACACTTCAATATACATTTTATATACACATAATTGATAGGCTAATTATTGCTTTTATTATCCCTAATGATATTGTAGAGTTAGCTTCTGTAAGAATGTCCAGAACATCCTGACGCACCGGTGTTGCTTCCGTAAGGGTGCATTTCACGATATGGCGATTCCCTGCATCAATTAATATTATCAACCCAAAGTTTTCTCATAACGGTAATTGCTTAAACCGCTGAGCAGTATGTTTAAGAACACATTTCCTACAAAGTTGGATAAGAATGGCAGTACGTAAAACTAGATTAAACATTTAACATTAGCCTTAAGTAAACACTAAATTCAGTAAAACATAATCAAGAACTTCACTCTATTAGTTTAGCTTATCTGAAATGGCGTAGTTTTTTGTAATAAGTGTACGTTAAGCTAAGTTCACTGTGTGTACCGTCGCTAGGCGAGTAATGCTAAGCTCTTTCTCATCCCGTCTACTGCTTTAACCCAACTTTCACTAAATTTATGTATATCAACGCTGTATCAATTTTGTATGCTTAGTCTTTTATCTGGAGTCCAACCTCATTGCGTTCGCATCTAACAAAGAAAGGCACCGTAAAATGCGGCCATTTCTGGCTGCCATGGTAACGTTTTTGCCAAATAGAGAGAATGTTAAACTTACCTTTCATATGGAGGTGGTGGAAGTATATCACACAGATTCATCCTACAATTTTGCTCGCTCCGTCTACTTTGAGTCTCGTATCTTGGTTCTTGTGAAACCTGTCTAAAACTATTTTCTCGGGCTAGCCACTGCCACTGAGGGTAATCATATTCAACATCAGCTATCGCTGTCCACGCTTTGGCTTCCTGTTGACTTGATGTTTTGGACTGAGCTGTCTTACACGAAGGGCATTCTTCGATCGACAGGTCTTGGTCATCGCCATTGCATTTTGTCATATCACTGTAATCTTTTGTTAATGTGGAACTATTACTACTGCTCCTACAGCAGGTTGAACAGTCTTCGGCAGAATATTGATTGCTATCAGCGAATGATCTAACCATACTGTTGTCATATGAACCTGGACTGACAGCACATTTGATACAGGAATCTTCTGCATCTGTGTGATCCTAGTGAAAGATAAAAGTATTCCTTTTTTAAATTAACACTAGACGGGGTTCTCAATTTGTCAAAGATTTTAAATTTTTAGGAATTTAGTTTTGGTTAATAAATCTTTCAGGTATTCCAATATAATCAAATCACGATTGGATATGGAATCTTAAAAAACTGAGTAAATCTAAAGTTCTAACGTTAAAGAATTTGTATATTTTTTAAAGTCGTAGTTTCTTCCAGAAAACTTTGGTTAAGCCGAAGTGTTCGCGAAGTCCAAGCCGGTTATAGATTTAAGAAAATGTATATCATCTAAATAGGATGTATAAGAAAAGTCACCTGATAATTATTCAATTCACTATATATTGCACTAGATGCATAGGCTTCCGGCGGAAACTTTCTTTTGTCATCTTGGCGTATGACGTCTTTCGCAGCAGAATGCTGAGGTAAGCTATACTCTGCTTCCATAGTCATTGTGCCAATGGAATTTCCAGCTAATGGTAAAAAAAATACTTGTCATTCCTATACTGAACCTTAAATTTCATTAAATTATGTTTCATACCGTGTAAAAGACTTTGATGGCAGTTTAACATTTCAACACGCGGCTCATTTGCGTCATACAAAGGCCGCTCTCGCATCCACACAGCCTCTTTACCGAGTAAACATTGCTGTGTATTCGTAATTGGGGTATCTGTTAAGAGCATTACATTTAATCTTCTTTATAAAAATCATTATTTTAAATTTCTCGTTGCACTTACACGAGCTACACGTGTATTTTGTGTGAATCTTCTGAAAAATAATAGCTTTTCACACCGTAGATATCGTCTCAAAAAAAACCTAATTAAAAAATGAGGCGGTATCGTTCTGCGTCCATACAACGCCATAATAATAGCAGCATTGTAAAGTGAATTATGGTAACCTAAATAAATGTATGTATACACTTATGTTTCATAATCTCTTGGACAGAAAGACGCGCTCAGCTATTGATGATGATTGATCAGTACAAAAACAAACCGCTATCTGTACCTTTAAAATAAATATAAAACAAATAATTCATTTATACGTACTTGCTGAATTGTGGCTCTTTCGTTGTTTTGATTGCTTCTGGCGTAAATAAATTATAATGCCTGTTCCGACTAGAATGATCGCCAATAAAATCAAACTTAAAACGAGTAGCCAAGTTTCTTGGAACACGGACAAAATTGCTTTGTCTCTGGCTGGTTCCGTTCTGTAACAACGATATTTAATATTGTCTATGATCTATGCGAGTACATATTTAAATATTAAAAAGTTGTGGCATTTTTTATGTTTCCCTGTCAAATTTTATTTATGATGAGTAAATGATTAGACTTTTAAACACGTTTATATAGGCGTTATCACAGCAGAGAACGCCGGTCTGATTACACCTATACGAGTCATTATCATATTTAAATTAAACTAATTATCCAACTTAATAGGTGTTAGAAGTAAGACGCTAGTTAACAATCGTGAAAGATTGCGGAGGCTAAGATCCATAAGAAGCTGTACGGTCATTGATGATGACGAGCAAAACTACTATGTAGTTATATCAAATTCTTATCCATGGTGATGTAATGTAGTTGAGCGCGACTATTTATTTCCTATTCCCGTTCTACACACTTTACAAATGCAATAGGAAGCTTATTATTAATATTCAAATTATTTATCCGTAAATAATCAAGAAAAAAAGTCTGAATGTTTGCTAACAACTTATGAATGAAGCGATACTTATGTGTAATAAAATGACGTGTTGTAACACACATTACGTAAATAAAACTTTTTTAATAACAGTATTTTAGTAACATAATAAAAACATGTATATCATAACATACTGAAGAAAGTTTCTTAGAGAGCATAGCATGATTTGAAGTTACACTGAATAAAAATTAGATTTTACTAGTCAAAATAAAAAATCAATGTATGATCGTCAAAAAAAGACATATACATTAAATGCTTCTAATTTTACATTTACTGCCTACAACTATTTAGTTTTCAAAACAAGGGCGTAGAACGGAAGAGAAGAACTGGCAATAAACTCTCCGCCACTCATTTTAATCGCCAACTTTTTTTTTGTTTTACACAACGTTTTTAAGGAGCTGCTAAGATTAGTATTATAATAAATTCTTGAAAAACGTATTTATGGCCTTTATTATATTTTAAATTTTTATCGTTAATTTTTACAAATTTAATTAAATGCGACAAATTTTACTCACACTGCTTTCAACACACGGTAAACACAATTTGACAGAAATAGACGAAAGACGACTTTAGTTAAAATGCATAAGGGGAATATATAACTTACTGCACGTAATGCCTCTGTGACTGTGTAGGCAGCATATGTATCTGCGCAGGCGCACTGAACGGCCCGTGACCGCGTTTAGTCACTGCCGCAGCGCGTGCTACATAACGTCCACCAGCCCTGAGTGAACTGGCAGCTGCAGCACGGGTTTTGGCTCCAAGTGACATCTGACCCACAACACGACCATTGTTGCTCCCCCCGACCCTCACCTCAATCTATTTGTATAACATCTTTATATTTAGTATTTTAATTTGATTAAATTAAATATAAAAAAAACCCTCAAAACGACGGAACTGTTTTATTTGTAATTTCTATTAAAAATTATAATCTTAATCGCATTTTGATTCGATAAAAGTGTTTTATATAAGTTTCAAGTTTCATAGTTGTATACGGAGTTTCCGTATATATTTTATATAAAAACCTATGAACGACGTCGAAACAACACAACAACATATTTGCTATATAGTCGACTAAATCAAGATAATATTAACTAAATATCATTTTAAAACGAGGACAACAAACGAATGTTTTGATACCTATTTGACAATTTTATCCAGACATTTTTAACGAAATATACTACAGATAATAACATTAAAAAAACTAACCAAATATCCAGTTATTTCTCCATTCCACGCGTAAACTGGCGGCGGGTCCCACCGAATCCATGCTGATGTTGAATTTATTACACCAGCTGTTACACTGTGCGGTGGAGCCGTGGGGACTGTAAAATTTTACCTTTAAATACATAAACACCATATATGGGCATAGCCAAATTTAATTGTAACTCAGTAATATATATGAAAATGAAAATATAGTTTTATTAAGTTTATCGTGTAAGAAAATATATTAATTTCTGATTTGTAATTAAAATAATAATAATTTAAAATAATGTGTTTATTCATTATAAGTATACGTCTGTATTACAATTTTGTACGATTTGGTAACGCTCGCTATAAATAAAAAAATATCTGTGTCAAAAAGAAATATATGTATGTAGTATTGTCTTTTGATAACATAGCTTTTACACATTGAAAGAAAACACTTTTTTACCGGATTGAAGCTATATATTATAATAAACTTATAATTATTTTACATAATAAAAATTTAAAAAAACCGACGTTTCGCGTGATTTACAGCGTGCGTGGTCACGGTGACTAATAATACATAGCTCCAATCAAAAAAAAGTGTTTTCTTTCAATATATGTATGTATAATAGATGTCCCAGCTCTTCCATAACAATCTTATTTTTAATATTATTCAACTTTTGATTTATTGTAACTGTTTACAAAAAAATATTTTCCTTATTTATAACGCACGCGTAACTTGCCTGAGTGCATCAGTGAGTGTATAGGTGCGTGTGAGAAAATGAGTCAGTGTAATGTATATTATATATTGTATTAGTTATATAAATTTTCATAATACATTAATGAAATATTTCACTGACCACTTTAATAAACAGCCCAGTAGAAATACCAAAGAAATAACGTTTTACGTTCACGGCTCTTTATCACGATTTTAATATATAATATATATACGAGCCAAGGCTGTACATTTTGCTCATTAAGGCTTTATAAGCGTGGCGATTTCCTAAATCGTCCTTATAGCCAGACGTAGGCACTCTCTTCAAATGTTATTATTTCGCATATATTATATTCTTGTAAAGTAAAAATAATATTCTCTATTATTGAAGGAATCGTAAAATCATAAAAATTAACTTTTATACAAATTAAATCAGTATAACCTTATGATACCTCAATTGTTATAAATCATAATTTGTTTAATAATAAAAGTCCATAGTATAAAACATGTCAATAAATCTTTTGTAAAAATGAAATGTGCGTTTATAATAGGCTAATTAGTGTCGTTGATAAATATCTTACCATCTTCCTCTGTAAAACCAGTCTTCATGTTGGACGGTTTCCCAAGTAGCAATTTGTAAAATGGCATCAAAAATATATTGTATTTTGCATACGGTATCAACCCTGTGAGTACATGGCTTGAGGATCCACTATTATGGACCGTTGTCATTGTAAAATTCTCATGTTTTGCTAATTCTATCAAACTGTCTATGCTACTATTTATCGGAGGACTTTGAAGTTCTAAAGCAAATTCTTTATTCAACGACGTCCCATTAAACCATATTTTCACTCCTTCTAAGTATTCGTTATAATCAGTCAGAACCTAAAATGAACAACTTAATGAAGATTATGAACAATTCAATATAAATAACGCTTTAATAAATACTAACATCCCACACAATTTTTAAAGTCGTTGACGAAATTCCTTCTACGCGTCTTAGGACCAATACATCCTTCTGTAAATATCGACGCGCTTGCACTAATTCATACTGAGTCATTGGTGGATGATTTTGAGGTTTATTAATATCGGGATACGGAGACGACGACTCTAGGTTCCCATTGAATGAATTTGCTTCTCTGCGTAAAACCTAAAACGATTTTAAACATTAAATTCTATTTATAAACGCTAATGATTATTAAATATGATTTGAAATTCGAACCTGCAAAGTAACAGTATGTAATGCACTTCCTGCGGCGCTGACAGCTGCGCACGTCCATCTACCGGCGTGTTGAGTAGACACTCGGTCCAAATAAAGAGATCCCGATGCGTGTACAGAATTTGGAAATATGATTTCCTGTAATAACGTATAATTAGTATAAACTTCGTCAATTAGTACTAATGAATGTATTTATAATTTACCTGAGAACCCTCCATCGTCCAGAATATAACTGGTTTTGGAGAACCATCAGCGTCACATGGAAATGAAATGGACTCTCCTTCCCATGCTGTTTGATCAGAAGGCACGCGCGTGAAATGCGGTAGAGCTAAAAAATATTTTAAATATAGACGTCTGGTATAATTAAAATATTGCACAGACTATAAAAAGCTTACAGTGTACAGTAAGTGTGGCACTGGCCACGCTGGTTCCTGCTTGGCTCTCAGCGCGACAAGTATAAGTCCCAGCGTCTGACGGGAGCACCCTATCTATCCTCAAAGAACCCCTCCGTATAATTGCATATGGAGATAATTGACCATTATCACGAGACCATGTTACTGATACATCTGACTCCGGCGAGGCCTAAAATGCGAATAAGTTACTTAATGATACATGGTTTTTAAATGAAAATCAAATAATAATTTGTAATATTGTCCATGACGTGTCGTTTATTACTTACTTGACAATGAAACTCAACGTTCTGGTTAATTAGTGCCGTTATATTATTGGGTTTCACTAGAAAATGTGGTCTACGTAATACGAGTAATGTTGCGGGACGAGATTGTCTTTCGCCTGCTACGTTAGACGCAACACATTTGTATACACCGCTATCAGATGCAAGACTTTCTATTATCTTTAGATTACCTCCGTCGACTATAGCTATCCTGAAAACAATGATTCCGTTAACCTATCATTAAACTTATTATATTTAACTTAATTTCACATTTGACTGTCTTCTATTATACGATACCTATTCCTCGATTTACTTTAGATTCAGTTTTAAATAAATAAGAGGCAGTACAAACTTTTTAGGTCTGGACCTCAGATGTCTATATCCGTTTTATAATTACCAATAGCCAAGTATGAAATCAGCTGTGCCTGACAAGTGGTGTCGAGTTCTAAGGTAAGCCGGTTTCCTCACGATGTTGTCGTTCACCGTTCCAGTGAATGTTAAATGGGCACATAGAAAGAAAGTCTATTGGCCACAGCCGGGGATCGATCCTACGACTTCAGGTATGAAGGTCACACGCTGAAGGCACAAGACCAACACTGCTCTCTCACTTTATTATTTAGTGGTATACAATTTAAGCAGAATGGAAACAAAGGGTTTTACAACACTTTACATAAAGTAGGTTTCTGCTCTTTCGTACCTTCCATTAACATCAACATCGAGCGTTCTTCCATCTTTAACCCAATGTACTGAAGGATCTGGAGCACCCTTGGGTGAAGAACATTCAAGCATTGCTGGCTCTCCACTAGCTACTTTCACGTCCCGTGGCTCGTTTCGGAATTCATCACGTAAAACTGTATGACATATGCTATATATTACTACCGATACTTGGCCGGTTTCGCTTTAAAAAGATAAAATCAATTTTTGTCTTAAAATATAAATTTGCACTAGAAAATTCGTCAAAATTTAATGGA
This sequence comes from Pieris brassicae, assembly GCF_905147105.1. Lineage (NCBI taxonomy): Eukaryota > Metazoa > Arthropoda > Insecta > Lepidoptera > Pieridae > Pieris > Pieris brassicae. The sequence continues at coordinate 15,652,220 of NC_059673.1, forward strand.
TTGTAATGTTGTTTTTTTTCGAAAGTTCAATGATTTTGTCCAAAAATGGCCTATACTAAGGATACTCCTTTGCACAAAATTTACGATAGTATCGTCAAATATCCATAAAAATCCATATATTTATAAATGAATCCCTATTTCCCTTGGTCACGGCATCACGCGTGAACGGTTGGACCGATTTCGCTAATTTATTTTTTGTTATGTTTGTTATTGTCAGGAGAAGGAAATTCTTACGAAAGAAAATAATAAGAAAATAGAGCGGAAATTTCAGAATACTTAACCACCATATAAGTAATCATTAATTTTGTTACGATAGCAATTTTTTTTCAGTGCATAGCGCTTTTACAATTCAAACTTTTTTGATGTAAGCTTATGACTTTTGACATAATCTAGACAGAATGCGGCCGGAAAAAGAAACAAAGAATGATGTAAATCATACAGCATTACAATAATAAACACTTTGTTTCTGAAAGATTTTTTGATGACTTACATACAGAATATTGTATTTCATAATTACATAAGCATTTTTAGTTAATTATACCAATTCGAAATCACTATTCATGGTTAAGACAGGACAACGTCTGTCGGGTCCATAGGTGTAATACAAATTGACAGTACGAGCAAATTTTGTAATAGTTAAATACACCATATTGTTCCTATTCGAACGATGTTCGCTCGAGTGTCCGCGTAGTTCCTTAAACGCCCACAGAGCTCTGTTCCAATTGTTTATACAAAAGTCGATAATTTACGAACTGTTCTTGTCCCGGGTGACATTCAAATGTCTTCCTAAACGAAATAAGGTTACAAACTCTACAATCTTAACATACATTAACCATTAAAAGCTTTTAAAGTCATCATGTCCGAGCTCTGAATAGCAAGTTATTCTTAAAGTGCATTTAATTTGTCCCTAAAATCGCATAAACGTAATGAGAGCTAGCGTAGCAGTCGGAGTCGTTAAGACTCTTAATTAATTACGCAGACTACTAAAAACTACTAAAACAAATTAAAACTTAGCTAAAACTGTCTCCAGTGCATACTTCGGCCTTTTGCTTAAATACTTAATGGCGAAATATCATTTTATTTAATATTGTAAAGCTCTCGATACTTAATGGACATTAAGTAAAGTGAAAGCTTTTAGAGATTTAAAATTGTTTCACTTTAATTTTATCGACAGTACAGTTTAATGTATGTAAACATTTTTATATTATTTATTCTGAATGGTGGCGGAACATATCGAAGGTACTATAAAGTAATCGTCTATAAATCTCCACATAAATAATATATCTTAACAGTTTCTATTAATACCATAGAACTACACCGATAATACTACAATTAAATGAATATATATATATAAGAACTAGGTATATATATATACTATAACTAATATATCAACTCTTGTGAACTCAGCCAGTGTACAGACAAATAGTGGTTCGCTAACCAAGTGCGAGTCTGCGCATTGTACATCCAAAAGTTGAGGCTTCTGCCTCAGGTTCTTGCTTGGAACTAGTATACCCAGTCCCTCCATTACATCCAGATTATGAACCCGACTCATCATAATCTGAGCATGGACATATTACGTCGCGGGTCACGTGTACCTTTGGACATAGGAAAATAACATTCTTGTTCCCATGGCAACAATGACCGTCCTTTTTGGGCGTCCCGTAGCCTCCTTTGCCCCTTCCAAATCAAAATCTTTATATATACATATAAATCTCCATTGAAACAAGTCATTACTTGATCTCAAATAATTTCATAATCACTAAATTTTTTTGGGTGTGCACATTACTTAACATGTCACTATAAATCAAGTGATACTTAATGATAGATATGCATATACGTATGTAGTTCTTACCAGCGATTGTAAGTGTCGCGTTCTTGCTAACCGCTTCCCCAACAGTGTTACGTGCGACGCACCAGTAGACGCCCTCGTCGCTCTCTTTCTTACCACGCATGACCCTACGAACATTTATATATACAATACTATAACGCATACCTAAGAAAATGGGTGTCCATGCTCTGGGGTAGTTACCTATTATGGCCATGCCGCAGTGTCGCTCATATATTAAAATTAAGAGAGTTTAACTGCCGTACTTAGGATCGGTAATTAAATAAATCAGTATTAAGATCGGTACAACTAAGCCTGAGTACTGAGATATTCGATGCTAGAGTTAATTACTGTTTTGCTTTTTCATGTTATGCTAATATACATATATTTAAAAGAATAATTAAAAAACGAATATTACTAATACCATTTCTATAGGATTAACAAACAATAGCTTTCTATTGGTGACAATCTTAAAAATTTGGGCGGAAATTCTATAGATTAAAGTCATACAACAAACTGTACGGTCTGTTAAAGATATTAATTTAAAAAAAATGATGATGAATGTTAAATAAAATAAGTACTTTATATCAAGATATAGATGAGTTTAAGATTACTTATAATAATTTAAATTAATATGTAATATTAAATGCAAGTTGTGTGTGCACGAAACACCGGTAAGTACTGTTTTATAAATTATTAAGATCCAACGCTTTGATCCCTTACCTCCTCTGTTGGCAGACATACTACACATTATTTTGGTACATAATAAATCACACACCTGAGAAAAAGGAGTCCATCCTCAAGCAAAACCCTGTGCGGGTGGTCAGTTGGCGCAAGCGGTGAGCCGTCTTTGTACCACTGGATCGTTGGTTTGGGCTTTCCTTCGGCCACGCACCGAAGAGTTGCAGGTTCGCTCCTCCCAACTATTGTGTCAGCTGGATGCTCCTTTATACGGGGCGCCCGGCTTTGCGCTTTTAAGAAATTTATTGAGCTTTTTACCTTGGACGTATTTAAATCATTTTTTTTATTTAGGGAGGTTGTTAACTGTTAAATATTATGAAACACATACAAACATGCATTGATACATGAATCGGTCTGTGATAGGTGTACGTTGCGATGCTAAGCGATTCATCATAATAATAAAATATAAACAAATAAAATACGTATGAACATTACTTATTTTAATATTTTTATGAATATTATTAAATTGAGCTTTTTACCTTGGACGTATTTAAATCATTTATTTATTTAGGGAGGTTGTTAACTGTTAAATATCATTAAAAATGCTAAGTGATTCATCATAATAATAAAATATTAATCAAATAAAAAACGTACGTACATTACTTATTTTAATATAATTTAAAGTGCTCACATTTTATTTATATTTGTTTCATTTAATAAACAAAGTCTCGTTTAGAATAAAAGAGATAATATAAAGACTCACCAACAGAGCTTTGGAAAATGATCAAAAAATTCAAAACTATTATCAACTGGTTCCATTCACGCTTATCACACAGTATCACCATAATGACATACACTTAACACATACGACTTTTGTTTATTCGAACATCGCGATGTATTAGAAAAAAGTGCGACACAGCCACCCCGTCAGACACGTCGCCGCGTACTGCCCCCCTCTATAAACTATATTTCGCGCCGACTCAGAACGTTGAACTTGCCATTATCAACTTTATGAAAATCACTGCAGGTACAATTCAATTTTCAGTTGACTTTCACGTTGCAGTTTTGTAATCCAACATTTTTTCCTTGCAACGAGTGAACTGCAGCGTAAAGTAACAAAGGTATTTATAATATTTTAGTTTAAATTTAGTGACCGCTTTTCATTTGTTTTGTATGGGTTTTTATGATACTATTTTATATTTAAGAGGCAACATTTCTGAATATAGTATTCGAAATTAATTTCGACCCACTTATTAAGAGAAATGCAGTTTGCAGTACAGTCAACCTTTAATATTTATTAAAGGTTGACCTTATCCACAGTCGACATGGTTAAGCGGATTCCCACTCCGAGGTCGTGCGATAGAATCCAACTTGTGCACCAAATGCCACTTCGTTTAAATACATGATATAATTTTATATGTCAACGTTTCATCATCAAGCTCTTTTTAAGTCCATTTCATAGGCCTCCTCCATATTCATCCAGTACGCCCTACACTGACATATCCAGAGGGTCCTCCTTGACGATGTCTTCAGTCCACGTAGTCAGTGGGCGGCCGCACAGGTTTTTGTTCTGCTGAGGTCTCCCTGCAGGTCCATGCGCGATATGTCGCTTGCCCACCGCCACTTAGATGTTGCGACAGCGTTTACCTCAAAGTTTTCAAATCTAACTAAAAATGAGTTTTACTTAATTATTAATTAGTTAAATGTCGTTTATGAAAACTAATTAAATTATGTATTTAGAACTATTAACGTATTATATACAGAGAGAAGTTTTGGGCTAGTGACTTCAGCGTGCGTCTCTCATCCCTGAGGTCGTAGGTTCGATCCCCGGCTGTGCACCAATGGATTATCTTTCTATGTGCGCATTCAACATTAGCTCGAACGGTGAAGGAAAACATCGCGAGGAAACCGGCTTGCCTTAAACCCAAAAAGTTTACGGCGTCAGGTACAGAAGGCTGATCACCTACTTGCCTATTAGTTTAACAAATGATCATGAAACAGATACAGAAGGCCAAGACCTAAAAGGTTGTAGCGCCATAGATTTGTTTTTATACAGAGAGAAGTCAAACAAAATTAATGTACAAAGTTATATAAAATTTTCTGAACATTGAAACTATCAAAGTAACAATACTAACTATAAAAGACACTAACTAGCGCCGAAAGCTTATCAACTCAAACAAAACAGCATACCCTAACTCCAGCATATTATCACCGGAACAAGATTATTACTCGCGAATTCCAGACACGTGGTTCAAAGTTGAGACGTGTCAACTGTGTTTTGGTGCCATGAATGTGGCATAAATGTTGGTAATCACGTATATTGTTTAATATTTGTTGTTCAGTTGATTGAAGTACTGTGATTTAGGCTTTTATACATAGCAAAAATTTACTTAGTTCCAGCTAAGACCTACGTAAATGTACGTTGTTGTACGGGCCGAGATTTTTGTGAAAATACTATTGGTATTGGAACTGGAGTTATACTTACGCTTATCGATTGTGAATCCTACGTGCCTTAAGATATTTGGCCAACTATTTCTAAAATAAAAATAAAAGTAGCTTTTACGTTCACTGGCGTGTTTTATCAATGCAATTTTTGCATTAATTTGATTAATTTTATGTGCATACATGTCATGGAAAACACGTTCTCAAAATAATCGAATAGTCTGTTATCTCTAGCACTTCATGAATATTTCAATTAAACTGTTAATGAAGCACCCTTTGTCCCACGCCGATACGTAAGACAACGAATCTCATCAAAAATCTATCCGGTATTATGTTTAAACTAGCATTAAGTACTTAATAAGCGATATAATATGTGTGTGTTTGATACTTTGAATGTACAATGACGGTTTCATTGGTCGTAAATTAAAATGACTGGCTAGTGACATGTTACCATAGGACCTTATAGTCCTATTATAGGCATATACCAGCCTCTCACAAAGATGATAATACCTTCAACATGTAAAGCTGTAAAGTGTAACGTAATTTGTGAAAAGGCAAATTAATTTCTTGTTTTTTTATAAATATAGATGTGTCGTAATGTATTATACTATATATATATATATATATTGGAGCAGTGTTGGCCTAGTGGCTACGGCGTGCGACTCTCATCTCAGAGGTCGTATGTTCGATCCCCGTCTGTGCACCAATCGATTTTCATTCTATGTGCGCATTTAACAGTAGCGGTAACATTTAACAGAACCTTCTCAACCACTATATATATATAATATGTGTATACTAAGTAAAACAAATATCGAAGAGTTGCGTTTGAATAGAAATATGAAGCGAGTGTGAAATTAATAAATAAAATCCAATTTTTACGATATTCGTATATTTGCTCAAACAAAGCAACACAATTTCAATACTAATTTCATTTACACAAAATATAAACTAAACCCTAATTACTTTATGTCCATTTTACAAAACAGAACAAGCGAAAATGCTCAATATTTGATATACCTTACATTCAAATAAACAATATGCACGAGCAAACACTGTAAAGTCCACATAAAACGCTAGCACTGGCTTCCGTGCAAAGCGATCGCATAAAATGCAGCTTTATTTATTTCTGCGAGATAAACATTGAAGTGAGGATATTCTAAGCACGTACCGACTCGGACTTGTGTCAGGTGAGGCTTATAGCCTTCTTAGGCCGATACAGATCGCGCGCACGTGCCCCGCCGTTTGCGGCTCTGTGATAAGAATGTGCGTGTGTCTATGTATTTTTAGCAAATTGCCACACGTGTCACTTTCGATAACAGTTATTTAAGTCAATTTATAAATATTTTGTTTTGGAATCTCTAATGTTTATAACAGCGATCATTTGCAACATTTGTGATTTAATTCGAAATAAGAACACGATTATTCAAATTGGAATATAAAAGATTCTTAATTTAAAAAAATAACAGGGTGACCATGCTTAATTTCTGTCTTTTTCATATATATCGAGACTTTTTAACAGCCATCATTTGAAGAGTTTGTTATTAAATTTGAAATAAGAACACTATTATTTAAATTGGATTCTTAATTTAAAAATAACAGGGTGAACATTCTGTCTTATTCATAAATGGAATATAAAGCTTACTTAGTAGTGAGATAAGATATTCAATATAAATTTAAGGGATTTACAATGAAAACAGGTATAAACATAGACACACATATATTTGATACTAAAAACAACTAACATAGGGTGCTGCTTACCAGCAGTTCCAATTACCAATATATCCTTATTTATATATACGATCATTTTATTGTAATAATGGTAACAGAAAACGTTGTAGACGGCGCTTGTGAGTAAATTCACATCGACATAAAGCAAGCTCCCCGAAGCGCCTTAGGGGCTACTAATTCAATCAATTGACTGACCATAAATAAAACGGAAGGCATTCTCGATACTCACGTAATTGAGAAGCAAGGATACAGACGGCTTAAGCGACAAATCAATTAAGCGAGATAAAAAGGATGCATTTATACGAGCGAAAAGGTTTTTGACTTGTTGATTATATTTCTGGAAGGCTTCAGCAACCAAATATGAAACACGCGAGTAAAATATATTGACTGAAAGTTATTATTGATTTTTTGTGGTTCACGTGGAAGACTGAAACGTGAAAACTGCATTATCGATATATTGATCCGAATCATAGCTCATTATCTTGTTTTAGTAATTAATATTAAAAAGATGAAAATAGGATGCTGCAACTGAAAGCCATTGGCAGAAGATGGCATAGGACAGGGAGAGCTAGAAGTTTCTCGTTTCGGAGGCCATTGCACTTTTTGATCATAGAGCGAGCGTAGTAAGTAAACAAAATATAATATTTATATATTTATTTTTTTATATAAAATTTATAAAGTTTTTGTATTAAATAATTTGGACCCCGGGTAAATGTTAAGTTTATTTTTTACACAATATTTTCGTGTTATGTTAAATAAAGTAGCTACTTTAAAAAAGAATATTGATAAGTTCGAAAATAACATAAAGGCAAGAAGATATATCCAAATCGGAAATAAAATGATTATATCTGAAAATATTTCCCAAAAGTGGCAGGTCAATCGCCGCCCAAACCTCATGCACGTCTGTCAGCTGTCCTATATAATTTATAAATGAATGTTCCAGTCAAAATCCTGCATACAATAATTACATTTTAAAGTTTCCTCTACAATATCCACGTAATTAATAATAATGAGGATTAAGCTGATCCTGTCTATTTTCGATACAGCTTAACGTGAACATAAACAGGCTTCCCCCATACGTGGAATAAGATAGCAATACCTAGAGGGCTTAAGCTATAATCCTTGTTTTTGTCAAGGGTCTGCACACAAATGGAACTGACAGCCCTTTGGAAGGGAAAAATCTTTTAAGCGCATATTATGAAACAAGCTGTTTGTTATTAATTATTTTGTACAGCCCTATATGGTTTGGTTTCGGTATTTCTATGAGTTTGACAAATTATAATGTATTTGTCCTAATTTTTAGTCATATGCCTTAACTCACTTTAAGTAATATATGTATATGTATAGCAGTATTGGTATAGTGGCTCTCATATCCGAGGTCTTAGGTTCAATTCCCTCCTGTGTACCAATGGACTTTCTGTCATTATGCGCATTTAATATTCGCTAGATCGGTGTTTGAAAACATCGTGGGAACACCGGCTTGCCTTAGACCCAAAACGTCGACCACTTGTGTTAAAGCAGGCTACAAAAAAACAGAAACAGATAGAGAGACCTGAGGTCTAGAACTAAAAGGGTCGTAGCACCACTGGTTTTATATATACATATTTAATACGTTTATAATGAAACAAAAATTTAATAATATACATAAATACTACATTAATTATGCAACGAAAAAATAGCATTGTTTGAATGAAAAACTAAAAACCTAACCTATAATAACTAAAATATATAGTGGTTGCCTGGAAGAGATCGCTCGAAAGCGATAAGGCCACCAGTTGCCCTCCTTTAGATTTAATTATGTTCAATTTTTTCATAGTGTAATGTAACGAAGTGTTAATAAATAAATAAATAAATCTATTATTAAAAGGAGTCCTTTAGGCAAGGTTCCGGAGATACTGGCAGCATTCTCCCTTTGAATATCTGGACTAATTATTTGTCCGAGGTAGCTGCCAGCTCTTCGGTCTCCTGTGATTTCGATTAACCTTTTCGCTATTTCCTTAAAAAGCCTTATAGTGCTAAGGCATATAAATCATATTCGGAGCTCAGACCCCTGTATTTGCAAGCTTTTGCTTCGTTAAGCCGCACCAGCTCTGTTTTTGGTTCCACGTAGATGGGTAGGCCAGCGTGTCTGAACAGCTTACATCCTATACCAGTAACCGGCCCATCTTCCATGGAATCAATCTCATACCGTGTATATTATAAACGTATACGTGTGTGTGTGCTTCATTCGTGTGTTTACGAGTATCACCATACGAATGGTTAAAGCCCTAACCCAGCACGAATTGCTGTGTCAGTGTCTCGGGGTGGATTGCGATACGCAATGGAGAGCTGGAGCGCTGAGGCGCGCCGGCCCGTAACAACAATTAGTTATGTAAAACATTAAATTAATATAATTTTTTCAATTTTTTTTCTGAAATGGATTATTTGGCTTACGATACAATATCGTGTAAACTTCAAAATCATGTTCTATATACATTTTCGTCATAAAATGAATTCAAAGTGTCAAAAACTTGCTATGTTTGGATATTATTTCCTATCGGGCGAAGATATTTAAATCGAGATATAAATGGAAAGAAAAAAATGTACTTTTTTGGAGTTCTGCGACCGTATAGGCCCTTAATAATGATTCGATTCTGTTTAGTTCCAAAGACGCCCACGCAGCACTTTACAAATATTGTTAATTTTAAAATGTCACAATTGCATTAACTACTTGATATTTCTCAGTTTTTATTACAATATGCAAATGAGGTTTACGCAGTAAAAATATTCCATTCTTTACACAACTTGATTTTCGTATTTCTCCGTAACGTTATTAGAATTGATTGCTAACTAGAGAATGATGGGTTCGCTAAATCTGCCACGTGCGTCGTCTATTAACAGTTGACATTGTTGGGAGGACGCCAAAGGGTGATTCAGTTTTAAGGCCGGATGTGTGTAAGCAATCTTTGATAAACGAATTAATATCAATTTACTCGTTTAAAGTCATATAATTTATACTTGTTAGTACACTTAAACGGAATGAACAATGCATGATTTGCATCTAAAATTGTTATAACATAAATCAGTGGCGCTACAACCTGGGCCTCAGATTTCTGTAGGTGAACAGCCACCTGTGCCTGACACACGCCGTCTTTTTGGGTCTTAGCGAAGTCTGTTTCCTCACTATGTTGTCCTTCACCGTTCGAGCGAATGTTACAGGTGCACATAGATAGAAAGTCGGTGCACAGCCGGGGATCGAACCTACGATCTACGGATGAGAGTCGCACGCTGAAACCACAAGGCCACTGCTCTAAAATGTTATATTAAACCTTATTTAGACTTCATAAAGGTAATTAGAAACTTCTTGGATGTTTTGCTTACTACCAAAATATAAATAATAAATGCGGCGCCTAGGTCCACACACGACCTCGTGGTTGAAAATCACACGTCTAACTACTTGGCTTAATAAATAACTTGAAAAAGAAGGAATTATATAAAAGTTTAACAAATATGTGTTTCCTTATTAAAGTAAGAAACGATACCAGATAAACGTCAAGTAATAAAAGTCGATAAAAATATTGCAGTGATTTCCAACTTCCGAAGCAATATTTCAACTACTTTGTCCTCTCATTATGGCATTACTTATCTCGGCAATAACAGAGAGTTATGGATAACAAATTACCAAGTATAGTGTTATCATTGGCGGGAATCGTCAATTGATTCTTGGAATTCTTATTTTAAAATTATCTTTATGGTCAAGGACTGGAATAGATAGTAATATGTGACATTCTTAGTTGAATGTTAATATCTATGAAAACAAATGATAGTCTGTGAAAATAATACTCATTTTGCGCTTGTTCTTTTTTTAAAACTGCGTATATTTTTCTGTTAAAAATAAAATGCAGCTGTCAAATATATCGATGACGCACTTTCTGTTGATCACATATGAGCTGATGGTAATGACGAGTCAACAAGCTATAGAAATGATTTCTAACTATAGAATATTTAACATTAAAACAGTATTTTATTTTTCATTATATTTTTATTATCTGTGAGAAAACTTTATTTTTTATTATCATCATAAGAAAGTATAAAATTTACCGATAAGATGGTTATAAAAATACTATAATAATTGTCAAGATAAACGTAATAAATATGGTACATAATGGAAAAGCATTATTATGATAAAAATATATTCATAATATTTACATTTGAAATGCCGTAATTACTCAGTTCAGGAGCTGGCAGATATATTTCTACTATTTCATGAATCGATACTAAGCTGGTAGATAAATAGTGGTATTTGTTACCATGGCTACCACGGTTACAATGGAGGTAAAGATTCGATGATACAATGAACTGTATATTGAATAAACAGTGTATGTGTCGCCCATTTGGGCAAAAACTATGTTTCATATCGAGCAATTAAAAATGATTCGAACCGTTCGCTATCTGTACTAATTGTTAATTCACTTGCATCTGTAACGCAAGAAGGTATTATCACATCCATTATAAATAGGATCTTAATGTTTTTATTTTTATATTTAGTAACATAATTATAAAAATATTGGTGGTTAGTTAATTAAATAGGCCGAGTTGGATGTAGTGGCCTATCTCTATTGAGACTGGCCATTTACGCATAGATATTATTCAGAAATGTGTTCGTATATCTACGACCGCGACCGCGGCGGATTAGAGGCTGGCAATGCACTTGCGAGCCTTCTGGTATTGTGAATGTCCATGAGCGGCGGTATCATTTAACATCAGGTGATCTTAGAACTTATAAAGTTAAAAAGCAAGCATCGTGATAAAAACAACATTCATAATAAGTTTAATATTTATTATATTAAATTCACCTGTTTAAATAAATAATAAAAAAAACAAGGTTGCCGATTTATTTCTGCAATTCTAAGGACGAATTATGTTCTGATAACGGCGCTTATCAGCAGTAAGTCCCTAAGGATGGGTAACATGGGTCGGGATTCTTCTTATCGTCTTCTAGGGATACAATTATTCTAATATTTATTGGCTATGATTACAGAATAATCTGCTATGGAAGATATTCTGTGGTAGTAATTCTTGTTTATATCCCATGATCAACGTTACTGCTCCGTAACTCAGTTGGCATCCTAGGAGTCATAGTTCGTTTCCTATATGAACAATAATTCCTCCTTAATATATTTACTATAAAATAAGAGTTACTTATTATTGACTTACTAGGAGTATGGTAGGTGAAAGTGAGGAAGTGTTGAATAAAGAAAGAAAATTGATGCATAGACTTGGATTTTTTCCATGATCATTATTTTCAGACTTAGTACATCTAGTTGTCTTATTAAATTGAATTAAAAAAATGTGTGCGTGTACTAATGTACACACGTAAAAAGTGAAACTTCTTTATGACCTTATTTTTCAAAATTGCTTTATTAAATTAAAATTATATAAAGTTTAACAAAACTTTTATTATCATAGACGTGAATACAAATAATACAATTATTTTATTTTACCCTATTACTGATTAGATTATTACAGAATTTCATTAATTGTAATATAATAATTACTATCATTGTTATAGTTATTGTATATTTTTGTTATTAATGGCTTCGAATCTCTTCGAATCAACCGTGGTGTCAATGTCAACCTTCGAATCAAATGTGACTGTAATTTTTTTCCAAGAAGTTTTACTACAAAAAGTTATAAACATGCAATTTGAGTTTGATTATGACAATCAAAGATCTAGAGTGTACATTGAATACCTTTACAGCCCCACAACACATAGACATTAAAAATAATGGCCTTGTGGTACAGATATAGCAATAATGCCGTGTTCACAGTACATTTGCTAAACGACTGTTTGCCGCTGATACTGTGGCAAAATGTCCTTAATTGTGGCTGGTATCGCTAAACACACATTTATTGCAAAAATATGTAATATTTTACTGTTAATGTGAGTAAATAACTAGGAGAAACAAATTTTTAGAAAAATAAAAAAGTAATAACGGAAAAAAATGCAAAAAATCGCCCAAATTCTTGCCGACGGTTAGTCTTCATATTTTACGAGTCGAATACTTTCAAAATTTTCACCGTTTCTTCGTTACGAGTTTTCAACAATCTTTCTGCAATACTCTTCTTTCAGAGGGGAATGAAGACGTTTTATAATGGGCAAAGTAAAAGGCTTAAATATAGTCGAATTACAACAAAAATTCTTTAATTAATCTGTATTTTTAATAGTTGAAGTTGTATTATACAAGAAATTTTAATATATATAGACACTCTTTGTCCGTAACTTTTACTATGGAACCAATACTATTTAGCAACAAAGGTAGAGTTCCAATTTTAAAAAGATTAATGACATGTCTTTCTTCAAAAGAGACGCTTGATACTAAGACTTTGTAACCATATAAAAGAGCTATCTTATTAAGGACTGTTAACCAAAACAAACTCACCTTTTCATAAAGTCAAGCTTCAACCCTAAAACGCTTCTCGTAAAATCGTGAAGTAGATTGTTTCAATACTCAACCGGATGCCAGTGAATGGATTCAGTGTAATAGGGATCCCTTCCTTTGTCCTTGTTAAATAGAAAAGATTTTCGTGGCACAGACTAGGGCGTTATCTGTCAGCTTTGGGAAAATTCAGAGAAGGTTCCCCGAGTTTTTTGTGTGTAAATAACGTAAGGTAGGATAGTTTTTCTAGAATCATTATTGTAAGACAGGAAGTTAGCAAAAACTAAATGTAAGTTAATAATAGCTTTAAAAAAATCATTGGTGCTACAACCCCTTCAGTTCTCGGTATCAGATTTCTGATCTATTTCATGATATTTGTCAATCTAAAATGCAAGTAGTTGATCAGCCTTCTGTGTCCTCTGCCTTGGAATTTTTGCCTCTAAGCCAAGTCGATTTCCTCACGATGTTTTCCTTTAGAAAGTCCATTGGTGCATAGCTGGGATCGACCTTAGTGGTCGCACGCTGAAGCTACTAGAACAACTATTCTTTCTATTAAAAGCTTACGTTAAAGAGTAATAAAAATTCATTTTATGGGCTCTGTTAGCATATTTAAAAGACTGAAGCGTAAAAATCATTTCTGCAGTTCAGTAAATCAATACGCTAGTAATGTAATCCTACCGACTAAATGTACTCGAAATTACGGTCAAACACACAACTAATTAGTTCAAGGCGTTAAACTCAGAACTTAATTTAAATCCCAATGGTGAACAACATGGCCCTACTGATGCGACGTTACACTAAGTAAATGTTTTTATTATATTATTTGAACTCAATTTCACCTTGTTAATGTTCTGTAAAGTAGGCACAGTGGGTTTAGTATCGTTGCTTTCGCACCATATAACTTTCCTAACAATGTAGGTTTCATCGTGTATACTGTATATCATTATGTTAGGGAACCATTTTTCGCTAGCCACTTTTCGAGGCAAATAGATCACAAATATAATAGGGAAAAGTGCCTACAGACTGTAATAAAGCTGTTAACACTTTTTTAACATAATATTTACAATTTTTTAAATAAAAAATATAAACAGATACAGCATATATACGACTAATTATATAATTATATACTAACAAAGATAATGTAATTATAATTTATTTTTTAAGGTCTGTATGGGAATGTGCAATGTGTGGTGTATAAATGTGCGTTTATGTTTTTATGTGATCTTAAAAATCAATTCGATTTGTATATCCTTCGAAAATACGCTTTAATATAATATTTAATATAATACGCGATAATATGGAATAAGCCGTGG